>NW_027437184.1:12899325-13499325 GCF_033239565.1 Halichoeres trimaculatus | reverse complement strand
GTTAATATCCCTGAATGTGACAAAACTGCCAGGGTGGAAAGTTCATATTCAGTGTGTGCAACATATTGAAGCAACAACGTCAAAATCAGCGTCCTCACAGATCAATACAACCATTTATCAGTCCAATATTGATGACAAAACCTGTAAGAAAAAATGTGCAACAAGGAAAAGTGAGTGACAGGGACTGAAATATCGAAAAAGTCCTTTGCAGATAATCCCAGACGACACGTGAAAAGCTGTTGATAATCCCTGTTAGTTAGGCTACTTAGGCTATTATTAATCACTCGATCAAAAATGTAGTAGGCTATTTTATTCATGAAGATGTGTGAAAGTCAGTGCACCGCGGAGTATTTCATTCGTTTCTGTTTCTGCCGCTGGTTACAAAACCACACTCGAACCACGTTCTTTTTCAGGTCCAGTTTCTCCGCGATGGCCGCGATTTTTTCCGAAGAGGGCCGCGGCTGGATAGCAAAGTACGCCTCCAAAGAGCGCTTCTCCGGTGCGGCTATGGAGGTGCGCTTTCGTTTCCTCTCGCTCCCGTTGAAAAGGTCCGGCTTGCTGCTCTTCTCCCGATACGCAGCCTCAGCCTCTTCCAGCCAGGCCTGCAGAACCGGCTTCAGTGCGATCATGTTGTTGTGCGACAGAGTAAGGGACTCAAACCTACAGATAGTGCTCTGGCTCAAGGACCCCACTCCTGGTATTTTGAGGTTGGCGAGCGCAGACCCGACGTCCGCCTGGGTCACTCCGAGTTTGATCCTCCTCTGCTTGAAGCGCTCAGCGAAGGCTTCCAGCTCCCGGGGATCAGACTCCACGTCGTTCACGCACGCCATTCCACCGTGCACGGAAAGCGAGTGAGGGTGTGCCATGGTGGCCATCGCCTGGTGCAGTTGCCCCATGGTCTGCAGGTGGTGGTGGGAAACCTGGTGGTGGTGCGCCTGTGTGGTCATCCCAGGTGGCTCCGGAGCGCCCATCCCGGTCACGGCCAGGCTGGAGGAGAGATGATCCAAGAGGTCCCCGGCCTCCAGGGTCTGTCCGAGGTGGTGATGGTGGTGATGATGGTGGGAGGCGATGGTGGAGGGGACGTGGGAGATGGGCACGGTGGTGGAGGAAGAGGAGGAGGCTGAGGTGCAGGCAACACTGCTCATGGTATGGTAAGTCACGTCTGGTTTGAACGGGTGACTCTTGCCGTGAGAGACAATGCTGTCAGCAGCCGCCAGAGCCTCTGCCCGTGCCAGCAGGCTCTCATCAAAGCCTCCAAATATATTGCCCTGCAGCTGCAAGCAAGAGTGCGCATACTGGAGTCAGTGGGGAATTCTGTCAGGCAGCGCTCAGGATCTAAAAAACATTTTCCAAAGGCAACAGCGCCGAGGAGAGGAGAGAACCCTCCTCAAAGCGCAGGTCATAAAAATTAATATGAAAGCAAGAGCATTGCTCGAATAGACATGTGGATGAGAGAGGGGAGAGGAGGAAGGGAGGGGGTGTTGGGAGGGGGAGAGGGGGGAAACAGAAGGGAGAAAGAGGGAAAGGATAGAACAAAGTCCTGTCAAATCAACTTTACAGACATTTTCCTGTGTGATATTTCCCCTCCACTCTCCCCCGACCTCAACGTACCTGTGGGCCGGGCAGACAGACTCTGCGCATGCCCTCCGAGCCTGAGTGCAGGCCGGGATATTTGGGCGGCTCGTGCAGGGCCGGGTGCATGGAGAAATGCTGCTTGCCGTTCATGGTCATCATCCTCCTCCCTGCAAGCAGCTCGCGAGCAGTGTGGCCCCTGACATTAAGAGCCGGCCGGGTGAAGCGGACACACAGATACAGAGCCCCTGAGCTCTCCTTCACCAGACTGAGCTGTTAACATTGGGCAGAGCCTCCCGGCATCCCTCTCGTCCCCCGTTCCCCCTCCTCCCCCACCTCCTCCTTTTCTTTCAGTCTTCCTCCTCCTCCTCTTCCCTCCCTCCTCCGGTTCTCTGCTCAGCTTACAAGTTGCAAAATGTTGTCTTTTGTGTGCAAGAGTCTGATAAACCTGTCTGTATCACTAAATCACTTTATTTCATTTCATATATTTGCTTTCTTTTCCATTTTTCCAAGTGTTCATTGCAATTATTTTTGTCCTTGAAATCTAAGAGATTAGAGGACAAGGGTGAGTTTGTCCTTATTTCAGCACCATGGACAGCGCAGCACGGCATGCAAAGGGGATGGGAAGAGGAAAAAAACGACATAAAAATGAAAAATAAAGACATAAAGAAGAGTAGACAGATTTTAGAAAATGAAGAAAGCAAAGAAGGAAAGGGGGAGGAAAATACCATACAAAAGAAAGAAGAATCTAAGGAGGGAAAAGGAAAGGAGTCTGAAAGGAGAGAAAGTAAGGGAGGAAGAAGGATGGTAAGAAAGAGAATGACTAAAAGAATGAAGAAGGAAGCGAGATAGAAAGAAATCGAAAAGAATGAAAGAAGAAAGATTATCGGGCATGTTAAAGAGAGGGAGATGAAAACAGGAAGAAAAGAAGATGATGACATGTTGATAAACAAATGAAATAGTAAAAGAGAGGAGGGGCATAATGTGAAGAAGAATTATGCAAGCAAAAAAGATGGTAAACAAAGAAAGAAGGACAAATTAAAGAAAGAAAGGGAGAAAAAAGATAAAGGATAGATAGATAGATAGATAGATAGATAGATAGATAGATAGATAGATAGATAGATAGATAGATAGATAGATAGATAGATAGATAGATAGATAGATAGATAGATAGATAGATAGATAGATGATAGATAGATAGATAGATAGATAGATAGATAGATAGATAGATAGATAGATAGATAGATAGTGTGCTACATTCTTTTGACAACATGAAACCTGTAGATGACTGACACAGGTGTCTCACCCTCCTCTCCCCCCGTGTGAACACCTTTCCTCGGAGCAGCATACACTCGTCTCAGGTGGCTGCCTGGTTTGAACTCACCATGCTGCGGCGAACAGGTCGAAAGAGGAGCCGAGGCGGGCAGGGCCCGAACGATGACACAGCAGGTCCACTTGATCCTGCAGGCCGCCTCTCTGGTTCCCCAGACTGTGAATAATTCAGCAGCACGATGGCAGGCATCCATTACCATGTTGGCATGTTCTCATTCATTACGCAGATTAAAACTGGCCAAGGTATTTTTCTCACCAGGTGAACCTGTTGCATGCTGGGATACAGACTTTAAAAGCTGCTGATAATGGAATACAAAGATTAATGGGGTTTGCATTAAAATAACCACATATAAGTAAATTAAAAATACAAAGATTAAAAAGAGAAACTATTATGAGCATTTTGATTCCAAATTTAAATTTTATTTTCAGAGTTTTGACTTAAAACTCAGGGAACCTCCATGTTAAATGTGACCATATAACACACTGAGGTGTCAGTTCCACATGTAAGAAAGCTGTACGGGATCCCAGTGTGTCCCTTTTCTCACCCTCACATCACTCTTCCCAAGCCTCTTCCTTAATAGCTGTTATAGCAAGGCTCATTCATATTTCAGTGGTCATTGTTGTCATCTCTGTGCTTCTCATATCCTAACGATTGTTTCTGACATGTTCTATTGAGGGGGCTGTCATATTTGTACCATCTGGTCTACTCACACTATGCTAGATGACTGAACTTTTCTGTCCCAGTATTCACCCCTTTGTCCACTGTTTCACTTTGCATAGTTCAGTTTAACACAGTATTTTATAAACATTGTGATTGAAGTAGTTTGATGTTTCTTTTTTAAATCTGCCCATCTTTACTTTTTTTTTTGTCTGAATCAGCTGTAATAAATGCCAAGAAACCCAGCTATCCATTCGTGACACTCCTGATCTCTGATAATCAAAACTGTTCAAAGGACATGAACTCCTATTTTCCCATAACAGCAAATACCTTGACCCTGAGAAAAGGGCAAAGAGGAACTGTAGTATTTCATAGAAGTGTATTTCCCACTATAATCAAATGAATCCATCTCCTTCTTTGTCAGTTATTTCTTTGACATATATATATATATATATATATATATATATATATATATATATATATATATATATATATATATATATATATATATATATATATATATATATACATATTATTTAGAAGTTAATATTTAATGGTATCATCTGACTTCCATAGAACCCCATGCTACTACACCTCCGTCATTGTGGCTCCTGCAGGAGCAGTGCACTGCTCAGGCTCCTGTTTGAAATCTCTTCCCCTGGGAAGAGAAGAAAGTCCCTGAATTAAACTGAACAGACTCTGAGTGTTTTAACTTGACTTCCTAAAAAAAGAAACTGTCATGCATTATTCAGTGATGTTTTAACATGTTGTAGTTGTTTGGGGACGTAATTAAACAGAGCATCAGAAGTCCTCCCTCTGAGGCTATTTGGTGGGATTTTATTTGGGAAACAGGTCTGTGGGTAATGATTGGGTCATGCTCCTTTATCAGCTGGTAAAAGAGGTGTTGTGTAAGTATATTTATTTTCTAGTTACATTCCTTCATTCAAGTTTATAATTGTGCTCTTTTCCCCACAGAGATTTTCAGTCTGATACCAAATCCCCCATCAACAAAAAATCTCTAACTGTGAAAAACGGACCTTGTAGCTTCTACAGTTCCTGCATTTCAACAGTTTGCTGGTCACTAGCACATTGTGGCATAGCACATAGCACCCAACTGTAAACAGCTGCTTTCATTGTTGCTTTTCATCCTGCTTGGTTGTTTAAGTATATTAGGGAGCCACATATCTGCAGATGAAAAAAGAAAACTGGCACCTTATTTCACAATTAACTTTGAACAAGATAATATGTTATGGCCTCACAAAAGGAAATTTAACTTTTAACTTCCCTTGTCAAAATTTGACCTCACATGTGTTTTTCTCCCTCAAGAAGCAAACCTTAATGGCATTGTGTTTTTTGTTTTAGGATGCACACTGTCACTCTAGCACCCCTCTCGCTGTTTTACATTATTTACAACTCAAAAGCACCAGTTTTATTCACACAGGAGACCCTTATTTCAGCCTCTGTATGCTTTGTTTAGTTTTATATAGACATGGGAAGTTCATCCCATGACCAATATATTGTGACATAGTGGCTCTGATAGGATCTTTGGTATGCGTAGGATATGTATCAATAAGTAATAATGAGATACAAAGGTCATTTCAGCTGCATCAAGACTTGACAGGGTATGTCGCAAATTTGCGACAACAGGCATCAAGGGGTTAAAGGGGGGGGTGAAGAGACCAACTCCACAAACATCCTTCTCTCTGACTGGCCAGCTCTTTGGAAATTTGTTGAGGCGAAGCTATGGGCCGACCTTAGTGTTTGAGGCTTTCCTCTCTGATGACTCATGAATCAGTTAGGAAATCCTGATAAGATGACCTCACCATTTCAACAAGTCTCGTACACATCTTGTGCTATTTTTAGAGCCCAGCAGCTTAAAGATAACAGGATACAACATATGGATATGTAGTGGTTTAAAAGTCTGCACACATTCAGTAAGGACACCCATCAGAGTTGCTTTATATTCAAATCTAAATTATAGAAAATAAAAATTGTCCCTCTTTAGAAAATACTTAGCTGCACTATCCCTTAATAAAACATGAATTTATGTGATGTAAAAATCTTAACCATACTCACCTGCATTTTTAGTGAAGCTATCTTCAGACCACTCTCCTCTGTGCCATGTATGAATGGATACTAAAATTCCCCGAGAGCACCCCTTTACCTTCTTATCTAAACATTGTTCACACACCCATGTCAATTCACACCTGTGAGATTAAAAAATACAGACTGCATCTATTTTAGAAACTGTCATAACAATGATGTGATGTATGATATCTTAGGGGTTATTCCTGACAACTCATCTGCAAACTAATAATCTTAACCCGCCAAACCATGCAAATACAAAGGAGACCACACCAGAGTTTAAGGTTATATTTTCTGGAATGCTTTTGCTTGCTTTTTTCCCCTTGCCAATGTGAATCTTTTTTTTTTCTCTGTCAATGTTTTTTCTTTAACTCAAAATATTTTTTTTCTTTTCTCTCCAAGATCCAAATCCAATTGTTATTTTTTTTGTTTTCTTTCTTTTTTTTCTTCCTCTGATGGTTTTACAAGCACCCATTCCTCCATCTTTATTGGCAAAAGCAAACATGCTAGTAAATTAGAAATCCATTTTTTACAAACAAAATACATGAAGAAAATACATCCACATCCTGCAAATATAAACAGTAACAAATCCAAAACTATTATTCAATAAACATTTTACATTTTTGTACACCATCATGTGATAGTAGCAGACAGGAGATAGTACAAAAGTGGAGGAGAGACCTTCCCTGAAAAACTGCCAGTGAGCTCGTTGAGAGAACAAATTTCATGAGTGAATCATTTCAAAGCACAGAATGCTGATGGGGGGAAAATAGCTAATTTTCTGTGACCTTTGAGTACCTTTTTGAAGCAGAGACCAGATCGTGAACATAAACTTTTAAAGGGAGAATGAGGTCACTGGCAGTGTGCTTCATCAGTCATCAGTCGTCAGCGAGATATGCAGAGAACTACCAACATTTCAGGTGGGAGGAAATCACATCAAGGGTTCAAACACTTCCATATCTTTTAACCAGTGTTGGAACTTTTGTATTGGTGACTGAATTCAAGTGCAGGCAGAAATCTGCATGCATACAACATGCAGATTTCTACATGCATGTTTGTATCAGTGGGTTACCAGATATGATCAGCTTAGTTATGATAACTATTAATCAAACAACACTTTATTAGACTGAGTGTAAACAAAGTTACTGGTTTTGGGAAGAGAATTTGAGTTAAAAAAATGAAGTGCAAAGTTTAATTAATCTGATTTCTCCCACCTTAGGAATTCTAAAATACAGTAAATT
Source organism: Halichoeres trimaculatus (assembly GCF_033239565.1). NCBI lineage: Eukaryota > Metazoa > Chordata > Actinopteri > Labriformes > Labridae > Halichoeres > Halichoeres trimaculatus. The sequence continues at coordinate 13,492,437 of NW_027437184.1, read as the reverse complement.
CATAGAAGGCAAAAAACTAAAAAAATAAAGGATGAAGAAATGTTTGTCACGAAAGGCGCACAATAAAGGAGTCCTGTCGGTCACCAAATGCAGGTAACACTGTACCAATGCACAGACTGTCCTGTGAATTGCATGACTCATAAAGAGTGTTTTCCATCACTTTGAGCAGCTCTGATAGTTTCTTTGAAAGAATTGTGCCCCTAACATGACAAATCGAGCATGTGGAGAAAACAAGTAAAAATCTTGTGAAAAAGCGAGAGATGCAGGGCACCCTTGCTTTACCTTTCCTATCTGACCAAACTTAGCCATTTTATGTAAAATGGCAGAAAAAAAAATTCACAAAAAAACAAAATTAACAGAGTAATCAACACAACAGTAATTTCTCTTTCAAGAATTTACAAAATTTACAAAAGTAAATCACAAATCTTGTAAAAATTCAGCCATCTGCTGATTGTATAAGGCAAAGAAATTATACTCATATATATTAAAATCAACTGTTCAGTATTACATTCAAACACCTGTCTTTAGATCTCACATTTCTGAAATGGGTGACCTGATCCTTGTCCTTGACAGAATGACACAAGTGAAAAATGTTCACACTCTAAGAAAATGTAAAACACCTGTTGAGGTGTTTTTATTTACAGAGTGGCACAGGACATTTAGTGAGCAACAAATCACAAGCGGGAAAATTCAAAACCTCCTACAAGACTGTATGTGACATGCATGGATGCTGCCATTTGTAAACAAACTTGAATATTTCTATTGCACTGGTATCCTTTTGCACCTGCCTGGGCTCTAATATGGTCAGGGTACAGTGTTAGAGGTGACCCTCTTAATTTAGGAACATGCGTAATCTTTCATGTATTCATGCCTGGACAGAGACTGTCAAATCTATTTAGGTACTTCACCATTTTGGGTTCACTTATACTGAAACAAACTTTGTGAGAAATGTGAAATGAAAAACACACCAGACAGTAAAGGTTCTGTACGGTGCGTTTATGCAGTGGAAAAATAAATAAGTATCTCTGGTCGCAACAGAGAACGTTCTTTAGGTGAAGGAATGGCTGTCCCTGAACTGAGGACAAGATTTTTCAAAAACTGGTGAGAAAAGAGCTTAAATACAGTATGTATAAAAATACCTATTCACAGTAGACACAAATGTTGTGCATTACTGATATTTATCATCTGGTAAGCACACTGAAACTTACATAGGATTATCTATCTATAAGAACAACTTAATGTTTATCTTTCTCAGCAAAAGTGAGACATTTTAAATAAGTGTTTAGTCAAGGGATACAAAAACTGTTGTCCCTCAAAAGTTCTTCTCATGTACAGGAAAGAAAGGAGACTGACTTTGATTAGTCTAAAATTACTTTGTCTGAAAATACTGGAAAGGAAAAAGAAAAGTGAGTTCTGTTGTACTGATTATTTCTGCATGTGGGGAAGATAAGGACTGATTCTCCTTGAGAGCAGCACAATGCCTTCATCGTCTCCAGGATCGACTCTCGCACTCATCATCTTCATCGTCATCTTCCTCCTCTTCTTCTTCTTCCTCCTCACCGGGCAAGTAAGAGCTAGATTCCTTCTGTTTCAAAGACAAAAAGGAAACTTGTAAATTTACAGTTTGGTGTCAGTTCAACAGAGTTAAGTACACTGAGCTCTTGTTTGAAAGTTGATGTCTACAGCTTACAGCTTATTACATGTAAAACCCGGTTTTCACATTATCAGACTTGTTCCTAAGTTTGATAAAAATATTCTAAATATTAAAGTGTCAAACTTCTGAAAAGTGTGTTCATCCTCACACTTAATGCCCTACTTGATTGGGACTCCTTCAGACAAAGTACTGCATCAATGTGGCATGGCATAGGGGCAGACAGCCTGTTGCTCCTCTGGGTGTTTAAAGCCCAGGCTGCTTTGATAGCAGTTATAGGGGTCAGCTAACCATTTGGTAGGAATTTTGGCATTGTTGGCAGGTGCTTAGTCACAGACTTCATCACAGTATTAGACTATTTTCTTAGTTCAATAAAAAATGATTTTAAATTATGGAAATGTCTGTCTTCTGAGGCTCTGTTTGCTTAAATAGCATCTGTCAGCTTGTCTACATTGTCTAAACTGAAGACTCATCTGTTCAGGGAACACTTAAGCTGACCCTTCTCCTCTTTGTCCTCAAAGGTAGAATAAGTCAGATGGTCTAAGACTCAACTCTTATTGATTTTTCAGCACTAATACTGAATGTTGTTGAAGGTTGAAGTATATTGTTGCAGCAGTTATTTGTGATTTGTTTGCTAGATTATTCTACATTATTAAAACAAAATAAAAAAATATCCTGCACTGAATAGCAGCACCTGCAGCCGAATAACTTAGAGCACTTTTCTTACACTAACTAGTTTTTTTTTTCCATCTGTCTAAATTCTTGTTTTTGTTGTACGTTGCTTTGAACAAAAGCGTCTGCTGAATGAACATGTAGAACTGTAGAAAAGTATTGCATCATTACATTCTCTGTGTGTCGAGATGTTGTCCGTGCGTTGTTGATTTGATCAAGATACCATGTCAAAAGAAATAACCTTGTTTGCTCATGCATGTAAACACATTATTCTGAATGTTTCAGAAACTGACCTTAACCCGAACATTAACTGCAAGTAAACAAAGCAAATCTCTCTCTGTGGCTAACTCTCCTCATGGCAAGTGGTGGATATTTAATATAACTTTCCTGCCAACAAAGGCAGACGACACTCTTTAAAAAAGAAAGAGGATGTAGAAGTTCTGTGCTAAGTTGTATTTGGGTTGTACATGTGTTTCTTTTTTTGTGTGTGAGAATCTTTATGTCTGTATTTTCCAGCACAGAATGTTGTCATGGGCAGGCGTAGATAAATACAGGATGGGATTTTTTTGCGGTGTAAGTGGATCACCTTTAAAGAGACTGAACATTTCTTTCAAGGTCTTAAGACATTTAACTGAAGGACTGGGTCATAAAGCTCTGAGCTGCATTTCTCCGGCTTTCACAGAAACCACAAAAACTCGTTTTGCACATGAAATTACAGTATGAGGATTTCACCTGACAGTAATGCAGTTTTACTCAAAGGGCTGAGATGCTCTTAGTTCTGAGAGCCTTGCCCTGATTTTCCATGGGGAGATGTGGTGAAAAATTTAGAGGCACCAGAAAGAAATGTAAAAGTAAAATCTGTGAATAAAACTTGGAAAAAGTTTCCACACATAGAGACAACTCTAAACCTGGAAAAAAAGTCAACGCTGAGTGCAGAGCTTGTGTATCATTTTTCATAATAAAACCTGACGCTGTGTTCTGCATACTTTGTGTTTATGTTTCATACCGTATTGTCCTCATCTTTAGCCTCCTCTTCCTCAGGCTCTGTTGTAACAGAGGGTGTCTTCGGCTTGTACCAGGAAATCTGCAGAACCCGACCTTTAAACTTGGCTCCCTGGTTAGCTGCCTGAAAACATAAAAAGGAAGAAAACGTTTTGTTTTGGTGATGAAATGACAACTTTCACTGATATTTTACAACAAAACCACTTTTTTTTACTTTTAAATTTTAGGTATATTAGACAAACTGAAAAGGAAGAGAGATTTGTGTGATTTAATGTCTTGTGACTTACATTCTCTGCTTCACTTCTCGTCTTAAAGGTCATAACGACGGTGTTAGCGTCTTGTTCGCGGACCTCCTCAATCTCACCAAATTTCTGAGGACACAAAATCAAAACAAAGGCGGTTATTGATGTAACACCTAAAGCTCTAGTTAAACAAAATAACACAGAGGAAGGAACATGGTTCTCACCACAAAGTGCGGCATCAGTTCCTCCTTCTCCTCCTGACTGACACCCAAAATAGCCAGAGCTCTGGGTCTATGGTCGACCACCATGCGGTTTACAGAACCACCTCGACCTGCCATGTCCCGGCTGCGGCCCCTTCCGCGGCCTGCGTGCATCGAACCAGGCTCCAGAGCCATCTTCCCTCGGCCACGACCCCGACCACCTGGAGGCCGGATCAGTCCCAACCGGGTGGCCTGAAGGAGGACAGATAGGGAGGTTTGGTTTTATAAATAGACAACACGCTGCTACTTTTTCAAGTCACACAGAGATGGATGCCACCTGGCTGTGTTAAAAAACCATTAGGAGCAGATGCGGAAAACAGATTGTGAGCCTTGATGTCTCCCTGTTATGCTTTCTGACAGGAAAACAAACATGCCAGAAACAAGTGTGTTTATTTATCAGGCGTCTACGGGAACAGAAAAATAAATTTTGCATAGCAGTGAAAGAATTCTCTTTCATTCAGCTACAAGTCCACACAAAAATCACAGGATGCAGAGAAGAGACAGAATAAAGTACATCCTCACCTTCATTCCTTACTCAGTCACTCTCTGCCTCTCACAATTAGTTGTCACTCCTCTATTTTTAAAGTGACATCTCCTTGCTTTCCAACCACTCCACCACCTTACGACCACTTTTTTTCCCACTTGTCCCTCCCCCTTTCGCCCTGTAATTGTCATCCCGCAATTTTCGTACAAGGACTGGAGACTCAAACTTTAATGAGGCGGGGCTCCATCAGTGTACGACCAGTGTCTGATTTGGCTTCGTTAGTGGTGATTCCTCTGGGCTTGCTTAAGTGGCTGCAGTGTAATGTGCAGAAGCAGGGCCTAGTTCGGGAGAGGGGGAATATGCATTTTTAATAACAGGATAATTTAGGACCCACAGGGGTAGATGAGGGGGGTGGGGAACATGCCAGGCAGGGTGTTGCTAACAAAAGTGATGTTCTTGTAAAGCTGATACAGGGACACAGCTGACCTTGTGTGTGTTTCCAGGTGCTGCTAACTTGAAGGAAGACATTAGAGGGGCCCACTTTGCAATATAATGGCCTCTGAAATACTCCAAATGTTGTTTCAGGTAAAACTATACAGTGATCTTTCATCAAACACTCTTAACTACTACAATGAATGTTGCAACACCCTGTGATTAAAAAGAGGCCAACACATAAGTGCACAAAACTGCAATTCCCAAAGTGTCCACTAGAGGCCGAATGCAACAATCAAACAAACATCTTCAAACCTTGAACCATATGTAACAAGTTCAAAGCCTGCTTCGAAAATGGTTTTGGCTCCATGTAGCTCATGCTTGTAAAGCCACACTGACTGTGAAAAGTAGCAATTTTTTCACAACATCAATAAAGATTGCGTGTTGGTGTTTTACATAAATTTCAGGAGGACGCTAATTACAGCTTGCCTTAGCTCCACATTTCTGAGTTATCTTGGGGTTTTAAAACCTCTCTGTATCACATGCCTATGTCTAATATACACAATACACATTTTCTCAAAGTAAGGCGTTTCATTTATTCACCTAGATGTTTTCTCTGTGTGAGAGACTCTTTTCAAACACTTGCTCTAAACACATTTCCCTTAGTGTGACTGATTCCGACACTTGGCCTTGAAACAAAAGAAGAAAAAAAGTGGAACCGAAGAATCTGTTGGAACATGCTTGATTTTCTTTTTCCCTCAGAAGCCATCTACTCCGTGCAGAATATGGTTGATCCATCTTGACTCAGTAAAGAATGATTTGCAAATGCATATATTTTTTTCTCTTCTCTCTATAGACAATGACAACGTTCACTATCTTTTCTGCTGACTTCCTCTGAAGAACTTCCTGTAGCACATCTTCATGTATTGACCTTGTTTCCTGGTTGTTAAATTTTGGACAATGTAACAGTGAGGAACTTTCATTTTGCAGTAACTTCACAGTCCTTTGTAGTTCCTTTTTAAAGAAAACCATATTCATACTTCTTTTTAGCAGGTTATTTGCTACTTGATAAGGAACTATGCAACAGAAAAATTTTGTCAATTTCATGCCGAATAATTCTTGAGATTTTGAGAAGGATTGTCAAATAACTATGATGAAGTCATTCTACATCGTCACACACTGTTACTTTCAGTTTGTTACAGAGCTAGTTACAAACTGTATGTTCACGTATTTTGTCTCTGTGTGTAAGCATATATTACCTCCACCTGTAGCTGTCCCAGTTTTCTCTTGAGGTCTGTTGTATCTTCTCCAGAGCTCATCTTCTTGTGAAAGTCCAACTCAGCATCCAGCAACTCCTTTTGGGCCTGATTCAAATTATATAAAATGCTTACTTACAACACAGCAGAAATGCAACAGTAACACATCTGACCTACAGGGGCGGAGCAGTCAATCCATGAAATGAGTGATCCAAAACTGTGTGAGCCAAAAGAGGTCCAAACTTACATCGACCTTGGTCTTGGGCTGGTTGTGGTTGGATTTGCCTCCGGGGGCCTGGGAGGCTGGGTTCATTTCATTCTGAAGCTGTGCAATCTTCTCTGTCAGCTCCTTCAGGGTCTTCATGATGTTGGCTCTCTCTTCAGGTTTCATCCCTCTGTTCTTCTCGAGGCGGTTTATCAAGGCCTGGAAGAAGATAAACAAGCATCTATAGAAGCGTGTTTTGAGAGGGGATTTAAAAATTGAGGTTTTCATCTGGAGTGGTCCTTATGAGGCGCTAACTTATGCAGAAGTGAAATGAAAATACACAAATATTTAAGTAAATACATGTAATGTACCTTTTTAACCCTTTTAATCCTAAAAGAAAACAATGTTTCAAACAGTTGTAATGTTCCTGTATTCATGTGCTATTTTAAAGCACAGCCTCCTGAGACACACTCCAAACACTTAATTTTTAACATAAGCCTCTGAAAAGGCAAATAATCAGTTTTAGGAGGGACTGGCAATAGAGACTTTAGGGAGAGATGTGTATAGAGAGATGAAACAGTCTTGACCCTCTGATCTTAATGTGTAATTATAGGAACAAATAGATGTAATGGGATAAGAGGATCAGGCTAGTCTTACCTTCTGACACTCAATTTGTGTCTTCAACATCTCTTGCTTCTTCTTTCTCATGTCCTGCTGGAGTTTTAAAGCCTCCTAAGTGAACAAAAGCAACGAATAAAACACAAACAGACTAAAAAGCATACTATTTGCTGCCACTGGTCATTTTTCAAAGGTAACTCTACCGTTTTTGTTACCCCCCCACCCCCCCCACCCTCTGGTAAAAACAAGTGGCTAATCTTGTCTTTGCTCTGCTGGTAGCAGTCAAAACAAGTGTTAAAAATTTAAGCAACATGCCTGTTTCTTCTTGAGGACTTCTTGTGCTTCAAGTGCTTTTCCCGTTTTCCCAAGGCTCTTCGATGATGACTTCAGTGCTGGGGAGGAGTAGGGGCCCTTCTGGGTGTTTGTCAGCGCAGGTGCCACCTAAGTGCAAAAGACAGAGAGAATGAGGCATTTAGGTGATGATAAAGAGCTTGTAGACAGCTGCAATGGACACAAGCAATAACAGCGAGACTACAGCAGTTCACGCTGTCTCATCTCAGGACACAAGGATGCAATAAATTAGCAACTCTCTTTCTGTTAGCTCTCCATTTTTTCTTGCTTTGTATACACTTAAGCTTTGTAAAACCAGCAATCACACAGAAATGTAGTCTGCATCTCTCTGATCCTTCCTCCTACATTTTTGAACTTGACAAAAACAGCGGCACCCGTGTTTAAAGGGCCTTGTACAAACAGACACTTACATTGACAGTGTCTGGATTTGGGTTCAGACCGTCTGGCTTAGCTGTAACTGTCGTCCCTGCTGCCACTGACAAGCGATGTTTGGGTAGAGTCTTGTTCAACACATAGGCTGCAGGATTGTGCTGCTTGATCCCCTGCAGATAGCAGTCAAAGAGGGAAAAGATCAATCGAACACACCATGACATGAAAAGGGACAAGATTTAAAGAGGTTAGATCTTCATACAGACCTTGTGCACATTGCTGTGCTGCGATGCCTGGTTAGGTGCGGATCCAGCGGCCTGACTTCCTGAGCTCTGCTCCTGCTGCTGAGGTGCTGTGGCATTGGTGCCAGGCTCGCGGTGCCAATGCACACGAATAAAGCGGTTGTTTAGGACAGCTTCAGTGCTAGATATAGCCCGTCTTGCCTCTTCATTCTTTGTGTACTGAATCAATGCTGCCTCGGGGTCCCCACCAAACACCACCTGAATGAAACAGCGTAGCGGTTAGGTTTGTGCACAGCTTTGTGTTTATTTTAAACTTCCTGATCTTCACAAATTCTGTCTCTGTTGATTTAGACACAAAAATTAACAGCTCTGTATTCACTAAAATCCATTCAGGGAGTCATAATTTAAGTTGATATTATACATGTGACTATATCCATACACAGAACTGATTTAGTAAATGTAACATCCCTTTAAATCCCCCCTGAAAATGGAAAAAACCCTGCACAGTGTGTATCTACCATCTCAAGTTAAGGCATTTTGTTTACGCACCAAGATGTTTTCTGTGTGTGTGAGACTCTTTTGAATACTTGCTCTAAACACATTTACCTTAGTGTGACTGTTCCCGACAGCCATACAGTGTGTATCTGCATCATTGCAACAACTTGTGCTAACTTTTTTGGCTTATCAAACTTCTCTGTGCCCACATGGCCTGATTAATCTTAGCCGACACAAATGTCTGACACACCTGTATATTGACGATGGTTCCAAACTTGCTGAAGTGCTCATTCAGCTTGGTGATGTTGTTTAGTTCACGAGGGATCCTGCGCACTTCCAACTTGGTGTTCACATAGTGATACCTCTTCGGGAAACTGCTCTTGTGTTGGTTGTTAAAACCTGGTCTGGAATAGAAAGAGGATTGTGATGTTGTGACAAACGGTACCATTAATGAACAAGGTATCTAAAAAGTCACTCTCCCTTTCAAACTGGAACATCTTAGGATCATTATTATTATTGGAGCTAAACTTTTCAAGTGTGTGTCCTTACTTCTCCATCCAGGGCTTTTTAGCTGCAGGTCCCTCAGCTGTGCTAGGTCCAATGGTTCTCTTCCTGTTGTCCAGCTCTGTGTTGAAGCGGGGCACGTTACTTCCAGGAGTGCTTGCTATAGCAGCAGGCTCTGTTTGGATCACTATGTTGGCAGCTTGGAGACCCAAAGACAAAAACATAAAAAAATGAAGCCACAAGAGTTTGCTGAAGCTTATGATTGTAAAAGCACCCACATTTTGAAGTTAGTGACATGGTTAGCTGACAGGAGAGTCTACCTCTGGAGCCTTGTCCTTCGTTGGATGTGAGGCCGATGAGGTTGGGACGCTGAGTCTGCACCCGGGGGATGAATTGGCGATACGCGTTCCGACCAGCTGCAGTCAGGCCTGGAGATTCTGGGTTGTATCCCTCTGGATCATAGTTATCTATTTTAAAAACAAAATACATAAATGCACATGAAGTACTCACAGGATCAGAGGGAATACCAAGAATAACTCACAAAAATATTGTTCAGAGTGCGATTAAGTTAAATAAAATAAATTTCAGCAACCTATGATTTTTTTTTACAGCTTTATGTGGTTCTGAAATGTATATTTACATTTACAAAAACACAACAACAGTAAACTGGTTCTTAACCTAAGACAGTAAAACATTAAATTAAGGCATGATGAAACCGGTCAGGGCAGTTGTACTCCTTTTAAAAACTGGGTTGAGTTAAGGACAAAGTCCTGAGTTTGTAATTAACTAAAAACAGAACCACTCTATCTGAAACAAACTTAGCTTTTACTGTAGAAATGTATAATTATTCATGCCCTGAATTCAGAAAAAAAAGCACTCAGCACAATGGCACTGAGCAGGGTTCATGTTAACTGTTCTTAGCTACGCTGCCTCCTCTCAGGTTAATGAACAGTGCTTCCCTCTGGCCAACAACTGTTACTGCAGTCCCAAGAAATAAATCATGCACTTCAACATCACGCATGAACAAAGCTATGATAAATGATACACAGGGGACTTAAAGGTGTGGAAAAATCTCATCATTCAGGCATTCTCTTGAAATATTTACTGAGAGAAGTTCAATAAAGAGGAAATAAAGAAGAAGAAAAAAGAACATCAGATAAGGAGCCACAGCAATATCCCCTTGAAATATGCAGCCCCATTGTGAACCGGAAAAGCATCACTGCTTACATTCAGACTGCACATATTGGGGACGGAGAGACACAGATGAAGACGAGGAGGGAGGAGGAGGAGGTGGAGGAGGAGGAGGAAGAGTAGGCGGCAGCCCCACCCCAGGTGGTCCGATAGGAGGAGAGGAAGTGATGGCCGATTGGTGGTTGGGGGTGTCAATCCCACTGGTAGCTATCAGTGGGGGTCCTAAGGGAGACACAAGCCCAAGCTGATGTCTCAGGTTTAACAGCAGTGACAGACAGTCTGAGGCTGAAAGTGCAGAGCTCAAGCTTTTATCATTCCAGACAAAGAGGGTTAGCATGACACACTGAAGCTGGCAGGAAGTGAGTAAATGACATTCTTTTCCCTTTGAACTAATTTTTTTTTAAATCTGATTAAATTCACAGCAAGCGCAGTTTTCTAATCCCAAAACCAACACTTGAGTCAGCTGCTGCACAGTTTAAACCACCATGTTCCAAAAAGGATGCTTGGGTGAAATGTTAGTTGGCTCATCAGAAGCTTTTATGTCAGGAGTAAATAAAGACATTAGCAGGGTGGAGTAAGTGGGAGAGTTAGTTTAACAGAGGATTCAGGGGTTTAACCCTTTGTGATAGAATGAAAACTTGTGCATCTTGAATCAGTCCACAATGCAAGATCAGACATGAATCAGCTGATACACAAAGACCTGTATATCCCAAGTTGAACTTAGATCATTCTTGGTCGAAAAAACACTTTAAAAATATCAAGTATTTGAGGGATTGACTGTCGTGTAGAAAGTGTTAATAAAACATGTTGTTTGTGCCACTGTTGTGTGTCTGTGTCTGTAACTTTGTGTTCATTTGCTGTAGGGGTGGGAGAAAAAACGCAAATCGGTATATCAGGATTTTTTGTTTGGCAATATCAAAATTGGGATTTTTTGGTCAAAAAAATAGGTTTTCTTTTCAAATTCAAATTCAAATTCTTTTTTTCAGTCTTTGTTTATAAACTGGATTGGAAAAGAGTTACTACTTTTCTCCAGCAGAGGGTGAAATGTTTCTCTCTGACTCGTGTGATGTGCATTTTATGAGAAAATATGGCTCCTGATTGGTCTGTAGATATCATCATTCAACTTTTTTTCATGGTCTGGTGTTAAAAAAAAGCAAACTAAAAATCTCAAAAATCTAATGAATCAAAGAATCGCAATTTAAATTGCACCCCAAAAATTGTAATAGAATCGAATTGTGAGAAAAGCATATTGTCACGGCCCTAATTTGCTGTTGATGGTCTTATTTTCAATTTCAATGGGAAAAGCCTGGGTACATAAAATAAACACAACTAGGTAATATCTAATTACACTATATAGAAAGAATAAACATTATCATCGAAAATGTGTGTGATAGTGAAAAGAATTTCTCAAAAACAAACTGAAATTAAAATTATACTCTTGTATCTCCAAATTGCAATGCCGGTTCGATCATGGTGCCACATAATCTGAAGAGTTAAATTTAAAAATATTTCTGATCCAAAAAATTTAATCCCACATCACAGAATTTTAAGAGGATACAAAACATTTTCAAAATTATCAGTGTGGTGACAGGAAAACATGTTTTGTGGTGCAAACAAGTTTTTTGGAGGAGAAAAAGTAGTGTATTTTTTTTATTACATGTATGAACATTGCTCCTTGAGCAAGGTGCTAATGGCACCAAAAGTATCTGCATACAAAGGAGTCTGGTGTTAGGACTTACCAGTCATAGGGAAGACGCCCGGTGGTGGTGGTTGACCATAAGGTGGCATAGAAGGCATCCTGAGGGGAGGGGGTGGTTCAGTGATTGGAGGCATCGGCAGACCAGTGGGGGGTGGCATAACCGGCTGGGGTGGGAATGGAATCATGTTGGGCAGGTTGACATCATCTACGATGAGAGGGTCATTGCCGTGGTCGAATGGACAAAGGTCACCACGGACACAGAATCCCTTTTCTGAGAAGGTAGGGAAATCAAGTTTAAAATCAGACTTTTTCAGACTGAAGTAAGTTTGAGAATGAATAAACAGATGATGACTTGGAAAAGTTTAAAGCAGCTAAGGACTACAGAGCAAACATTTACCCAACAGTCTCATTATAAAACAGCATCCCATGAGGCTGTTTTTGAACTCTGTGACAGAAAGCAGAGCACTTCAGGGACAGTGGGTAAGTTTAAACCCTGTCGTGCCTCTGGAGAAGAGACAGACTGCTTAACAGTGGTCATTAGTGATGAGACTAAACAAAGTAAATAATGACCCTCGTGGGAGGATGGTGGGGGATTTACCACAAAAGATAAAGCAAAATTCTCAACAAATACCACATCACAATATATGTAAAACAAAGACAAAATACAAGAGGAAAATCGTACAAACTGATGGAAAAGATGAGCAGAACATTATAGCAAAGGATGAGAGATTCAACTCCTACCATCATAATCCCTGCACCGCTGTTTGAGCGACGCGCCCTTGTTGATGAACGGCTTGCCGACACCATCTTGCCTCTGTGTGTTATAGTAGCTTGACCAGCTGTCTGTAGTGCTATCGGGGAGGTGAGCTGGTGTTGCCACTGGAACACCGGAAACTCCAGCTGATGAAGATGAAGAGAAAGGATGCAGAGGTGTGGGCAGCGGCAGGAGAGGTGACGAGTGCTGCTGCTGGGAGCTGGGTGTCGATGAAGAGTTGTAGCAGTCGGTGTCTTTCCGTTCCGACTCAAACTTTGACTTAAAGTCTGCAAAGAAATAAAAACAGAAGAATATTAATACAACAAAGGTATGCACAAATATAAATCCAGTACGCTTTGAAAGTGGTTTCACTAATCCTGTAAAGCAGAGATGTAAATCAACCTTGTGGGTAGTGCGGCCAGCTCCAGCCCCTGTTGTTAAATCCCCACTGGTAAGATTGCAAAGCAGTCCACATCTTCTTTCAGCCAATCATCCAATGAATTTTGACAGAAAAAGACTACATCCAAACTTCTTTGACAGTCTAAAGCACAGCCTGTCTCCTACAGTATCTCTGCATCACTAAAGCTCACTTCAGGAACTCTTACACTCTTGATGTCCCCAGTGCTGCTGTTGTTTATTGGTTGTGTGAAGCCAGGTAAGGTAAAAAAAAAGGGGGGGGGGTGGGGGTGGGGTGGATTTCTCACCTCTGCCTCTGTGCTCCCTGTCCCTGCTCTTTCCTCTACTGCCACTCCTGCTCCGGCTTCGGCTTCGGCTATAGCTCCTCCCGCGGGGGCTCCCCCTGCGGCGCTCATGACGCTCCCGCTCTCGGTGGGAGTCGCTGCCGCTTTTCCCGTGTCGATCGAAGTCTCTACGCTTGCGATCATCTCGCCTCCTGTCATCTCGGCTTCTGTTAGGTTGAGAGAGAAAAATACATGTCAAAAATCTGTATCTGTAAATCTGGATTAATTTTTCCTCTGTGCTGTTTTCTGATCCATTTAGCTAATCTTTGCTGTTTATAAGTACAATCAATGAAGATGCGCACAGTCAGTCAACTTTATGATCAAAAACTGTCCCCTGTAGCTGGCACCACAATAACATTGAGAAACAAATGCAATACTATTTCAATGATAGTATAACAGTCATCATATTGTGCAATTTGTTATCAATGAGGCGGATGAGATCTGCACTCCCAACATTTACTCACTGGCAGGACTCCTGAGATTTAAACTAATCATCCAAATATATCCAAATGTTAACATTTCTACACAACTTCACACATGGAAATGCTGACTTTTGTCAGTATTACAAGAGACCCTGAGCACAAGAAATTTCACAACACTTAGAGTTAAGCTCAGAATAACTTCTGTAGTCGCCTCAAACTTGATCAGGAAGCTGATGTGATCTGAATCCCTGAAACAAAGTCATACCTGGACTCGTTGAAGTCAGGGCGGCTTCTCAGGGGACTTCTCCTCCGCCTGTTTTCTCTCTCCTCATCTGGAATTTCAGCCTAGAAGTAAATAGGAAATACATGTAACATATGTAATTATATATTCATGATTTTTTTTTTACCTAAATCCCAATGAAGCGATAAAAGCTCCAGTGTTAGTGTAAAGTATTTCAATAGATGACAACAAATCAGAGTATGAAAAAAGTATATCAGACTTTTTCCCACAGTGTTTTACCTCCACAACTTCAGGTTTGACTGCAGGTGGTTTCACCTCCTCTTTAGGGACCTCCTTTGCAAGTGGATTGCCCAGGTAGTTCTTGGTTGTCAGACACTCAAAAAGTTTATCGACAAATCCTACTGTCTCTGTAAAGACATGAAAAAATATGTGACTCAATGCAACCACTCGGTTTTGTCAGTTTGCTATCAAACAGTAGATCATATCTCAGCCATAAAACCTTCAGACATTCTATTTTTAGTGATAGAGAAACTCTATCGCTGAGCTGGAACTCACAGCCAGAGAGTGCTGTGACTGATAGTCATGTGCTGGCTATCGTTTAATGTAGGTTCAAGTAATCTGTGTGTTACACTTGGAATTTAACCATAAGCAGTGTGGTATAAGACAGTCAACTTGGCTTTAATTCAAGCGATTAAAATCATGGCTGATATATTAAACTTCCAGTAGTAAAAGAAAGAAAAGGGTTTGTCAGAAGATGAAATGGTACAAACACTGAAAATACACTGACACAAAACTGAAAAAGGGACACTTTTTCAGAATTGTACCATGCCCTCTGGTGGTCATTTTGAGAAATCACAAGAGTCAGGTGATGATAACAACTACAGCAGGTGAATTTCACTGTCATGGTGATGCCAAATAGTACTCTTTGGCCAGAGTTGTCAGATGACTTAAAAAAGCTCGAAATGTCAAGGTGTAATCTATACACATGCATGTGAGTAAAAAACATCATTCCCTGACAGCTGAATAAAGGAAATCTTTGTGAAAGCAAAACCTTTAACCAACCTTTAGAAAATAAAGAATCTTGGTTATAACTGTTTACATGCATGATGCATTTACTAACACTAAAAGAGGAACTTGGGTGGAGTTTGTACCTTTTTGTAAGAAGACATCAAGCTGATCAGCACACAGAGCTTTCAGCTCTTTCTCTGGTTTGTCTTTCTTCACAAGAGCCACCACATAGTTTGCTAATGCAGACGGGTCAGCATCACATCTGCAGGTTAGAAGAAGCAAGTTAGAATTTCTGCAAGAGCAAGTTATTTTTGATAATGCTACTCATAAGAAAAAAGCAAAGAAAACAGGTTAAAAAAAGGGGTTTAGGGGACAGTTTGAACAATATCACACAGATTCCAATAAAATATCTATATTCAGAATGAGTAAATTAGGTTTTCTTTCCAGTTGTGCCCAGCTACCTGTGTGTGCAAAAATACCCTTAACACATCAAATTACCACACAACAGAAACAATAAATAAACTTCATTTGAAGCAAAATAAAAGAGAAGCAAGACATCAACAAACATATTCTAAAACTTTACACCACTTTAAACTAAAAGTGCTGTCCACCAGGCAGTGCTGCAGACAAAGTTACCACATCTCATAGCCAGGGGATGGCACTGCTAATGTACAACAAACACAAGTAAATGGCTGACATGGTGCACAAAACTATAACAACTCCAAACCAAGGCTGTATTGAACAGAGGTCAAAAACATTGACTGGGCAGACCTTTATCACCTAAACTTGAAACTAAATTGAACATGGATCAGAACAAGGCATTCATGTCCTGTAGACAATTTGAAAAGTGAAGTGCTGAACATCCTGGAGGATGGTTGTATGACAGAATGTGGCAGTATTACATCAACAGGACAATGGATGAGAGGCGAGCAACTCCAGCCATCCCTTCTCATCAACTTCACAACTTCAACTTCAACTCTTTCTTTAAAATAACGAATCCATAAAAAGGCCAACAGTAACTTTCCCAACTGCAGTTACAAATCAGTCAACTCGCTTTTATTTTTAGAGAAAGGAGAAGAGAGAAAGAGAAAGTTCATCAATGTAACTATAGTAACTTGGCGTGCATGCACGTATTGTAATGTAAAACGTGCATAAAAAATAGTAATGCTAGATACATTTCAGCAGGTTATGGCGGTACAAGTTGGCTATCTGTTGCAGGTAGATGCCATGTTCAAAGCTCTGAAAAAGTCACGTTATCGTCTCTCGAGGACCTATCAAACCACCAAAATGTAGCTCAGCAATAGACAAAATTTACAGTGAATATGGTTGATTTCTTAAGCATCAGCCAGCGAAGCCCCTGCCATCCCACTGTGATGAAAAGTCAGCTAGCGGCAGAGTGGTGAGCTAACTCGTGCAAGAATCTGCCACCAGATTCTAGCAAACCCCTCATTGATGCCAAGCTAAATACACTGGCTAGCAAGCTAACGTGGCTACATAGCATGCAGGCTAAATGTCATTTCAATTCAATACTTACATTGGCTCAAGGAGTTTAGCAAGCCACGTCTTCAAGGCTTCAACATTCTCTATGATCATCGTGAGAAAAACTTAAATGCTGTCTATAAGATGAAAGTGCGTTTTGATAACCCTGCTTTCATCGTCTATAAATTTAAAAGCTTTAAGGCCTTCTGTCTCTCTTCACTGGCAGCTCGGACAAAGTGTTTTACGGCATGGCAACACAAGTAGAGATGTCGTGAATCAGCTCAGAGGACGTACGTTAAAATCACTAAGTTCCAGGGCTAAATTGCGGGTTTTATTTTTATACGCGTAGTCTTATAGTTGTGTTTTAAAATGTGTAAATTGTACTGCATTACTAATGCTAGCGTAAATATCCCCCTTAACTATGGAAGGTTACGACCGGTTACGACGCATCAACAGTGAGTTGAACTTCATTTCCCAGAACGCCTTGCTGGTAGTTCAAGCTGTGTGTCATACAATGATGGGGATTCAGAGTATTCTAAACGAGTTGGTATTCTTGGCTCAGTTTCTATTGAAGAACCAACTCTTTCAGTTCAAAAGCGGCTCCTTGGATACTTTTGTTGGCAATAATTAATGCCAAAAACGAATGTAAATTAATGTTTACAACGAGTGAAAATATGGATGGAAAAAACATTCATCATATACTTTATAATCATGTGGCCATATTTAAATACTGTATAATTATAACAAGGAAAAGAGTGTTATAAATGAGTTACCAAGAACTAACAAAAAAATCATGAATATTAGCCAAAATATTCAAAATTTCTGATTGTGTTTACTTATTGTGTTTCTGTGCTCTCGTTTAAGAACTGACTCCCGTCGTTCACTTCAAAGAGTCGGCTCTAAGAGTTGAGTCGTTCACGATCGATACATCACTGCTGTGTGTCATCAGCCAGGCACCGGCGGCGTGGGTCTCCCTTGTCACACTGGAAACTATTTTTTCTGTTTCTTCTGTCTTGACTATAAAATCATAAACAGAGTGACGCTGAAATCAAAATGACGGTAGGTCCAATGTTGTATTTACTTTCAATTATAATAGTCTATCCTTTGTCATAGATGGTATCCCCATTTTTATCCTATAAACTGTGTAGCTGTTAGCCAATTAGCCAACACGAGCTAGTTGACGAGACATTTGGAAAATGACTTGAATGAGAGCTGAATCAGCTGGATCAGAGATTACAGCTGTTTTCTTGTTGTATGTACAGCTGCTTAACTCTCTCCTCCAGTGTTATTTCTTGTGTCACATTTATCTATAAAATATCTGTTATTTTTCTCTCTGGTAAAGTTGCGTTTCCTCTGTTGTGTTCCAGGAAAGGAAGGGAACAGCAAAGTTGGACTTTTTGCGAAAGATCGAGCAAGAGATCCAGGAGAAATGGGAGAAGGAGAAGGCATTTGAGCAAGATGCACCATCAACAATTGGGGAAAGTAGCAAGTAAGTTATTCCTTTTCATGTCAACTTTGTCAGGAATGTCTGGGAAACTCCTTTATACTGATTTCTTTTAAATGTAATCGTAAACAGCCGACTCATAAAAAGCAAGTCGAGCAACTGTAGGTAAAGCACTGAGTTCAAGTTGTCTCGTGCAGATGGAAGTAGTTATTTTGTTTTTGTTTTCTTCCTAGCAAAAACAAGTACTTTGTCACCTTCCCCTACCCATACATGAATGGCAGATTGCACCTGGGCCACACATTCAGTCTGTCAAAATGTGAGGTATGTTCGAATGCTGAAACAGATGGAGATGAACCATTGAACGTTAACTAATTAATTTTATATTGATGGATCCAAAAATACTTTTTTTTTTTTTTTTTTGCTTGCAGTTTGGTGTCGGTTACCAGGCTCTAAAAGGAAAGAAGTGTCTTTTTCCATTTGGGCTTCACTGCACAGGAATGCCAATCAAAGTGGGTGTTGTCTTTTTTCAGTTAGTCACATAAGTCATGTGTATATAGTTCTTTTTTTAAACAAACTCATCTAGAGCACAATTGAACAATACAAAAAAGCTAGATTGATAGGACCAGATTTGCATTATAGCTCATGCCATGATTCTTAGATTATTAAACAGTTTATGGCCATTTTTAGCTTCTCACACCACAATGGACTCCATTTTCTTTACTTCTGGTAATCATATGCATATTGTGTCATATAGGCCTGTGCAGACAAGCTGAAGAGAGAGATGGAGTTGTATGGAAACCCTCCACAGTTTCCAGATGAGGATGAAGAAGAGAAGGAGAAGCCGAAGCCTGATTCTGAGGAAATCATCATCAAAGACAAAGCAAAGGGGAAGAAGGTTTGAATCTCAGAAAATTCATACACATTGAACTTACTTATTAATTTACTTACTTTTTTATGTGAACATCAAAAAAGGGGTTCAGTTTTTGTCATTATCTCCTGTATTTATTCCTTCATTAGAGTAAAGCAGTGGCCAAAGCTGGATCCTCCACTTTCCAGTGGGACATCATGAGGTCTTTAGGCCTGAATGACCAGGAAATTTCCAAGTTTGCAAATGCTGATCACTGGCTTGAGTACTTTCCTCCTCTGGCAGTTAAAGACCTCAAGCAGATGGGAGTCAAGGTGACTAATGAAATCAGTGTGACATTGTTTTAAAATGGTTATTGGTTCGCTTTTTTAACCTTTTGACCATGTATTCAATAAAATCTGACAAACAATCAATGTTTTCAACACCACAGTTATAAGAGAGCATTTATATTCCCTTTCACCCTCTTCCTGTTTGACAGACTGATTTATTTGAACATCTCTGTTTGATGGCACAAACTTAATAACCTCTGACATGTCCATAGTCATCTTTCTGTTTAATAACTAGAATTCACAAGGCACTTTTAGTCATTAAGTCAAAGTCCTTCATTTCAGTTGATGATGCCTTGGTGTCATTTTTCTATGACCCCCTAGGTGGACTGGAGGCGTTCGTTCATCACCACGGATGTGAACCCCTTCTATGACTCATTCGTCAGATGGCAGTTTGTCACATTGAAAGAGAGAAAAAAGATCAAGTTTGGTAAAAGGTGAGATTATTTAAAAGTATTTTTGTTGCTGTTTTGCTTTATATTTCGCACAGTTCGTGGAACGATAATTGAAGAGCCAGGAACAATCAGAAATGGTGCAGATTGAACAATATGATAATATATTGAATTTTATTCTTGCTGCTGTTCAAACAGTGAAACTCTCTTGCCTGAAACAAAGTCACATCTTTCTGTAGGGTAAATGGCATACTGAATATTTGATATTAATTCTACATGGGTAGACTGACATTTAAACTTGCCTTGTAGACTGAGGGAGTTGAATTTAGTTTTGAGGCTATTCTTGTTCGGAAATATCATCTGAATGTCCCAAACTTTCAGATACACCATTTACTCCCCCAAAGACGGACAGCCATGCATGGACCATGACAGGCAGACGGGAGAGGTAAAGTGATATCATTAAATTAAATAATGACTTTGTTTTAAAAGCAAAATTGGGATTAATGGTGGTTCCTAAAGCTAAAACTTGAAGGGACAGAGTTTTCAAAATCAAATCCTCGTTCAAAAAACTTGATTCTCTACTCTGCCACACACTTACATAAGCTTATATTTCAACAATGGATTACCTATGAGATGGTATAATGTTCAGTTTTTGCCTTTTAAAGGAAAATTCCACTAATAAAGTCTTCAGAAGGTTTTTTTGTAGTTTGGCACAGAATGGTTTTTTGAATTTGTCCTTCCTATCACCTGACCTTTTTCTTCATCTGCAGGGAGTTGGGCCTCAGGAGTACACGCTCATCAAGATGAAAATGGTTGAACCATACACAGCAAAATTCAAGTCAAAAGTTTTTTACAGCAGGTAACTCAGTATGAGAACAGAACAATGGCCTTTATTTTACATTAAGGAACAAAAGGCTTGTTCTGCACGTATGTTTGATAAACCCAGTACCATTCTTTAAACTAATGACAGTAGTTCAAAGAGCTTTTGCTGTCTCTTCCACAGTGGCATGAAGGGCAAAAACATCTTTCTGGTGGCTGCCACTCTGAGACCAGAGACCATGTTTGGACAGACCAACTGCTGGGTGAGACCAGACATGAAGTACATCGCCTTTGAGACAACTAGCGGAGACATCTTCATCTGCACCAGTAGATCTGCCAGGAACATGTCATACCAAGGCTTCACCAAAGAGAATGGAGCGGTGCCTGTGATCATGGAAATACTGGGACAAGTAAAAACATTTACTTTATTTAATCAAAGCTGATTGTTTGGCAAGCAGGCTGTCATGTTGGTCCCATGCTCTGACGTCACATCTGTATCATTCTCCTAGGACATCCTTGGCTGTGCCTTGAGTGCTCCTCTCACTTCCTACAAGATCATCTATGCCCTGCCCATGCTCACCATCAAGGAGGACAAGGGTACAAGTTTTATAATTTTCAAGAGAGATAGGTTTATTCAGAAGTCATGCTGTCTTTTTAAGTGCATCTCTAAAGGTAGAAATTTGTCACATTATTTGAAACATCACTGTTGTTGAAACACATCTTTGCTTGAGTTGCATATGATAGTCAGAATACCCTCCAGTCAAGGAAAATTATTCCTTCTTTTCTCTACATGCTTGTGTGAAAAAGTATCCGACAGGGGCAAAGAGTTCAGCAGTAGATACTCAAAATGTGTCATTTTTATATATACCTCTTCATGCTTCAAATCAGGATAATGTATTCCAGCTCTTGTTGCTTTAGGTATTACTCCCGGCCTAAAGTCTGCAATAAGCTTTATCCTCTATTTATCCTTCATATCTTATTCCTCCTTGTCTTAGATATGCCTGGAGGGTTTATGAAAAAATAGTGGGGAGCCCCAAAATAGATGGGCAAGGTCAGCATAGAATTCAGAAAGTGTAGCTCTGTGACGTTAAAGGATAAAAATCCTGGCTACTCTTTTGCCCTGAGGGAGAACATTTGGGAAATTATGAAACAGATGTAAGCGCGCTCAGTGGGCTTCTGTTCTTACAGAAGTAGGAAAATAAATCTCAGTCTTTTTTTATCTGTCCAATGAGGGAGTTTTTTTGGAAGGAAAAAACCTTAATTAGGATTTGTTAGTGAAAAATCATCAGAACTCATTTCAACATCCTGGTTTAAATTGTAAGAGCAGCCAGGAAATATAGATTTAGGAGATCTAGTTTTTCTGTTCTTCTTTTCTCATTTCCCTTACTATGTCATTGAGTTTGCACTTAACATCCAGACACATTTGAGAAAAATATGGATTACACTATCACCGGGAAAGAATAAAACATCCTTATTTCCTCTTAAGCTTATGCCATTTCTGTGTTTTACTCAGGCACGGGGGTCGTCACCAGTGTACCCTCTGATGCTCCTGATGATATCGCTGCCCTGAGAGATATCAAGAAAAAACAGGTGAGGCCTTAAACTACCTGAGTTTGTGCTACATTGTGTTGTATAAAAAAGTGCATTGAAATAAATTCTGATTGATTAAATGCAACTTAGAAAATGATGCAGAGAAGCGCCTTTTGTCTGGATACTATTTACATGTTGCAGTTTATTAATGCTCTGTTTAATTCTTACATTTCCACAAGGCTCTGCGTGAGAAATATGGAATTGAGGACAAGATGGTGCTGCCGTTTGAACCAGTAAGCTCATCTTCCAGAATTTAGATTTAATCCATGCTGCACTGAACTCTGCTGCCCTAATAAGAAGACAACTCTTACATGCTACATGCAGCCTCAGTGAGTTTATTTGTGTATGCACCTTTCAGGTCCCTATCATCGAGATCCCAGGCTTCGGGAACCTCTCTGCTCCTCTAGTGTGCGATGAGCTGAAGATCCAGAGCCAGAACGACAAGGAGAAGCTGGCTGAGGCCAAGGAGAAGGTCTACCTAAAAGGATTTTACGAAGGGGTGAGCCAGATTAATGGTTAATGAGTTCAATAAAAAGAAGTTACATGGGTCAGCAGAATGCAGGCCCTCTAAAGCCCCCCTGTGGATTTAATATTAAGGTTTGACGCATGTGCAATTTATCTTGCAGCCACAAACCAAAGGGATTCGAGGCTCAAGGCTGGACTAAATTATTTATGGACTGGCTACCTGCCACATGTTGCCCTAGTTAGTTTACTTCTGTTCCCTTCTGTAAAACTGTGCTTGTGAGCTGCCTGAATTTATTGCCTTTAGCTAAAATTGAGTTTCTTAAAATGTTTCTTTATTATTTAATTTTGGTTCCATATTTTTGGTTTTTTCCCTGCCAAATCATTATGGCATTAACTGTCTCAAACTTGTCACTACATACCATCAAATTTTAAGGGGACAGTGCCATTAAAGCACACTTCAGATGTGTACACACTGAGTGAATTTTTCCTAGGTAGCAGTTAATGTTCATTTATATAATTTAAATGTTTCTGTTCAGGTTCAGGTTCAGGTTCAGGTTACTTTATTTGTACCCGTAGGTAGATTTGTTTTGCAGTATGTGAGATCAACATCACACAATTATAAAACACCAAAGACAAGATAAGAACAAATTAAAACATTTAAAAAGTAAACATTGAACATAAAACATTTAGTATTATTATTAAAGTGCTCTATGTTTTATCATCAAAGCAGGAAGTACGGGTGTTGGTTGCAGAGGCAACCTCCATTAAGATCAAGACAGGAATAAAGATCTAAAGAATTTAAAGAATAAAAATCTAAAAGAATAAGTAAAAGCGCAGGTAGAAGAAAAGTGCAAGTGCATGAACAGATAAATACTTGTGTGCAAATAGGCTACAATTTATTCAGCTCAGCAATAGCAGCAGGGACAAAACTATTTTTGTACCGCTTGGTTCTGCACTTTGGAACAATGTAATCTGTGGATTACTTTCTGTCTTAGATCATGCTGGTGGATGGTTATAAAGGGCAAAAAGTCCAGGATGTTAAAAAACCCATACAGAAGATGATGGTGGAAAAGGTAAGACATGATTTGTTCTTTGATGCAACAACATGTATTCAAATAGAATCATACAAAAACTGCTGATATAGAATTTATCCTCAATTGTGAAGTCCTTTTCTTGAAAAGTTTGAAAAATGTTGTTAATTAAAAGAAGTATATGGACACACACATAAATTTACCTGTAACGATGGATTCTCTGTTTGTGTCTGTCATAGGGCGAGGCCATGATCTACATGGAGCCAGAGAAACAGGTCATGTCGCGTTCAGCTGATGAGTGTGTGGTGGCTCTCTGTGACCAGTGGTGAGTACCACTTGTCTGGCCAAAGCTTTGTGATATTGCTGCCAATGGTAGATATAGGAGAGGATTAGTGCAACTGAAAAAAATTGTGTACAAATTTTTTTTCTGAGAAAAAAAGTCAGAATTGTGACTTTAATATCAGAATTTTGATTTTAATTTTAGAATCCTAACTTTTTTTTCTCTGAAAAGATATAGCTACAAAAAAAGGAAAAAAAATAGACGTAGTTTTGTTTTTAAACAGTGGCCCTAATCCTCTTTTGTAGGTAGATGTGTGAAAGCATCACTGAAGATTTTATTTTGGCTCCTATTTTGACTCAAAGTATAAAATTGCTGCCGCTTTAATTAGCTGTATGCTAATGCTTTGTTTCAGGTACTTAGACTACGGTGATGCAGAGTGGAAGCAGCAGGCCAATGAATCCCTCAAGTCTTTGGAAACGTAAGCCTCACTCCTCTAGCTTTATTTGCATTGTAGAGAGCTGTTTCCTGATGAGGCTTCCTGAGTAGGTCCATATAATTTCTTATGGGCTGTAAAGATAAATTTTATCCTGATAATAGTAATTAAAGAATGAAAATTGAGTTTCTTTTTGGTGATAACATATCCTTTCTTTCACCTTTCAGATTTTGTGATGAGACCAGAAGAAACTTTGAGGCCACTTTAGCTTGGCTGCAGGAGCATGCTTGCTCTCGTACCTATGGACTGGGTGAGCAACTATCTGTGTTTTGTGGTGTCATATACACCTTTCTGCAGCATTGTTTGTCTCCTTTTAAGGTTTAAGGATTTGCTCTGCCTAAAAGTGTTTTTTTTTTGTAGGACTGATGTTTTTGGTCTATAGATGGAGACAGAGCACTGATGATAAAACACTTAGAAACTGCCTGCCTTCCTGTTCGTGCTGTAAAAGAATAACTGCATACTGAAGGCCAGCTGGCCCACAGTCCAGTCCAGGCCTCGTTGTTGTAGACTCCGTCTGTGCAGTCATTTTCACATGAAGAGAAAAGTTTTATACTGTAATATACAGGGTTTCTTTGAACCTGAACCAAACTTGAGAATGCAGATAATATTGTTATCTAATTGTTATGTAAAGACAAATATGAAAAGGAGAAAATGTTTTTTGGAGAAGTTATTTTTGTGTTAAAATTTCATGACAGGTGTTGCTTAGATCTTAGCTTTCACCTTAGTAACAAAATCACAGCTTTGGTTAGTTAGTTTTGTTTTAACCTTGAAGAGCTTTCATAAGACTTTAAAAAGAGCCAGTTTTCAGCATCTAAACATGAGCTTGGTGCATTGAAGCTGATTGAGTGTGTACTCTCCATTCCTTTGCCTCTTAAAACAACTCCGATCAATCAGGAAACACGACAAAACAGAAATGAGAGGATGAGTTGCTGCTGTCTGCCAGGCAGCACTTTGCCACTTGTGCTTTAAGTAAAGTTTATTTTTTTGATAGTGAATCTCAGTTTGTTTGCCCAGGATTACACAATAAAACCAAAGACTTATTCCATTTTTTTTTATTTTTTATTTGGCATCAAAATTGTAACCATCATGACGGGATGGCTGATATAACAAGAAAGATTTGTCAGCACAGATACAACCATTGTCTGGCTTTGTAACTCTATGTCTTTGCGGCTGTCTTCTTTGGCTGTGTGTGTCTAATGGTCCCGGAATTGTGTGTGTGTGTGTGTGTGTGTGTGTGTGTGTGTGTGTGTGTGTGTGTGTGTGTGTGTGTGTGTGTGTGTGTGTGTGTGTGTGTGTGTGTGTGTGTGTGTGTGTGTGTGTGTGTGTGTGTGTGTCTCCTTGTTACCATAGGGACTCGGCTGCCTTGGGACGAGCAGTGGCTGATTGAGTCGCTATCAGACTCCACCATCTACATGGCTTACTACACTGTGGCACACATGCTCCAGGGAGGGGTTCTGAACGGACAGGGGGCCTCACCACTCGGCATCAAGTATGAACACAATACACACATCTGCAAACCACACACACACTCACACACACAAGGATAAATAAGGATTAAGCCTTAACTGATTTACTCTGGTTCGTCTCTTCGCTGCCTCTCCTTCTCTCGTCCTTCTTTCTGCCATTTAACAGCCAAACACCTGCAGTACACCCAAAGGAGACAGAAAAAGTCCAATTTAATTTACTTTACTTTTAATCATTTCGATTGGCAGGTGTTGCACATAAGAGTCCAAAGCAAAGTCGATTTGTTTTTCAGTTTTCATCAATACAACAACAAAATTAATAAGTACAACGTCCTCTCAATGACAAATGCTGCTTGTCAGTAACAGTTTTTAAAATCAATTCACAGCTCGATACTCATTCAAGTATTCCAAAGTCTTTCCACAGTGTGAAGAAAACAGTGAAGTGAAGTATACTGCAGCACAGAAGCGTTTAATTACTTCTCTTCACCTTGTTTCAACTCAGTACATCCTCACTTCTACTCCTCGTCACTCTTTTCGTCTCTTTCCCCTTTCCTACAGGCCAGAGCAGATGACCAGAGAAGTGTGGGACTTCATCTTCTTCAAAACGTCTCCCTTCCCAAAGACGGACATCCCTAAAGAACACCTGCAGAGATTGAGGAGGGAGTTTGAGTACTGGTACCCTGTGGACGTGCGTGTGTCTGGCAAAGACCTGGTGCCAAACCATCTCTCCTACTACCTGTACAACCATGTGGCGATGTGGCCCAAGGACAGGTGAGCTGATGAATGAGAAGGCTGAGCTTATGGATTGTGATTCACTGAGATGACAGATTTTAACCATTATATGTCTTCTTTAACACTGGGCTCAACATTTTTGCAAATAAAGTGTACTCTCATGGATAGTGGTATGTGGAATTTGTGCAAACTAAAATCTCTATAGTAATTTTAAACATGGCTAATAGCCTTTGCCAGTTGGACATCAACCTTTTACATCCAAGAGTCAAGTAAATTTTATGACTTTTTTGTATAGTTTTGAGTTTACAAGAATGTTTTCTTTTACTCTGTTGACAGCGGGAAGTGGCCGCAGGCAGTGCGAGCCAATGGACATCTTCTCCTCAACTCTGAAAAGGTTTGTCAAATATTTAACTCTGGCTTTATCTGTGGATACTAGAGAATCAATTATTCAACACAACTGACTCCCAAAGTAACAGTACCACCGTCATCGACTTTGCTGTAAACCTTTTGTAAAACAAGTAAGACAATAATTGCCTCATGTTTGAAGCTGTCATTTTAATTTCTTTTGATTTATAAACATACACACACAGTCCACGACCTTATTGCTGTGCTTTGTAAGAGATTTGTGCATGTAGGCGTGTTTGACAAAAAAAACTTGGCAGCTAACATCTGTTTTTATTTTCACCAGATGTCCAAATCAACTGGAAACTTCCTCACTCTCACACAAGCCATTGAGAAGTTCTCAGCAGACGGTACACTCACTTTCCTCCTGATTTATCTCCCTCCTGTGCTCTCTTTTCTCAGAGTGTCCATCATGTTTTTATTGAGATGGGAGAGAAACCCATCAGATGTTCATCGAGAACAGAGCACATTGTGTCAGAGCATGGGTCAACAGGCTTGATTAGATCATAAGGATCTGCTCTTCCAGGGTGAAGATATTAGAAAAGGTCCGGTCTTCTGTGATGTGAATGATGGATTTGTCATACTGGGAAGCTTTGGAAAGGCAAAATTTCACAGAGGAGCCTTAATGTACTGTCTGTCACAGAGCTTGTTCTTTAAAGTATTATAAAAAAAAAACTGTTTTAAGTATAACAGTGACTCTATTGGTGCACTTGAGTCATGTGTTCTTCTTGTCTTTTAGTTTATTTACTTTCCTTGTTTAGGACACAGATGAACTCTTGAATCCCCTCTGCCTTTAGTTTACCTCTGGAGATGCCGATACATCCTTTCTGTTGTTGTCTTTTTTCCTTTTTGGTTGTTTTTGTTCCCCCTTGTTTTTATGTTGTGAACAAACTGAATAATAGATAAATGTGCCCGTTGTTTTTCCAGAAGATGCCCTGCTCAGAGAGAAAGGAACTGACAGCAAATAGACACATTAAGCTGACTCCTTGTGTAAGGGCTTAGAGTGATGCCTGCTTGGTTTATGAAGCTTTTGTCAGAAAGTGGAAGTTTCTGCAGAGCCTCCAGACTTTAACTAGTTGTGGAAGTATTTTGAAGAATGTGAAGAAAGACTCAGTTCAATGTTGGTACAGAGAATTATTCTTAAATGACATTGATTGGAGTAAAATTCGGCTGCTCCAAATTTGTTAAATTGCATTTGCTCTGTTTTATCAAACCTCTTCCTTCTCTCTCAGGTATGCGTCTTGCTCTGGCTGATGCCGGGGACACGGTGGAAGACGCCAACTTTGTAGAGACAATGGCTGATGCAGGAATCCTCCGCCTCTACACCTGGGTGGAGTGGGTAAAGGAGATGATTGCCAACCAGAACAACCTGAGGACAGGGCCTGCTGACACTTTCAACGATCGAGTCTTTGCCAGGTAGATAAAAAAATTCAATAAGACAGAGAAGCAGTGTAGCAAACTTTTTGACAAGAATCTTTAATTGAAGTTATCGAACCCCTTATTGGTGTTATGGGAAACTGTCTCCTTCCCATATTTTGGACACTTGTTAGATATTTTTGCTGACCTATAAGGCAGCTGGTACCAAAAGGAAAGAAAGAAAAGCAAGCATGATGTGAGCTTGTCCTTTGTAGCTTTGATTGCTCTCCTCAGAAAAAAAAATCTTGGCCTTTTTAACCCTGTAATTTTCTGTGCTGACAACTTAATGGTTGCAAGTTTTTCTGCGTCCTGTCTAGCGAAATGAATGCCGGCATCTTGAAGACGGAGCAGCATTACGACAGGATGATGTACAAAGAGGCTCTGAAGAGTGGCTTCTTTGAGTTCCAGGTAAGGGAAATGTACACTGAGGAAAAATACTTCATGCTTATACAGAAGTATATAGCGCATATCATACTTGGGGTTCAGATATTGACCAGGGTTATCAAGACTTTTTCCCCCAAAAGGCTTCATTTGATGCTTTTAGAGGGGCCAAAAGCCAGGGGCCAGGTCACACACAAATGCTCCATTTTATAACAATTTATTTTTAATACGTCCTAAAGACAATCAGTAAGTAGGTATTGTTAGATAAATATGTGTTATCACCACAGGCTGACAAGATAAAACCACCCCTAAATTTAAATTTTATCTTGTTACTTGATATGTCCTTGGTTCTCTGGCTACAGTTTTGCTTCCTCTCAAGGAAAAGGTTTTTCATTAGGGTGGCTGATATGGGAGAAGAATTGTATTGTGAATAATTTTTATTTATTTATTTATTTATTTATTTGGGGGGGGGTTATCATAATTCATTGTGTTCTTAAAGAGGGGGTAGTATTTGTTTGTAACACCTAGAAGGTTAGGTGTTATCCCATATTTCAAACAGGGGTATAAAGTAAAGATGATAAATGTCCAAACGTGCATTTTTCAAAAAGCTGATCCATACTCACATGTTGCAGAAATATGTCTTTAAAGGAAAGACTTTTATAATGGTCCATTTCCACAAACAGCTTAAGATCTCAATGGGATCTTGATGAGACCTGCTGAAATAAAAAAAATCTCTCATGTTGGAGGGGTGAACTTCAAACATTAAGGTCTGTCCATAGCACTTCGCCTGACAGGCTTACAGATTGCCGGCCAATCAAAAGGAAGGGGGTTTTGGAGCCTTAAAGAGACAGCAACTGAAACAAAGTGTTTCAGACATAGGCTAAAGTAATAGTTGGATACCTGAGGGAAGGTATAAGGCTTAAAAAATACACTACCCCCTCTTTAATTCTATTTTGACTTGTTAACCCAATCATGTCTCATCTTTCTTTCTGAACAATTTTCATGAACGATTTTCAGCCTTTTATGCACTTTTTCATAATTCTTATCTGAGGCAAACATTCATTAGATATTTGAGTATAAATATTTAATGATAACATGATAACTGATGACATAATAGTCTTAAACTTTTAAACTGTATTTGTGTGTGTCTGCAGGCAGCCAAAGATAAGTATCGTGAGCTGGCTATCGAAGGCATGCACAGAGACCTCGTCTTTCAGTTCATAGAGAGACAAACACTTCTGCTGGCTCCCATCTGTCCACATCTCTGTGAACACACTTGGAGTTTACTGGGAAAGGTATGAAACAGGAATTTTTCAGCATATTTGTGCTTTGACTGTGTGCCATAATTTCACTTTTGTATTGTCAAGTCAAACTTGAATGGAGCTGGTGAAAGACATGAAAACACGACATAATGTATAATAAAAAACAACATGCCTGGGTGCTGTAGTGCTGGTCCCACTGCTCTTTCCTTCTGTGAAATAGCTGCTAACACACTGAATCCCTTTGCTGCTGAACATTTTCACTGTGAGCACGTTTTCACACAAGGGGCCTCCTTTTCTCATCAGTAAACCAGAAATGCACACACTGTTGTGCACTCCAAACAGCACAGAGAGCCAGAAATATTTTTAACGCTCGAATTTATGAATATGAAAGAGTGCTGCTGCGCCGGAGAGGGGATTTTTAGGTGTCGCTTAGCAACAACAAAAGCCCCACAACTCCAATCATGTGTATGGGACAACTAGCTTAAGAGCTAAGAGGCACTTAGTGGACATAGAGGTGTGCACATCAGTCTGGGATTTTCACACACTAGATATGGTGTGTGACCTGTTTGTTTTGAGAGTGTTTGGCCTCTAGCTGTGTAGTTAACTGGATTTAAAGCCCTAGTGGTCCTTAATTTTTGTTGTTTCTTCAAGTGCTTTCTGTTCAGGATATTTCTCGTAAACGTCAAAAACAAGACTCAAGTCCCCAAACTTCACTCATCCACCTTTCCTCTCCCTCCCTCCCCTCCTTTTGCAGTCTGGTTCCCTTAGGACAGCGTCCTGGCCTGTGGCAGGTCCTGTTGATGAGATTCTGATCCGGTCCTCTCAGTACCTGATGGAGACGGCGCATGACCTCCGTCTGAGGCTGAAAGCTTACATGCAGCCCCCGAAAAGCAAAGTAAGAAAGTGTCTATGTTGTTTCATGTGTTTCACTGCTGCTCTCCTTCACTGCTATTATGGTTTTTTTTTGTAATTTTCAAAATGAATATTGATGCCAGTATTGATTTTTTTCTCTTTTTTGAATGGTTTAATTAAGCCTCACACTCTTAAAGTGCATCAAGTGTGGTATTTAAATTAGAGGCTTGAGGTTTGGCTCTTTCTCCCTCAGGTGTTGTTTAACAGTGTGGTGGTTGTGATGGGGAGCACAGTGAGGCAGAAAATGACAAAAACAATAAGACTTTAAGCATGAAAACATCAGGCAGCCTGCTGAAAGCAAACGTGGTGTTTAAAGGAATAGTTCAGTGTTTCTCAGGGGGGTCGTACGAGGTACGTGTAAATAGTAAAAATGTTGGCCACAAGGTAAGCCGGTCAGCTCAGCCCCTTGAAAACACAGCTGGAGATCTGAAAACAGATGCTGGGATATCAACCAATACAGATAGGGCCAGCTCTGTCACGTGATTCAGCTAATTCTAACAAATTTAAAACACACTTCTTGGTGTAGGAGCATGCGAAGTGTGTGGGCTCCTCTAATGAAGTTTGATTCTGTAGACCAGTGAAGTCATCTCCCTTTTTCTGTTGTGCTACAGAGGGTTTCAGACTGGGCTGTTCAAATTAAGTTGTCCTGACTATCCCTGATACACTCGAGGCACAAAGTCTGTGCCTTGTTCACAGCAGGAAATTCAGTCCATTGTGAGTTAACTGTTAGTTCAGCACTTCAATGAGCGGCTGTTGGCAGCTCACAGAAAAGAAAAAAAGTATCGACAAGACTGGAGGCAGATGAAAGGAAAAATGGAAGATGTCTTTTTACACAGCATGAACAAATGAAACTAAGAAACTTAACAGCAGTTTGTGACATTGTAAAGGTTTTCTCTTTTTACTGTCTGTCTCATTTTAATATTGATGGTGTTTGTATAGTCCCTTCAAGACTCATTTGTGGAGATGTACGTACAGGACTGCACACAGTACAAGACTTGAGCAGACATGACAGCTGTCGCAAAGTATAAGTTAAAAGATCCCTATATTCCTCTCAGAAGATGACACATTCACAAAATAAATAATCCAACCTCAGTTTGCCTCACATTTAGGTCACCCGCCCCCGAAATATATGCCGTCACTGAAGCGAATGAATTAAAAACCATCAAAGCCTCGGGTACCTGACTGTATGGATAAATGAGATGAGTCTGAGTTGCTCTTTTTATTTTGCTTTTTTCTCCCACAGAAAGGTGACTCAAAACCCCCAGCCAAGCCCTCCCACTGTAAAATCTATGTTGCCAAGAGCTACCCTCCATGGCAGCACAGTGCCTTATCCTTGCTTGGGAAACACTACAAGGTAAGAAACAAACCCACACATACATATAAACAAACGTATGCCCAGGCATCGGGGTCCATAACATAAAATTTTAAGATATACTTACTTTTGTTTGAGGACATTTACAAATATAAATACGACATTTCTATTAAAAGTTGACTTAACATAAATTAATTGAAACTCTGTTTGTGACCGAGGAAGCTGAGGACACCCACATGTATCTTCCTCATATTTTAGATGGAAAGTTTCTTTTGAAAGTGGAGCCGATGTCGCTGTAACATCACTCATCAATTAGTCCCTTTCACGCAAGTTTTTCTGTCTCATTATTACAAATCTCCCTTCCTCTAACTGCTTTGTTTTTTTATTGGTGTCTACCCAGAGCAACAATGGTGTCCTCCCAGACAACAAAGTGATAGCGAGTGAGTTGGGAGCCCTTCCTGAACTGAAGAAATACATGAAGAGGGTCATGCCTTTCGTTGCCATGATAAAGGTAAATATTAAAGAAATGGAGCTGAATTTAAAAAGTATATGCCACCTTCACATCCTCCATTTCACTACAAAGGCCTTTAGTGCATGCTTGTTTTTTTATTTATGTTGAAACATTTTTGGCCTTCTTCTTTGTTTTTCATGCCCTGTGAAGGAAAGTTTGTTTACCCCCTAATTGGCCTGTTTACTTAAACCCTCTTTTCTTTTTTAACACAGCTCTGCTTCAATTTCATCATAGTGTGTCTTAGTTATTTTGTTGAAAGACTGGAGTCTTCATCTTCAAAAGCTGTTTTTTTTTCAGTCTTCTTTTGTGTTGAACAATGACAAAACTGTAGCCAATACCAAAAATAGTTTCATCATTGAAATTCCAAAGAAGTTTCTGGAAAACTTGGTCTGCAGCTTTCAATGAGATGTATTGATCTGAAAGAATACAAAACACTCTTTTGACAAGCTGCCCTCAGCTTGTGTCTTCATGTATTTTCTCTTTCTTTTCTATGAAGCTTTCTTCTTTTTTCAGCAGGATTGTTTTTTCTACATCCAAATCATTCCTGATTTTTTTCTGCAACTTTACATTCAGGTTAATTTGATTTATAGTTGGTTTTACCTGCATTATATGTTTGGTCTGATCTGAAAGCAGCAGCTACTCATTGCCAGAAAGTGAAGTGACCAGATTCATTTTGAGTCTCCCTTTAAATGTGTTTTTTTTTTTTACTGCTCCAACAAGCTCGGATCTAGGTCAAGTTCCAAATAAATGATTTGAACAATGATGCTTATCAAATCTCTGTTGGGCTCTTACTCAGGTGCTTCTTTTTCTCTGAAGCGATCAAACAAAAAGAAACTAATAAATAGTCATGGTTAGCTTTGTGTTAGTTCTGGGTTTCTTTCTCTCAAGCTGTTCTTTCAGCTCTCAAGTTGTTTTTTTTTCTTCCAGCTCTCTTTGTTTGATGGTTTGTTTTGGCGCGTTTGTTTCACAAAGCATTACAGGTCCTTGATTATCTCACGGCTACAGCTGCAGCGTATTAATGAGTTTTCCACGAAATGCTGCATTTAAAACTGAAGCATGATTTCTCCAGGAGGTGGATGAAGTAACTCATTTCCTCCTTAAGAAATGCAGCAAATGATGAGCTATGTATGTTCATTCCTCAAGAGAGTCTGGCTTTTTAAACTCTTGTGCTCATTCCATGCTGGCTTCTCAGTATTTGGCTCCTTTCTTTGTGTTTTGTAGGAGAACCTGGAGAACAATGGTCCCAGGGTGTTGGATCTGGAGTTGGAGTTTGATGAGCGAGCAGTCCTGATGGAGAACTTGGTCTACTTAACCAACTCTTTAGAGGTACATTAGGTGATCCAACACTCCTTTCGTCAGCTGTCACATTTAAGGGCCGTTTACATGACAACGGTTTTAAGGAGAAACCCAGAAGTTTTGTTGCATTTCAGCCTCGCGTTTACATGGAAACGGCGTTTCAGCCGTCCTCAAACGCAATTGTTAAAACGTCCTCTAGAGTGGAATTTTTCTGAAACGCTGCCGACACCGTTGCTGTGTAAACAGTAAGCTGGCGTTTTCAGTGGAAACAATAACGTCACACTCCGCTTCGTGCATACAACAGGACAACAGTACCGTTGTTACAATCGTCGCGAACTACCGTGTTGTGCTTGTGCTGCCTAATTTGCTGTATCTGCCGACTGTCTTTTAACAAAATGTGCATCTTTTGCCCCACTTTTACACTTTGTATTCTCCAATACACCAGATGATCGGCTCAACTCTACTCCGGTGGAGATCTCTCAAAAGTGGCTTCTGGACTTGACAGTATAGCACCACCTACAGGCCTGGCATGCTTACTATAGCGTTTTTAGCCCGGCAGCGTTTCCGTGTAAACGCAGATTTTTTTTCACTGTGTTTTCATTGCGTTTTAGTGTTTTCAGATGAAACGTTGTAAAAACGGGGCCTTAAAGATGACCTAAATCAGAAGCATCTAAAGCAGGCCACTGAAAACAAGACTCTGAGGGCTCTGTTTGCAAGTTTTGCTCCTAAAAACCTCTTACATTTGAAAAAAAACACTTAACCATGGCTGTGTTATAAACTCCATCTTAAAAATGAGCTACAAACAGAGCAAGTTAACCGAGTTAACTTCTAGTTGACAAACTATAACATGAAGCTGCAGTATTTTGGTTTGCAAACAGAGTTTCACTTCTTCTGCAGAAGTCGAGTTGAGACAACCCTGGGTGCAGTTGTCAGCCTGGAAAGCCCTTAATACTTTTGTCTGCGCAGAAGCTTAGTCTTGTCAAATATTAAAACCCAAGTCTCTGGGATACTTACGGTGAATCCAGCACAGCTTTACCAACAGAAGAGGGAAATTGTTCACATTTTCATCAAACTAACACCATGAATCTAATTCTCATGTTTCTAATAGATAAAAGGTAAAGGGGGGCTACACGAAAGATAAAATGATACAGTTGTGCTTTTTTTTTAAAATGATGGTCCTAGGACATGTGGTTAAGCTTCAGATCTGGTATGAGAGGTTTCTGTCGTGCATGTCACGCTGGCAGACACACTCTCTTTGACTTGCTCAGCCGGTAATTGCTGTTTTTCCCATCAGTTGGAGCAGATAGACGTCCTGTTTGCGTCCGAAGCTGACGACAAAGTGAAGGAGGATTGTTGCCCAGGGAAGCCGTTCAGTGTTTTCAGAACAGAGGTAAGTGTTACTCGTGTCTTTTGGCTGCCCCTGAAGCAAGCTGTGTGAGAAAGACAAAAGATCCTTTTGGGGTCAACTATTAATCAGCTTTAACACCTACAGTTTTACTGTCTTTGTGCAGTGTTCATGTACCTTGTGCCCCTTCTCAGGGAGTTTGTGTCTGTCCTTGAAGATTAAAGTTAGCTGTGCACTCACACAAACTCTAAAATGGTGTGTTTATGCATTTTTGCTTTGCCTTTGTCTTCTTAGCCTGGAGTGTGTGTTTCCCTGGTCAACCCTCAGCCATCCAACGGCCTGTTTTCTACAAAGGTTGACATCCGGCAGGGAGACAGCAGAGACAGCGTTGTCCGAAGGCTAGCCAAGGTCAACAGACTCATCAAAGGTTGGTAACATGAGTTTGAATATGCAGGCAAAGAATATTGTAACTGCCTGGTAAAAGTGTTTACTGAAAGTAGATGAGAATGTTTTTATTTACAACTGTGTAAAACACAAGCAGCCATCTATGACCTGGCACTACTACCCAGTAGGGATGGAACGGTTCACAAAATCCACAGTGGTTCTTATCATGGCTTTGTAGTCACAGTTTTCAGTTTGGTTCGGTGTACATTGTTGTTGTTTTAAACGCCTTGATTTTTACCATAAACCCTAATAGTCCACTATTAACGGATTACGTTTAATCAATTATCTCATGTATAGTCATGAAATACCTGAAAGAATGAGGATGTTTCCCATTTAAAAAATTATTAAAGCTGAGTGAAACATTGCTAGTTTCAACATGTCAACTCCTCAGTGAGGAAAATCTTATTGGCTGTCCCAGAAGTAACTGAAAGTCACCAAATGATACTGCTGTCTAATTTGCATAATTATCCATTTGCATGTAATTGTCATGGACTCTGTAGGATAGAGAAATAATGCGGGAGAGACAGAAAGCAGGTAAAACACAACATCATAAATATGTTTAGAACTATAAATCTACTTTCTTCTGTCCATTCTTGGTTTAAGTGACAAAATATCAACCCTCCTCCTTTATCTGGGCTGGAGCCCGGCAGAAGTGACCCTCTAACTCTGCCTTCTTCCCTCGTCATGTACACAACACACACGCCTCCCCACAGCTGTTCGGCTGTATCATTCGCCTTGTGTTGCGCATACGTATGATTGGAGTTACATACCCGCTTCAAACTGAGCTGTAAAACGAAGAAGTTAGAAAAACACGGACAGACAGGAGCACGTACGGCCAAACGGTTCAGTGTTTTTTTGCAAACTGTTCCATCCCTACTACCCATATCTCCCCTCATTATCTTGAACATGCTTTAATGCTCAAGGAACAGCTTCTGTGTAATAACTATAGAAAACACCTATATTGAATATATTCAGCACTTAAACAGTCAAGCTTTTTATAGATAGAGCACCAAGTAGAGTCTTCTGCCAGTTTTGTGGGATGTTATGCAGTTTTTCGTATTCATTTTAAGTCTAAGATGAGTGATAGTTGCTCCAATAATGAGCAGATTTGCACTGGAACTCATTCTTATTCACTCATTTCTTTTACTAAACTTTTTATACCCCCATCTGTATTCTTCCTACTCTTCTCTTCCTCTGCACTCTCTCCCAATCATTACATTTTTTTCTTTTGTCCTCCCTCTGACACCTTCTCTCTTATGCTGCACCTACTTTCTCTCAATGTTTTGCCTCCATTTGTCTCTCCTCCTGTGACTGTGTCTGGTTTTCCTCCACCCACCAGATTTATCCAGGGTGAAGTTGATGAGGTATGAGGACCCCGTGCTGGGGCCACGCCGGGTGCCCGTCCTGGGACGTGAGGAACAGGGCAAACTGCCCATCTCCACCAAATCTGTGTTCAGTATCAATCTGGAGGAGAAGAGGGTCACTCTGGCTGACAATGGCCTCACTGTGGACATTGGGGACACTCTGGTGTATCTGGTCCAATAGAAACATTCACTCTCATAAAGGCAAACACACAGGCAGAGGGGGACACATTCAGCAGTGTAACCTCTGTGAAAGGTTTAAAGGCATCATAAAAATGTAATGACAAAAGAGTTATTTTGACTTAAAGCCATAGAATAGACTCAGTATTATGTGCTTATTATTTATGTGTCTGTATTGCACCATTTGCTCTGTTACTTTACATGGTAGAAGGTTTGACAGATACACAGGGTTTCATTGTTATGCAGCGTTTCACTGCTGAATGTGATCCAAGGGAATTTCTGAAACAAATGGGACCTTAAAAGTTTTCTTCTTACTTTCCCTTCCCACCATTGCAGCATAGGTCTATACAACAGAGATGGTTTCGGGTTTTATAACCCTATTTCACTGATGAAATTCTGGGGCCACTGGGTCTTTATACTTAAATGGGTCTGTTAAATGATGTGGGAAAAGTAGAATGCAACTTCAAAATATTTGGTAATGGTACAAAAAAGATTTTATCTCCTTCAGTCCCTTGTTTGGCAAATTTCTCTGTGTGTTGTTTGTCTTCATTCACACAATAAATAAGCTGCTGTCTGTACAAGAAAGATTTTAAATGATCTTTTTTTGACAATGGTAAACAAACATCTTTTTAATCCTATTCCTTTGGCCAACCATTTATTCTGTCATAAGATAATGACACTGCTCACCGCAGACTCTTAAATATCTGTTGTTTTCAGATGGATGATGATGTGTCTGCCCTGTTTTTACATTCAGCGCAAAGAATATGGCTCTCTTATGTTTTGTCAGCCTGTCAGACATATTTCCAATTTTGTAGCCATGTATGGTTCCTGTCTGGCTTGTGTTTTTCCAAAGAAAAATAAAACAGATGAGATACTCTGCCTCCTTCCTTTTCAGTCTCTGTGCTCTGTGTTGTTTATTTCTTCTACAGGCATAAACAAGACTGCTGCTCCCCTTCCACCACCAGACTCATCTCACATGAGTGTCAAGAAGTTGTTTAGTCTTTTCCCCTTTAGGAAAGTAGAGAAAATGCTCCTCAAGTTTGAAAAATCTTGTAAATTTATAACTGTAACACATATACATTGAGGGTTATGTTTATGTATCTTCAATGTAATGCACATATGTAAAGACTGATTTTGGTTTTGATGAAAGTAGATAAAGGATAGCAAGTTGGGTCCAGAAATTATTGTTTTTCATTATAAACCAGTCACTGCTGAAAAATAAATTATATATATATATATATATATATATATATATATATATATATATATATATATATATATATATATATATATATATATATATATATATATGACTGCTAATTAAAGTGATAAGCTAGCTTAATTTGAAATTTAGTGTCAGAGGCTGCTTAAGAACTCAACTAGCTGAAGAACAGGCTGAAATGGGAGGAAATAGTTCACCTGGCCATGAATAAAAAAGGTTAAACAATGACAAACCCAAATAAGCATTCTCGCTTTGTTATGAGCTTACCACAACTCACTTCCTGCAACTCTAAGCTCGTTGCCTGGTAACTATTAAAACTATCAATCAGCACACTGAGGTAAAAGTAAAACACTTGTCATTATACCACTTTTTTTCTTAACACATAATTATTCAATGTTCATGATGCTGTTTTAAAGCTGTACATAGAGAAAGGGGCTTGTTTGGTTTAAGCTAGTAAGTGTCACAAACTGGATTCTTTTTCAGTGAAAAATTAATCCTTTTTAATTTAAATTTGAGTGATTTTGTTTAAGTGGTTTTTAAGCTTTAAGCAACATACAACCACACTGGAAAAAAATGAGTATAGCTGTAAATGTGTTTATTAATACCAAAAATCATATTACCAAGACCGTTGTCTAATGTTTTTGCTTTAATATTTAACTAAACATTTTGTGAAGCTTAGACAGGATCATTCTTTTTAATGGTGCATCTAGAAAGTAACCCTCCTTGATTATTAAAAGTATTTAATTGACTTTTATTTTATTAATGTTATTATTCTTATGGGTGCGGTGTATGTTTGAAAACAAATGCTACTATTTAATACACTGTGCCAGAGGCTTTAAGCCAGTCTCTCAGGCAGGTTTACAAAAGCCCTAAAAGGTCATGTTGAAATTGTTTTATCGGGGTCCCAACTTCCATCCATCCATTTTCTAAACCACTTATCCTGTTCAGGGTTGGGGGTGGCTGGAGTGTATCCCAGCTGTCATAGGGTGAGAGGCAGGGTACACCCTGGACTGGTCATCAGTCAATCGCAGGGCTGACACCGAGACAGACAACCATTCACACACGCACACTCACACCTAGGGACAATTTAGGGTGCTCAATTAACCTAGTAAGCATGTTTTTGGACTGTACCCAGAGAGAACCCATGCATGCATGGGGGAGAACATGCAAACTCCACACAGAAGTGCCCACCAGCCAAACTGGGAATTGAACCAGTGACCTTCTTGCTGTGAGGCTGCAGCACTACCCGTTGCGCCACCGTGCAGCCTGGGTCTCAATTTATTTTTACCTTTAATGTTAAGATAACAGGATAATTCTATGGTGATCAAAGAGAAGAAAAAAAGAAAGAAGAATCAAAAAGGAAGGTTGATTGCCATCATTACCCAAAAGACGACTTGCCAAGATGATTTTGATCTTTTTTGTCATCTTGAGATAACAAGGAAATAAAGTAGAAATCTCAAGAGAACAACTGAAACAGAAAACACAAAATCATGACCTTATAGGGACAGGTCACTATTAAAACTTGTTATTGTTATGATTCACAAGTAATTTTTTTATTCAAATTAAATGCAGTTTTATTAAACTACATTGTTGGGTTGAGCTGACTTTTAAAGCTGCTGAGAGACTCACATAAACTGAATGTGATACTACGCATTTGTCATGGGGGGATTTTTAAAATATCTGTATTATCTACGACAACTGTGCTTCTCTTGGACCTAATGAGCATATTCTGTGAGTTACAGTTTCAATACGTGTCCTTTCACCACGTACCTCTCACACTACACTACTGTGTGGTTAGACAGTCTAAAACTTTAGCTCGGTGTCAAACCACAGTGAGGAAGTGCAAAAGTAATTTTAAGCCCCTCTTAAAATGAATCATGGGTGCTCTTGGTTCAAAAAGTCATCTTTCACTTCTCCACTCTTCACTTCTACCTTACTCTGTCTCTCTGTTACTGCCTTCAAGGTAAGTGCAGCTGTAAATCTTTTCAAACAAATCCAGTGTTTGTGAATGTCTTAACTAAAAATAATACCAGCTTAAGTTGAAGTTTTTGTAATATTATAAAATATTATTCAAAATCATTATTGTTTGAAGTCTTTTGTACCCATGTCACACTCTGTAGGTAAAAACTTCAATAAACAACTTTTTAAGTCTGTTCTGACCTGCCTGTGACTTTGTGGTTGGTATATGAATGCATTAACATCTGATTATTTTTTGACAGACACTCATCCTCCTGCACCCTGATGTGGATCTGCCTCTGTCTTCATTTGCTGCATAAGTGGGGGGCTCAGTAAAGTCTCAGAAAGAAGACAACTACAAGACTTATCTCTGTCACACAGCTTCAGGCCCAGCTATACAACTGCGGGTTTATCTGCTCTGACACACACCCTCTCACTGGGAAGTGTCACTCTGTCCCCCCTCCCACTCTTACCTCATTCCTGCTGACTCCCTGCTCACCCCTTTCTTCTTTGCCTCCTTGCCTCTTCCCTTTCTGGAGGCCAATAAAGCCTCTAGTCATGGAGCAGACGACAGTCACACATCAGTAAGTGTCTTTTTTTCCTGTCACCACTGAGCACAATGCAATTACAGCAAACAGCTAACTTATCTTTTTCCAGCCTTTTAAATGCTGATGTGCTTCCTCTTAATCTTTTCCTTTTTTAATGTAGCTGTGATGAAAGATAATTAAGCAGGAACATTGCTTAAACGTATCGTTGCCGTGGCTACTTCCTATTAAAATGTAATTTTATTTAGAATTTGCCTTCTCTGCAATTTGCAGCGATTAAATGTTGCTGAAGGCTTTTAACAGCTTAATGCTAGAAGAAATGCTGTATCACTTTATTGCTGTAATATTGTTAGGATAAGAGTGGGATTTTGGTGCTGTGCTGTTAAAATTTCTAATTGAGAGTTGCTGTGTACAAAACATTCTGCTACAGGAATGAATTAAGCTGAATGAGAGATATTAAGTGAATTTTTCTTCGCTTTAAGAGATCAATTTTCTTATTACCGACCTTTTGTTCAAAGGCCTCAGTCTAGTATTAGTGGAAAAATTGAAGCTTTTATGAATTAATAACTTACCACTGAGGACAAATTAATTACAAATCTCGTTTCAGACCTGATCTGTCACACTCAAGAGCCCCATCACCAGTGCTTCAAGAAGAGGAAGTAGTGTTATCCGCCAGAGGAAGCAAACTAAACTCGACATCAGACAGTCCCCCTGTAGCAACAGACCCTGTGCTCACACAGCCTGGCCTGGGTGTCACAACAACGACCATCACCACTATCACACAGACAGGAGGCGACTGGAGCACTGGCCTGTTTGACATCTGTGGAGACAAGACAACATGTAATTTCAAATCACAACTTTTTTTTTTTTCTGTTAGGGGAATTTACCCATCAATCCGTCACACACCTAACACTCCCCCCTGCATGTTCTTACAGGTATTATAGGAGCTCTGTCACCGTGTTGCTTGGACTTGAGTTTAGCTCACCAGTATGGTGAGTGTCTGTGCATGCCTCTTCTGCCAGGATCCACTTTTGCTTTAAGGGTTGGGATCAGAGAGCGGTACAAGATAAGAGTAAGTACATGCGCAACAGCAAACATTAGCCAAGAGTTTCTACTCTTGAGGTTAGCATACCTTGAATTGATGAGAGAGATGAGACCAGCACTGAATCTTGGGGATTTCTATGAGAGATTTGTCTCTTTGGGGTCAGGTTTTGTTTAGTAGTTGTCGGTGGACAGTGTGTTAACAACAGTGGACGCTGGCTGGAGAATTAGCACGGAAGCTAGGCTATCAACAACTACAAAAAGGGTCAATTTACTATTTAATTTGGCTAATCACAAGAAATTTAGACTCAAACATTAATGTTGAAGTAAGAGCATGCTTCATATGTTTTGGCTTTGCCATTAGATAAACACTCTAGTAACATCAAAATTCACCCTATTTGAGGTGATTGTTAGCCTAACTTCTGTGCTGGTTTATACTTTTGTCAAGTACATTACAAAACAATAACTATTCCTTTAAGGAAGTTTTTTAGTTTTCACAGAAAATGTAAAACAATGGCTGCAGATAAAGTTGAAAATCAACCAAAGTATCCAATTTGTTATGAAATGCCCTAATAATCCTACATTAAACTGAATGATTTTCTGACCTCGAGTTTTAAACCCATCTCTGGACACTCACTGCACTTTTTGCTGTATTGTTTTTTTCTGCATGTGTGCTTCTCCTGTTTGTGTTTGCACATCTTTGTGTGGCTGTCTGCATGCCACTCACTCCACAGGGCAGTGTGTGTGACGACTGGACTACGGTGTATTGCTGTTACCCTCTGGCTGTGTGTCAGATGATTAGAGAGATGAAGCGCCGGATGAAGACGCAGACATATCATGTGTCCACTGCCCTTGAAAGCTCCTGAAGAGACTCTTGACAGTAAATACAATCTGTCCCCTTACAATGGGACAGAGACTGGTGAAGGCCAGCTGAGATGACTGGTATGAATTGCTCTGGGAATCAATACCTTAAGGTTTGAACTCTCTTTGAAATTCCCCCAAGGATGTTTTTGCAAAATTCAAGCTTTTTTTTCACTTCATCCTTTTGAGACGGCAAGTACCAGGCTTTGATTAATGACATATTGTGAAGTGAAGTGTGTGTTTATAAACACTGCTAATGGACCTCTGTTTAGCTATGAATAAAAACGATAGAAATACGCTGACTTCTATGGAGAAACAGCTTAGCAGGCTCTCTGGTGAAAAGTAAAATGTATGCTTATTTGGTTTTGGATGATTTTCTGTCACTTACCATCTGGTATGACTCAGTTCGGCTAGAGAATTTAAACAGCTGCTGTTTGTTTTCAATTCTCATAATCATGTGATGAACACAGATAATTTTATCTCAACCCCTTAATAACAGAATTGCTCCAATTACTGATCACTGTTGTAGTAGTAGCTTTATCCTAATGCTGTTAGCAGATGTAACTCTTCGTCCAAAAAGCAAAAATGTACCCTTTGTTCTCTGGACTTTGAAAAGCACCAAACATATCCTTACATTGGGGCTGATACAGACTCAAAATGTGAGATCATTTTGGTTTACAAAGTTAGAAAAGCTTAAACATTATTCAAACATAATTTTCAGACTTATTCTTGTATTTAGAAATAGAGAATGTTAAATCAACATTGTTATCAGGTTGGATCAAGCCAAGGTTGTGGTATTGGTTTCGGGACTTAAAAAGCTGCAATGGTGCATCTTGACTCTGGATATCCAGCCTCCTTGAACTGTTGTCAGTTCAAGGAGGCTGTTTCTTTCATACTAACTGGTAAAAAAGAGTCAGATAAGTGATTTAGTTGAACAAAACTTTTAATATCCTCTCAACAGTAAAGGTCACCAGACACATAATCATGTTCAGTCCCTTTCATACCTGAAGGAAAGATAATATAAATCTTTCCAGACCTTGAGGCACTGGCTGTGCACAATGAGGACATAACTCAA
Source organism: Halichoeres trimaculatus (assembly GCF_033239565.1). Taxonomy (NCBI): domain Eukaryota; kingdom Metazoa; phylum Chordata; class Actinopteri; order Labriformes; family Labridae; genus Halichoeres; species Halichoeres trimaculatus. Next base: position 13,448,698 of record NW_027437184.1, on the reverse strand, counting down.
CATCAGACTAATCAGACTAATAAATTTCATTTTCACATTTAAAGTTAAACCTTGGCAGAGTTGGAGAAGAACAGAGAAAAGAAACCTGATTTAAGAAGTCATTTCGTTTCATAAGTAAGCATCAGTGCCTCTGAGGGATGTTTTATTTATCTCAGAGTGTGGGATAAAACAAGTCTGCAAGTCTTTTTAGAATGCAGAATATCTTGTCTGATTCCCTGGTAAAAAATAAAGACCACGGTATAGCTCTGACTACGGTCAACAGTTCAAGTACAGTTCTGAGGATAATAAAGCCCATTTCCATATTTCTGATACTCTTTTCTCCCTTAGTTCTTTTGCTCACCTCAGGCATTCAATCATATTATTACAGCAGCCCTGATTGTTGAGCTTCTCTGAACCTGAAATACCAACAGCACAGGAGCAGATGTGGAAAATGTTATTCATAGTCAAAGTGGATGAGTTCTCAAAGGGCAAATTTGTAATTTGTTTACTCTTACATACATGGACCTGCACCTGGCAGCTGCTCTAAATATAAGAAAAGATGAATGAATTACAGAATGGAATAGTTTTACAAATGGTGTGCTGCACATTTCATAGAGCAGGTTTGCAAAATGGACATGTATTTTTGAGTGGCTGAAATTCTTAATATTTCTTGTTTCAACCCTACTTTCGGGGGCTAATCTGTTGGTTTTGAGTTCATGGTGACTCCTTATCCTTGCAAACAAATTTTTACTTGATTTAAGAATGATACAACCAAGTCTTGCAGAGAGAAGATCTGCTTTCTCAAGTGAGGAAAATATATTACAGAATACATTTTTTCCTACAACATTGAAAAAAGATATTAATGTGCAAACTTATTCACAGTGCTAGTTTGAGGGAGGAAATACCACTTAGCTTTTCAGTTCACCCAGCAGTTTCTGTCCCACGGTGGAAATTTTGAATTCAGATTTCAGGTACAGCTTGTGTCTTGCTACCAACTACCCCAGCACATCAAAGGAATATCAAGAAACTGAAAACATTTTGTAATTCCCAGTTGGAAATAATTTCCAAAACGGTTTTCTCAGCATACAGCAAAAGCTGAATAAAAAAGCAGCTGGACTCGGTTAAAGTTGAAGGACTTTTAGTGTGTCACAAGACAACAAGTGAACTTTTTAAACTCAATATGTATTGTAGTTGAGTGTCTAGAAAGAGCCCTAAGACGCTAGTGAATCCTCTAGTCTCTTACCAGAGCTCATCTAAAAACTCCAACCTCACCAAGCAGAGCTACTGTATCCTCACTCTTCATTTTATTGATAGACTCTCAAGTTTGAACAGACAACTGCAGAATAACTGCTGCATGAGGGTTGGAGTGAACATTATCACAAACAGCTTAACCTGTGTTTTAGCCCATGCACTATCACTCTCCCATTCACCTTCTTGTACTCTTCTGTCCTTTTCCTTTTCGCCAATTCAGCTCTTTTGATCAACTCACTTTTCACTGCTAAACTTTGCCGGTTGGCGTAGTGTCATCATTTAGGGGATTTTGGTCTACGTCCAGTAAATGGATCTGTATTCTCTAGTGCAGGGGTCACCAACCTTTTTGGGACCGAGGGCTACCTCACAGGAAGGGAGGGGCATGAAGGGCTACTTGTTTGATAAAAGTGTTCTCAACAAAATTGCACAGATCACTTTTTAATAATATTAATCATAGCAAAAGTGGTAAAACTATGCGAAGAGACTGCTCACAGGTCAATGGTAATTGTTTTACAATTATTATTAATGATTTACAGAACAATGATGGTAGGAAGGAGCTCCATTGTGACCAGTGCTATTTTTTGGAACATGCCTTGCGGGCACTGTAAGTGGTTCTTGTGGGCAGCGAGGTGCCCACGGGCACCACGTTGGTGACCCCTGCTCTAGGGAAATTCCGAAAAAAACACAGATACAAATAAATATAAGTTAGACACAACCAGTTTTGGCACTGGTAACCCTTTTCTAAAAAAAAAGTGGATTGTTTAGATAAGGTTAGATCAACTTTATTGTCCTTTGCAGGAAATTTGTCTTAGACAGCAGTACTACTGGCCATTACATAAGACAATATATAAAACTGAGACTATTACAAGATCACCTGTAAAGTCCTCACAGGCCCCAAATTTCCATCCATCCATCCATCCATCCATCCAATATGCCCTTCACCCAAACCTGCTGTGCTGTTCGTACTCGCTTTGACAATCCAAAGTATCTGTCCACAGACTTAAACCAGTCCATTCAATAATTCAGCCCAATAACTTATCAGCGCTGTATCAACATCAAAGGAGAGAAATGTCCTTTTTGGAATTTCTGCCTTACCATTTCACATGATGCTGCACTTAAGACCTCTTTCTTTTATGTTGTATCCTGGTTTTGCATCGAGGCCAGTCATTTCAGATGGCTTTTTGCATAACAGTGTTAATAAGGTCATATGTTACGGCATTAAGCTCCAGTGTTTCCTGAGCAGCCCTGGACGGATAAATCTTCCTGCGGCTCTTTTCCTACTGGGGATTGTTAGTGAGAGGAATTTGCTTTGAGTAGAGCTGCCTTCCGGCGCCGTACCAACATCTTTCCCTCCCCGCGCAATGACCAAATGTTATTGCCTCAGCATCAATAGCTCTACATCGGGTCAGTAAATGGGAAATCTATTTGCTTTGCAATTCAAGTTCACCCTCAGCATGTCCTACTTAGGAACTTCGCATCTCTGATTTATATTTCTTTAACTTATATGAAAATATTGATTTGAGAAAATGAACATGGCAATTTGTGTTTGGTTTATTATGTCTTTGTTGTAACAAGGCTTCTTGATGAATCAGGACCCTGATTGTCAGCATCTGGAGGTATTAGAAGCTCGAAACAAGGGTCATTAGCAACAGCAGAATAAGCTGTTTGGCACTGGCAGAGAAGATTAGGCAGATTTTGCATTGGCACAATCCAGAAATGCATGTTCCTAACAGATGTGGCACCTTTTAAAGCTGAAATAAACAGGCTTACCAAAAGCTAACATTTATTTCCAAGGAGCATTGTCACAATGAAGAAATAATCTACCAAACACAAACTGTCTCAATGGGGCTGTGAGAAGTTGGTAAGTGATCTTTTAAAAGTCTCCCTTCTAGATATAAGCCCAATAGTAATCCACACTTTAAAATAACATTTTCACCGCCAATATAGGTTATTTCAAAATTCTACTTTGTAGCTTCCCAATCAGGTCAAGCAAGACTGATTTGATTTACTGCACGTTCAAGTCTCTGACAACACCACGCTGGCTGACAAATTTTAGGAATGAGAAGATAAATCTGTGTTTTTCTCTGATGAAAACTCTTCCTTGGATTGATTTTGTAGTGATGGTGAACACAGGAGCCCAACTTTCAAACAGACAAGAGCAGAAGACTGAACAGGAGAGTGATAAAGCCCGAGCTAAAGGCTAAAAGGGCTAAGTTGTTTGTGAAAATGTTCATTCCAACCCACATGCAGCAGTTATTCTGCAATGGTCTGTTCACTTGAGAGTCTATCAATAAAATAAAGGGTGAGGCTACGTTAGCTCTGCTTGGTAGATGACTGGCAGGGTATGGCCAGAATTTATTACGAACTGACAGTTTGCTTGTTGTCACGTTAGTCTATGGATACTGGGCCGCTGGTGGCGCTACATATAGCCGGCTACTGTCACATGGTAAGAACTTACAACAGCTGCTTGTTGTCACGTTTCAAACAACAGGGCTACAAAACTGTACTGATAAATACCTTACCTTGTCGCATTGTATCCGGTAAAAAGTTGTCTTCAACAAAGAAAATCTGTTCCAAAATAATAATAAAAAAAGACGTGCCCAGCTAAAAATGACATCTTTTTGACAGTGTGTGTGAGACTCCAGGCCAGAAGGTGGCGAGGCAGTCCAATTAGAACAGATCCTCCTCATAGCATCTTTAATTTTATTTTTGCGTAGAGTTTACAACTATAAGAGACATTCAGCTACTGTCTGAGCACTGACAATCTGTTGTGGAAGAGTCAGTTTTCTCATGTTTTCCTGGGGAGGACCATCCCTTTGCCCAACTCATGTTTGTTATAAATCAATCAGATGACACGTTGTTTGTGTACAACACGTTTGGACCAGGGGCATCTTTTGTGTTTCTACAGCCCTGGAAGTTCCTCTGTCTCACATGTGCCAAAATTATACTGCAACCCTAACTTGTGTTGACAGTAAATCCAAACACATTGACACATGCACTTTATCACCCCCACACACTTAGTTATCCCTGCCTTACGTCATCTCTACATGGCACACCTCTATGCCTGGGCCATTTGGGGGCAGTGTTGCCCCAGATCTGACTCCCCTTCATCTGTTTCCCATTCTTTCTGCTGTTCAGTGGAGTGAAATCAGTCTTAAGTGCTGATGTGGGGTCAGGACTGGGATTTCCACAGCAGCAGTAGAGGTCAAGATCTGGAACACTGACGCCTAAGTCAGCAGTCGGACAGGGACCATAAAGTGTCTCTGCTGATGCTGCTTTTCCTGCTGTTTCAGCACGAAGGCGACGATCCCCACAGATACATCAGGTGTAGAGCAAAGGCTGTTATCATCAACAGCCCCTTGGGGAGGGGTGTTTGTGTGCGTGGGTGTGGAAATGTGTGTGATGTATGCAGATGTAGCTCTACCCAGGGTTGTGCTTGGAAACTGTGCAGACAAAAAATACCAGAAAACAGATGAAACACACGGCACAGCACTGGGAAAAACAGATCATGACTCTTAAGTTGCACGTGACTTCAGAAACATAACCTAAAAGTGTTTGTGACATTAACGAAATAATCCCTTTCTTCTTTTTGCTATTCTTTTAACAGTTCAGTCACCTCTGTTATGCATTTAACCTCTATTATAGTTTTTTCTTTTATCTTATCTTTCCTTTGGTCTTTTTTCTCAGTGCCCTCTTTTTTTATTCCTCTTCTCCTGATTTCTCCTGATTCATGCTGTAGCGTGTGTTTCTGGGGAAAGAAAAGAGAGAGTGAGAGAAAGAGGTGTGGAGAGACTTGCTAAGCTGGAGCAGCCGTCCCCCTGGTGATACTTCTATCCAGGACAACAAGCACCACCTGGGGTTTACATAACACACACAGACGATACTTCCTCACACTCACTCTTCATATCACTTTCTCTCTGATACTCTATTCTTTCATCCCTTGCCCTTCCCTTGTCTCCCCTCTGCTTTTTTTTTTCCTTCTGTCGTTCTCACTCAAACATCAGCGTGATGGAGGGTGGGGGCATTGGGGTGCTGGTTAGCCTGCAGCTAGAAGCCTTGGCAGTTTGTACAGTAGTCTGTGATCTGCTGCTGCTGCTGAGTGGTGTTGTCTCGTTTTGGGTTGCATGTGTGTGTGTGTGTGTGTGTGTGTGTGTGTGTGTGTGTGTGTGTGTGTGTGTGTGTGTGTGTGTGTGTGTGTGTGTGTGTGTGTGTGTGTGTGTGTGTTTGTGAGTGGGATGATAGATGCTGGGAATCTGTTCTCCTTAGACTATGCGGGTGGTTGTATCGATTTTTTTTTCCCAAAGACAGACAAAAAGATGTTTTATCATAAGAATAATTTGGCTTCAAAAACTGTCATTCTTTTTAACATGAAACATTCGAGTGCCTTAAGTAGGAGAGTATTCATCCTTTTATTTATATTAGTTGGATGACATTATGAAGATAGAATCATCTGTCTCACAAAATAAGCTCTGTCCTCTGAGGTCATGAAACAGTATTGATGTCAGAACCCCCCCCAAAAAACATGGCAGACTTGCAGATAGATTTTGCTGGATTCAGTGGTTATATTTAAAGATTATGAAATCAAGAGATACTAATGACTTTAATTTAACAATATTCTCCCAATATGAGTGTCTTCAAGTTCAGACTGCTCACAGATGATTTGGTTTGGACTCGGTAAGAAAGGGTAAACGTGTCTTTTTTAATTGCAACTACATGTTAAAACTGATGATTTGTGACCAAGCAGAACCATCAAAGTGTAAAAGAAGTTATTTTCAGTTTTATTTCGGTCAAATATCCCTCAAAAGACACCTGAGGAATCTACTTTTAAAACCTAGCTGTTGTGAAATGTTGTTTTGACAAAGAGGTCAAAATAGGCCAGTGCAAGCAGGTTAGTGTCAGAAACCTCACAACATAAGCCCTGCTTAGAAAAGCAAAACATATTAGCTATAGAGATTATGAGGACATGCAAGTTATAAACAATCAAAAGTTAATGAATAGGAAACAATGTATATTCTCTGTGGTTGGTTTTAGGGTTTTAAAGCCTGTAATTAGCACGTGTAATATTAAATAAGTTGACTCCACTAGAGGTGGGCGGTACTGGGAATTTTGGTACCGAGTCGATACCAAGTAAATACAGGGCCAGTATTGCTGATACTGATACTGATACTTTTATATATTTTAGGTTGATGTAGCATCAAACTACTGACCTTAAGGTGTTTTTGTGATTTTGTTTTCTTTTGATTATGTTGTTAAAACCTAGGACAGAGTTAGGGCAAAGTTTAAACCTGACTATAAAATACTTTAGTGTCATGATAGACATTTATGTTCAGAAACAATAGAACAGTAAAAAAAAGAATTTTCCCATTTTTAACATTTTTATGTGGGGAATTATTTTCTTAAAAAAATGAAGTGCAAAAAAAAATTATGACTTTAAGGTAAAATTAAAACAAAATCTCTTTCGAGGTACAGAGTTGAAGACCACACTACAATAAGTAAGTAAAAGTTCTTCCATTATTGCACTCATTTCTAAAAAAGTAAAGTATAAAGAATTATTGAACCAGAACAAATGTTATAAAAAAAAAAAGTATTTTTTGGGGAGCGTGCTTGCTTGTTTCCCTGCTGCTGAGCCACATGATGGTGCAACATCAAAACACAGAAGGGGGTGGGGGAGCGAAAAAGTGTGCTGCCCCGTGCTGTGACACAGTGGCACAGTCACAGGCACAGGCACAGTCAGGTTGCCACTTTCATATAACCACATACGAGAAAAATTATTGGTGTATTAGTATTGGTCTTTTTACTCTGGTATGATTCGATGTCTTTACCAACGTTGGTATCGATATTATCAATATTTGGATCGATCCGCCCACCTCTGGACTCCACCAAACTTTGTACAAGTTTAAAGGAGGTAAAGACAACAAGTTGAGGAGGGCCCAAAGCCTTTTTGTAAAGAGTGTGCTCAAATAGTCATGCCCTTGTATGTTTGAGTAATAAGATTGATACACAAGAAGTAATGAAAAAATCCAATCTTGTACAGTGTGCAGATAAAGAAAGTAAATACTCAGAGCATTTTTTTTTGTACCAGGCTTTAAATGTGTTTATTTTGCCGTAAAAATCTTTTCTGGCTGAGTGTTTATGTGGTTTTCTGTGCTTTACGGCTGCCTTCAAGTGGACGGTTAGTGAACTGCAGGTTTTCATACCTCTAAATTGGCTTTGTATTTTAAAATTGAAGATTGCTGCCTGGAAAAACAAACTCTGAAACACTTTTAGTGTTTCCAGGTGTTGCTTTACAGATTATTTTTTTTCCCTTTAACTGTTAATATATCAATGGTTTTGCCATTTTGGAACTATTATTTTCTACAAGAAAAAGTTGGATAAAACAGAATTTCACATAAAAGAACAGAACAAGAGGAAGTTTCATCAAATAATGAAGAAGAGAGAAATTTAAATGGAAGGTGGAAAACAGAAATACCTACCAGTTTAAAGAAATTCACTTTTCTGTTAAAACAAAACGAAGAATACAGATGTGGAACCAGCTGCTTTCTTGATTTTTTCCTGCCCTTCTGATGAGATGCTTTGAAACTCCTACACTTAAGTCTGGATGCTCACTTCTTCATGTCTGGATCTTCATGCAGAGATGTAATTTCCCACCAATTCTTTCCCCTCTTGGAGTTTCAGTTCAAAAACTGAAATCCGCACACTGCTATGGTTTCTCCAATCGTCTCCTTCAGAAGCCTTCATTTTTGATGCAAACATGGATTATGGAATAGTGTGACCATGGGCATGAACACCTACAAGACTGTCATCTTCTTAACTCTGTGATCACCTTTTCTATTCTCTCATGCAGACTTACAGGAGCCACATTGCTTGATGTTGGTACAGAGCACTAGTGCTAAAGCAACAGAAAACCTGCAGGGATAAACATCCCTTTGAAGGTGTCATGATGGCTTCCTTCTTGTGACAACTTCAAAGTAAATGTTGAGCTCATTCCTCTGGTTTGCTAGAAGGACTCCCCCACTCCTCACCCCCCCTATTTTTATTGTGCAGTGAGAAATGACTTCACTGAGTCTCTTGCTGGTTCAGGTCTCCTAACCTGAAGAGACTCTGCTCAGAAATCAATGGATGGAGCTGGGAAAAACAGTGTTGCGTGCACATGATGAATAGTGTTCTTTGTCCACATGTGTAACCAAAACACTCACCTTATTCCCATTTAAAAGTTTATTTTCTGAACTGTCCTTTATGACTTCTGACCTCCCTTGGTCAGGGGACACGACCCCATACTATGACAGATACTGGCTGATAAAATATGATAAAGTATGGGGATATGACAGACTGGTGACTTGTCTTCTCTCATGAGCATATTGTGCAGTGTACATTATTTCCAAACAGATTGTTCAAGTTTGATTCGTCAGACCACATGACAGTTTCCCACTGCCTCAGTCAATCTTTTAAGGGCTCTGGCCCAGAGAAGTTGCCAACATGAATGGATCACGTTTATTTATGGTTTTCTTCCTGCGTGGTGTAGTGATTACTGACATTTGAGAATGGAGTGAAAAACTATAAGCAGTGGTTTTCACTACAGAGTCATGTCTGTTTCGTATGCAGTGCTGTTAGACGCCCACGATCCCAGCCATCCAGTATCAACTATCGGTATTCTGTGAAAAATGTAATGACACTTTGCACTTAATATGATAAAATTTCTCAATTCCTTTCAATTTTGAAGTTTAGGAACATTCATTTGGAATCACTATACTATTTCCACACCCCATTCTCTAAGTGCTGAACCGCTATCATTTTTACTTCTGACAGACTCTGCTTCTCTGGAAATCTCTTCATATATGTAGTTATCTTACCTACATCTTGCAAATTAACCCTTATATATGTTCTTCAGGTGTTTTATCCAAGCATCATGAAACTTTTTCAGTATTTTACCACCCCTTTCCTTGTCCCAGCTGTTTAGAAAAGGCTTGTAGGCATCAAATTTAAACTCTTACATTTTTCAGTTTCAGCAGTTAAAAAGTTTTTATAGAATAGAATAGAATAGAATAGAATAGAATAGAATAGAATAGAATAGAATAGAATAGAATGGAATCGAATAGAATAGCATGGAATAGAATAGAAAATACTTTATTTATCCCTGAGGGGAAATTCAGGAGAAGTCACAGCAGCAATTAAGATAACAAAAGTAAGAAAGTGTATAGAAAGTGCAAATAGGTCCATAACAAGACAGATGATAACAGCTTAGCCATCATGCCCCAGTCAACCAGCCTCCACCTCCACAAGGTTCAGGACTGAGCTACTTCAGCAGACTGTTCAGTCCCTGTATCCTGTGTGCTCACGGCAGGTTAAGTTCTACCAATGTAGCATTCATGTCCAGTGTTAGCTCCTTGTGCCATGTCTGTGAATAGCGTGATGCTACCCAGCCTTTTAGTATTCCCTCTGTAGCTGGGTTAACATGGCTGGATGTCCATCTTACTACAGGTAGATCTTATGTTCACCCCCAAAAATGGAAGGACAGGTCGATGTCGTCACTTCTTAGCTCACACCCTAAGAACCAGCTTGTGTCCTCACTTCCTTCTCCTCACCTTGTGGGGATCATCAGGCCTTGCACCAGTTAGCACTTCCATGCTACAGACTGCTAACAGCTGATTTTACATGTAAACAATGCAGACAGTTTTACATGTAGGATCTCTGGAAAAACATAGAAGCAAAAGGAATACAAATTTCATTGAAGACTGAACCAGTTTGGTGTCCATGACCAGCAAATGAACCATACAAAGTAATGATCCACTCCAAATGTAGACATGATGAAAAAGAGATAAAAAAAATTACAAGGAATGGACAAAGAAGAGAGAGCTGCTGTAACAGGCTGCCATGCTATTTTGCACCATTTTCAATAGAATATAGGGATCACTTTCAGAGAGTCAGAGTTAACAGATGCCAGTTGTAGGAAATGCACATGCCTGCTCCATCAACAGATTTTTAAAAAATGTCTATTTATATCTTTAAACTGGATCTAATCCTCATCCCCAAAGACTGTATCTTCTGGAGATGACCTAATATTCCACATACATATGAAGGTATGTCTAGTAGAAATCCTTTTGGCCTGAGGATGTGATATGTTGTTGTTTTTGCTTTTTGACTTGTTATTTTAATTTTATTTAACAGCTAGTGACAATTCTTACAGATCTGCCATATGACCTCATGGTTTACTTTTTTTTCCTGTGTAAACCTCAGTTCAGTCATTGCGATGGGCCATAGCTCATTGATAGCATTTATTGAACATTTCTACCACTTGTAAATAATCATAACTCCATAACACAATGTAGGATTAAATACTTGAGTTAAATTTTTGTCAACGGCTTTTATACCATGCGCAAAAACAAAACCTAATCCCACTATGATAAAAAAAACACTTTTTTTTTGCACTGCAAACAGTGGCAGAAACTGTCACTGCTGAAAAGACCCAAGGTTACTAATGTTTTCCCAGGGGATTCACTGCTCATTATCCACTCTATTTGCTGCTAGCTGATGTGACATAGGAGGGTGGATGGCAGCTCTGACAGAATAATGCCTCACTTTACACTTTGGGGCTTCTATCTGGTAATGTCTCTGTCCACTCTGTGGACAATAGAAAAATACTTCTCCTCGAAAAAGTCAAGTCTTTGAATCAACTTGTAACTACACTACAGAGTCAAAGGGTTAGTGTAGTATTGAGGAAAATGACTGAAAACACAGTAAGGCAAGGATGACACTGGATTTCAAGATGTTTTAGGGGGAAATTCAACCCAAAATTCCCCAAACTCAACCCTTTTTTGCATGCAACTAAGTTATCAGTTAATGCTGTCTATTATCAGATTTATAACCTGTCTGCTGTCATTCCTGCCCATCTGTCACTGTCATACTTCACTGATGTATGTTGTGCTACATACTGTCAGCATGCATGAGATATTAGCAGGCCGGTGTTTTTGCCACATTTTCCACCAATTACATCATGATTCAGCGTCTGTTTTTGGACATTTCAGATGTAAAGTTCTGGCAAGAGACATAAAGATGTGCATTTGCTACATGCCTTCCTCCATCATTATCTTTTATGCAGAGACAAATCCTGCAGGCCATTATCAATCTGTCAATCCTGTCACATCAATTTCTCTGTTCTGGATTTCTTCTGTGTCTTTCCATACAGATGACTTTTTTTTCACGAAGCCTATGATTGTGTAAAGTATGTGTGTGTGTGTGTGTGTGTGTGTGTGTGTGTGTGTGTGTGTGTGTGTGTGTGTGTGTGTGTGTGTGTGTGTGTGTGTGTGTGTGTGTGTGTGTGTGTGCGCGCGTGCCCATGTGTGTGTGTGCGCGCGTGCCCGTGTGTGTGTGTAGGGCACCTTATAGCTGACATGAGATGAAGGGTTGTTACGGGCTGGCATAATGCTTTTATCTCTACGACACACGCTTCCACCATCCTGCCTTTGGTGTAGGTGTTCTTTCATCCAGGACCTCAAAAGTGTATTTGTATTTGTAGATCTGTGTGTGTGGGTGTGTGTATGTGTGGGTGTGTGTGTATATATATATATGTGATTACTACATGTCAAAAGGCTGCAGTACCTTGGTAAGAGTGGAAAATTGTGTAGGTGTGCAGTGCGAAGGCAGTTCCTCCATTGCAGAGAGGAAAAGAGAGGGGGTGTGAGAACGAATGATGCAAAAGGTTTGGGATTCATCCTCTCTGTCCTCTGAACTTCACTTCCTCTCTCCTTCCTTCACTGCATGTGCATAATCTTCATACATGGTCCAAATGTCTTATCCAAATCAAAATAAAACACAACAAAACCATAAAAAAAAAAAAAATCTTCTGAAGGTTTTTGATTAAACTCAAAACCTAGCAAGTGATGGCTTGTTTTTCATATCACTGTATTCAGATTTGAACACATTGAAATATGGCTGAGCTTTGAAGGTGATGTGAAGTGCCTCTGCTGCAAATAAGTAGCCTAATTGGCATCATTTGACATCAACACATCACTGTCATTCTGTTGTTTACATTGCATGCCAGTCTGGTTTGGCATATCCATCAAATGACTAATCTCTCTGTGTTAATGTGTCTAACAAAAAAAGGTTACCCAAAGTTCAAGCCTCCTCAACAATGAGTCACATGCAAAACATCACCCCAGTCTCTTTTATTTTTATTTATTTAATTTTTCATTTGTTTTATCATTATGGACATCCAGGGAGCAATAACTTTGAATTTTGGGGGTATATATATATATATATATATATATATATATATATATATATATATATATATATATATATATATATATATATATATATATATTTGTAATGATACAGGGTAACGCAGTGTATGTAATATATATATGTAATACAATTAGCCTAGCCTAGCTTAAAGACTAAAATCCATTTCAGTAAGCTTGTTGGCTTCATCTACATCTAAAAGGATCAAGAAACAAAAAACAAGAGCATGGTATAATTTTATTTATCAGTTAGTTTTAAGGTAGGTATACTCCCTGCCACAAGGGGCAATGTGGCCATTAAGTACTGGGCCTAGACCTGGTTGGCTTCTTCCTCTCCCTCTTCCTCATTTACAGAAACAGCAGATGAGCCACAGTCTGTATAATTACTGGACCTAGTCCCCTTGATGTCACCTGCCTGTTTTTGAAACAGATTTTTGGAGCAAATTGGCTGTGGTTGGCTCCCTGGTTCCTTTTTTTCCACTTTTGGTTTGCTGTGTCATGTAGCGCTCTCTAGTTTTGGATCCTCCCCTTTTTTGTTACTGCAGTTGTGGTAAGCCCCCAGCCCTGCTTTAGTATTTTAGCAGGTCCCTCATACCACACCTTTTCCTTATTAAGTCTACATATTTTAATTAATCTGATTAATAAAGTATTTTTATAGATTGAAAATCACATTCTCTTGTCTGAAGGATTTATTGATTTGAACTGCCCGCCTTTCTGTTATCATTGATTTGATTAAATACGTTTGCTGATATCCTGGGGGTGAAGGTCCCCAGGTGGCATTGCCCTTTTGTTCACCTCATTGCTTACCTTGCCACACTAGCAAATGATTAATAGAGTTCATTCATATAGCAAAGATATTAGATAAAGTTGAGCTTTGCAATGAATTCTCAAGCTGTGGATAAGTTGAGGGGTTCTGGCTTCATAAGACATGATTAGGACATATTTATTTTTAGCTATCGAGGATCTGGCTAGTGACTTGCACTGTGTATACGGCTGCAATGTTGCATGCAGGCACAGGTCCTAATTTCAAGCTAATTTTAAAGATGCAATTACCACACATGTTGTGGTATAAATGATGGTAGTGGGACCAGACAATGGCAATGTTTACATGCACTTAATAATCAAATTATGGCCAATAATCAGAGCAAGGCGTCCCTCCAATTATGTTGCTTACATGGGTTGACTGCTCCATTAATAGTCCTGTTTCCATGCAACAGACTGTGATTAATGGCTGAAGACACATCCTCCATGTAATGTTAAAATGTCAAAGTCTCCCGACAGTATTCAAAACCGCGATTAATGTATCCCCCATGACGCTGTTGTGGTTTCACCTTGTGGCTACTTTTGTGAATACTATCAAACTGAGCTGCTTTTACTTATAGCTTGAAAATATCTTACAGATTTTAAAAGAACTGATTAAACTGAAAACATTTTTAGAAAAAAATTCAATAACACAGTGAATGTGTTTTTTTCTGTGCTCTGTTTACCTCAGGGGTTGGATGTCAAGTTTTTTATTTGTTTTTTTATTTTTGCTAAAGTGGAATATGCCCGTCAAATATTCAAACAGAATGGTAAAAGCACATTCAGTGTGTCCTCAAGGATTTTTAGGGGAATTAACGAGAGATCAGGCTGCAGGCTGCTTTTTCTGTGTTTCTCAGAAACAGGTCCTTATTTGTTGATTTGGATTTCCTCTGAGACAATAACTGGAGCATTAATCATTTGGCTCCTGTGTAAAAACATGAAAAAATTAATTAACAAATGTAGTGCCTTTGCATGATTATATTAGGAGACAAAAAGAGATGCAAACAAAAAACACAGAGATGCAAGCACACTGAGAGCACAAAAAAGGGAGATGTGAACAGTGCCAAATGCACTAGATTTGAATAGAATAAACAATAGAATAAAACATCAAAACAAGCGGCAGCAGCTCTGCGGAGCTCATTAGGACACATGCACTCACACACAACACACCCAAAGGCAGATGGACTATGGCCTTATTCATAGATTTCAGACAATAAAATATAAATGTCAGCAGCCCAGTTCTGCAGTACGTTTGTTTGTCTTTTCAAACCTGACTCTATGAACAAATGCACAGAAAGAAGCCCTTCCTAGTGCAGTCCAAAGGTTCCAGCTGTTATCTTTCCCTCATGTCTCGCCAAAAAACGTTTGGTGCTTTTACCAAATAAATCTAAAACAGTTTCACAACATCACAATTTAAAAAACCAGGGCCTCCTGGCAGGGGCATGTAGATAAAGATGACCTGGATGCCATGGGCCATTCTTCATTTCTAAATGGTCACCTCAAAATCTTGTTTTACAAGACAGGTGCACAGGAAAAGAATCAGAAAGCCTAACAATCTTAGGTACCAAAACATTGCCAGTAGATATACTTTTGGCTAACGATGTGCAATGTGTGAGTGTATGGGTATGTTTGTCAGCACACTCGCTAATCTTTCTTGCCATTGATGCATAAGTTAGGGTCAGAGTTGAGTTATCCGAGTCAAAAAGTCTTGCTCATCCATAAACCCCTGTCTTATAAAGGACTGTACTGTTGCTGCTGAAATCTACTGAAGTCTCACCAGTGACCCTTTAAGAGAGGATTTTATGCTCATTTTACAGGCTTTACATTGTCCCTCTGCTAGCTCTGAAGTAGCCTCTGTCTCAGACCCTCATTTTCAGCCACTGCCTCTGTCTGAGACCCTCATTTTCAGCCACTGTCTCTTTAGGGCCCCCTGGCATTCCAGAACCTAGCTCTCTGGAAGTCTCCTTGACTGTTGCCATGCACCAAAATTGTGTTTCTCTTTTTAAGAGAACTTAAGCCCCGTTTCCACCAAGCAGTCTGGTGTGGATCAGTACGGTTTGGTACGAGTTGGCTTGGTTAAGCTCGGTCCTGTTTGCATTTCCACAGCCAACTGTGCCCCCTTGGTGGTAGGCAGTGTGTAAGCTGGATGCCGACAGACGCATCAGTAACATAATACAGTGAAGTCATAGCAGTGCGACACAGTGTACCGCGCTAATTAATCCAACGAAGAAGAAAAATGTGACACAGTAAACATAGAGCAATGGTGGAAGACATCCAGCGTTTTGTCTTCCCTGTGATTAACATGTGGCTCTTTGTTACAAAGCACAATTAAGCTTTGTTTCAGAGAAGACTCTGTGCTGCCAGGAGAAATGCAGTCGCTGTTGCACTGTAAGTGACGATTCTTTCGGCCAGTCAACGGTCTGCTGTTCAATGAGTGCTGAGAAAAACTGAACTGAACCACTTGGTGGAAACAGAGCTTAGTTTGTCCCATTTAAGATATTCACCAACTAGTGATGTCACAGATTGAGCAAATGTCATGTTGATCTTGCTGAGTTTTAATTTGATTTGTAAAAGGCGCAGTTCAGAGTAGTCTGCTGTCTCATCCAGGGATTACTCGAGTTCACATTTACCTTACACTTTACTGTGTGCACATTAGTCACATTGTAACTTAATGTTTGTTTTAAAGAATGAAAAAGCACAACACTGTCTCTTAACCAATCATCCACAGATGATAGCCAAGTAGTTGACATGTAATCTTGTTCGAGAACTTTATAACAGTGATACAAGGGTCTAAGTATTGAGTCTGTTGGTATTTTGTATGCAAAATTACATTGGCAAATGTATCTGTTTAAAAATGGGACCTTGAATGGCATCAGACCTGACCGTTGATTTGAGTGTAAACATTAGACTGCTTATCTGTGCGAGTTTGGTTCTTCTCGCTTCCTACAGATATTCATGAGCTGATTTATCCTTGAAATGAATATGTGTGAGTGTGAGTGTGTGTAGTGTAGAGTAGCTGTGTGTTTGTTTTCGTGTGGTGTGCAGAGGGAGAGTTGAAAGATGAAAGCTGGTCTCCATCATTCAGAATGATAGCTGGAAACTAGCTCCCACCAGTAAATGGATTATGGATTACCTTATCACAGACCTCTGGATGACTCTGTGTGTGTGTGTGTGTGTGTGTGTACTTCTCACAGTTGTCACTCACAGATATGACCAGAGAATTTCTCTTACAGGTAGGTTGCTATCTTAAAGCCGCTCTTGTCCTGTTGTGAATATTTCCCACTCTTGCTCTCTCAGGATGGCCTAGTATGTATGTCCATCAATCATATTCTGTGTTCTTAGTGATAGTAACAGAATTTGGTTTCAAAACGTGTCTTGCCAGATAAAGATAGTAGCAATACCATTAAAAACTTGGTATAACTGGAAAGACTCTGAGGAAGAATGCTGCTTTGAGTTTTTGAATGCGCTAAATTAAAACAAATATAAAAACAAATACATCCAAATCAATTTATGTTTTGGTAAAGATTTGTACTTTTGGACATAAGGCTGTGGAAAAAGAGGGATACCGAGAAGATGGAGAGGGAAAGTAGGGGATGACATGGAATAGTGCAAAAGAGCAAAATTGAACCAGAGCCACTCAATTTTTGGAGTATCAGTAGATTGATGACAGTAGAGCAGCAGGAAGTTTTTCATCATGTCCTGTAACTAAAGTTTTAACTGGGTCAAAATTCAAGCCCTTCCAGTGAATGTCTGTCAGTATGATAGGACTATGACCTAGTTATCTCACTTTGAACATCTAAATTAAAGCAAGTGATGCTGACAGACAAAATGTGTTACCCAGCCTGTGTGTGTGTTAATATACTGTGGCCTACTTGCATATTGTCAGCTATGTATTGCTATACTTGAAAAGATTTTAAAGAGCCATTCAACAAAAAGCATTAATCTCCAGCTAGTCAAGACTCCATTTCTGTAATGCAAAACTTTCCAAAAGGATCTGACATGTCCTGATTGACACACCTCACGAGCTTGAGCACATTAGAACAGATACTAAAGATAATTTGCAACTACTGAGGCCCTGATCTCCCTGTGTGAGATGCCTAATCAAAACATAGTCTCCAGAGTGTGAACAAGCACGAGAGACTATAAATAAACCTCAACTGAGCTGTCTGTCTTTCTTCAAACACAGCCGAGGCTGCGACCAGGCAAGCGTGTCCAATCTAGAGTGCCGAGGCGATGCA
Source organism: Halichoeres trimaculatus (assembly GCF_033239565.1). Lineage (NCBI taxonomy): Eukaryota > Metazoa > Chordata > Actinopteri > Labriformes > Labridae > Halichoeres > Halichoeres trimaculatus. Next base: position 13,431,192 of record NW_027437184.1, on the reverse strand, counting down.
AACATCTTTTGAGGATGACATGTCAGTCAAACGAACGGGAAAACAATGGGGAGCGATGAGGCATGGAGGAGACTGACTGGTGGCGGTGTCATTCAATGCACAATTGCATACACACACATGCACAGGACACAAATATGCGCATAGGGAAGTGTGTGTATCGAAGCCTACACATATAATTATACAAGCAGGGGTTCATGCCCACACAGGGAAACAGAACATAGATTGTATAAAACCTGGACGTAGCCTCTGTGACGTCACCCACCTGTTCCAGAAATCGTGAAATGAAGCCAATCCATGGACGCAGCCACACTGGATATGACCCCAAACAGCTATAGGGTGCCTGACAGTCATGTGACCTGGGCTGTGTCTCTGATTGGACAATCATACGGTCCTAATAACTTCCAAACCCAAAGAAAAAAAATCACTCACCAAACAGTGTGTCCTGATAATTGAATCAGCGTTTTAGACCTGAGCTGTTATTTGAACCAGGCTATTTTTAATGCCACTGAAGTCCATTTTGTTGGCTGGATGTGTAAGTGACTTCTGGTCTTTCTGCAGCTAGCCTCAAGTGGATTCTGGATGAACAGCAACATTTAGCACTTCCGCATTTACTAACTGGATGTTGCTCCTTGAAACAGGCACAAAAATCAAATTTATCAAAGCCAAAAAAGGAGAAACAGCTCATAAAAATCTACAGGAGGTGGACAGAGTCCATGAAAATTTTTACTCTTTACTGCTGCTTAATCAGTAAAAAGTTAATTACGGGAGCACCTGCATTTATTTCTTTCCACTCAAAGCACTGGTTAAGTGTTAGCATCATTCTCCATCTTCTCATGTTTTGATTTCTCTGTCATAGCCCCAAGTTTGAAGTTTTTGACCTCTCCTGCCTTTCCATCTCTCTTCCTTGTCCTCCCACTTAACAAACCCCCATCAATTTGAGAGGACTGCTAGCTGCGTGTTGACATGATTACAGTTAGTCAGCCAGAGTCTGTGATTACGGCAGGAACATTAGGCTTCGAAGAAATTTTTCTGTCATCCAGATACCACAGTCTTATTTTCACTCAATCTTTGTTGCTCATCGATGACTGTTTCTTTTTGCCTCCTAATTGCTGTCATCAGTTGGTGCTTTTGAATATAAAACTGGGTGATTTGGAATGTGTATTTATTAGCATCAGAAGCTGAGAAGTGAGATCCAGTCACAAGTGGCGACTGTAAACCAGTATTTAGACACATGATTGTGCCAGGTGGGAACAGATGTACTTTGAGCTGTCCACTTGTGGTTGCAACAGCCTGGACACAATTTAACAGAAGTAAAAAAGCTCAGTGATTCACTTCTAAGGTACGAGAGGAGAAACAGTGCAGGCAAAGTATAACAGAAGGCCATGCAAAGTGACAAACAGAGGGAGTGTTTAGACAGAAAGAGAAGAAGCACAGACCAGGCAGTGAAAGATTGCTGCCTCAATCAGGGAGAGGGAGTGAGGTGTACGATGGTAGCAAACTCAATTACAGTGTGTTATTTTGACCCCCACTACTTAGGACATCATCAAACAGCAGGTAAGGTGCAGTGTGTGCTGTTGTGAAGCAAGCTTGTCTTTGTGCATAGGTACAGCTTTCATACACATGTGCCAACTCAGCATGAAACATAAGCTCTCAGGGAAACGTTGTCTGTGGTTGGGGTGACTCTGGCCCCAGGCAAGCGCTGCTGAAAACAGGAAAATAAATGACAGGCCCCATCTCCCCGCTAACACCTACATCAGTCATTCCTTTCATTAGGACAGCTGAGAGCAATACAAGGATAGAGAGAAGGGGACAAAGGACAGAGAAGTGACAGGAGGGACCAAAGGAGAGAGGGAGGTAGAAAGAGATGTGATAAAATAGTGAGGCAGAAAAAGCAAATATTCTTGTAAAGAGAGATGAGAGAGAAGGAAATGAAGCCAACAATGTATTCTACATTTCACATCTGAGGGGAAAAATTTGACATTTCAAAGTTGACATCTTTTTGAACAATGTGTTAAAAGGATGAGCAGACAAGGATGAAAAAGATATCAGACAGGGACAGAAGAACAGACAGATTCAGAAACAGAGACTTACAAAGGAATCAAATGCGGGAGAGCAAAGTGCACAGAGCTCCTCAGATCTTAGACATGATGGACCGAAAGGTAAAACCAATGGGATACTCACCATTTTTAGGCAAGGCTAAGTTAGTACTACAGCTGTACTTATTCCTCTGTCTTCAAATTATATCAAAGAAAGTCAAGGCTCAGAAAAAATGATTTTTAGATCCTAGTGTTTTAAAATTTGTGTTGTATCACACACTACAAAATCTGAAAAATTGAGGGAAAAAAACACTAACATGTGCTATTAAAAGGACCCTGTGAGCCAGAGGAAGCAATGCTTCTGTCACATGGTTTGTGCCTTGCCTCGTGGGGAAGCAGATGTGAGCTTATCAAAAATGAACCTACTACAACCTGCTGTTGTTGACAAAAAACACCCACATGGCTTGACATGTCAAGACTAAAAATAAAAAGTTAAGGACACAAGATGTCGAGCTGCAGAAAGAGCTGGGGTTGGGATTGTACATGCTGATTTTTGGCAAGGGTTGCCAACTTAATGAATTTTTAAATTTTTTTATGTATTTAGTCCTGTCTGTCCTTTTGTTGTTTACTCTAAAATCGTGAATGGTACTAGTTATCAATATTTACTTTTTCCATGTTGTATGAATGAAATGTCTATGTTCTTGATGTATAGTTGATTAATAACCTATCTAAGAAAATATATTAGGTAAAACACTATGGTAGCTTCAGAATAATCTATGTCTTTTTTAAAACTTGTACTGTTTATTTATTAGTACTGGGATGAACTTTTCCAAATTAATCATGTGTTATCATTAATAAGATTACTGTATCTGTAGATGCTTCAGGTATGAAGAACTGTGAGACTGCCATTTGGTATTTGTTTGTCCTGTTGCTGTAATATTGCTTTCCGGGAGCATGCTGTTGCTGATGTGCACTTCTTATTTTACTATTATTGTTATTACTTATTCCATGCCTTAAATCAACAAACCAAACCAACTGCTGCTATAAGTAGGTGGAAGCGATCTCATGTTGAATTCAGGCAGAATGGTGCTGTGTTCAAGGCAAACTGGAAATACGTGACAGATCGCACCCTGTATTGTTTCAAAACTGCTCGAGTGGATGTGAAATATGTGACCGTTCTGTATTTTGCAGGACAGGTGGCAACCCTATTTTTAGCTAACAGGAGCAATCTAACTTAGGGCTAAAATGCTAACCATTGGTTTGTAACACCACCAGAGTCTCCTTCCTCCATCTTTCCCTCAGTTTGTATATTTAACACATTTGATAGTGTCAGGCCAAACAATGTTGTCAATCAGAACTGTTCTTCACTTTGACAGGTTAAATCACCCCCAAACCCTGCTGAACTACACAAATCTGACCTTGGGTTGGAATTTCTTTTTACAGTTTATTTTTTCAAACATATCACTTTAAAATTTCTTCCCTTTCACAACCTGTTTCACATCACAACATTAGCTTATGCAAACATACTGATGGATGATAGCCTGGTTCACTACTGAAAAATTACCTGCCTTAGAACAAGCACCCGTTTTGTTCCAGAGAGTGTTTACCTATACCTATCTTCTTTAATTCCTCAGCTGTCAGCTGCTCAGACTAGATGCACTCTCTGCAACCTTGTTTATCATGTCCAGACGGGAAACATCCGCTCTTTTTTGAGATGACAAGAGCATGAGATGATATGCAGTGAATGATGCACTGCTGTCAGGACTTGAAGAGTCAAAATAAAACAGTGTTGTCACACTTGATAGTGCTACTCAGGTTTCACTGTGTCTGGTACCAATAAAATATCACTGGTACTTCAGTGGAGGCACAATGGTAGAGACAAGACTCAAGGGGTACTTAGTTTTACAGTGAGGCATTTCAGAGGAAAGGGGAAACCAACTTGTACTTGTGTAGCTACATGGATGACAAAAAAGAGGTGGTTTAGAGAAAATGTTTTTCACAACAGTAAATTCTGCAGCACCCTCAAAATAAAGGAATTATGTTGTGACTAATTCATAGAAATTACATAATGACAAACTGCCAAAACACTAGTGGTGGTTTTTGGGCTTATAAAGGTGCTTATGATGCATATATTAAACTCTTCGCAAAACCGAATATTTCTTTGCTGTAACTCTTTATGCCTGAAACTGCTGCAGTGGGTGTTTGATTAGACATTTTACAGCACGGGGAGGAAAAACTCTGTATTTACTAACAACACAGTAAATATTCACAGTAAGTATTTTATTTGATTGTTAAAATACATGATTATTAATAATTCTTTTTGATTAAAAACATGAATTATACATCTACAGGACATATAAATAGAGGCATTCCACTTTGACCACAGGAGAGCACCAAAATGGAGATAGATAGAAAGTTCTTTACAGCAACTTTAAGGTACCCAGGAAATGAAAAACTTTCTCATTCTGCCTCAGCTGCCTCTTGGAGTTTTTCTATTCTGTTTATAATATTCTTTAAGCACCTCTAAATATTCATTTAAAAGCACATTTTAGTACAAGAAATTGCTTTTTATTGTACGATATGTTTAAAATAATAAATAATTTGTTTGGGACTTCTGTTTACTTCCCTCCAGAAATGAGATTCCTTCCCTGTGTTATTGCAATTGATTAATTGTGAGTTAAGTCCACTCTCTTAATCCCATGAAACAAAAGGCATTATTTACCGAAGTTAATCCATATTAGTGTCCCTTTGGGAGTTTCTTTCTTGTCAAGCTATGAAAGGACTCTAACACAAGCAGAGATTTAAAATTAATTTTTAATCAAAACAAATAAACTTTTTTTTTTTCCTTTTTTAACCAAGTCATCTCTAAAAGCAAAAATCTGTGTTGTACTTTGAAAACTTTTTAAAACAACCATTTTTATCTGTGGTTGTAGATCTGCTTTGTTGTGTGCACCATTTCTCAGTGTTGTATTGATGTACTCATATTCAAACTGCTGCATATGCTGTTCCAGTCATAGCTGACTCTGTTTATCATGAACATACAAGCACATACTGTGCATTGATATGCCAGGCCTTGCATTGCCTGCTGCATGGTCCATGACAAATGTATTTATAGAAGGTGGCACCGATGAGTTCCTGGACTATTTTCCACTGGAGACAACCATGCCAGAGTTATGGATCTTGCCCTGGTACTGCAAGTCATACTAGACTAATGCCTCAGTGAAATTCCCCTTGCTGTAATTTATTACAAGAAAACCACCTTTGCCTCTCACTATACCCCAGTACTATCAAACTGGGAGAGATATCTACAAATAGGTGGGTAGGTGGATGAAGAGTAAGAAGTGAGAGTGACCGAAGGTCAAAGAATTATATGACGTTTGGAGGGAGGGAAAAGATAAAGTAAAACAACAGTATTTCGCACTATGCAGAGCCAACCGTCAATGAACTTTAAACAGTTGCTGTGGAGTCAGAGTTCATTAAGTCATAACATTTTACCTACCGTCAGCTTAGATGTTGATACTACCAGCACAGCAAGGTCATTCAAATGAGCACAAGCACCTGGGATGAAAAAAAAATCAATACCTCCAAAGATTGCCTTTCAAAACAAACAACTGTCCTTGAGCTTCCTTATCTGCTCTCGCTGCCTGAACATGATCACATGCCTGCAGCAGTTTAACCCTGCTTAGCCCTTTAGAGGGGGGTTGAGTAGGTACAGTTGTCCAGGCTGAAACATTTTGAAAAAAGATAAAGGAAATTATTACTTCTTCCAACAAAATATTAATAAGAGTTCATAAAAATCACTGCACCATATAACAGCCATGGAAAAAAAATATTAGACCACCTTTGTTTTCTTCAAATTTTTGTTTATATCAATGTTGGGTACCATCAAAGGCATATCACCTGAAGAATAAAATCAACATAACAAAAAAACGCAGCTGGTAACATAATATTTTATGTCCTTTCTGGCATGCTTAAGCTTTTATATATGAAGCCATTTCATGTCATTATCAGCACTGCACATGCAAAGGCCAAGAGTAGTTTCCTGCTTATATTCAAGCTGTAGCACATCTCAGAAGTTGTCAGCCTTCACATAATGCCCAAAACAAAAAGGATTATGTGAAGCCCCAAAGGCAGCCATCTTGGCACTGCTGGAAATTGGCATTAGTGAGAGACAGGTAGCCAATAAACTGGAGATCTCCAAGACAGCTGTTCATTACACCAAGTAAATAGCGAGCCAAAGATGGTACCACCAAATTGCTGGCTGGTTGAAGCAGGAGACATTTTTCTACCCCATTAGATGACCGTGCACTCATCTGTTCCTGTAGCAGGAATCGTCATCGGAACCCCAGCGACCTTGAAAATGAGTGGGCACTGTCAAGAAATGTCATTTGTTCAGCAAGGATAGCTTGAAGCTGAATTCTTGAAGCTGGTCTGAAGTCACACAGGGCTCGGAAGAAGCCCTTCATCAACAAGAGGCAGAGGAAGGCCCGGTTGCTCTTTGCTTGGAATCACAAGGATTGGACTGTTGATGATTAGGTGAAGGTTCTCTACAGTGATGAATCCAATTTTGAGTCGATGACCACTCCAGCCAACTTACTGTTGGAGGCCTGGAGAAGCCTACAAACCAAACTGTCTTGCCCTTACAGTAAAACAGAAGGCTCAGTGATGATCTGAGGTTGCTTCAGTACGGGTGGAACAGAGGAAATGCAATTGTGTGAAGTGCGAATGAACCAGAGCATGTACGGTGCTACTCTTAAAAACAGTCTCCTTCCATCATGTGGATAACTCTTTCCTGCCTCAAATGACTGGATTTTTCAACAAGATGATGCCCTATTGACTCACTGTCTCAAAATGGAGAACCAAAAACCAAAAAAACAAAGCAGATCTGTTTGAAGTTTTGCAGCAAGAATGTGCTTCTGTGACAGCAAAACAGCCACAGAAGCTGGGGGAGAGTATTCCAAGATGCATGACTGCAGTCATCAAAAACAATGGTCATGCAATCAAGTACCAACTTCTGTGTGTTTTATGTGACTAAAAAAAAAGAAAAAAACATGCAATGCCTGAAAGCTTTGGTTCTGGAAGTACAATACCATAGCTATTAATGTAAAAACCAAGTGATTTTGGTTATTATCAAGACAACCATTGAAAATTGTGAGGTATCAGCCCTTAAATTAAACTCCTATGACATATTTCTGTTGTTATCATTATATTGGTCAAAACAAATGTTCCTTAAGTTGTACCAGGCATTAAAATGAACAAGAAGTTGAAGGGAACAAGGGTGGTCTAATATTTTTCCCCGACTGTATAACATATATTCAACACCACCACAGAGTGGATCCGAAACAGGATGAGACTGAAGATTCAGTGCTCTGCAACATTCAGCATTACATTCAGTACAACACACTGATATATTGGTGTTGAATTCAAACCTTGAACAGGAAAGATTATTATTCTAGAGGGGTAAGAAGAGAGTTAAAAAAAAACCTGAGCAAGAGATATTGGAGGAAAACAAAGTTTTGGTGACATGGGTGCCATTAATTTTAGCAGCCAAGGTCAGGAATATGACAAATCTTGGTACAGATACCCCATTGTGTATAATGGCATAATCCATCACCTTAGTTCTTTCTCCCTGTGGTATACAGGATCATATCTTGGAAACTGTTAGAATGAAACACATATCTAGATAAAATCAAACACTGTGACTTACAATGTAAGTTTTCCATACACTTGTTTTGAAAATGCAACTTATCTTCAGCAGGTATCTATAAATAAAGCTTAAGTCCTGTTGAACCTAGATTTTTTTCACCTTAAACAGCACATGTGATAATGATTAACTAGTTACTCTTTTGAACTTTGCGTCTACCAATGTTAATGCTTAAACACTTAAACATTAGCAGCAATAAAATATTTGTCTTTGAATTATAATGTGTACAAGTAAAGCTTGTCCCCAATAAATCTTGATAAACAACCCCCAAAGAAAAACAAGGCAGAGCACTCAACAACGACAGCCCCCCCCCTTTTTTTTTAAATTTGTTTTTGAAGGTTCACAAACATGTATATTGCATAGCAAAAATAATGGATGAAAAGGGTTTTGTGCTCAGCAAGTAAAGGTGAAGAGTTATTCAAAATTAGACTGAGGCCATCTTTCATCACATAATCCCTTTCACAAAAACAACTGGAAGCTTCATTTCTCTTTCCTTAGGCTCTTGCAGTGGGAGGTTACACCCAACTGCAACAGGGCTGTATGGCTTTTGTCCAGATATTTGTTTAATGATTACTTGGCACCAATAGAAAAGTGGGTCGTTCTTTGAGTGATATAACAGTATCATGAGCAAGAGGAGGAGCAAAGGTCCCTTATAATGAATTTGAACCTTCATGTTAAACCAGTCTGTGGCCGCGAGAGGAATCAGTCATGGCTTTGTTACTACCTCTTCTTCTTAGTCTTCTAGCTTGTCTAGTTGGAGGTCTGTACCTTCTCGGCGTGTTCAGACGGCGGCGTCCAGGAGAACCCCCCTTGGATAAAGGCCCCATCCCCTGGCTGGGTCATGCCTTGGAGTACCACAGGCATCCAGTGAAGTTCCTGGAAAGAATGAGGCAAAAGCACGGCTCGGTCTTCACAATACAACTGCTAGGCATGTACGTAACAGTCCTCTTGGATTCTGTTTCATTTGGGGTGTTTCTAAAGGAGAGTCAAGAAAAACTGAGTCTCAACAAGTTTTCACAGAAGGTTGCAGAGTGGATCTTTGGTGTGACAGCCCCAGAAGATGAGGCACACTCAACCAGCAGCAATAAACACCTGAGGGGCGCTGGACTGGAGGCAATGAATAACAGCATGATGGCAAATTTGCAAAATGTGATGTTTCAGAACAGTGGTTCCTCGCTGGGACAAAAGACTTGGATAGAAGATGACCTATTCATGTTCAGCTACAAGATGGTTTTCAGGGCGGGCTACTTATCCCTCTTTGGCAATGGATCAGACAAGTCTCATGGTGGCAGTGAGAAAGCCAAAGAGACAGACTTAGCTGAATCAGAGGACTTATTTTCTGAATTCCATAAATTCGACCAACTCTTTCCTAAACTGGCCATTGGATTGATAAACTCAAGAAAAAAGATGGAAGCCAAGAAGCTTAAAGAGTTCTTCTGGGATACTTTGTCTGTTCAGAAGATGAAGACCAAAGATAATATCAGTCGCTGGGTGTTGGACATCCAGCAGCACTCCCAGGAAACGGGTACGAAAGAGTCCATGATCAACCGGCTTATGTTCGTTCTTCTCTGGGCATCCCAATCAAATGTAGGACCTTCAGCATTTTGGCTTCTCTTCTTCCTCATGAAGCACCCTGAAGCCATGAATGCTGTGAGGGAGGAGGTGAACAATGTTCTAAAGGAATCTGGACAGGAAGTCGTTCATGGCGGACCCTTGATCAATGTAACTTATGACATGTTAATGAAAATGCCAATTCTCGATAGTGTCTTGGAAGAGACTCTCCGACTCAGTGTGGTCTTGCTCCTCTTTAGGTCAGTGCTTCAGGATATGACTATAGAAACAGCCGATGGTTGTACATACCATATCCGCAAGGGTGACAGCACGGCAGCCTTTCCTTACATTGCAATCCACACTGACCCAGGGATCCACCCTGACCCACATTCATTCAAATATGACCGCTTTCTAAATCCAGATAGGAGCAAGAAGACAAGCTTCTTCAAAGCAGGAAATAAGGTGAAGCACTACAGTGTACCTTGGGGTGCAGGGGCTACCATGTGTCCTGGGAGGTTCTTTGCGCTCACTGAACTGAAACAGTTTGTTTTCCTCTTGATGCTTTACTTTGATTTTGAACTGATGAATCCAGAAGAGAAGATGCCTGATCCTGACGCCAGTCGGTTGGGCTTTGGAGTAATTCATCCCACAACAAATGTCCAGTTTAGGTACAGACGCAGAGTCTGAGCATATATTCTTCTTTGAGAAACCTTTTTTCTTTGTTCAAGTACAGCAGGAGTTCATTTAGAAAAACATGATCACTTTGAAAATCAATGCAAATGATTTAATCAATGCTTTGTTTAATCCTTACGTAAGACTGCTTTTGTGCACTCATGAATCAAAGTCATCTTCAAAAGTTACTCTTGTAAAAATCATTATTCAAAGATACAGTGTTTGATACGTGTCTAACCATCAGTAACCTATGGTTATCATTTATAAAGTCAAGCGCTGTGATATGTGTGTATTAAAATTATCCTCCTCACACTTAAAATCACCTTTCTGTTGTTGTTTTTTTTGTTGTTGTTTGCAGTTGAGGATTAGGTCTTATTGTCATCCCTGCATCCCAAAATAAAAAAATTCACAGCATAGCCAAATATTGACCTAGCAGTCATTGTACCATGCCAAATCATGACAAAAGTCATCTTAGGATGCCCCACTAAGTAACAGTGCATGTCATCAGTTAATTTGAGCTTTATATCTTTATACCAACCCTGGGAGCATTTTCTCAAAATAAACTGGTCAGTGCATTTTTCAGAAGAGTTTTATGTCCATTTTAGCAGCCATTAATTTCCAGCATTCACTTCTTGTGGATATGAACTCTGGGGGGAGATCTCCTATTGCATAAAATGAAGCAAAGGTACATCACAGGATCTAGTATTTTTTTCCAGTGTTCTAAGATACAACTGACATGAAAAGCAGAATAAGTTACTACTTTTGTGTAAAACTGAAGCTAAGCATGCCTAAGCTGAAAGCCAGGTTGTAAAACTCTGGCACAACAAGCCTGATCAGATTAAGGCATGCTGGGGTGTGGTGCAGATCAGCAGTAAAAGAAACAGCATAAGGCTTCAAGGTGAGTATAACTGAAATCTTTTACACACAATACATTCAAAGAGTACTCACAAGCTGGGGCCTGTCTTCCCAACCAAACACACCCCTGTTTGGGATCTATGGTATAATGCACTCTCTGCTTTTCCTCCTCTCTGGCTCAATCTCCTTATTGTAACTTGAGAAGATGGGTGGTCGGCCATGCTAAAACTTAGTTGGTTTAAACAAACAATTATAAAAAAAATGTACAGATTTCTATGTTGGTCTTAAATTTCTCCTCACTGTTCCTGCACTACTCTTAAGGAGTCTGTATTCATTAACCAAGCTGGCAATCAAAACAAATTAAAACAAAACTTCTCTAAAAAAACAAAACAAAACAAAAGAAAAAAAAAAAAAAAAAAACCCAACATGACTTGCAAAGAAATCTTATTGGAAAAAAAAAAAAAAATTAGAAATTTGGAGTCCTAGTTTGACCCGTGTCCCATTAGTTATATTGAAGAAAGTGGACTGACATTTTATACAGCACAATTTTCACAAGATTAATTGGATAATGCAAAAATCTGAAATAATTTATGTAAATGTGTAAGCTTGTATAATCAGGTTATGATTTAGTGATGTATTGAGCAATTGTTGAACATTCACTAGTGTGTCAAACTGCCTCAGATGACCCTTGAATAACCAAGACAAGCAGTGTTTAAACTCAAGTGAACTGTATTTGTTAATGATTGACTATACACCATTTCAGACACCAGTAAACAACATCCACTCATTGAGGTAGTAAAAAGGCCTACTTAGTGTTTTGTTGGGCTAAGTATTGCCAGCCTGTCATGATAGAACAATAAGCTCTGTGTTAGACATAATTAAGATAAGATAATGGGGTTAAAGTGTTATTTTGTTGGCTGCGTGATTGAAATATTGCCTAATTCTTTTAGAAAGCATATCAAAAGAGTTTTAGATACAAAACATTCTTTAACTGGATAAGGTAACTTTGGAATCCTATAACCTTAGTGAGATTAGTGCTTATTTTCCTTTCAAACTTTTCAAGAGCCCGCAGAAAACCTCCATCTCTTTACGCCTCATCATCCTGCTTTGATTTCACTCCAACTCTGCCCCTTCTCCCCCTACTCATGTGTACTGTCACTATGACTTTGTGTCATAGCCTGTCTCTGCTGGGTAATCATGCAGGCGACCATGAGGAATTGAAGCAACTGGTGTGGGAAGGTCGTTGTAACTCAGCCTGGGTGCAGGAAGCCAAAGATTTGTGAGGGCAACGCATCAGATAAATCAGATTTCTAACTCAGAGGAAGGAGCAGCGGTTGCATGTTACTGAGACGACAAAAAGAGAGTGATAAGATGACCAGGGGGATGTGAAAGATGACATGCAAATCTGGTATGGAGGGAGGAGAAAAGAGGAAGACTGAGGACTGTGACTGTTTGGGGAGGACTAAAATGGAGGTCAGAGTGGAGGAGGAGGAGGAAGAGGAGGAGGAAGGGGAGGAGGAAGGGGAGGAGGAAGGGGAGGAGGAAGAGGAGGTGTATTGAGGACAAGAGGTTTGAGACATTATTCACAGTGCTGTAACTTGAGTTTTTATTAAGTAGTGTCTGTCAAAATTGATCAGTGAACTGGAATAAAAAAAGAGTTCTTTGCTGAAAAGGACACTTAAAGATAGTGTTGAGAAGTGAGTATCAAAAAGGAGCAGGTCATTTCCAACAAAAAGGGCCTGTGTCCACTGACAGCATTTTTGTCCTTGCAGTGCCCTCAATCTCAGTTTCAGAGGACTTATAATAAATGCTTGCTGTAGCTAGTTTTCTGGAATTATCTAGCAGCACTTCCACTTCCTTAAATAAAAATAAATGTGAATTGGCTGATGATAACACAAACAGCACTCATTTTGTACTGAAAATAGGGGCTTTCTAAAGAAAAAGGAGCTGTTAGTGGGAACAAGCCCTTATATTTCCTCAAACCACAACAAAAACTTTAGTTAACAAATAAAAAACTGACCTACAAGCAACAACAGGCAGAGTTTATCATCAAATTTATCATCAGTCATTCAAGACAGTGTGTCATAATATTTTAATGGTAAGAAGCCAAGTTTCTTGTCACCCTCAACAAAATAAGCTTATGTACATTAAACAGACCATGTGTAGGTTATTTACAGTAGCTTATCCTCCTCAATTGTTGCTGGCAAAGTAAAAGTCATCAGGGCTGTGTTTATAGAGGCAAGACCAGTTGATGCTGGACACTAAGAACACAAAAAGGTGATTTTGTGCTGGAAAACAAGGGTCTTTAAGGAAAACAAAACAAAACAAATATAAATAAACTGCTGTTAGTGGAAACAGGCCCTGCTATCTCCTGATACAGTGACAAAAACTTAAGTTTCCTGTACTGGCTTTAGTTTTCTCTTGGTGATGCATTTTTTATATTTCAACGACTGTTTCATAAATCCATAACACAATTGTAAAAGCAGCACTAGACTGTTTTAAATGAATGTCAGGTGTTGCATTGTTAACATAATATGATGTTTCATTGTTTATATGTGTTCTGCCAGTGCACTAACATGGGCAGACTGGGGTTTTTTAATTGTCCTTGCTCCATTTTTTGGCACGTGAAAACTTGCCTCACTTCAGCAGCTGTTTCATTGTTGTGAATCTTTCCTGCATTATTTTATTCAGATGTGCTTTTGTGTGCGTGCATTTGTGCATGTGGCGATATCTCTTGTTTTGGGCTTATGTGTTGAATCCAGAGGAAGATGGACGAGCTAAGTAGACAGAATGTGTAAGCAGACAACAGAGCCAAACAAGAGACTGTAAGCTGCTTTTTGTTTTGCGTGAAAAAAAAAAAAAAAAAAAAATCAGCTACGACAACAGGAAAATGGCACAAGCCCACACAGGAGGTAGACAAGGAGTATAAAAAATAACAAACTGCTTGCCTCGCTGCATTGTTGCTCTTCTTACCAGTAAAGTATTGTTGTTCAGAAGCTAAGCAGCTCCAACAGCGTTTCTCCTCCTCTTCTGCTTTTCCTCCAACATATTAGGGTTGGAAAATGTGTCTCTATTTACATACATGTTCATAGTAATTACAAAACAAGGGTTGAAATTAATGTCATTTCAGATTGTAAATAACCGTGATATTGCATCCTACTGCTTGGGAATTTGTTTTTTAAAAAGTGAAATAAGGTCTTCCTGTGGAAATTCAAACTGAAAGTAACTGAAAATAGTTTCAGAAGCCTCTGCTGTTATAGATATTAGGTGATATCATTTTGTTGACTGTGTTATAATCCCTTTTTGCATGCTCTTATTTTGTAAATGCAGAAGTGATATGCTTTTAAAGGTTATGAGTGGATTTGTTTGGATCCTGTAATGGCTTATGGGATGTAAACACAGCTGGTGGGTTGGAGTATTCAGATTTTTTCTCAGCTATTGCACACAGTTTTGTTAAGATTTAATACTTTTGTCGGGGACACACTCCAACAAAAAACACTTAATTTTATGATTGGATGCCAAATTTTTCAATCTTCTTTTTGAAAAATTTGCCTCCCACCCACATGCGTCTCTTAATTTTTCTTGAAAAGGAGAAAAAGAAACCAAGTTAAGCACACCTAAACTGAAAGCCAGGTTTGAGTCTAGTGCTTTTGTGGCAGCGTACAAACAGATAGAAAAGTGATGTGTGAACAGGGGCCCTGCAGAGACAGCACTCTGAAGACGCCGTTAGTTCTTCATAAATAACTGAAATCTTTGACAGGTTGAAGCACTGAATAAGACCGAATACACAGAGCACAAAGTCCCAGGCACAGGCTGCCATCTACACCGTTATTAGACCAATTACAGAGCTGAATGGGGGAGAAAAGGAGAGATTGGGAAAGACAAAGCGTGTGAAAACTAACTTGACACCTCAGGGAATTAATTTGCCAAAAAAATACCGCTTAATCAAAACATGTACTATATCTTCTGATCTTTGCAGGCTGGTTATGGCCGACGATAACTGGTGATACATATTCATCTGCATGGGGTAAAAAGAGTTTGTTATTTACGTTAATTCATTTCTGGAGGTTGATTTTTTAAATCTTTGTTCAACTATTACTTTTGCACTGACCTTTTCATCCATGTCCATGCACATATGATAACGACTCTTTGTGCAGAGACACCCGTTGAAGCTCAAATGTAAAAATCATCCTGAGGCCAAATAAGTTTTCTCAGATGTGTCACAACAATCTGGTGTAATAAAGGACTCTGATACCAGAAATATAGTGTCTAGTTATGACCAGTTAACATTCAGTGACATTTTAAGTAGTACATTTTTTTCATTGACACCTATTTCATTTTATCTTAGCTTTACTCAAAGTTCCATCTCTGTATTAGACCTGTAAGCCTCTCTCGGCTAACCTGACACGCCAGACGGACAGTTTCATATATCCGCCACAGAATTATTTCACAAGTCCATCTGGGTAGCAGCTCTTCTAAATTTGTTTTCAGAGGCGGGACTTTAAAAAAATCCGCAGCTGGTGATTGGACAACCATTCTGATTAACACACTCACCACGGACCAATCCACGGTATGACGTAGCTTATGTGAGCCGACGCTTCGAAGAAACAATAGATGAACAACTACTGAATCAGGAGAAACAGCCGTGAAAAAGGCGTTAGACAACAGCTTCCGTTTTTATAAATTTAACTTAAGAATCAAAGGAACGCTGACAAGAACGAAAGTCTGCTGACGTCACGTCTGCTCCCACAGCTCCCGCCTCTCTTCCCTGATTGGGCCGGTCAGAATTTAGCCGAGTGAAATCGTTGGTCATTGGAGCCTGGCAAGATGGACCTGCAGGAGTTCAGAAACTGAATCAGGCAGGTCCGTCTGCTCTGCAAGGTTATCTCTAGGCTGCCATTGTGTTTTTATTGAATTGAAAATGGTCTGTTTACTTGATGACACTCCAGTAAACTCCCTTTACTCGAGTGACATCTGCCACTGCCGTTTCTCTCTTTACAAAGCAGCCAGACCCTCTCAGAAAGACACCCTCCTCTAAAGCCAAGAAAACATGAGACTGAGGCTCTGGCTGCCAAATGCTGCTTCTATTTCCTATGCTCTTTTAGTTATTTTTGGAAACACACAACACTGCAAAGCTTTGGTATCCAGCACAGAAAAAGTAAACACACCAACGTTCAAATGAAAATCTACAGCACATATGTTGAAAAGTGTGAAGCTCATTTATCTCAGGATGTCATTGGGAAAATATTGTTAATTAGTGCAAAGTTTTAGATAAAGAGTTGTTATCACAGTTGTAACTACTCCGAAATTCTACTGAAGAGGTTTGGTAGACATTTCTACTAATTGGCCTGTGTGATTACGAGCATGCTGTGAATTTTCATGACGCCCTAGTTTTAGAGCACATTGTGGGGTGAATAATAAAGCTAGGACAAAGCGGTAAAGAAAAAGTGCACTGTGTCTTTTTAACACTTTTATTCCAAAGATTGTAGTTTAACACAAATCTTCTTTAGCGGTTAAGTTTGACTATGGAAGCTGTGTATAAAGAACAACAATCGCAAATATATAGGGTCATCCTCGAGCTGTCAGTCTGCCCTCTTTGAATTAGTTCAGTCAACATTTCTTTCTTTTGAGATACATTGTTGTCCCTGTAATGACAGTTTTACAACTATCACCTCTAAGACCTGCACCATGCTTACACTTTGTTCCTTCATGGTCATTATGAGACCCACTACACACAAGCTTCAGCTGGGATTTACGTTGGATTCTCATCATCGTCTCTTTGTACCTTTTTCTGCTGACTTCACCTCTCTTTCTCTGTCTTCCTCTTCCTGAGTTATAGCTCTTCTGTGTGGGTGGATCTTCAGCACCACACTTTAGTGTTGTAATTTAGTAGAGTTTAAATATAGACACAGCTCTTTGGAAGTGGGTTTTCTTCTCACGGCCGTTTTATCCTCCTTTTGGACTTAGTGTAAACACAAGCTGTATTTATGTCTTCCTGCTCCAGGCGGTAGCCATTATTGCTTTTTAATATGATATCTTAAGAAATCTGGTGATCTTAGTGGTTCCAAAAGATGTGACAGAAAGCCAAAACTGTCACGAGATACAACAGTGGACAAAAGCTGTGTTGCAATCAAGGGACTGCATATCTTTGGACTGATGCATTTAAAGCATAGACTGTCTAAAACATGGACGTAGTCTGTCGGACGTCACCTGTCTGTTTTTGAAACGGAAAATGAAGCAAAATTAGCAACTCAGGCAACCCAGGCTGTAAATAGGTTAATTTCTACTTTGAAAAAGCCTTTATTTGCCTTGGTGTGTATGTGACTTCTGGTACTTTCGGAGCCAGCCTCAAGCAGACACTCGAGAAACAGCAGATTTTAGCGCTTCCGCATTGTCTCATATTCTTAGACTAGAGGTTGCCGCTTGATTTCAAGACTAATTTTCAAATTCAAACAAGATGGCAGACTCTTAAGTGGTTGAGTAATGTACTTTTAAATTAAAGTAACTGGTGTCTACTTAAGTGAACAGCAGGCAATACAAAGCAGGCGAACAAAGCTGATATACTTCACAGGCTTGGTCCAGCAAATGATGCTACCCCACAAGCTTAAAGACCTAACACACTTGGGGTGAAAGTGATGCTATTTTAAATAAATCACACACTTGTGCCCCAAAGAATATGTTTCTTCTCATTTTGCACCAACTTTTACCAAAGACATTTAAAAAAGTCTTAGCTAGCTTTGAACAAAACCATACTTAAACAAAGCGTACCTCCTGCATCTTACCCTGATTGCCTCACTGCTGTCCTGAATCCCCTTTCAGTTGTGGATCCAGTTGGTTGATGCTTATTTTTTAATCAGTATTTCAAATGAAATGAGAGCACTGTGGAGACGAAGTCACGTGTAGAGTCCACTGAAACAATCCTGACACAAGTTTCTGCAAGGCTTTAAGATTTCATGGGAGCTGCCACTACATGGCTAATTAATATAAGAGAAAATCATTCACGGTAAGATATTAAATATTAACTTGACTGTGACTTGCAACATCTATCATTGGATAGACACTGTAATTAAGATAATGAAGTTTAAATGCATTAGAAGTTCTATTTAAAACGCTGCTGCTGTGGAACTGATTTGTTTAATGACAGTCTAATCTAATACAGTGTTGAAGGTTTCTGCTGTGTCATCATTTAATTCCCTTTGTAGACTTGGAAAACTTAATGTATGAACAGTTTCAAAGTTTCTTATTGAGAACTGAAATGTTGGAAGAATAACAGCGTCAGCGATGTCAATAATTGTGGGACAACATGTTTCATACTGGGTAGAAAAAAAGGTGACAGGAGAAAACAGGGAGAGGAGGTAACCTGGAGCATGAATTTTACCAAAATAAACACTTGTTGGGTCACAAACTACAACACCTCAAAATGGGTATCAGTATATGGTTTTGTATCCTATTTTGTAAATGGTGAACACAATTTGTCTCTTGCAAAATTTGTTGATTTGGAGTCTTAACTATGGTCTTCTTACTATGACTCAGCATTTTTTTAACCAAGAGAATTGTTTTCTGTCCTCCAGTGACCAAACCATAACCACTGACATTTAAAATCATCTGTGGATAGCTCATGAGCCACAGCTTGAAGAAACATGTGGTTTATTAGCGATTAGAGCAATAAGAGATGTAATAAAACTGAGGTGAGAAGGATTTAACATTAGAGTATCTACATCACTATGAAATGTCTCAGGGTTTTACCTTTTTTCTTCGTCTGTAACCTTCAGATAGGGAATACCATTAGTGTCTACAGACATGATATGAAATGAGACAAATGTGGTGTTTCACAGTCATCTGTAGCTTCTTTGCTCTTCCTTTATCTCTCCTTGGTTCACTCTCATAGGTTCATCCATCTATAATTCCAACGCATCACTTCCTCCTTCATTCCATCTCCCCCTCTTCCTCTAACACTCCTCCACCCTCTTGCCTGACAACCACCCGAGGGCAGAGCAGAAGAGTCAAATGGTACTGTGAGAGTTTGGGGCTAGAATGGGTGGAAAAAGTTAGAGGGAGTGAATAAAAGTGGAGATTTCTGTTTTAAACGGTGGAGCTCTTGTCTCTTATTTTGGCAAACGGGTGATCATTACCTCCTGGCTGATGTCTGCTGACTTTAGGGGAGCATCATTACAGTCTTCACTTCTATGACACTCCGAGTTATTCCACCTTTCCCCCAAATTTTTCTCACTTCTGCCTCCAGGCGAATGACCGCTATGGAGAAATTTAAACCAGTGTTTCTGACTCATCTGTGTTCCGCTGTTGCCTTAAAATAGTTGCTGCTGATATGAGAGTCGGTCAATACCATTCCCCTCGGGAGGTTATCAAAAATAGTACAGTCAAAATAATGGGTACATGTCTTTTAAAAGTGACTGTTTCACCTTGCTGTTTGTGGTTTAGACACACGAAGCAGAAATCCGGAGAGTTGGGGAGGTTATATCAGAGAATGCATTACAGGAATCAGCAGCAAGGATATACAGTGTGGTGCCCTAAGGCCCTTACAAAATAAGGCACAATCATCTACTTTGATTCTAAGTCTTTGTAGAATATTTAACTTTAAGTGTCTGCTCCTGTGAACTTTAACAGCTTCTTAAAAAGAACCTTGAAGAATTCAAGCTGACTTACAGTGCCTACAGTCTCTGAAAGTAGTCTAGGAGGCAGAGCCTTCAATTATGAGGCCCAGCGGCAGGAAGGCAGAACTTTTGTGCTAAAGCTCACTATAATGGCTTGTCTAAGTGTGCCATAGTTATGGAAAGAGTTGTAATTCTAATAAAGAAAAACTTTTTATTGTTTTAGGACAGATAATAGGAACTTGTCTGGAAAGGAGGTCCTTAGGGCTTGGGCTCCACAGGGAGAATTTTCATGTGACTGAAGGATCTCTGCTCCAGACCGCAGTGGGCTCAAATCTTCCTTGCACTCCAGACATTGATAGTTGTGGTGTTTGCTGCTTAGGCTGAGTCTTTGGGTGGTGTTGACACTCTCCTATCATTTAAGGCTTTGCTCAAGCTTAGATAGTCCCAACTAAGGCATGCTCACTCCATAGATTCTTATTTATACACAACAGTTAATGCACAGATGGTGCACCATGGGAGAATATTTGTCTCGTACTCATAGGCTGCGGATGTAGCCATACTGGTTATGATGCTGCCTGCGAGTTTCCTTTCTAAAAGCTACAGGGCACCCATCAGTCACATGACCTGAGCTGTGTCTCTGATTGGACAATCAAACGATCCTAATAGCTTCCAAACTGTGGTGTAAAAAAAAAAAAAAATCACTCACCATACAGTGTGTGTGATAATGGAATCAGCGTTTTAGACCCAAGCTGTTATTTGAACCAGGCTATAAATATCCTTTTTAGTTCTTTAAAAGTCTGTTTTTATGGCTGGGTGTGTAAGTGACTTCTGGTCTTTCTGCAGCCAGCCTCAAGTGCATTACCGATGAAAAGCAACTTTTAGCACTCAATTTTCAATTTTACTAACTGGATGTTGCCCCTTGGTTGTACTGCACACTCAGGTCCACATGCACTGTCAAAAGTACAGTGAAACAGCTATCATTTCACTGTAAAAATGCATCAGAAGTATATAGCAGGCAGTGAACATGCACTGTACCTGAGCAGTGGAGCTCATATTGCATATTGTATTTATGGTGGATAATGGGCATAATAGGATTTACATGAACTGTTAATGTGGAAACACAGGGAGACAGAATTACAGTGGCAATCATTTAAACTGAAAGCAGCAAGAATCTTGGCACATTAAATGATTCCTTCACAGCGACGCACCCAAAACAATTTCCCGCCTGGGTGACCATACTTGCTTGTTCTGCAATCTGATTAAGCCGGTCAGGGAGGAGACAAGAGAGAGTCTTTTGGCATCACTCTCTCACCCCTTCTCTGGAAAGCGCTCATTCACTCTCAGCTTACCATCAGTCATCTGTAACGATAATTGTAAGATTGATCTCGACATGCATGAGGTTAATGGAATCCATTTGTTAGATTAAAACTGCTTCTTGAAGATGCAGGAAAAGTTGCCCCTGCTATCAGCCCTTTGGTACTGTGGATAACGATACTTGTGTAAGTCTGCATAGAGCAATTAAAATACTGTGAAGAGAAGATGATGCATGTACTTACAGTGGGGACTGCACCACAGTAAAACAAGTTCACATGATGAAACACATAATGCCAGGTAGCAACCTCACACTGACACAAAAGGTGATGCAGACTTGATTTTGAGTACTCATGTGACTGACAGACAAGCCCACTCCTGTAATGACAGAGCAAAATTAGTGATATGAGAGATACTTTTATTTGAGGGGATAAGTAAAAGAAAAATAATACTTTAAGTCTTATGATTAAAATATGCCTAATCTGTAATATAGATAACCAGCTCACACATTTTTTGGCACTTGGTCATTTTGTTTAAGTTTTTGCTTCTCGTGGAAGCTTTATCAGTACTGTCCCACTTCACACTGAATAAAACACTTAAAAAGCAGAGCGCTACTCATTCAGGAATATTTAAAGGTTATAAAGAGATAGAGGGTTCCCCATTCAAAATTGTGCCAAGTATTTTCAAAGGAGTTCAAGAATGAATACTTATACATTTTCAGTGGAAAAGGATAGCTAGAAATTAGATAAATTGGATGTGTGCTTGATAGAACATTTTTTAAATTAACTGATTTACAGCTTGCTATTAAGACTTAATCGCTTTAATCAAAACACATTTGGTCAACAGATGTCTGGTTATGCTGGTACCACTTTTGTTCAACTCTGAAAAGGCAGTAAGTGCTTAATTAACAAGGAGTTAAGTTATGGGATGTTATACTATAATAAAAAGGAAACTGATATTCATAACACCAAGATGTTTTTACATGTCTCCTATGGTTGTTGAACAGGTCTTAATAAAAAATGTGTTAAATAGCTGAGCTTCATTCAGCTGTTTCAGTTAACAGCACGTCCAGTTTAACATTTGCTCAGTATCACTCATGTTTTACAAGCACACTTGAACAGAACAGAGTCTAATAGATCTGCCTGGAAAAATGCCTCAGAATCTAACATGAAATACTGATCCACCTTGTAACTTATTAGTGTCAGGGTTTAAATAGAAATATATCACTAAGTAGGGCTGGGCGATTATGGTTAAAATAAGAATCCCGATTATTTTAAGTGATATTGAAATCACAATTAATATACACAATTATTAATTTATTCATAAAACTTCAGTACTGATTTAAACACAACTTTAAAGAACCAGCAAGTGGCACATACAGTATTATTGATACACATAAGTCACACACACTCGCTGTGGCTGCACATGGAACACAGAAGAGCTATGAAGCACAGGAACTTGCATACATCTACACTGTGTGGCATATTAATTGTTTTTCTTCGATTGTATTGTTTTTATGATTGTCAGATGGCAAAATTGAAATCACGATTAAAATCCGAATAATTGTCCAGCCCTATCACTAAGTACCTTATGATTCACTTATAATACTGTATGTGCATGGAATATCTCATTCCCCTATCACAGAATTGTTCCCCAATCTAAGTCAATAAAGTATGTCTTATCCTATCTGGAAGAGTCTAGAGGTGAAGGGTTGTTGAAATGGAAGACAGTATGCTCATACATTATATGTCCATGTGATAATAATCTGTTGGTTAAAAATTCAGACAGAGCTAGCCTCAAAGCTCCTATAAAACTGTGGAATTCCAAGTACATGGCCACAGTTACAGTCCTGTCAGTACAAGTCCTATTTCACTGTAGACATCCTGCACTGGTTCCAAGTCTCAATAGTTTTTTCATAAAAGACCTCTTGTTTCACTTAAAGGGCTCTAACTCATTGAACTCAAACAAGTAGAGCTTAATATTCACTTTAGCATCCATTGATAATTATTTTTGATCATGAGTGGGTTCTTTCACCCCATCCTGGACATAGAGAAGATTTTCAGAAGTGAGCTAATCTCTCCCAAGAGGGACACGAGGAAGAGCTAAAGCAGGGATAAGAGTTATTTCAAATGTGCTTAAAACCAAACCTGTTAGTCTTTACTCCACGTTTAATGAATGGTAACCTTCCCTATTAGTCACACTGAGTAACAAGTAATTGGGAGTTAAATACAAATTTAGAATACGCAATTTACCAAATAATTGGAGCCATTACATGAGATAGCAAAAACACTTAGCGTATGGTAATTCAGTTAAAACACTAATTGTGTCTCATTACTTCAAGTTAATGCACTGTAGGATCAAGATGGGAATTAAGCTAAACGGGCATTCCTCCCGGTTTCCTTACATGTTAGTTATTTCATATTAACTGTTAAGCTTTATCTGCTGTGGAATGAATTGGATGTGGTTTTGATTCATCTGAGGCATTAGGTAAGGTCACTGAGTGCAAACTGCAGGGAGCGACTTAGAAGTCATTCTAGGCTTCAGTAAAAATCCCCTTTAAATAAACAAAATTCAACACACAGGTATCGATTAGCAGGGATCTAGATTCCTTACCTCCATCTTTCTATAGTCTATGAAACATAATGTGATGTTTGACATCTTGTTTTCAAATACTCACAATATCTATAATGAGCCTTATGTAATTTTAGAGGAAATGGCCCTCATGTGAATGGTGAATTACACAAAAACACGCATTCAATCACTAAGGTTTCTACAGAGTCATCTAATTCAATGGATACATCTAAGCATAACAAAGACAAACGAATTAGATAGACTTACACAATAGCACCAGACATAACATACCTTTACTTTCAAACACTGATGCACTGGGCTTCAGTCCAATGACAGACACTCTTACAACCATCTCACAACTCCCACACTGCCTCACTCTTTCTTTCTCTCCCTTAAACACACAAACACACCATGCTCCATGGCTCCAACTACCTTCTATTCTGGGGATCATAATTATTTGATGACAGAGCTTCTGGTTTCTCAACCATGCTTTTGTACACTTGATCTAGCTGTGAATAATTTAGCACGGAGAGCTAGAAAGGTGGTCCCTTAAAACAGCAGGTGCAGTCAAACTCAGGAGGCTGGACACACAGAAAGAGCTCTATCTCAACTACTCATCCACCCACTCCTTACACACAGCTCTTCAGCTGTGCTTTTATACATGGTGTTTCTATCTAGCTAAATTTCTGCATTTTTCCTTCATCTTTTCTTCACAACAACAACCTGGGTGTCCGGCTGATGTCAAGTCGCCCCATTTCAGAAGTTTCTCTGATGGACTGACCCCTCTCTGCAACCCTGTGTCAGCCATCATGGAGGAACTCCAGAGAAAACTAAATCAGCGCTATGAAGGCACCAAGCCCAGGAAGGTGAGTTGTTTACTTTCTTTCAAATTCATGGGTTTTGAAGTATTTTTATCACCCTACTGTGCCGAGAGAAAGACATATTGAGGTCATGATCGAACTTTCTATTTACAGCATTTTTAGACAGTTGTCTTAACATCTCTGGCACATTTCTTTATATTATATCACACAAACAGCTGAAGCTGGTGTGCTTGAAGATAGCTCCTCAGCATCTCCCTGCATCTGACGTCCTCAACCCTGACAGAGGGACCGATACAGGATGTTAACTCTCATACTTAAATGCTGAGAATGTTTGAATGTGCCAGACTTGTCTGATGTAGCAGCGTTTTTCTCTATTTGGAATTCATATTCACTGTGCTAGCAAACTGTGCATCTTAGACATATAGCTGTCAACATTCAGGGGCTGCTTTTCAGCAGAAAAACCTAGAGTGTGTAGCGAGACAAGTCACCTTTGACTTAATACCCTTAATACCACAGGTAAGGTTCAAGCTGGCGTCGTCCTACAGCGGTCGGGTGTTAAAACATGTGTACGAGGACGGTCAGGAGTTGGAGAGCCCGGAGGAGAAATACCCTCACAGCTTTGTTCACCGCAAAATCCCACCCAGCCACCTAGAGATGGAGCAGCTCTGTGGCTTTGAGGATACTCATGGAGACCAACAGGGTGAGTGTGAATTATTTCTGTCATATAAATATCAAAGTCAATATTTGTAAGACCTGTGTAAATTTGCATGCACAAATACTAACAAAGGGCATTTTTGGGGCTACATGATACCTGAATGCTAATAGTCAAAATAAATGAAGTGGGCTTGTTGCACTAAACTTTCTTTCTACCTATTATAAAAAAAATAAATAAATCAACACTTTAAGACTAGAATCATCAGAATAATTGTGCTAAAACAAAGTATGATTTCATTATGATGTTTAAAATGCCCTTTTTCTCCTCTCCATGGTGATGCTAAACATTCAGGTAAAGCTTACGTTAACTATTCCTGTAACCTACAAATTTTATTAGAAACTCTTTTTTACCCATACAGTTAACCACACTCTAACTTCACTCTGTATGCGTGGTCTGACTCTCATAACCGTGAAGTTAAAACAGAGCTATCATTAGCACCCCCTTGAGTAGCTAGCTCAGCTTAGCCTTTTGGCTGGACACAAAAAGAAGAACTAGTTATGCCAACTCCAAATTTTATCTCACTGACCCATCAAGTTATACTGCTCAAGCTACAAACACTGACATTACATTTAAAACTAGCCTTTTTTAAAATCAGCATAGCTATCAGGCACAAATGAAGCCAGAAAATGCTTACCTTAGCTTAGCAGTAAGACTTGAAACAAGTGGCAGTAGCTAGTCTAGCTGTGTCGAATTCAGACATAATCAATCTACCATAACTGCCAGCGCTTAAATCAGCATTTATGTTTGAAATTACTCAGCCATTCGGCTAGGTGTTTAATGTTAACTGTTTTTTTTTTCACTGGGTAGTAACTTTTTGGGCTTCCAAGTGTAATGTTAAGTGTTTAAAATTGTGAGAGTGTACCACTTAGGCTCCCTCAAACATGATAAGCAACATGTAGTGAACACAGAATCAGTTACACTAGCCTGTTATGCTAACAGACAAGGCTAGCATAACATGGGTTGCTGCATTTAGGGGAAAAGGAATCCTGTACCTTGTCATTGTGCTGTTATTCTATAGTGTGAACAATTATAATAGCAGGAACTATATGAAATATGCAAATTTGTTATTCATAGACTAAAAATTCTGACTTTATTATGACAACATGTTATTTTTTTGCATACAGGTGTCCATCCTCCCACAGGGCTCATTGCCCAGAGAATAAACGTATACAGGGGAATGAGTGGCTACAAACCCTCTGCAGGTCAAGGTGAGGATGCAGAGGGAGATGGCACTGTAAGTAATGCTGCTTGCATAGTTTTGATTTCACAAAATTTTGATATTAATCAACATCAACTTAGATTAGATATCTCATGAGAAGAGGCAGTTTTGTCTGACAGAATGTTAAGCACTTTGATCTGTCTTAATGTCTTAATTCATCCCCCAGTGCAGCTCAAATGAACTGGAATTGAAAAGTAATATGATTTTGATGAATGAAAATAAAATGACAATTTATGCACATAATTGGATATGATGTAAAGTAGTGGGGTAGAAGTTTAAAAACATTTAGTTAAAATGACAGCCTCATAATGTACTAGTTTGAAAAAGACGCATGTGTGAATAGGCAGAGTTTATCCGGCAAGACGCTAATTCAAACAACAACAATAATATACATTATCTATGACTGCACAAAATTGCTTCAAATGGTCAAAAGCCAAAGTAAAAGATAGACTTTATAAGCTACTTTGCACTATTTCTGTGATTTTGTGTTTCTAATTACTACATTCCTTCTTTCAAAAACCGTACATAACACATATTATAATAAAAACTGCTATTTGGAAGGATTGGTAAACCCTGCAGAGCATTACCAGCCTGCATATGCCCAAAACAGACATGCCAAAATAAACACATGCTGAATTACCAGCCAACACAATGTAATTCAATAATTAATTCCTACATCTTTAGAACAGAGCAAGCAATGAGTACTTAAATTAGACAGTCAGTGG
Source organism: Halichoeres trimaculatus (assembly GCF_033239565.1). NCBI lineage: Eukaryota > Metazoa > Chordata > Actinopteri > Labriformes > Labridae > Halichoeres > Halichoeres trimaculatus. Next base: position 13,404,400 of record NW_027437184.1, on the reverse strand, counting down.
GTGATCATAGCATCAACTGCATGCTATATAAAGAGAGCAACAATTATAGCAGAACAATAGCAGCAACAAAACAGTTAATCCAAGTGGAAAAGTGGTGATGTTGCTGAGCTTCAGTGGCTTCATTAGTGCAGGGGGCTGAGAGGGAGGTCAGCTCCATTGCCTGCTGGCTTAGTGTCAGTTTCATTCTTTTATCCTCTAAACAAAGGAATGCTTGGCCCTGGTGACCAAGGCCAGTATTTATTGCATTTATCAGTGGAAAACAGCAATCTGGATTTGGTTGATCCCTTTTAGAGCTTTAATGAAAGGAAGACATGGTGGTCAAAAAGACGCCCGCTGACTGTAAGGTCTAATGAGTTCCTACCCTGCATGGCTTGGATATCCTGTTTCTTCTTTCTGTTTTTACTTTGAGAAATAAAAACATGACTTATATTGCCACTTTTGATTCTACAGAGGAACAGAGTCAAATAATTCAGAGAGAAAATAATATAATTAGCGAAATTACAGGAATACAATCATTGACATCAAATGTGTACTATAACCCCGTTCACTAATAAGTTTTAGAGTTGTTGTAAAACTTTTTGAGCCATCCAGCAAAAGTTACAGTTTCTTACTTTCACAAAGTAATGTGAACATTTCAAGCTTATTGTGGCCATTGTGTGTGTTGTAGTTTTCTGTGTGCTCTTACTGGATGCTACCATGCTGGTGTGGGTATAACCCAGTATGTAGTCCCTGGTTATCTTTCAGGGGTATGAGCTTTAAGTTCTTTTGAATATATTTACTTACAACAGCACAACTTGATTTGAAAAAGCTCATAATAGACTATTGTTAAGGTTATTGTTTGGCATCTTTCCTAGCCCCAGTAGGTGGTCGCAAGCCTGTGGTGTCATCAGTGAAGGTAGCATGCTTGAAATAATGGGCAGGGTTGTATCAGGAAGGGCATCCGATGTAAAGAAGAAAGATCATCAAGTTTTTTCTCCTAAGTGCTTGATGATTACAAAGATGAAAACCTGTGTTCAGCGAGGAATAACTGTAGCTTTAAAACCCAACTGTACACAACCAAGTGCCAGAAGACCAGAGAGCAGCTATAGAGCATGTTGTGTTTTGCAGAGCTGCACCAAACTGCAAAACCCCATCTGGGGAATTTGTGAAATTTCTATGTAGGGGCTGAATAAAATACTTACTGCTAAGATGCACCACCTGCTGTTTATTTGAACTGATGTGCAATTTTCCTCTTTGCTTAGTCCTCAGTTTTGGATTTTGGCAAGATAATTATCTACACCAGCAATCTGCGGATCATCAGAGCACCACAGAGGAACCCTGAAGCGTTACGGCACCACTCAGTACCTTCTGTGGACTTAGAGGGATACCCAAAGGCGAGGGAGAGGGGGAGCAGGAGGAGGGCTAAAGCTCTCTGTACACAAGACGGGGGAGAGAAACAGATCAGCGACTCAGAGACAAAGGTAATGATCCTTGGCCAAATTATTCTCAGCGGTGTGGTGGGGTTTTTATCACCATGTTGCTGTTTCCTGGTGTTCTCACATTCACCATGTGTTTCCCCCTCTCCTTCTCTCCCTCTCTCTCTGCATACATCCCTAGTCACCCTTTCTTTACTTTAATCTCTCCTTTCATGAGAATAACAGCAGGGTCTTCTGTGCAGCCATATTGTTGCAATTTGTTCCTGTTCACAGAGGTTTTTTTCCCCCTCTCATCCCACAATCTCCTCTGTGTTTCCTTGTAACTGCCACCTCCTTCGTGCCCCCACCCGCTGCAATAACTACCATCCCATTGTCCTGGTGTTATCTGTCAACTGTGAACAGATAGTGATGAGTCCACAGTTTTTTCTCTGCCCTTGCAGCATTTGCTTGCCACTTGCCAGCCTACAAGGATACCCAGCTCCAGCTATTATCCTCTCCCTCTCTCCTCCCTGCCTGATTACTGTTCTCTTCTCCTCACTCCCTCCATCCTTTTCTCACCTCACTCGTTATTTTCTCATTTTCTCTGCCACTAGAAAGAGAAAAAGTTCACTCTCAGCTTTCTTTATTTGGCAATCTCACTCCTCTTTTATAGCTTCTTTATTGTCTTTGCCTTTGTTGCCTGAACTCCAAGGTAGTTAATTTTTCATAGTCTTCATTTGTAACTCAGGCTTCGATTTACACTGAACATGTGCATACACTTCACAACTCTTAACTCAATCTACACCTAAATTTTTGATACTGGTACACCAGTCAAATATTAAAGTGGAGTGGGCGGACAAATCGCCCCGTGCAGTGTGCAGCTTTAAACCAATCTAGGTTTAGAGACAGTTATTGTCAGACAAAGTGTCAACTTTCAGCTTTGTCTGACTTTTTCATGTTAACGTCAGAGGTTACTTGCTTGATACTGCTTTGAAATACAAAGCTTCAACAGCTGCAGTAGATAAAATCTATCAAATCATCACTCTTATGAAAGCCAGGTGCCATTTTAGGACACTGCTGAGAGTAAAAGTTTGTCGTATGATTGGCATATGATTTTTCCAAACAAACACAGGATTCCAGACTTTCCAGTGTGGAGTGTCAAACATTAAAAAACAGATATCCGTTGAAAGGAACAAACAAAAATTGTCATACTTAATTTCATTAAAAAGTTGATCACCAAAAAGTCTTACTTCTAAATTTACATAAAAAAATGACCTGAATTACTGAAAAACAGTTGTGCTTGTCAAGTTTCCTGAAGTAAGAATAATGTCTTCTTCAAACAAGAAACAAAACTAATAATTTTTTTGCAACATTGGACGATATTTTAATCCTTTGAACCAATCAGACCTCATTTTTTTCCTGTGTTATATTGACACAAGACATTTTCCTGGACTCCAGTGATTGAAGCTCATATTTTGCTAAAAATAGAACATAAACACTTAGGTTTCTTTTTTTTCCAGTGTATTTCCTGTGATGTCACTGTTTTGTCTCTCAAACAGAGTTCGGTAGCTGTCATTGGTGGTTGCCATCAGGAAAAAGCTGACTCAACCTAACTTCTAGTGACGTAAAGAAGGGAAGCAGTGGCATGGGTGCCTGTATAGGTACCGACCTAATTCTGTCTGTGGTACCAAATACTGATTCACTTTAAACCAAAAGGTATCATGTTTAGGTACCTAAACACATTCGCAGAGTAGATGATTTTCCCTGCCAGACATGAACACAGCATTGCATGTCTATATATAAATTAAAGAATAAATATATCAAACTGAAAAACTTTATTTTAGTATTGAAATAATATATACACACATAAACACAAATAAGTACCGAAAACTGGTACCGTTGAGTACCAATATTGATTGCCAGGTACTGGGCATTGGTACTGTATCGTTTCAAATGTGAAAGGTACCCATCTCTAGGCGGGAGCGTCAGTCTCTTTAGCAGCAGCTTAAATATCTAAGAAATTAAAAACTTATGAAATTTAACTTATGAATTTAAATCCTTATTCAGTGTGTACCAGTAGAGGGATGAGTGTTTTATTTGAAAACCATTTTTTTAACCATGCTATAAAAACAATTATTCCTGCTTTAAAAATCTGTTTTTGTAAATGGGGGTGTTTTGCAGCCAGCTTCAAGTTGGTGTTTGATAGACTGTAGTTCTAAAATATGAAACCAATGCAGAAAACACTTCTGCATTGGCTTCATGTTAAAAGATAGGAGCTCACTGCTTGGTATGTGCTTCAAAGCATCCTGTCTTAAACAAGACAGCAAAGTCTGGTTGTATCATGGCCCCTACTCTGCCTCCAAGAGAGCTGGATTGACTTGGTGGAAGAAGTCTTATTTGCACTTTGCTTAAAACAAAATTTTTGTCACATTAATGGTCATCTGGAAGGGTCAAACTCTAAACATCATGCACTAAGGAGACTGGGGTTCAAGTCTTGTTTGAAACCAAAGGTTTAGTATTTGTGGAGCCTTTGAAAAGCGACGAGGAGAAGCTATCATTTCAGTGATGAACTGCTGGCTATAGATTATTTGAGTCAAACATCAACAAAAATGCATTTAGAGAATCCAATGATTCTCCAAATGCCACATGAAATGTCCACAATAACTCTCAGCCAATTTACAAGTATATCAGAATTTTAAACCTCAGCTTCCATCTTAGTTTTTAAATCCTCAAGGGTCAAAGGTGAGCAGCTTTTTTTTATATCACTTTAATATCTAAATGTACTCAAAACCGAGGAAAACACAAATTATATCCTCACAAACTTGACTGGAGTTAAAGGTGTGAACATATTATTTAAACACTGCACATCTCGTGTCAGTATTGAGGCTTTGCTCTTTAACAGTCTACAGGCTGCTGCTCATTATTGTACATTTTCCAGTAATGAGCAGCTGATCATAAAAATGACCAACTGGCTGTGTAACATGCAGCGACACAGCTACTTAGCAAATGCATTTAATTATAGAGAACAGTGAGAAAAATGTATTTAAGCTTGTTTTCTGTTAGTCATCAGTCAGGCTGGAGCTGTGGTTATGTTTGCTGTTAATGGACTTGGAATGAGTGTTGAATTTTAATCAGTTTTAAGACAGTTGCAGAATATTTAAAATGTTTGTTACCCAGCACTAAGTGCAGCATTTAAATTACCCTTGTTGTTAAGTTACTGCTAACTAATTTCCATTTTCAGCTACATTTCTTGTCCTTCATCCATTCCTTTTTTTTTTTTTAACCCTTTGCAAACCTCACACTTCTCCCCCTCACCACTCCACTGTCTACACCTCTCCCCTCCATAATGTGTGTTTTTTTTCTGTTTCCAGGAGGCTGACAGCTGCCAGCATTGTGGCGGCTCGGGCTGCGCTCCCTGCTCTCTGTGTCACGGCAGCAAGCTGTCCATGCTGGCGAACCGCTTCAATGAGTCCATCAGTGATCTGCGTTGCCAAGCCTGCTACCCCCATGGTCTGGAGAAGTGCCAGTCCTGCTCCAGCAAATAGCGCTGTTTGGCTGACACCCGTGTCTGGCAGAGAGCAAGACAGAGAATGGGAGTGTGTGGCTGCGTGTGAACGTGCTATCAGTTTGTCAGGATTGTCTCAGCAGCAATATCGCCTTAATCCAAAATGTTCTTGGTGGGGCTTTTTCGAAGCACTTCTAGGAAGCATAAGCCATCATTGGAGGGGGAGTTGTGACTGTGCAGCAGGCACAAGATCATAAAATACAATTACTGTGTGCAGTGAACATGGCTTGAGATAACACATAATCACTTTTTTGTTGTCACATTACTTTGCATCTGCATCCGCCTCCCTGATAAAGCTGACAGAGTTATCATTTTAATTAAAATGATGCAAACGCTTTGCTTTTCATTACTTTCATTAGGCTGGCTGCCCTTTTCCTATCTCAGTTCTCTTTTCAACAGAGAGGATGAAACCTGTTACACCCCAAGATTCATGTACTGTATAAGGTTAAATGAAGATTAAGAGGCTCAGATGGAAGAAAGGAAACCAAATTATTTTTAAGAGACAAGAAGAGATGGAAACTGAGGGACATAAACATCATCCTAGTTGGAGTTGGCTCAATAGAAACGGCACTACAGTTTTAATACCAACTTTCAAAGCCATACTTTTCAAGTGGAATCTTGAAGTTGATAATCACTTCATTTGTTTATTTTGGAAAATTTGGGAGATGAAACTTAGGTGTCATCACAAGTGACCTTCTAGATAAATACTGAAGATCTACTGAAATGGGTAATTGAGGTTATCATGATACATATTAAGAGCTTACCCCATCCTCAGGTTTTGGTCGTCCTTGTTGATTTAAAGCTCTATTGACAAAGTTTGGTTAAATAAAGTAGAACACCTAATTTTCAGTGTCTCTTCTTTTAGTGTGTCCATTGACTGCTGTCTCAAAGTATAGCTTGTTCATAGAAGTAGGCTATGTGCACTGGTTATATAGGTGGAGTATACACATAGGCTCCAACACTTTGATTATCAGACTCATTCAGAACTTCTAGTTGTCCTTTTAGTGTTTTTTTTTCTTTTCTGTATTTTTAAAAAAGGAAAAATAGTTTCAGCCAATTAGAAATATTATAGTTTTGTTAAGTATATTCAAGTCACCTCTTGATTTTACAAGATAGTATCTCCTAAAAACAGGATTTTTATTTGTTTTTGATTTTCCTGTTTGTACGAGATTCTTTTTCATAAGAACAGAAAATATTCATTTTTGAAAGTTTAGGAATTCCTGAAAATCTTAAACTGTTATCTTGGTAAAGAAACATGTCTGACCTGTTAAACCTTATTCGGTTTTATTTCTCTTTTGGTTTGAAACAATTGGAGATACTTATGTCTTTAAGAAGTACAGATGGTATTGTTATTAGTTTGTACTCTTTACAGACACCTGAGGGATGCATCTGAAGTGCAATAAAGCTGGCTATGTGGTTAGTCAAAAAACAATCAGGCAACTGCTGAAAGTCCTTTAAAAGCACTGGTTTGTAGAGGCTGATTTATGCTGTGGAAGACGATTTCGGCACCTCGGTTGCACTCCATGGGGATCCAGTACGTTCAGCAGTAGCCTGCTTCTTTCTTGACTATGGTTGCCAGCTTGAATGCACTTCAGATCATCTTATATCCATGCAGCCTGCTGTATTGATCCAGCTGATCCTGAAGAAAAACTGCAATGTTGAGCGGATCTGAGTGGGCTTTACGTCTGAACAACTGATCAAGATGACGATTAAAGACTTTCATTTATTTTCAGTATTTATGAGCTAGTATCTCATAAAAACAGGGAGATTTTTTTTTTTTTCGGGTGAATGCAATACGCTACCATAACATACACATAGGTCATAAAAACCACACAGACTAACAGCCTGTCTTGTTTGTCATCATCTGTGTTGAATACTTGATCCTGTATAGGCAAGCTCTATAAGCCAATTAGGGCAATGACAGAATTCTGGTTTTAAAAAGTGAGATTATTTTGTTTTGAGTTTAATTATCTCACTTCTTAAAAACATTTTTTGTGGTCCTAACATACTCCTGTAAAAGTTCCTATTTTAAATAGCAAAGGTGAAGTCAGGGACAACCACACCACACTCATCATTTCAAATCATTCCCTGAGAGACGTCTGGCATATTCATAGTATATGGACTCGCCGCTTCCTGTTGACATTGAGGCTACAATGTTAACGTACAATAGCAGTGGCAAACAACATGGAGAAGATATCTGATCTAGGTCTTGATTTGTTTGGAGAGCACACAGCTGTCATTTTGTTGCTGAGGGCTGAGCAGAGAAAAGAGGAAGAAATCTGTGCAGAAACTAGTGAGAGAAGCTGTTGTTGACCAAATTAAGGAAAACAGATCCTGCAGCATTGTTTGGACTTTGGTTGTATTCAAGGACTGGCTGGGAAGTGGGAAGGAAAGGCACAAAGAAAAGGAACAGGGCATGAGCTCATTCAGGTGCTGCCAACAAATACATACCACTTACATTTAGATTGAACCCTGACCGATAAACTCAGATGTGAATTCAACTTAATTTTATTTAACGACCAAGTAGACTGATAAGAATACAGTATTTTTTCCAGTCAGCAACAGTTGAATCTGAGTTCAGAAGGTGCATTTTTAAATCATTTTTAAAACATTGAAATGATCTTTAACAAACGGCATGTCAACTTGTATTGCCCTTTACTTGACATTTATATTGCTGCCTTTACCTGACGCCCCTCCTATTCTTTGCCTTGATAAAGAACACAGTATCAATTATTGTGATCCTTTTTCTGGCAGTCTATACATTCAGGGATGTACTGTCACCTGTTACATCTGATACTAACAGTTTTCTCCATCTCTACAGCAAGACATGTTAGGATTTAATGCATCTGATCTGGTCTATACACTCAGTGAAGCACACGCTCAGTTGTTTCACATCTATACACTCAGTGAAGCACACGCTCAGTTGTTTCACATTATCTTTCAGTGTGCAGAAGTCTGGAGGGCTAAGAATTTACTTCTCACCCTCTAAGCTTGAGATAAGTCACAAGTGTCACTTTCATATCAAGCATGTTTATGGCTGTAATCTACACCAATCTGAATGCATCCTGCACTGAGAGCATCATCATAATTCAAGAGGCAACATCTGCGACTGGGATGTGTGTGAAAGTCATTCCTCAAACGTTCTGTGTGTCTTCGCAGCAGGTTAGTTATGTTTTGTGCACTGCCAGGTTTAAATAAAACTATGAAGACAAATGAAAGCTGTGGCATCATATTTAGTCATTATATCACCAACTACTTGTCAAATTAACAGCAATCAAACACAATGTTTGTGTCGTGACATTTCTGGATGAGCTGGCAAAATGAAGCATTGTGCATCAATAACATTAATAGTTTTCTCAATGCTGTCATCATTTCTGAGTGATCACCTTCATGCAATACTGCATTGCATCTGTGGTGACATCAGCATCTCTTTGGATTACATGCCAGCTTAAATACTCCCTGTAGGATTTGAGTTGAACAGATTGTGTGTGTTTAGTCTTCTGACTACTGTTTACAGATTTGTGAGGTTTGGATTCCAGTTTTCAGATATGATCTGCACTAAGGCTTGGGATATGTTTTGTTATAGCTGCTGAACTTGCATTTTTTCCCTCTAATGTCATGCTGTGAAGCAGAGATGATCAATCAAAATCAGTAGAAAGCACTGACCAAATCATGGAAGGTGTCACCAGCCCAAAGTCACAACAGAAGAAGCCACCCAGACCATTACAAACCACTTACCTTGCACTATACCTATCTTTGTGCTGGCATTTCCATTATTTTGTCCCATTATGTTAGATAGCCCCACAAAGAGCAGACTCCATGGCTTATCAGCAGACTGACCAAAAGTCCCATCAGCAATCAAACCTGCTATTCCTGGGACAAAAATGTATCTCTAGTCTTGCTCTTCTCTTTCTACTCTCTTTTTTTCCTGACAGTTCTGCTAAAATAGCAGCCGCCCATACTTAGGTAAAATTGAGCTCTTTTAACTTTGTCATTTCAGCTCCCATACCCCCTAAATATTCAACAAGGGAGACAAAGTGAAGGAAAATTAGGTCACAGAACAGCAAGACCTGCGGTGATAAAGAAGCAGGTAAAAATGCACAAATGTGACAATAGATGCTGTGGGTTTAGAGAGCTTGAGAAAAGGACTGAGCAGGAAAAGTAGGTATGAGCAAATATGGTTAACAAGGGGTAGAGGAGCAAAATAGGGTCTGTAAAACTTTAAAATGGTTTATTTGTGTGCATTAACAAAACACAAGATTCTATGAATCATTAACTAGAGGTATCCAGGATAATCTACTTTGCAGGTTAGCTCACAGTAACTGTACCATAGAGGGTGCTTTATCCCATTAGTGCTCCAGCAGTTACCTACCATAGGAGTTCCCTGAATTGAATATTTTATTCCATCTATGTATCTTTTGCTCATTATTATTTCAAACATGTTAAAAAGGAGAAAAGTTGGTTCAGGAAATAATCTTTGCTTTTTATTCTTCTGTAATTGTACCCCTCAAACTTTATCTAAAGGTCATGAGCGGGTGTTTAAGCTGATATGAAACAGACTGAAATAATAATGAAGTCTCTTTATGAGCTACAAAAGCAAAGGCTATCAGTATTAAGATAGGTTTGTTTATACCATAAAACTTGGTGTGTTAGACACACACTTTCAGTAACTTTTTTTGTCATCTGAAATGTGAGTTGCATGCCAAGCGACGTGACCAGTTCACAAGTAAGAAATGCAGATGTAGATATTCTAGTTTGTTAAAGTGTTACAACCACCAGCTAATTTCAGCACTTTGCCCTTTAATCAACCTTTTGATTTCTAATCTTTGCATTCAACACTAGTGAAATTCGTATGGTCCCTTGACCCTTGGCCTGTAAGTTTCATGATCAACTATACTTTTCATTGATCTTGCTTTTCTTTCTCATTCTCTGCCCTATTATGTTTTTAAGGACACATTTTCATGTTGTTTTATTTATTTGATTATTTTATGCTGTTGACATCATCTGGCCAAAGGGGCTAAAGATGGAAATTAGCGGTTAGCTATAATCTTGCATATTTACATGTATATGTTCATTAATGTATTCTATGTATTGTCCCTATTTTAAATAAATAATCTTCAATAAACTTAAGATGGCACTCAAAACACAAGTGACCATTTTAGAGCTCAGAACATGCTGGGTGTACTGCAAGACAAACTTGTCTAGGGGTGGCGGTTCTCTTTCCTTCGGTCATTATCGAATATTAAAGGAAACTGTGGTACATAATGATGTATAGTGGACACAGTGTGGGGCTGGTTTGAATAAAAAGATATAACACAGCGAATAACTGGTAGCAAGGGGTGGCACCAGTCTTGGCAGTGTTCCCAGTGAACTGTTTATCATGCAAAGGGACCTTAGCTCAGACATCAACACTACCCTAGGCTGCACTCAACTACTGTGGAAGAAGCTGGCAACATGGCAATAACAGATACTAGAAAGAGACACATTTGCACAGAAACGGAACATTTCTGAAAAGAACTCTTTGCACGAGAGGACTCGTGTTTTTCAGTTTGTTTTGTTGTTGTTAAATTCCTGTATTGTTCAAATGCAGCTTCAGAAATCATATCAAAGTCTCCAACAGAACAAACGCCATGGCACAAACACATAACAACAAAAAGAGCTACAGCTGCACCCGTAAAGGTCATTGATAGGGGTAGAATACTTTTTTCTTTAAACAGGTTTTATGGAAAACAACTTCTCAATAGTCAAAAAGAAGGTCATTGAAGCTAATGTATCAAATATGATAAATTAGGTTGAATAGGGTTTAAGATGTGAAATGATGCATTAATTAGCAGAATTAGGGGCACAACTACTAGTGGAAGGGGAAGATCTAGCTGTTTGACCTGCCTCGTTTCCTTCTCTTTGTCTTTTTCAAGGTTGACAAACATTTTGTTATATCAGTATTTCCAACATGGCGGCCACCAACACTGAGCTTCAAAACAATGCTTCAGAAAGAGCTTGCATTGTACTTGCAGTGACCATAAGAGACAGTCACTGCAAGTACATCAGTGCTTATAAAGTGATCAGGCAAATGGCAAACTAATCAACATATCTCAGCAATGTAAGAAACAAAATATTATACGTCAGGCTCAGAAAGGAGGATTTACAATACGAGAGACAGAAGCACCCTTAAGAGTCCAAACAGGTCTGGTCCACAGGTGAGCTGCCAGCAAGGCAGAAGTACAAGTTTGACAGGCAAAAATCAGGTAACTAGATCAGTTTAACAAGACACGGGCGCACCTGGTGATCAGGAGTGAGAGAGGTAGCTTGACAGGACCTGTAAAAGACAAGGGACAGGGGCTAACAAATCAAAACAGGAACTTTGTAAACTATGTTTTAACTTGACAGATACTGACACCATGATTGTGGAACTTGAGCCAAGATCAATAAATAAATAAATAAATAAATAAAATCTCTGAATTTTCCTTCATCATAACAATTTCACCAAGGAACTGTAAGAACTAGAGGCTTTTGGTCTCTTAAAGATGCTCCACATTTCTAATTTTCTTGTACTTTAATTCCTAAATTTGTTTTTTTTGTTTGTCATAATGCTCCCAGGAAACATAATAAAACTGTATTCTTTGAAGTTATACATTAAACATGTGATCAATTTACAAATTTTACTTTTCTTCTTTATTCATGGTGGCTTCTGTCTTCTTTATTCACACCCACTTCCACACATATTTATGTCACCATCTCAGCCACTCTTCTGGTTTATTGCAGAGTATTCACTATAACCATCATTTATTGGAAATTTTCATAATCAAATAATGCTCTGTTTAATCACTGCAGCAAGCAAACAGAGCCTTATGAATATAGAGGGAAACACTTTCCCCTGGTGGCAGCATCATCAGTTATGATGCTTTATAGATATATCTGAGATCTCTTATAGCCCATTTGTAATATCTGACAGAGGAAGCAGACTGTGAGCATACTGCAAACATTAATCATAAACTCTTATGCAAGAATGTTTTTGCACAGTGTGGGGAAGTCAGCTGCATTAAATCTGCAAACTCTTTGACTTTCTCATGTGTCTGTGTGTGTTTATAACTTGATCTATTTACATTATTTTCCTTTTTTCCCTGTAATAACAATAGATGAATCTTGTGTGAATCACTTGCAGACCACCCAATGAGCGTAAGACTTGCCATCAATATATATCTTTAAATTCTGCTCTGTTACTATTACAATCTGTATGCGCAGTCTTCAAACACATGTGCTGGCTTGGTTTTAGCAGCAGGGTGATGTAGTGATTAAAGGGACTGTCCTTCAGTCAGGCCTTTAAGCCTGCTTGCAGCAAGCTTTGACCCCCACTGAAGCCTCAATTAGCCCCAACTGGCTCCTATTATCAGATTTTGACCTTTGGCCCTTTTGTGGTGGACAGGGGGCACATTTCTTTATTCAAATGAACTGTCAGCATATACAACCTAAAGAGAGGGGTAGACTCAACATGATCTCATATACAAAAGTCATCACATTGAAAACAGAGCCATATACAGTATATAATGTTTATAATCTTATTTATGTTTTTGACTCATTGTTGTATGAGTTTGTGTTTCTTGATATGTTGAAATTAAGTAAAAACTGTTCTGACGTCTATCAAAATATGATTATATCTTTTTTGGTGTTAGGTATGGAAGCCGTATTCAGACAAGCACCAAAACATTTTACTAGTTGGCAAACAAGTAACAAAGCTGGTTTTCTTAGGACAACAGTGAGAGAAAATTAAACTGTACATATTACTAAAAAAAACTTGTTTTCTCATTACACAACATGCCCGTATGATCAAATAAATTGATGACAGTTAAAAACCTTGTTAGTTGGCACCAGCTGATTTAACAAAACATTAATATTAATATAATGGTAGGTCCATAATGCAGTTGTGTCATCCACTACTAGCCTGGGTTGGAACTTCAGTTCATACTGCCATCTATTACCTGATTGCTCTACAACCTAAATGTAAACGTATGTAATTGTTTGAGGGCATCAGATACAGTTCTTTGTCAGTTGTGGCCATAGACTGTATATAAACAACAGCGTGGCTCAGCCATTTATCATTGTACAGTTTTGAAGCCAAAATACCCCGGTCACAGGCGCAGCCATTGTAGCAGTTGTGCAGCCAGAGTCTGCGCAGTAGAGACGATGAGGGATTCTGGGAGAATCTGAGTGGAGCTGGGTGACAAAAATAATAATCATTTTTTTCCTATCGAGAGTCTAATCACTTCTTGACTCTACCTCCCGACATATTTTACAATCCCCGAAAAAAATACATAAGAACGGCAGCTGTCAATCATTGTTAAACATTACGTAAAACCTCGTTTTTAACCTCATATAACGAATGAAAATGAAACTTTTCAGAAAAAAGAGGACTTGAATACAAGACACCCAAATGATACCTTTAAATCACCATGGCAATCGGATGCGAAAAACATTTCTACCAGGAGTATTAGTTTTTTAAAGTTTGACCACAGCCTATCTAGAATGGCTGCAGAGACGGACTTTTTAATCTATATTGCAGCCAGCCACCGGGGGGAGCAGTTTTTGTGGAAACCTCACTTCAAGCCGAGCAGCGCGTCCATTTTTTCTTACAGTCTTTGTTTGCGGCTGGTTGCTGGCGCTGCTAATGTTAGCCAAACTTGACAAAAAAAATTGACAATTTGACCTGCTGACTCTGTGATTCAGTATTCAACTGTGTTAAAAAAAAAAAATTCCTTTCCCAACACTTCTCTTTCTCCCCTTGTCTTTTAACCCCAACGCAGTCTCTTCAGATATCTGTCTAACATGAGTATGGTTCTGTCCAAGGTTTCTGTCCATTAAAGGGAAGTTTTTTCTTGCCATTGTATCTTGCTAAATGCTGTAAACTACTGTACTTATGGTGGATTAACCCTTTACTGCCTGAGTTAATTTACAAGCATATTAAATAAAATTTTTGGCGTGTTTTTGCATTCTGACAGATGGATAAGCGGAGAAAGTAGATTTAAATAAAGCACATACAGTAGTTATAAATAGGTTATATGATATATAGACATTTTCTAAGTTACCCTCTGACCAATATAATGGGACATAGTGCACTTCATAAGATCAATGGTATGTGTAGAATATGGATCAATAGGCATTACTGGGATACAAAGGTTATTTCAGCTGCATCAAGACCTGTTAGGGTATGTTGCAGATTGGCAACAACAGACATCAAGGGGTTAAGATAAGATAGGACTCTTTGTCTTGATGTTGGGTTTCTGCCAATAAAATTTTATGAATGATAATGGGTCTAGACCTTTTAATGTTTTTGGAAAGTGTCTTGAGATAACATTTGTTATGAATTGGTGCTATAGAAATGAAGATTGATTGATTGATTGATTAACAAAGCTTTGGCTATTCTCTTTTATTCTTTTCTTTTTTTAACGTCAGCTAGTCAGCATTTAAATGGTAACTTCGGAAAGCAGTCCCTTCGGAACATGTTTATGAATGAGTCTTGAGAGGTAAATGAATCTTGAGATAGCTATCTGACGCAGCTCATTACCATGGGAAAATGGAAAAAAACAAACATGTATTTGTACACGGTATATCTTCTCTGGGCTTCTGTAACCATGTTTTGTTGTTTTCTAATATGTTGATGTATTGGTTATACTGCCCATCTCTGGTGAAATAACAGTGAAGCTAAAATGGAAATGCTTAAAGTTTTGTTTAATGGTGCATTTACAACTTAACTCCAATCACGCAATAGATGAAAGTGAGTGATTTTAAGAATTATGTGTCCTGATTAGTTTTCACCTTGAATGTTTGAATTGTAGTGATTTTATCCTTTTGTTGTTGTCCCTGATTACATTTATATTCATATTTTTCTTTGGCATGGACCTATAGGGCTGAAATGAAATGCAAAGAAAGAATGTGGAGTGTTTTTTTATTTCTCAATGTAATGGTTTTTATAAAAAGACTCTGCACTGTTTCAAATTGTTCATATAACCCACTTTCTGCCCTCTCCATGGATACATACATTAAGAATATGAATAAATGTAAAAGGAGGTTTGCTCATGACATGTCACATTTCATTAAGTTCTCCTGTGAAATGGCATGCAATACGCTTGAAAACGCAATGTTTTGCATCATTTTCAAGTACACAGTACAAGACTTTAAAACATTTCACATACAATTATTCACAATTTTTAGTAGTTCCTTTACCCCATAAAATGAGCAAGCTAATGTTTATGAGCACTAAATAAAGAGGGTAGAGAGAAAACACTTAGGGACACGCAAGTCCTGTTTTACTGTTCTATTCCTCTGCACTGTTCAGCTTTCTTTCTTGTGGTGTAGCTACACTTGGTGCATTATGGATGCTTCAGGTTCACACCTTGTCTCAGTAAATAAGATTACACAATCATGTTAAACTTTGTTTGATTAGCACTGACAGTTTGATGTCATGTGACCTGATGCGATGTAAGAAAGATCAGTGTGGAGACTTACTGAGTAAGATGAGAAAGTCATTTCAGAACCGATCTGCTGGACTCAGTGTGTGATCATTATTTATTTTACGACCTTAATATTATAACATCATTTAGGCCTGTATTGTAAACTTATCAAGTTTTACTTCCAACGGTAATATGTGAAAATTAGCCCTACTGATAAGTAAATGAATGAACTAATTCCAATCCAATCCATCTTTATTTGTATAACACCTTTCAAAACAAAGTTACAAGGTGCTTGACAATAAAACACAATACATTTATGATTGTATAACTAAAACAATAAAATAATTCATAAAACAACAATAGAACAATATAAAAGAAGCAAAAGGTCAATAAAAAGCAATAAGTGGGCTTTAAGAAGAGATTTAAAAGATGATACTGAGTTTGCCTGCCTGAGACTCTCCGGGAGGGAGTTCCAGAGCTCTGTCCCCTTTTGTTATCGGTCTAGATTTAGGTACTAATAGTAGGGCTCTGCCAGAGGATCTCAGGCAACAGCCAGGCTCATAAGGAGCAAGGAGGTCACAGATATAAGCAGAAGCCTGGTTGTTGAGGGCTTTAAAATCTAGCAGTAAAATCTTAAAATCAATTCTAAAACTCACAGGGAGCCAGTGGAGGGCATCAAGGACTGGTGTGATGTGATCTCTTCTCAAAGTACGAGTCAAAAGCCTAGCAGCAGCATTTTGAATTATTTGTAGTCTTTGAATATTGCGCTTGCTGATGCCAGAGTACAGAGCATTGCATTAGTCCAGTCGATAAGAGATAAAAGTAAAAGTAAAAATAATTAATAGACCTATTGGCTCAATGAATCTGTCAATGGTTGTTTTAGGAAGAAGAGTGTTTATTATCATTCTAAAGTATACCAGAGTTCATTAAATGTTTTGGTAATGTTTGGCAAAATAAATAAATAAATAAAAGTAATAATTATTTCTCTATTTCGCTCATCAGTGGAATGTATAGGCATATTGCTGAGTTTAATGCTGCCCACTTAGCGACCTTGTCACTACATTAAGCGACAAAAAAGTGACCACCAAGAAATCTAGCAACCATTATGGAGTTTGGAGTCTGATGTAAAGGCATGTATTGATCTCCAGTACCTGCTGTTTCTCATCAAGCAGCAATCGTCTATTACAGTGCAACAGCAACTGTATTTCTCCTCATGGCACACAGCCTTGTCTGAAACCAAACTTGATTGCGCTTTGTAACAAAGAGCCACATGCTAATCACAAAAAAGGCGAATTGCTGGATGTCTTCCATCATTGCTCGTCGTTTACTGTGTCGCGTTTTTTCTTCTTCGTTGGATTTATGTTACGCTGATATGGCGTCACGCTACCACAAAGGTTGGCTGTGGAAACTCAAACAGGACCATGCTTAAACGAGACAACCTGTGCCAAACTGTGGTCATCTAAACTGGACTGCTTGGTGGAAACGGGGCTTTAAACACTCACAGATGGTCGCACCTGCGGCTAGAGTAGGTAACTGCATGCATATGAATCACGCATGTGCATTTGTCTTTAAGTTGATTTTTGTTTATTTTGGACTTCTTGTTGTTTAGTTTGGTTGGTTTTGTGTTGGGGGATTCACTGTAGTTTTGTATAATTGTATTACATTTATTGTAGTCCTAGTTTAAGTATTGTAAAATGAAACACTCTTTTACCCTCACCTTTGGTTTTAGTTTCATTGTTTAACTATCTTTCCTTTCTCCCCCCAGGTCAAGTTATCAAGTTTAGAGTCCTTTTATTCAAAAAAATTTGAACATATTTAAACCCCTGTTTCTGCCTTCATAAGTTCTCCCCTGTGTGACCTGTGTGAATTAATCAATAAAATTTTAAGTGAAGTTCCTGGGGTGTAAGTCCCCAGGTGGCGTTGCTGGTAGTCCAACTACTCAAACCTAAATTGTTACTCTGCTTTGCCACAGATGCAAATTGCAATTATTATTATTATTATTATTTTTTTAAAGGTATTTTGCAACCCCTCAATTTGTGTTTCTTAGTCCCTCAGAGGGTCCTGACCCCACTTTGAGAACCACTGGTTTATAAGGCTGCAAAAAAGTGCTTAATTTGCTGAGAACATATCCATAAGCACATAATTAATCTTGGTGGACATTCAATCAGAATCTTTATCAGTCTTGTCCTTACTCATTTTCCTTACTTCTCTTGAAATAGAAATTACTCCCCCTTGCAAGAGAATAAAACCAAGAAAAAGGCACTTGAATAGTTTGACCTACTCTACTATAAACCCAAAGAAAAATTTTAAACACACACTCTTTGGCTGCAAACCCATCAGTTGACACCAGGTGTCTTCTCTCCGTCAGTTAAACCAATCAAATTTAGCCACAGTCTTTGCGAGCTGACCATCTCATTACTGTCTTCCACTGCTGCTGTCAGTTGTCATTTCATCACCATGGCCTAACACCATACTCATTCACCTCGAGTCCTCATCACACTGAGCCCCCTGGGGTCCTTCAACAGCATTAATCAGAAGTCCTGCTCACATCACATCAATGCAGATCCTCAGCATTACCTTGAGGGGGATTGGCAGAATGGTAAGTGTGAGTCCACAGTTAATACAAGCCACATGACGGAGTATAATCACCAAGCCTACTCGTTTCTCAGTGTCATATTAATATATTTTATGATTACATTTCAAGACTTTGTCAATGCTGTTTCTCCTGATTGACACTGTGTCTAATTCTGTGCCATAAATAACACTCACTTTATACATTATACAGAAAATATCACCACATACAAGAGTCATTAAGGTACTCTACTACATTTTCTCTACAAAGTGTTTGGTTTCACTTCTGTTGTTGTGGAGGTCACCACAAAAAGATAAAAAGTTCTTTTAAATTCTTTTATTTTCTTCCAAAACAGCAAATCAACATAAATGCCAACTGAGGTGAAAGCCTGCTGCAAATCCTGCAGGCAGCAGCTCAGAACATCAGAATATTCTGCTCTTAGCATTTGCATATGTTACCAACTAATTTCACAGCCATTATTTGATTAAGATATTCTAACACAGTGCATGTTTTATGGTGCAGGGGCAGATGAGAATAAAAGAGCAGCTGAACACACGCAGTGTGTCGTGAATCCAAAGGGCAAGTTTGATGGTTTTAGCCTGAAAGGCCGCACTGCAAAATGTCTCGCCTTAGTAAACACAGACCTATGTAATCACAATCTCAGACAGAACTTACAGCAGCATGAAGCAGATGCAAAAATTACATCACACACACTGAATATTTATCAGTAAAAATGGGTGCTTTGGCAAAGTCTCGCCGAAACATACCACCTCTAAATGGCTAATGGAGTCTCCTTTTTTTGAATCTCTGTGTGAAGCAAAGAATGTTGAAGGTTAATAAAAGCTTGACTGCTTAATGGGCTTGTGTTTACTTGATGCACTTCAGTTTACTGGCTTAAATCTTTAAGTAAATACCCGGGCCACTTAAGTCCCAACTTAAAAATACAATTCATAATTGACAGTTGAAAAGTTTTTAGAAAGTGGAAGTTCTTTGGACATCTTTGCTGATAAAGACCTGGAGTTTAAACTCTTGAATAACTTGCCTGTGGTTATATTTATTTAAAGAAAGGGCATTGAGAAAGCATTTCTGATTCTTCTGAATTTTGTATGAGGAAAAGAATGAATTAAGAAGAAAGAAAGAAAGAAAGAAAGAAAGAAAGAAAGAAAGAAAGAAAGAAAGAAATTATAAAAAATGGTTTTATTTTCTGTGTTAAATAAAATTAGCCCTCAAGTTGAAATAAAGTTTGATGGAAGAGGACACAGTAATGGGCAACAAAGCCTTCCAGCAGGTCAGTGTTATGCTAACAGTAGTGGTGACCTTTTAAAGACACACTCATTGTCTTCAATGAGTATGATTTGGGATTTTTTAAAAGTGAAATCCACCTGAGATTTTTGATCTTAAAGATACTGCAATACTTCAGCCAGTATTAGTTTGGTGACTTTGTGCTCAGAGAAAATTCTACATTTGTTTGATCAGCTTGGCTGATTTTATGAGCACTCACCATCTGTTGGGTGTAGTGTTACAATGAAAGCTTTTACTCCTCAGCTGATCTGACTGACAAAACTTTTTCCTTTACTTCATCACCTCTGTGATACTGTTTTTCTACCTGTGTGAGATTGTTTCTAAATTGTTTCTTCCACTTCTATTTGTTCATTTACACAATTCTTGAGAGGATCGCTAAGAACTGGAATTACAGTTTACATTCATTGTCAGGATTTGAATTAAATTTCAAAAATACATTCATCAAAAGTTATTTCTTTTACCATGAGAAAACATCAGTATTTTATCGTCATGTATTCAATGATCCATGGTTAAAGGGCATATTGCAGGTTAAAGTCAACATTGAAGCTATGGATAGGAAAATAACTTAAATATAATATTTGAAAGAAATTGTGTAACTAACCACAGGGTCTCCAGGAGTGTTTAAGTATGTTTTTTTTTTCTTTTTTATGCCCGCATTACAAACTGTCATATGAATGTGACATTGCAAAGGGGAGTCTCTCTGGTTCTGCCTTTGTTTAACATTGATAAACATGAATCTGACTGTTACTCCTGTTAATGAAGAGGAAGAAAATCTTAATTCCTATACAGATGATGATCCTTAGAGTTATGGTAATGAGCCTGTTGGGAAAGATGGAGACCAGGAACAGGGCAGGTTTAGGAGAAATAACAGCCATAGGAAAGCAGTGGAGTTGTGGTGTGAGGAGAATCAGAGGTGAACTGAGCGGGTGTCCAGGTGAGTGTGCGCTGTTAGCTAGTGATATGTAGGCTAATGCTGTTTCACATCAACACATTTAAGGTTTGAAATCAGATATACTAACTGAAAAAATAAGTAACAAGAGTAAATGCTGATCATAAAGCAACATGCTTTGAGCTGTCATGATAAAGCCCATACAGAGAAGGACAGAGAGGCCTATCAGGGGTCTATCCACTAATCTTGAGTCAGAAAACCAAGACTTAGCTACTGTACACGCTAACATTGGGTTGAATCTTGGGCTAAATCTCTGAAAAGTCATTGTTCAAGTCTGACACCAGAAGCTGGGTTAGGGACTGCTGCTGCTAGTAAATCTGCAGTTGTCTGTAATGACAGGACAGTACCTGCATCAGTCTCACCCGGACCTGGCTCCGGTATCCCATCCTGAACTCCATCCATACACTGTATAAAATAGACTCCATCATATCAATCTTCCTTTTGCACCATGGACGACTGCAGTTTTTTTTTGTGACCAATGCAGAAATAAGCCCCCTGTTGTCACCTGGGCAAAATGA
This sequence comes from Halichoeres trimaculatus, assembly GCF_033239565.1. Lineage (NCBI taxonomy): Eukaryota > Metazoa > Chordata > Actinopteri > Labriformes > Labridae > Halichoeres > Halichoeres trimaculatus. The sequence continues at coordinate 13,383,655 of NW_027437184.1, read as the reverse complement.
TACTGAGCATGAAAGCTAACTTCCAGTCTGAAAAAGTGGACTTGATGTCCTTGATCCTGATGAATAGTCAAATAAAATAATACTGTGTAAGAAACACAATTAACATGACCCCAAAACGCCTGATCTCACTCACTACTACCTATCATTCACATTGGCTAAAAGTGGAGCAGGGGTGTGTGAGTCTCCTTTGCTGCGTCATATTGATGAAAAACAGAGCTTTTTGAAGAACTATACTGAAAAAAGCCACTTCTTTCTCTTAATTTTTGCCCTTTTTGGTTAAATATATAAAATCGATTATTGACTTATTCTACAGTCAATATCGGACAATGTTAGATGTTAATTTACACAAAAGAATTAACCTGCAGCATGCCCTTTAACAATATGAAAGATACTTCCATATTTATAATGAAAACTGTGAATCATCTGAGAATCAGAAAAACTGGATTTTGACTTTAGACATCTGTCCACGACTGAGATGTTCCACTGAATCCACATCCACGGGCAATGCCTTGATGCTGTTGATGGAAGCTGTAAGGTAAAATGGGCTTCAGCATGTTACATTTTTATGACCCTCAAAATGTATTATTACTGTTGGGATTGCTATGGTAAGTAATGTGTAACACACCATAGATGGAATGTATTGGCTTACCTATAAAAAAATAATAATTACAATTCAAGGTTTTTCCTTGATGGAAAAGCCTCTGCACTCAAGAGGTTTGCTCTCATAACATGGAGGTTGTGCTTCAGAGGAGCTCGTATTATCCTTACACATACCTACAGAGGTTCTGAATAGCCCTCTCCACATTAAGAGTTGAATACATTTTGAATGAAATCAATGGCAAAGGAAATGGATGTACCCTCTCCACTCAAGCCCGTCTTCTATATTCAGCAGACCACTTCATAGAGGAGGCAGATGCAGAGAGAAAATCTGTGTTTTGCTGGCTATGAATGTAAATTGCCTCTGGGCTATCTTCTTGATATAGATGTGTATATTTACAAATATACATAAAAAATAATGCAGCATTTCATAAATGAAAACAGAAATATTGGTTGAAATAACTGGGCAATGCAAAGCAGGTTATGTCAAACATCTCTCAAGGATCCTTCCTTGGGTAAGATGAAGCTGGAGGTACAGCTACAAAGGACAGGAAAGGGGAGGACATGCCATCATCAGCCTTCACTAAAACCTATTTATAGACCAATAGCTGTGCTACTTTGCTCTACTTTCTTTCTATATGAAAAAGAAAAAAGAGAACAAACACACAAACAAAACAAAGCCTCCCTTGTGGTTGTTACCTTGTTGTGGTAAGGACGCTTGTGTACTTCAATGAACCCTTTGAGCTTTGCCGTTATGGCACTCCTGGCAGGTTTTACCAAATCAGACAGGTCAAAGGCAAGAAGTTAGACAAAACACAGTCAAATAAACACTTATGGCCTTCAATTTTGAAATTTCAACTGGCTGTAAATGGTTGCTGGTCAAGTGACCTCACGAACACTCCTAATATCAATTTTCTACTAAGGAGGTGGCTATCTTGAAAAATGACTACCATGGTTAATTTTCAAGTGTCTGATGTTTTTATTCAAATGAGTGGCCAATAGAGAGTATCCGTGCCAACTTTTAAGCTTGCATCACCATTTGAACTTTTGAAATTTCAAGCATTTGATAGAAATATCAGCCATCTTGAAGTTTCACGTGTCTAACTTTTTATTCCAAAAAAATGCCCCTTAGAGACTATTCATGCCAAATTTCATGTTGGCATCACCATTTTAACTATTAAAATAATAAGTGTTTGATAGAAATATCAGCCATCTTGAAAAATAGCTGCCATCTTGAATTTTCACGTGTCTAACGTTTTATTTCAAAAGAATGTCCCATAGTGAGTATCTGTGCCAAGTGGCAACCTCTGGTCTAAGAATATGAGACAATGCGGAAGTGCTAAAATCTGCTGTTTCTTGAGTGTCCGCTTAGGCTGGCTCCGGAAGTACCGGAAGTCACAAACACACCAAGCCAAAAAAAGACATTTTCAAAGCAGAAATTAACCTATTTACAGCCTGGTTCAAAAAACGTCTCCTGTCTGAGTCGCTAATTTTACTACCGGCACCCACTGTACGGGGGGGGTTTCTAACTCGGCCGCTCAGAGGATATCAAGATCTGGCAAGCCCCCCAATAAGAGGCACAGCTGAGGGTCATGTGACCGACAGGCTCCCTATGGCTGTAGGCGAGGCCTTTGCCAATACAAATATGGCCGCTATAGCTGATGTGCTTCATGTTCCGTTTCAGATACAGACGAGTGACGTCAGCGAGACTACGTTTATGTTTTATACAGTCTATGATCTGTGCCAAATTTCATGCATGCAGCACTATCTGAATGATTCTCTTAAAATTTGCGATTATCAGCTGCACTACAAAGAAAAGCCAGAGCTCTTGGCCAGCAAAGCGCCCCCCCCAAAAAAAATTCCCATGTCTGCATTTGTTGGCCACAACACAACCTTTCACAAACCAACGCAATTGGCTGAAAATCCTGCTTCCTCCTTTGTTAAGTGAGCCATGCAAAACATAGAAGCAGCTGGCAGAGAAGGTCAGCTCATCCTCAGTTTTTAATCTTGTAAACTATGAACGTTATAATAAAAAGGAGTAAAGAAATATTATGTTCCACCCCACTCTCTCCAACCATGGTGTCTATGTCATAACCTTAAGACCTTGAAGACGTCATAACTCAAATGACATTTGAATGACAAGCTAAGATGACACATTTCAAACAATGAACTGTGTCCGTGAAAATGCACTGGAAGTTCAGATTCCTTCAGAAACTTAGAGATTAATTAAACATTGTGTTTCTCTACATCACACACAAGACACTGTAAGATTAATGTTGTCTTCTAATTAATTATTACAAGGCACACATGAGTAACCATGAGAAATTATGGTGCAGATTCAGGATCAGCTGAACTTGCGACCCTCTGAAGTGACGAATGAAAGGGGTTTTAGGAGAAAAAAGAAAAACTATTCCTTAGAGGTGGCATCATGTCCAACTGTGAAGCATTAAAGTCGACCAGGCTATCTGTCACCACCGCCTGCTAATGCCACAAAATAATCCCCATAATCCCACCACACCAGTCTTGGCAGACTAAACCAAGCTGCTCTGAAGATGCTCAACTTTGTGGTGCGGGTGTCAAATCAGCAAAGGAGAAGAGGGTGAGTCTTCAAATTTGCACCCTTTCAGGCTGCCCTCCAACCCATCAGGAAGTCAGATGGCGTGAGAACGACTTATGGCAACAGAGAGCAAGAGGCGCTGTGGTTGTAGAAGCAGCTGCAGCAGTAGATTACATTATGAGAGAAAGGCTGATTGATTCAGGGGAGTTTGTTGGGTGGGAGGGCCAGGGCTGTCATAACAATAGTTAGCAAGAGCTGTGGGGCCAAAAGTGTGAGTTTGATTGAGAATGAGGGTCGGTGTTGTTAGCTTTGGAGCAGTTGTTGTTATTTCTGACAGTCATCTGCTGAACTAAAAGACAAGCTGGGTAAAAGTCACATGCTCCCTGTTCAATTTTTGTCCCGTTAATTTCTCCTTTTGGAGGTTTTCCATTTCCTTATAATTCATCACTGTCCACTTTCCTCTTTTTATTTTCATCAGCCTTTAAATTTGTGATTTAGCAGCTACCCCCTTCAAGCAGGTAGACATTTTGACAAGCTGGTAATGTCATCCAACAGTGCAGCAGCTGCTGGCAGACAAATATTTAACTCCACCTGCAGTCTGTTTGTTGACAGTGGGATGTGTTTTGTCTAAAACCGATCACCTGTGACGGTGAACAATTAGCCTGAGATGCAAAGTGTTCACAGGGGTTGCTCTGCTACTGCACAGACAGATGAAACAAATGAGGACTCGATTTGACTTTAATTCCCTCCAGTCTTTAGCTTAAGGAAAACTCCCGTCTGTGTGGCTGCCTTTGATCCCCTGGCTCACGTCTTTTTCTCCTGGCTCCTTTAGTGCCAACACCAAGTCATTTATTTGATGCTGATTTGTTGTCTTGTTACAAGCAAATAAAGGGAGTGAATCCTATTTTTATTCATGACTGCATTCTGATGGAGCTTCATAAGCAGCGATAGTGAAGCGGGGTAACTGGCAGGATGTGGCACATAAAAGGCAACTGACTGTGGAAGCTAATTATCCAATTGGAGCACAGAACATTCTTGACCTAGTTCAATAATATCTTATTTTCCACGTGCATACCACTAAACTGCTTACCTGAAAGTCACTAATACTATTTCTATAGGTACAAATTTTGGAAGGGAATGCAATAATAAGCCATGACTGATGTTAGAAATGGATGAGAAAATTAGTTGGTGCTGAACATAAATGTCAATAATTAGTTCCATAATTATGTTGTTGCATGCATTTGTCATGCTCTGAGTGCATATAATTGTTTTTCTGTAGCTGAGCTGCTGTGAAGTGAGCCTTCTTGACTGTAAACCACTCGGTTTACAGTCGCACATGAAAGTACAGCTATCGGGTAAACTTGTCAAAATGACAAGACTATTGTACCTGCCAAAAAAGGTCTCAATCCCTTCTTGTTTTGTTAAACTTAAACTGGATGAAATTATTCGCAGGCAGGTATCTGTTGTTATGCAGACAACCCCCAGTTTTATATTCTTTTATGATAATATGCTTGAAAATCTGTCAGGAAAATTAGCCTCATTTGTCTCAGAGTGATGCTGAGATACAAGTCCATGCTTTTGTTTCTTCCAGGCTGAACTATTGCAACTAATAAGTCTATTAGGACTTTTCAGCTGGTTCAAAATGCTTCAGACTAGGACCAGGAGGAGAGAGCACATCCGTCCACTGTTGGTGTCTCTACATTGGCTACCTATAAAATCTAGAATAGAGTTTAAAATTCTTCTTCTGACTTACAAAGCTCTTAATGACATCGGGCCATCCTATCTTAAAGAGCTAACTGCTCCGTGCTATCTGTCTGGGTCACTGTGTTCTCAGTACACAGGCCTGCTCGTTGTACCTAGGGTTTCCAAAAGTAGTATGGGAGGTGGAGCCTTTAGTTATCAGGCTCCTCTTCTTTGGAATCACCTACCAGTTGAGGTCCGGGGGGCAGACACAGATTCTACTTTCAAGAGTAGACTTTCAACTGTCCTTTTTGATAAAGATTACGGAATGAATAGTTAGAGATGGAATAGTTAGAGATGGAACAAGTCTGAATTAGCTCTTAGTTATTCTGCTACAGGTTTAGACTGTTGGGTGGAAACTGACACACCTGTTTTCCTCTCTCCTCTATTTGTCAGTCTAACTTCTTATCTTAATGTCCGATTATAGTTACTGACCATATATCTCTCTGGGAGTCTCTGAGTTTGTCTCAAAGGTTCCTCTGGATTGGTGCTGTGGACGGCCTGCTGCTGTGGACCTGCCAGACTCCAGCTGCTATGGCTTTGAGTTGGTACTGTTAGTGGCCTGCTGTCGTAAACACATAAGTTTCACCGTAACCATCACCACGATGCTGAACTGCAGACTGTGAGCGAGCGTGTGTGTGCGTGAGTGTGTCCCTGCAAACTTCTGTGGGCATTTGGTGTTTTTATAAATCTGTGGCTGTCAGGAAATTCACTGGAAAAACAAGGAAGAGGATCCTGTCGCAGTTTGATAAAACGTTTTATTTTTAACTAAACTCTAAGTCCAAAATCATAAAGAGATCAAAAAATCAAAATATTCAAAACACTAAAAAAATGTACAAATAAGGTAGCGGAGGAAATTCGAGGGAGAACACAACAGATGACGTCGACAGAATACAATAAACCAAGGAACTCAAGAAACACAGAGACTAAGGCCACGTCAACACTTTGCCAGGTATTTTCAAAAATGAATATCCCCCCTTGTTTGTTCTCAATAATATTTTAGCCCAGTAGCCCGCAGCAGACTAATCCGCTGATAAGTGTGGCTTGAGGCATGTCAAACCCATAATGGACAGTGTTTTTCATACGAAAAACCTGTGTCAGCTGTGTCAGAATGAGCCCTCCTCATTCTGCTGTGACGTTTGAGAACCAAAAATTCTGTTTACTGGCATGAAGCCGGCATGAAGCCGGCATGAAGCCGGAGTTTTCCAAAATCTTCGCTTTGGCTGAAGTTTACAGGAAACAATGTTTTTAGTGATGTAAAGCTGCGGTTTTGTGTGGATTACGGGCGTAAACATATAAAAATATATGCCGTTGCCCAAATACCCGGCTACAAGTTGACATGGCCTGAGACCAAATAAACATGGGAACTGTGTTTTCTTTTCACAGATATGAAAGAAAACACAGGTGAAACACATAAGGAGCTATCAAAGAGGAGGGAAACACAATGAGTACTAAACCAAACACGGGGAGCAACAAAGTGATCAGGAGAAACAAGGGAAAACACACTAGAAGAATAACTAAGATTAACACAAGAAACAAAAGACAAGAATCACAAAGAATAACAAAAAACTCAAGATACACATGAAAATCCAAAACCCAGAAATGCACAAAACAAAAAGCCAAAACCAAACCTTCAAATCTCTGTTTTATTCATTTTTGCTGTATGCTTCCTAATGAGCTGTGTTTATTAATACATTATGTAAAACTCATTGTTTGTACCCCACTGTATATCATACATTATTATGACTTTAATTATGTTCAATTAATTTTAAATCTTTGATTTTCTGCGCTTTTATTACACATTTTATCACTCACTTGAAAACTCCTTACAACAGCTGTTTTAAAAAATGCTATCTCCATAAACTCCCAAACTTTTATGCTGATCACCTCATAAACGAGAGGCATAACTTGAAGCTGACCCGTTATTTGAAAGACTGCCAAGTGTTTAGTGGACACCAAATCTCTCCAGCTCTATCTGCACACAAACCTTTTTTTGTTCAGTTTTCTCACTCCCTTCTTTCTTTTTTCTCTCTTCTGTCAAACAGCCCAATTGAGTTGAAGTGAAGCAAATTTTCAAGCCGCTCTAGCCTGCCAGCTCTAAAGCCTGCAGGCTGCTTTAGAGGACATCCTTGATGGGATAAAGTGAATTCTAAAGCAGAAGAGACAGTGACTTGTTTACACTGAAAAACCACTAGTTATCCTCGAGACTGCTGACTTCATTATCTGTCTAACAACTCCTTTGAGAGGTAATGGAACAGGTTGTGAATCATGGTGTGTGTGTGTGTGTGAGAGAGAGAGCAAGCTCTTATATAGTTACAAGGTCCAAAGTGCCATGGCTTGGAATTGGTAGGAGGGAAAAAAGACTCCAGGGCAAAGATACAAACTTTGAATCCCCAAACTTTTTCTGCATCGAGAATATTGTTTGAGATAAGAGTATGTATAGCCTTGCTACCATATGTGCACTAACTTTTCTGTGTGACTCAAGTGGACTCATCCCAACAACAAAAAAACAAAACACAAAAATAAAACAAAACATGCAGCTTTTTCTCTGAACCTCTGTGTGGAATAGGTTAGATATCAAGTTTCCTTCCTGTGTTCCACAGTATGTACCGAACAACGTATTTGCAGTGCACATTAGGACATGACATTCTTAAAATCTAGTCACTTAATAATCTAACAAAGCTGTCACCAAACATTTTTAGAAGGATATCTACAAACATTTTTAGAATGTTTTCAGAGAACATTATCCTGTAACATTTTAAAATCTTAAAGAAAACTTCCTGCTGATATCATTACAACAACATTCTTGGCCAAATTTTCAGGAAGTTTTCAGAACAAAAAATTTCCAGCTGGGGTTCTAAGTCAGCAAGTAATTTTTCATGATAACCTTTTCACCCGAAATGTACCTATTCCTTTCTGATACATCAATGGCTCCAATACACCAGGGCCAGACTTTGTCTTCTTTAGACCAAGGAAACACTGAACACTGCTCTGCAAAACACTTGATCAAGGTGACAGGATTGATCTTAGAAATAGATGAATGAATTCGGTAGATAGATCCTGAGATATTCTCTTTGGTTACGGTGTGTGTGCTATTCAGGTTTTGTAAATTGATTATATAACTTGTGTTAAGCTTCAGTTTGGCATTAAAAAAATGATCTTGTCTTAATCCATTGTCTTATTTCAACCTCTAAAATTTGGAGTCAACTGGATTATTAGAAACAATACAAATGATTTTATATGTTTTAACGGCTTGATTTTGAAAGTCAATGTATTTCTTTAAATGCATTCTAACAAGTAGACATGGATGTAACAATGACAACCCTTTTTCACTTTCTTTTTGGTCAAGGCCTTCAGAGGGCACAGACTCACTTTTTATTTTCGGTGCTCTGTGAAGCTTGGCAGCACGCAAGGATAACCACATCCCTCAACTCATTATCAGCTCTGCTCTGGGTCCACTGTGTCAAAACATAAACCTTCCTCAAGACCTCAGGCTGCCTCGGGATGTCAAAGGTCTTGAGCCCAGTCTGTGTGCATGGATACACAGACAGGGCCCTGCTTGTGCAGTAACATTTCCTCAAACAAACCTTGGTAATGTACGTCCATGTGTTATTTACTGAAAAAGGCGAGTGGTTGTGCCTGACATAGGAGGCCACATCAAACTCACACATAGTTTTGGGGTTATATGAGGGCTTTTCTAAGGTTTTCAGAGTAAAATACTATTGCCATCATGACAATGTCAAAAGATTGGAGACATGAGTAACAAGGACGGGAAGATGCAGAGTCAGTGACCTGTCCTGATTAACTTTTAGTGTTCGGGTCACTCACATTTTAAAACCTTGAAAAACACTGAAATACTTTCAATATCTAATAACCTCTTATTATGAGCTGGACTTCAGACAATAATAGTTGTGTATTAGTAAACCTGCTGAAGAGCACAGTCAGCAGTATTTGGTCATCCTGCCTACAGGTTGCCTCGAAAGAGTGTCTCCCCTTGACAGACAAGTTGCCCAACTTTTTGGTTGGCCAAGCTGGCAGTCGTTTCTTGGGTTATTTTCTCTATGTGTCAGCTTTGCAAATGTGGCCTGCAGGCATGGATAACTGCATGAATTTATTTGCAGCAAGGCGTGCAATGAGGGAACTGGGCTCAGGTGTGTCTGGTATCATGTGTTGATTGGTTGGTGGCCTCACCTCAATCATAGCGACTGGCCCAGGAGAAGACTGAATCGAGGATTTGGTGTCCTTTCATTTGGACTTCCTCTGGGTGATGTCCTTGGTTCAGACTGATGTTCTTCCGTCCTGGACAAAAGCATTACCACTTGTCACTGCCTGGAGATTCAAGTCCTGTGTTGGATGGAGACATCACTTTAGTGAATGCAAGGAACACATGGCGGTAAAATCAAGCTATGGTTCAGTTTTTGCTTTTCTCTGAGGTGACCATATATGGAAGAAAAGAGAGGATTACACTAAAAACATCACAGGCTTCGACAGAAGTTAAAACACTGAAGATTTAGGAGATTTAAGTGTGTGTGCATCCCTGTGCATACTGGCTAGAACTGCTCTATCCAAGCAATGCAATCTGAATTCCATCCGTGGGGAGGACCTTAAGGTCCTTAAATTTCACACATTTTGGACCCTGAGCAACAGAACAGCATCAATATGTATTGTCACCCCAGAGCCCTGTATCTCAGAGCTCTGTATCTCAGAGCCCTGTATCTCAGAGTGAGAGACATAAATCTCAAGTCTTTCCTTTATGTGTGGATATGAAATTCATATGTCACAGTGGGCCTTACCTTTTCAGTTTAATAACCTCGTAAGAACAAAGAATTCATTTTATCCTGGAGCCTGTTTGTCTTTGCCTAAATTACTATTTCATTTTATTTTACAAGACAGGCCCAAATGAATTCAATATAAAATCTGTATGACTGATAAAAATTGGTTATGCTGTATATGACAGGACCCATAAATTGTGCCACACACCTCACCTGTGGTGCTGTTACATTCACCACAAGAACTATCAGGTCTGACAGGGAGAGAAAAGCAGTTGCAAGAGAAACAGGTGCAACTCTTGGCGGTTGTGCTGTGAGACACATTAGCAACACATTTTAGATTCATTTTCCAAAGCTACGATACCATCAGTGTTCACTTATTTTTCAATTTCACACACTTTTCCTTTTTGGAACCAAATCCCCTGCAAATGAAAGTGAGTAGCTAAAACAGTTCTTCTGATTTCGATGCATTTACCTGTTCTCAACATCCTCGACTCTATATCCTTTTTTTCATTTACAACCTTATTTCCAGCAATAAAAATGCCACCCAGGGTCTGCTGGGATGCTGAGAGGGACTATAATTTGCCAATATGCCTTGGTTGAACAGATTCCCATTTCCTGTCTCGTCTCTTTAAAGCAGGCCTCTGCATGAAACTACTGACAGTGTGGTGGATCAGGACCCTGCCGCACACAAGGAGCGCATGTGATTAACGGCTGTTTGTGGAATCGTGCTAAGAATACAGTGGGAGTCTGTGCATGTGCATAACTATTTTCTCCAAGTGTGTGTACAGGCATGTCTATAAGTTAAGTTGCCTGACAGACTCAAATTGACGACAGCTGTTTGTTGTAAAGGTTAACACTTTGGTGTTTTAATTCAGGAGATTAAAACATTGGACTTTCTATTGAAAGATACTTAATCTGTGCACAGTGGCTTATTTAAAGTCTGCATAGAAACCACTGAGTGTATCAAAAAGATTTATTTTCGTGAGGTAAGGAAGAATGGCACTTATAAAGGAGAGAAGTGATTAAGTTATTTTTTTCTTTTGTTTAGCAGTTAATGCAGCCATTTATGAGGAGAGGCTAAAAACTAAAAATGCTAGGTTCCACAGGTAAAGAAGATCATCATTAACCAAATTAACTATCATCAAGAATACAACAGTACTCTTTATGATAGCTAATTTCTCATGCAAAGAAATTGCATGTTAAAAAAATGACCTTCCTGGATTTTCATCAGGCATTAACTCAAAGCCAAAGCTCAGGGAAAAGGAGGCCCTCATTCAGATAGAGAAGTAGAATGACTGTGGAGAAAAGCTCTGCATGGCTTGTTACCTACCTGAATGTAAAACAAGATTATTTTTTATACTTCAATGTGTGCAGCTATCTTTTGATGTTTGGGTTCAATCCCTATATCATGAACACAGGTGCTGTGCATTTCTCATCATTATCAAAACGCAGTGTTGCAGCGCGCGCTCCGGTTTTTTCTGCTCTGGAGAAGATATCATATCGTGCACTTTGGCTGTGTGCAGTGCTCTGTTAGCATTCTGATGAAACTATTTCAATGCAGTGTAGCTCTAAAAAGGTTTTTTCATACACAGATGAAGATGCACTGCAACATAATACCTCCGCATGTTGCTGTGCGCATTGATTAAATTCATTAAAGTAAGTTGCTGTAATATGCACTGGGGCAGCAGTTCTCTTTTTAAATTGTAATGGAGTATACACTGTGGCTATGTGAAGTTTTTTTTTTTCTTGCACTGTGACTGTTGTTTTCTTGGTCTAACAAGTTATATGCACTATTATTGTGGGTTGTGGTTTTCTTCATTGTCTAATAATGCTTTTGTAAAAGGTACTGTTTCTGTGCACCAAGTAGTTTTCATGTCCTAATAAAGTTGCTGTAAGATGCACGATAGCTGTGTGCATCACAATGCATGATTTGATTGAAGTGTGAAGTTATGATATTTGCTGATGACCTTACTGTCACGTGCAGTGGAGTGTTATGCTATTTTTTGTAACTCATCCTGGTACACTTACTGCTACATTCTCTGGTGTAGTTAATGTTATATGCATTCAGCTGTTTGCCTGTTTCCCCTGTATCTAGGACACAAGTTTTGGACATGTTACAGATTTATGGGGTTTATGTGTGCAGTTCTCTTTTTATACTCAAGTTCAGTTATTGTAAGATGCACACAAACTGTGTGCCTTGTTCTTTTTGTTTTCTAATGATGTTTTATGACTGCACTGTTTGTGCACTCATATTGTCTCATAAAGTTTGTTGTTTACACTGTGGCTGTGCAGAGCTCTTCATATTCTGATGGAGTCATAGTAACATGCAGGTGTGTGCAGTGCTCTAAGTTGCTGTTTTTTTCCATTTTTTTTCTTATTTTATATCCTGGTGTGGTTAATGTAAAATGCAAAGTGGCTTTGTGTTGTCCTATTTTATCATCCTAATTTTTATTCTGTCTTTGCCAAAAGGAAGGATCAACCCCTCTGGATACTTTTGAGAGAATACACTCAAGTGTTAGTTGACTGCTCTTGGGATGCAGAAAGTGCAAGAACAGGAAACTGTCAAATGAAAAAGTAAAATATTGCGTCTAAACTCAGTGTAGCACACAGCATTGTGCTGGTGTCTGTAAAAAAAAGTACTCCTATAAGTTTGGGAAGAAAGTTCTCAGCACCTTTTTTTTTTTTTTTTTTTTTTTTTTTTTTCAAATCAATCTCTCAACTTTCTATTTGAAAGAATGTGTATCAGAGTATATGTCGGCTCTGCACTCACAGCTCTCATGACTGGATCTGTGGTTAGTGGACTCCTCTCTCACTCACTCTTATTCTGTTAAGTTTCCAGGAGATAAAGCTGCAATCGATCAGCTTCCCATCCTGCCTCTCTTCCCAGCGCCTGCCAGACCTGCGCTGCTCGGGCACACTGGAGAATACACACAGCTTCTGCCTGTCTCTGTCTCTCCCTTTCTCCCAGCCTCCCTCCATCTCTGTCTTCCTTTATTTTCTCCCCACAAACTCTTTAATGCATCATTTATTAGTCCCATTACCCAGCAGACAAGGAAGAAGAGATAGTTATTGTAAGATCAGACCTCAGAGATCAGCTCAGAACAAAACTCAAATTTCTCTGATGCTTGCATAGGCACTTCAAGCACAGCCCGTTGAACAATTAGCTGTGAGATTTGTTCAAAAGCAGGGGACTGTGTTGCAGAAGTTGCTGGATGAATGACTTTACCTCCTGCAGTTGAGCTATGAGCTTGGTTGGAAGTATCTCAGAGGGACGTCAAATAATCGAACGCTACATGCTGTGACTGATTGCAGATGTTAAGACCCGTCTGACTGATGCTTTTCCTGACAGCTGAGCTTGCATTCATCTTTGACGTGACAACCGATCTTACATTAACAGGAGCTCCATAAACATGCATGTATGTAAATGAACACATGCATATTTATACTCATGTGTCTTTCTGTTTTATGGGGCTGTAACTGCTGGCCACAGCACTGAGTGAAGAAACATGAGATGCATCAATTTCAAAACTGCAGACAGGCATCAAGAAATGATGAAGTCAAGTGACTGCATTGAGCAGTATTTTGTCTGATAGGGATCAATACAGGGTATATCTTGGTTTCCAGTGTGAGTACAAGATGAAATATCACTCTACATAGGGACTCCTAACTTTACTGATCTATATATTTTTCTATATATCTATATATATATTTTTGTTTTGTTGAGCACTGTATTAAAAGATCCACATTTTCTGAGGAAAATAGATTTTCTTATATTGGTTACAATGTTTCCTTTTTTTTTTTTTTAAATCTGTATGCAAGAATCTGAACAAGCACTTTTTCAGAAACATTTTGGCTCAGGCTTATCTGTTTATATGTGGACAGTGTTGCCACAGTTACCTTGAAGACGAAATTCAATTATTGATTACTCCTTTAAAAGTAATTTAGTTACTTAACTAATTACTTGATTTTAAAAGTAACTAAGTTAAATTACAAGTAACTTTATTAGTTACATTCAGCAGCCAACAACACCTGTAGGTGCATGATTTGGCAAAATTGTGCGATTGTGATTAATATTATAAATAACATTAGTGTAATATGAGTAGTTGAGAAATGTTTACTGTACAATTAAACAACAAAAAATGTTCATTTTATACATTTTGAATTTCAAAATACAACTAAAGAACAGTACTATTTTTGGTGCACTACAGCACTATTCAGTTCAATTTTAGATTCAATTTTTGTAAACATTGTTTTGGTCTAGATTGGTTTTTATCAGTTTCTTTTTTTTTCTGATAAAGCTGTAGCCCATTGATCCTGCATGTGTAATACAATAAGCAAAAATAAATGTAACTGGAGTGCTTACATAATCCTCACTACTTTACATCCTTTACTTATATACATCTTTTTATTTTCGTTTTCATTTTTATTTATTTTTAATTTTGGCAGTTTTGGTCCTCCATATGCTCAGGCAATAAAGTCTAAAAAGTCTGGGCACGCCTCTGCTTATCACCGGGTGCCTCGTTGCATGCAGCCTACGTCATGTTGTTCTACTCGTTAACGATGGATTTATGCTAAACGGAGGGTTCAGCTCATGGAATAGAGGGTGCTACAGTGAAAGACAGGACTCACCTTTCTCCCAGGTAAAAGTCAAACAACTTCTCAAGCATTATGGCCGCAGTGCGCTGGTCTCTCTCGAATAGATTCCTAAATGTTTCAGTAAGTAAATTGGCAGCACAGGCTGTTCAACGAACCTTTAGCTGACACAAACTCCAAACAGTGACTGTATTTCTTCGTAGAAAACGCGTATCTCTCTCAAGCCCCCCTCTTTTGTTTGCGTTTGTGTCGCTGACTGCTATCACACGTGAGTTGTCCTCACGCCGAAAACGTAATGATTATGCGACTTCCGTCACTCCCTGAGACGCAAGAAAGAAGCAGATAAGAAAAATGAAAAGGACAGTAACGCACAGTGACTTAGTTAAGTAACTTAAGTCTGACTACTGAGCTGGAAATAGTAACGCGTTAGATTAGTCCTTACAGAAAAAAGTGGTCAAATCAGAGTAACGCGCGTCACCGGGATCACTGCATGTGGAGTTCAAATCTACACATTTTCAGCAAAGAAGCACAGCTGGACAGAACACTGATACACTGGCTAGTTTTTAACGACCCAACATCTCCTGTGAGTAATACACTAACTGTTGACTGGTACCTCATAAAGCCTCTCTTAAAACTACAACAACAACAACAAAAACTTGAAGCCACAGAAACGACTGGGATAAAAAATTTTTTAAAGACTTCATTGCTTGGGTTATTTTAACTTTTAAAGTTTATTGCAGTAACAGCAAATGTAAGCAATAATAATAATAATAATAATAATAATAATAATAATAATAATAACAATTCAACACACTTGTGTTCATTTTCAATACTGGATGTGCCTTTGGATATACAGTGTCATTAAATATGAAGCATTCAGAGAAGCAATTAGCACCATAAAATTACAGTCATTAAGGTACAATTAAACACACATACCATGAGACAGGGACCTCCTATTTTTCCCCCCACATGTAAAAGTTCATAGTGCTTTCACTTTCAGCACTATGCGGTGAGTGCCTGAAAAGACTGAAAAATTATTTCTCTCATGATCAGCTAATCTATGTTCAGAAACTCAGTAGCATGTGGGGCAGTGATGTTAGTATCACTTGCCTTGTCTGAGTACATTTCAAACGTTGAGGTGTAAAAGGCCTGCTGTAGAGTTCCCTCAACAAAAGATTGGTTTGTGCTAAAACACGATGGTAAAGGTTCCCTAAATTAACGTGCTAATTAATTGCTCATTTTCAAATTTGCTGTATGGGATGGTATTTGCACCATGCAGACTCAAATTGGACACGTGCAGCACACTGTAGACAAAAAAAAACTGGCTAAGCTGCCACATGGTCAAACAAATCAGTTTTCAGTTTTGACTTTTGGCGCATCAGAGATAATTTCTTTGTTGCTTAAAAGAACAACAGACTTGGCAACAACATCGATTGACATACACAAAAAGTGCTGCAAGCATGGTGCATTGTTTTGATATTTCATTAGTTGAAACTGGGACATACTGCTGCTTTATAGATGTGAACTGGGATTTGGACATGGAATGGGCCCCAGTCAAACTAGGTATGATTCAATGTAAATAAAGGTTGTATAGGAGGCTTTACTCATTCTTTACGACCTGACATCTTAGAGTAGTTTGTTTGGGGATGATTTATTATCTGTAACTTCGATACTGCAGTCATTTCGCATTGCACCCAGGGATTTGTCTGGTTAAGAATATGAAACCATTCAAGTTTAAGATACACTAGAGGCAGCCTCTTATTCAGCCTCTTGATTGGCTGATGAAAAAAGGGGCCGAAGGGGAAACTGAGCATCTTGTTGAAACATCCTCTACGTATATTGTATGCATTGATATTGAAAGTGAATCAAGTCCCCCCAGTATAACCAAGCAGTTTTTTTGTGTGTGGGGCTGTTCAGCTCACACGTGATGTGCATTGCTGTTGACTTACAAGCTGTGAAGAATGGATTGTCATGCTTGAGTGTTATGAGTGTTATCGACTAAAGTGGTTGAATGTCTGGGGATGCTGCTTCATGTATACATAATTTTTCGCCTCTTCAGCTGAAAGACTTCATGATTAGTTGTTTTTTTTTTCTATAATATAACAGAACCATGGGCCTCTAATCAGTTTTCATTTCTTAGCACAACTCTGCTGATGACAAATTCCTCTACAGAAATGATAATGCTTCAGTAATTTGTAGCCGTGCTGTACAATATTTGAATTGCTGTAATAATTACAAAGAGCTGAAAAGCAGAATGCAGACTTTTTAGATGATAATATTCCCTGTAGTTGTTCTTCCGAATCTGGTAGCAAAGACTGGTGACACCTCTGTGAAAAAATCTGCTTAACATTGAAGTTGAGCCATTATTGAAGGGCTGACTGATCTCAAAGGTGTGATGTGATAACCTTCTGACTCACTCTCACAACACTGAGTCAACAGCTTTTCTAAAATCTTGTCAAATGTTTACACTGTTGACTTTTAAGCTTTCTTTTCCAAACCTGTGCAGATTTTGTTAAAACAGACCACATCCCTCATTTATTTTTCACATTATACACACTTTGGCACCTTAAACAAAAAAGACCACTTAATACCACGCAGAACATTAAAATATAATAGCATTGTGTGCAAACAGTAAAGGTCTTAGCTCGAGATTTGACCCTCTAATGGGTTGATCCATCTTGTAAAAAGCCCTGACAGTGTTTACACAATTAGGGAGAACATTTAGTGATTGAAAGTGTCTCCCTGCAATATAAAGGCTGCATTATAGAAGAGGGGATGGGTTTGCATTTAATAGATTAATTATTCATAATGAGACAGGTGTTAAATTATTTAGCTTCCTTGATATTGAAAGAAAAGATTGCATGCTGGGACTGCTTTTAATTGTATTATATATCATCAAGGCGCTGCCAGGTTGGATCTTTCAGACTACACCGACTCCGTCCTCTGCTAACAAAACAAACCTGCAGTAGTTTCTAAAACTATTAAGACTAAAATCAGTTTTCTTTGTGTTAGATTTTTTCACCTGCAATTTAGACACATTAACAATACTCTATTGGTATGGTGGTACCTGGTCTAAAACTTGTTTGCATGGTAATTTTCGGCTGTTGAGAGTGCTAAGTACAAACCACTGATGATCAGGCATGAATAAAACACCTGATATCACTACTCAGCTAATGCAATGCACTCTATTCACTGTATCAAAATGAGGCCAATGAAAACAAGCTACTCCATCACAGTGGACTCTAAAATTGTAGGTTTGTTCTTTCTGTGCGCTTGGTCATTTTATTTCTGCATGATTTCAGAACCACGATGCTCAGAACCAGACAGAAGCCTATGGTCGTATCAGATTGTTGGTTACCCTTCCATTTCTATACCCCATCTAAAGTATTTCAGATTCATAATGGTCCCCTCCTGTGAGAGAACTTAAGTGAATAAAGAAGAAATGAAGGAAGAGGTGAAGATGGTTGCCAGTGCATGACATAAATTTAAATCTGATGATGAATGAGGTCAGACGCCACCTTTAAAACTCATCCAATTCTCCATCATAGCACTGATTTAAGGACAAAAAAGCAGTCAAACTATGTGTATGACTTGGCTTAATGTAATGCAACTTTATATCAAAGAGGAGCCCTATAAAGTTCTCATCAGCTTTCAGTGATGCATAATGAACATGTGGAAAAGACGCTCTGAGCTGATTGGAAATTAGACTGCGCCAAAGCCGAATGAAATGGCAAACGAGATGAGAAGTGAGGAGCAGAGCTGCGCTCCAAGTCAGAAAGCGATCAAAGTCGAACTTCTTATCTGGAACATTACTGAAGTTTGAGTGATAGAGAGAAGGACTCGCACCAAGATAGATGGGGGGAAGGAGTGAAGAAGGAAAGCGAGGGAAGAGAAAGAGAGATAAAATATGCAGTAGATGGATGTGGTGCCGTGAGAGAGCGAAAGGCACATTAACTCAGGAAACTCAGGGTGGAGAGAATTTCACGCTCTTGTGCTCAAAATGTCAGGGCATAAGAGCTGTGTTTCAATAAATATCTTAAGAAAAACTGACGGCCAAAGGAAAAATCAAACCCTCTCAGTTAATTATCAGAGTCTAGATTGATGGAAGACTTTTCCCCAAACTTGTGAAAAAAAGTGCCTTAATCTTTCCGTTTGTCAGATTTGACAATTTTCTCACTTAAAAGGGAAAAATATACTTGATGTTAATCACATTTTCATTGCATGAAGTTGTAATAAATGCAAAGATTGAACTTTTACTGTCTCTTACTAAACTGTAGGAGTTTCAGATGATGATGTTTTGTCCTAACTGTTTGGCGTGTGACTGAGTTGCTGTAAGTGTGTGATTCCATGCTCACACGTGCCAGTAAGTGATTAGCTCCAATAAAGTCGGTTCATTAAAGAACACCTGAAGTGACGGTCTCACTAGCCCATTCCTCAGCATGGGGTAATTTGCAGGAGATGAGTCTACAATTCTCCCTGTCAACAGGAAGCTAATTGTTGTTTGTTGTGATGGCTTTTCTTTTTTTTTTTTTTTTTCGGGGACGTGGATACTTCCCTGCAGCAGGGCAATGATGGTGAGGAGGGTGAGATGAGGAGGGGTGGGGGGTAAAAGAGATGCATAAGCACACAAGCAGCGAGACAGAAAGAGGGGGAGAGAAAGGGCAGGCAAGACTGTGGGATAGTCATTATTGCTTACACTAATGAGATATTAATTACACTACAGCTGGCTGTGCAGACTGTACTACTGGAGGCTGAACACAGGGGGCAGTATGGGGCATTAGTACAGCAAAATATGTTAAATTGCAATTTGTTATGGTATACATGCTTTAAGAGACAGGAAACAGGCCTTTGTGTTGATGTTGGAATGCAACAAAAGTAATAGTGTTTTTCCTTTTTGAGCTCTGCAATGCTTTCAACGTGCTTGTCTGTAATTTTAAGGGACTGTGAGGAGCTTTTAAGTAATTTTGCAAAAGTCTCCCTATTATATGCCTGATCAAAATCCACAACTTAAAACAAGATTATCAGCACAGATATTACAGGTTATAGGTCATTTCAAAAATGCTACTTCTTAGCTTCCTGATTGAAATCCGGCAGGACCGAGATTGATTTCACGTCTAAGTCTCTATGACAAAAGTTAGAAGAGATGTCTGTGTTTTTCACTGCTGAAAACGATTTATGTGATTCATTTTGTGGTTATGGTGGACAAAGGAGCCTAACTGTCAGACAGAAGAAGGGTAGAAGAGCAGCAGACAGCTAAATGGGAGAGTGATACAGCACAAACTAAAGGCTAACACAGGGGCTAAGCTGTTTGTGATGCAGTTGTTATTCTGCAGTGGTCTGTTCAAACGTGAGAGTCTATCAATAAAATGAAGAGTGAGGTTACGTTAGCTCTGCTTGGTAGATGACTGGCAGGAAAAAGCTAACCAGGATTCACTACATTTTATGGACACAGGGCTGCCAGCTGCGCTAAATAAAGACGGCCACTAAACTACATACAAACTGACAGTGTTTGCTTATTGTCATGTTAGCCTATAGATACGTTGAAGCACTGGGCTACCGATAGCACTACATCCTGGATGGCTACTACAATGTTTGCTCGTTGTCACTTTTCCAACAACAGCACTGTGTAACTGTTGATACCTCAGTGTCTTGTATCCAGTAAAAAGTTGTCATGAACAAAGGTTTTTTTTTCCGATCCAATTTCCATTTAATTCCAAAACAAACACGCTTGTTTTTGAGCTTTCCTTGGATCCTATTATGAAGGATTGTATTCTACCATTTTAGCTGTGTGCTCTGCCCACCAAACAAATTGTTCTCTTACTGTAATAAACTTCCAAAATGAAGAATCATTCCACATGCCTTTACATTCTTCATTTCTGTGCAGAATCTGTTTAGGGAGAGTAACTTCTGCGTCAAAAAGTTGTCTGCTTTTTGGTCAGGAAATCAAAGCCTATGTCTATTATAATAGCAGGCTGCATCACAGTCAGTCAGTCAAATGTGGTAAAGTCCATTGTGTGGGATTATTTATGCTGGGACATTCATGTATTATGAATGGCACTGTTTGTTGATTGAGTCCTTGAAATTTTGGGGGGAAGTTTTGTTTCAATTGATTCTCTCTTGAAATTTTCTATTAAAAAAAAAAATCCAACTCTGCTGGAAAAGCTCTCTCATCCTTACTTGATGCATGCTTCCTAACCCGATGTTGGGCCAAACAAAGATACAGTAGTTTCAATACACAATACTGTGAAGCTCACACTTTTACTATAAGAACAGCAGACTTTGATCATCTTTCAGCACATGTGTCTGCTTGAATAAAAAAAAAGCATCCTTGTGTGCAATTATGTTACTGCGGAGGGTCAGTCACTTATGAAGGGCCCCGGTAGAGTTGATATTCAATTACATGATGGAGTATTTGTGAGGCGAGACCGATGGCGCTGTAAAACTGCTGCACGCTCTGAAGGTACGCGCCATGGTTAATTTAGCTTTCATAATGAGATGGCTGCCAGGATGATGATGAGGAAGAGGAGGAGGAAGCTTTAGGGTAGGGTAATACAGAGGGATGAAGCTGTGTAATGTTGCAGCTGTAACTTTAATACAAGGAAAGTGCTGCTGGACAAAAGGAGGGCTTTGATTTGCAACTTATGCTGCATAGTGAAGGCATTTAGTGTCCCTGTTTACTGGGGAATAAAAAGTTTCAGGCTGCTAGCACTGCTTCTGGTGCTCTCATGTTTGTTTGTAAGAGGAGGGAGGAACAGATCAGTCCCTATAGACAGCTATCAATGCATTACAGACATGTATCTGTAGGGGCGACATTGATTGCAAAAAGCCATTTGCTGTACAGGAATGCTCCAACAATGACAATAAAGCTTATTCCATTCTATTCCATTTTATTCTTCAAATCTAATCCCACGGCTGAGTCCCGCCCTGAAACGCAATGAGCCAGTCACAGTGCGTATAGCCTTCCCACATGCTTGGACATGCAACTCTGACTGCCTTCTTTGGATAAAGTTGTGTAGTAGACCACAACATCGTGAATGAAATTAAAGATGTTATGAGGAGGATCTTTTTTAATTGGACGGCCTCGCCACCTTCTGGCCTGGAATCTCACGCACACTGTTGTAAATTTATTTCAGCTATGTGTGTGTTTGTTTTGGAATTAAATGGAGATCGGATTAAACAAATTTTCTTTTTTCAAAACAATTTTGACTGGGTACATCACGCCAAGGTAAGGTTTTTGTCAGTACAGTCATGTAGCGCTGTTGCTCACTATCAGTTTAGCCCTTTTAGCCTTAAGCTTGGGCTGTATCACTCTCCTGTTTAACTTTCTTCTGCCCTTCTGTCCTGTTACTGTCTGACAGTTAGGCTTCAGTGTCCACCACTATTACAAAATTAATCACAGAAATCATTTTCAGTAGAGAAAACACAGATCTCTCTTCTTATAATGAAACTTATCAGCCGGCATGGTGTTATAGAGACTTAGACTTGCCATAGATGATTCTGGTACTGCTTGACCTGATCAGGAAGCTAAGAAGTAGCACTTTGAAATAACCTGCAGCCTGTAATATTCGTGATGATAATCTTGTTTTAAAGTGTGGATTACAATCAGGCATATATCTAGAAGGGAGACTTTTGCTAAATCACTTAGAAACTCCTTACAGCCCCTTTAGCAAGGATGTCTACATCTGTTCTAAGGTAAGCTATAATCATATCTGAGGCAACATATTGTCCCTTTGCTGGAAAAAGTATATATAATATGTTAAGTTATCTCTAACACTAGAACTGCTACCGCAGTCTGACAAACAGTTTGGGATTCCCTCTAGCATTAGCTTAAGTTAGCCTACCGTTAGCTTCTAGCTGTTCCTTTGTTTGTTGAGAGTTCATTGGCCTTTTTTGTTCTAGTTGTTTTTTTTTGGTGATCATACATTACAGTTAGCTGGTGTTCAAAGGGCTCTAGATAAACTAACATTAACCTCAGGAGCTTAGCTTCATTAACTGAAATAACAAAGGTTGGCAAACGTTATGCTGAATGGTTCAATGTAAATACAGTAGCACCAAACACACTCCCTGTAAAGATGGAAAAAAGATTATATTCTTGACATTACCAATGCTGATCCTCTATCTTGTTGTATAAGATGGTGAGGACAACAAGATGTGGTTCATCACTGGGATCTGTAAATTTTGGCTTTTTATTGATACTCTAAACAATATAATGATTTACTTATTTTAATTAATTATTTTACAGGTAATATTACTTTCTAACACCTTCTTTTAAAATAATATTATTTTGAGGTATTGTGTGTTTTATATGAACAGAAACTGACAGGTGTTTATTTTTTACTGCAGTATTGTGGAACTATGTGATCTGCTGGATACTGTTGTAAACATCAGTGCAGTCTTCCTTGCAAAATTACCAGATACTACCACAAGCCAGTGCTTTACCTTCCAGCCAATGCTGCACTAAATACCCATAATACTACAATTGACCGTAAACAGCGAGGCTAGGCTGGTAGTCTTTCTGCAGGCGCTGCAAACCTCCTCTGAATGTCAGGGAAGATTTGGAGAGCAGCCATATTCTCTCTGCCAAAATGAGGACTGTCGTCTCTCCAAGAGACAGAGAAACAAAGTCTTGTTGTTCCCGTTGGCATTCATCAGTCTAGATATAACGGTGCCTTGTTTCATGTGGGTAATTCTTCCCTGCTGTGACACTCTGTGCTGCTGCTGGCCTCAGGGCAGGAGTCTCGCTACCTATCTGCATAACAACGTCCCAATTATCTGAGTATCTGCAACACACGCACACACCTACATCCTCTTTTTTTCCCCCTCCCTCACTCACATATACAACAATGCACAAAAGCAACCTCTGTAAACATTTGTATACTTAACTCATGCACAAATACCCAGACAATAACCTATACACAGATGCACACAATTCTAGATTGTTCTCTCTACACAGAGCTTATCTTCAGGTGACATTTGAAAACAAAGTTTTGTTACCAAAGCAGGCAGGGTAGTTTGAGCAAACTCCTTTCTCCAATTCCATCTTAATTTATAACCCATCCTTACTTAGCTGGAAATCAATATGAAGGCCTAACATCTTCACTGAACTCTTCCCCCTGCAGGATTTTTCTATTTCTCTTACTCTCAAATGGCAAAGCCCCATGTTTCAGCTGATTTATAATGCATGAAGATGTAATTGAGGAAATGTTTACTTCTGTGGGCTGTGAGAATTATGACGTATGTCTATAAGGAACAAAAGCAGAGGAATCAAGATGCTGTATGGGTGAAACAAAGCCCGGTAATGAGGACGAGGACGCATGAGATGCAAGGTTCTTTAACCATATCAGTACTCCACATATTTTGTAGTTGTTTTTGAAAAAATGTTTTCTATTTTGTCAAGTTAATATTGTGCAAAAAGAGGATCAAAGTTCACCAATCCAATTGAAAATCATTCCACACATGCTTAACACAAAGGACAATAACAGCAAAAACTGCAATCTGAAACTGGAGTTGTCAATTATTTTTCAAGAGAGTGATCTTTCATGCTTTGTCGTCACTTCCACCACTTGCCATCCACCTGGACACAACCTACTTTGACCTACTCTGACCTACTCTGACCAAATGAAAGAAGTACAGGTAGAGTCAAGGCCCCAAAAGTTCCCCTCTGAATCAAGGGATGGTCATGATCTGCGGATCAGAGCGGCTGTATGGTAGTGAGAGTCATTGCGGGATGTTGAACATAAAAAAAGAGAATTTCAAGCAAGCTTTAACTAAACAGAACAAGAGGCCAGTGCAAAGATGCAAGGCTTCTTTTTTGTCATCCGTACAAGTTGAAGGGGGTTCATACTTGCAGAGTTTATCAAAGCACAGCATAGATAGTAGCACTGGAGTTGAGATAATATAGGAGCAAGATTATTCATGAGTTTTGCTTGCTCTTTATACAGCTTAACCAACCTCATATATTTTAAAGGAGACTACATAAACATGTCAAAACAGAGTGTATCTTCTGCAAAGCTCCCTCTTTCTTTTTTTTTTAAGTAAAGTACCAAACATGCATTGTGAATATTTTTGTTTAACATTGCTGTGCCTGTTTTTAAGATCTCCAGTGGGAAATCTAACTGGAGGCTTTGTTGCTGTTGTTCCCTTTTGGTTTTCTTCAGAGAATAAATGTTTTTGTGATCAAAGAGAGATTTAGGCAACACATATTTATCTCCCAGAGCAACACAATTTTACACCGTCTCTCTTTTTGTTTTTCAAGTCTAAAGCTACAGTGTTAAAGCTTTTTCGTTTGACACAGTGTTGGCTGGACATGGTTATCTCATGCTTCACTGAACCAGGTGTGTAATCAATGGATCTAATTAGGAGGCTGTTTACCAATCTGCTGATACACACCAGCCTGTTCACATTGTTTTTCTTAGGGCAGCCGGACACATATGGAAATGCAATCAGTCCGTTCTTTCCTTATGTAATCAGCCCAAGCGTTACTCCTCAGTTGAAAAGCAAAGCCGATACAGTAGCGGAAAAAAAAAATGCAACTCCTGAAGACAGTTAAAGCTCATGCTTGGGTCATGCATAGTTAAAAGTTATAACGCATTTCAAAATGCACCTGCATTGTTTTTTTGACTGTTTAATTAAAAAAAGTCTGTCATTTTAGTATGCTTAAAAGTATTATGACAATATTGTCTCATCTTAGTCTTGTGAATCCAATATCGTGTATCATCACATCTTCTTATGAGCTGAGTGTATCGCTATACCCTGAGTAGTAGTTTGTTTCCAACAAGTTTACAATTCTACCACATTTGTACATTTAAGCAGATGCTTTTGTCTAGAATTTTAGACAAATCACTACTGAGTAAATCCCTCCAAAATCTGAAATTAAGTGTGTGGTTTTAAAGATGTCACATAATTTCTGTAAGTAGATAATAACCTTTGATTCTTATGCTAAATGTTGTGTTTTCTGTCTCTGTACAAATTTAAAACTGTGTTTGTTAGCCACGCAGTGCCTAGCATGGTTGAGTTACGCCAACAAATAGCATAAAACATCACTATCAAAAGCAGGAAAAGTTTCAGTTGTGACATTATATGCCATTAATTTAGTTAAAGTGAGTCTTGCATAATACAATACATAGAAAACTGTTATAAATAGGTGATTCTGATTTGAATTTTGTTTAATTTGGTATTTAATAAGATTTTTCAGGGAGCGATAAAACACCAAAACTTGTGCATTTAGATATGTTTCTTATTTATCCTTGTTTTAAAACTTTTTTACTTGTTTTTGTCTTTGTTTGTGGTATAATCATAACTTTAGCCTGAACATGTCTTTTATTTTATCTTTTTTTGTCAGGGGATCTTAAAATTCAGTGAAAAATAAGAAAAAGGAGAAAAAGAGAAAGCTAAATTGAATCTCTCACCGAAAGTCCAATGTAAAATAAAACTTTTTCAATATTCAGTAACACCCTCAAGTTGCTTGTTTTAAGACTAAAGAAAAAAAAACTGTCAAATTAAAACAAAACAAAAAAAAGCTCATTTTTTTATTAAAATACTTGGAAATCTATCAGCAACACAAAGGAACACAATAATAAATCAAATGTACTAAATTAAAACCATAAGCCTCTAGTTTCTTTCTTCTAATTTTAATCTTTTTGCGTTCTTAATTTTAGCATATTAAGTTTAGGGACAAGAAAAAAAGTATTAATTCAGATTTAAAAAAATAACTCAGTAAAAGAAGATTATGTTTCTTCAGCCATGTTGGCTCATTTTGAAATAAGCATAATCTGGTATTAAACTCACTGACCTGATAGCTTTTTTAGCACTTCTTTCTCACATTGACCTCCAAGGCTCCAGTCCCATTCACTCACACACGCAGTCCCCTAACAGTTTTTAAGTGGGTTGTGACTTAGGCCCTATTTGCACCACAACGTTTCACCTCAAAAGAAGAGAAAAAAAATCTGCGTTTACGCAGAAACACTAAGGGACTGAAAACACTGTTGTAAGCATGCCACGCCTGTTGATGGCGCTACAGTTGTCTCGTCCAGAAGCAGCTTTTGGTAGATCTCCACAGAAATAAACCCAGGCTGAAACACAACAATTTTTGCGTTTCTTCCTAAAACCGTCGTCGTTTAAACAGCCCTTCAGTCTCCATGGCCTCACCCATCTGTTCCTGAATCAGTTTTTAAACATAACAAAGTAGAAGAACATAATTTTTCTGGTACAATCTTATACACAATATTCACACACAGGAACCAAAGCTGAGGCAGGAAGTAATTAAAACAGTCTTGACACATAAGCTAAACAAATAAATGATGTAAAATCCTTGCTAAAGTTTGAAAAAAAAAAAAAAATCCTAAACCAAAGGAAAAAAAATAAGTAATACCCCCTAAACCATATATTATGTATTTTGTTAATATCCATTCTCTCCCAGCAGCTATTAGTGCCAACTCGCATCAAGAGGGCAATGAGTTCAACCACAATCCAGCTTCCCGCAGTTCATGTACCTCCAAATCACACCTCAGGGTCCTGATAAAGCTGAGTATAATTATATGTTAATTCCAGGACCTCCTGTATTGAAAATATGATTTTTGTTTGTCCCTAAGGTTCAATTTAGGAGGCAGTGATTGGCAGCAACAAGGGGGAAATTGGTAGTGACAAGAGACTGCGTCAGAGGTAGAAATCAATGAGACACAATCAGTATAGATCCTGACTGCTACCACTTCCTGTGGATTTATTTAACGAGGGAACGAAAAGAAATGAAAAAGATAGAAGAATGCAGGAAAAGAGCGTGAATCCCCCTGGGTCTGAACAAAAGCCTACACTTGTTTTCGTCATGTTGCAAGCTGGAGGTAACATGAAGCAAGTTAGAGAAGGGATGTCTTTCTGAGTAAGTGTGTGCACCTTGTATGTAGGGGCGCGCGCGT
The DNA here is from genome assembly GCF_033239565.1 of Halichoeres trimaculatus. Classification (NCBI taxonomy): domain Eukaryota; kingdom Metazoa; phylum Chordata; class Actinopteri; order Labriformes; family Labridae; genus Halichoeres; species Halichoeres trimaculatus. Next base: position 13,356,485 of record NW_027437184.1, on the reverse strand, counting down.
GTGTCAGTGTGTGTGTCTAGGGAGGAAGAATGCTATGGTTGACCAGGCAGGCAGACATTGTGTGGGCTGACACAGCAGGCAGTAAGGGCGCCAGGGCTGGAGAACACATTTAGTCTCAGGAGGCTGACTCTGTCTCAACCTGCCGCCCAACTACTCTGAAGATTCTGGCCTTTAATTTTACTCTCTGCCCTTCCCTCTGCCTTTCTTTTTGTGCTCAAACTCTCCGGCTCTCGTTAATCTATCTTGTGGTATATGTCTGCATTTCTCCGCATATTGCTCTCCATCTCATCTTTTTGCTCAGTTCATTACTCTTTCTTTGCTACTCAAGCAAACTTTGAACCCATCTCACACCTCTTTTCTCTTGCCCTTTCACTCTGATTAAATCCACTCGAAGTTCTCGCCGTCTAGACAAAACAAAACTTTGACCACCTTCAGCAAATGGCACTGCTGAAAAACATTGAACCTTGACTCTGCAAGCCATTTTTCTAGTTAGATTTTGCTGCTTCATATGTGGGAGCAGAGAAAGTTTTTTACTCTTTTGAGGTTGAGGCTAAATATTTGTTAGAGCATCATCAAGGGGTTAATACTTCTGAGATGGTAATTACCTCCGCCAAGGAGGTTATGTTTTTTTGGAGAGTTTGTCTGTTTGTCTGTGAACAATGCAACTCAAAAAGTAGCTAACGGATCTTGATGAAGTTTTCAGGAAATGTTCAAAATAGAACAAGGAAGAAGTGATTAAATTTTGGAAGCGATCCAGATCACCGTCTGGATCCAGGACTTTTATAAAGGATTCTTTATCATTGTGATGTAGGGCCGCTTTCACCATATGTGTATATAACTCTATGATAAATGACTGGATTGTTTTTCAAAACACTACAAGACAAGGTCACGATAATTTGTGACAGATGTAATATTACAATCCAGATCCTGGCACTATTGTGGATACTAAGATCTGGAATATGAAATATGTACTGGGTTATCATAATTGTCGACACTGTCAGGTAACAAATTATCGTATAGACCTGCAACTAACACCAAATTGTGGCAGACAGTCTGTTTGAAAGGGAGTATAACATTAAAGTAGGACTAAAGTGTTGCGTGACAATCACAATATGTGTGGCAGAGGTCTGCACTCTCTGAGTGCTTTTCTAGTTGGCGCTTTCTCCATGGTCATTAGCTTCTTGATGTGTCTCTACCAAAAGAAAACTGGTGTAAAAAATAAATAGACCATGCAGAATTGAAAAAAGCAGTTCCTCGAATGTCCACGAGGCTGAGTGGACCAAGCCAAAAAACTGCAGTGCATATTAATGCATTTCCCATTTCTTAATTCTTGGGGAAAGGAGGTCTGCCCAAACAGAAACCGATGGGTGACGTCACAAAGACCTCATCTAGATCCAAAATGTGAGCGATTATGGAGGTACATCATGATCAGGTTCACAACCTTAGCCTAATATATATTTGAAAATATTTCTTAATGGCTAAAATTGACAGAAAGTGTATCTTTGTAATGCAGAAATTCTGCAAAAGTGATGGCTGTGCATCATATGGAGGCAGCTCCCTTTGACTACAGCTAATGATCAGATCAATCTGACACCAGTTAAGCCAGATTGATCTCTAACCAGATACATTCTGTCTCACTGTTATGTCAAAAGTCGCTGAATCAAAACACTTTACTGTTAGTTTTCCAAAGAGAAGTTGGACGGAGTTACTTTGTGGACAACACTGGTTAAAATTTGAAGAAAATCCTCTGCTTTATCATCATTTTTTGGCTTTGATTTTCATAATCATATCTTTTGCATTTCTTAGTTCCATCTCATTTACAGTAATTTAAAGTCAGAGGTTAAGGATGGAAACTAAAGTCTTTTGACAACTTTATTCTAACTAGACGGTGAGTCTGTACCAGCCTGAGACACAGTGCACTTGAAAACTGAGCAGTCCCCACCACTCCAGACTTGGGTCCTTTGAGATCCAGAAAATTGGACTCGTCTGTTGGGAATGCATTAGACAAACTGCATTTTTTTTTATGTCTATCGACAGTTTTTCCAATGCTGTAGTTTTTAATGATATGCAATTTGGACACTACATTCATGGCAATGGTGGATATTTAATTTGATGAAGAGGGACAGAGAGGGGGCATTTGAAGTTGAGCTCTATGTCTGCAGCAGAGCAAACAGAATGATTATGGAAGTAATTGAAGAATCACATAATTAGCTTTAGTGGCAGTCGAAGTGGTCACAGAGGGGAGAGAGATCTGCTGGAACATTTGAGACTCCAGCTGAGTGTCTGTCTGTGTGTCTAATTAAAACTGATGAAGCACATTTAGGGACTCGGGTTTGAAATAGTTTCTATAAATTCTGTTAAAGCTTGAAAAGCATAATTTATTGCACCTAGGGTTTTTTTTTCTTCAGACATAACTTCCTCCAAAGGCTTTTTGAATTTTAATTACACTGAAAGAAATTAATAGACATACAGTGATGGACAGCATATGTTTAAGGGTCACTTTAACGCAAATCCCAAAATGGTCTTCATGACTTGCAGCCTGACTTTTAGACCTGGTACTGTAAAAATTCTTATTGTGTCTGCTGCTGTCACTAGCCAATATTCATCCCCTCTTTGCCAAGTTTGATATCATTTTTCCCCAGATCCAAGAGGAGGAACTGAGGACCTATGACCTTTTGGCAGTGTCAGAGTTGAGGGGCCTCAGTGATGTCTGCTTAGATCAGGTGAATCTTTTATGTAGGCTGGTAAGGTCTGGCTCCAAAAAGACTTAAAGATGAACTCAACCTTAAAATTTTCTTATGAAGTGTCATTTGTTGTACAGTGCTGTTGTTATTTACTTCTGATGCCGTAGATAAACCCTTTCCCTGAGTTGGAGTATCCTCGTACCTAGTCCCCCCAGGGCCCAGACACATATGAAATAAGCACACTGACAATCAGGTTAATTTGTATAGTTTAGTGACCAGTTTCTTGTGCCTTTTAATGTGTATACAACTTAACATTTTTTCACTTGCTGTTCTCCCTGTGGAGGTTTGTTTGGGGAGATATATTTTTATGATCAGGACAACAATTAGAATGTAGAACTAACTCTGACAACTTGGACATTTTTACTTCATTTGAGTTGTTCTGATTTATTTTCCTGGGTTTGTTTTATCCCCTTAATATTATAATTAATGCATTTGTAGGTTGTAAATTGTATTCCTGGTTCTATTTTTGTCTCATTAACTCCTTCAGCCAGGTAGCTTATGTTTATTTTCTATCTTTATTGGTTGTTTTGATCAACTGAATTTGGACGTCATGATGAGAAAGATGTGGGGCCACCATCTCCAATTTTTTATCATGTTCTGTCCCTTGATCAAACTATTTTCCTGATAAGGTCTAGCACTGAAACGTTGCATAAAATATATTTATTCTATTTGCAAGTTGGACGGTGTGTGAGTGTTAACCTTGGAATTGTTTGCAGGATACCTGACCCTCCAACGCACCTGTCCTGAAAAATAGATGTGCAAAGAAACTTTTCCTTTGCACAGATCAGGTTTGAAAATCCTCCTCCAAAACTAAGTATGGCACTTTTTCTTCAAACCTGTCATAATGCAAAGCACACAAAAAGAAAAGTCATGTTATACAAAGCACAAGCCCACTTATCAGTGCTGCATGTACAGTATAAATATCCATATGCCAAATTGGGTAAATGTGAATGTACCTGCATGAAGCCCACACAATAATATATTTGTGTCTCAGTGGCTCTGTTGTCGTTTTTCATCTTGGAAAAGTAATGGATCCAGTTCAGCCTCTCTCTGTGGGTGTGCTGTGGTGATGCACTGTGTGTGTCAGTGCATGAGGGACTTTGTGACTTGCTGGTCCATTCCGATGCTCTTTGGCTGTGGGGGAAAAAAAAATGCTAATGAACGCCACAGCGCTCGCGAGTGCTCCTCCTCTCGCTGCAAAAATGATGTGATGTTGTTTTCTGCCAGAAGAGAAGATAATGGAATTTCTCTTCCTCACTGATGCCTTTCTGTTTTTTCTCGCTTGTTCGCTCTCCTCCTGCCTCCTCTTCCTCTACCCTGTACCTCTCCTTCTCTCTCCCCTTTATCTGCATTTCTGTGCATACTGTTTTGAGGATGTTTATTAGCTATCAAGTCAAACTCATGCATATTTCCTGCTTCGTAACAGCCAGGCAGACGATTCATTTGAGAATATTGAGAAAGTGAAAATGTGAGGTGTAGCAGAGGAAAAGAACTGAGTCTGTCACGGGAGATGCTGAATTGCTGTGGCTGCTGTGTAAAGAGAAAATTAACAGGTTATTTCCTTCAAGACTGATAGCTGGATACGGATTGGGCACAGAGCTGATAACAGAGCTGGTTTGCTATAGCCACATGGCATTCATATGCTATTGCACACCTTCTTTTAAGTAAAAGCCAGGGTGGAAAAGAAGCTTTCAACTCTTAAATCTGCCTTCACTTCACAATAGCTCTGAGTAAAATAAGTCTGCTGATATATTGTTAATTATGAGCCTTTCTGCTTTTTAGTCAAGTTTGTCCACCCTTTTGAATTAAGTTAAAAGTTCAAATATGTCATAACTGGTTGCTTTATTAAATGTCCTTTAACTCTGATCCCTCCACTCTCACATAAGCGGCCACTTCAGCAGTTTAACTTCGAGCTTAAAGAGGGGCTATTGTGCTTTATAAAAGCTTTATACTGTCCCTCTTGCACAATTTAGCAGCTTTACATGATTCAAACTCTGTTTCTTTTACACTGAGGTTTTAGAGAAGTCTTACTTCGGGCTGCCTAAAATGCTTCGTTTTAGATGCTGTCACTTTAAAGCCCTTTGCACACCAGACGCATATTTTTCGCTCGAGTATTTCGCACAATATTCTTTTTTTTCTAATCTGCTGTTTAATGCAAGCTTTCACACCAGCAACGTTCTTTCGCTGAGTGAAATTGTGGCTTTTTTTTGGACCGAGGTGGATTTTCCAAACTTTTGCTTGTGACAAGTACACGTCCGACCAAACAAAACACTTGTGTTGGCAAGTCACATACCAAAACATTCAACATTGGTTGTGTTTGTGTCCCAGCACCCATTTTTTTACGACAAAAGACTAAAAACTATAAAGACAAGGATTACAAAGACATCGTTTGGAGAAGAATAGCTTCATTTTGTGCTGTTTATTTGCGTCGCCGTTTGTGTGCAAATAGAGATGGGTACCTTTGACATTTGAAACGATATGGTACCGGTATCGGTACCGGTACTCAATGGTACTAACTTTCTGTACTTTTTTGAGTCTATGTGGTAAAATATCAATTTGTTTAATAATATATATATTTTTTTCAATTTAACATATTCATTCTTCAATATATAACATTGCAATGCTGTGTTCATGTCCAGCATGGAAAATCACCTACTCTTTCACTCTCTCATAGCCTCAAGGATGCATTTAAGTACCTAAACATGGTACCTTTTGGTTTGACGTGAATCGGTACCCGGTACTTTTGACAGAATTTGGTCGGTACCTATAAGAGTACCCATCCTTATGTGCAAAGGCCTTAAGGCTCCCTGCTCTCTCTCTGATTGGCCAGCCATCTGGAGGCCTGTCAGGGGCAGACCTTGGTGTTTGAGGCCTATCTCTTCAACATGTCACAGTTCTGTTAGCAGATCCTGATGTGATGACCTAATTTCAACTAATTTCAATTCTAATGAAGACCTCATGTTGTTTTTTACAATGGAGTATTTTGAGCAGGTTACAGATGGATTTTATTCTTTTTAAACAATCAGCAAACGGTCCGCTAAATATGTCAAAATTTGTGAGGAGTATGGATCATTGCTCCTCATTGAAGAAGAGTTTAAGGAGTCAGACAAGCATCACATTGTGAGAGAGAGTGCAGACTTGTAGCTGCAGAACACAGCAAAAGGTGACTGGAGAATAATAAACCCAAGCTAGGGTGAGGTACAGGGCTGTCAAGTGACTGCAGGGAGCATGACTGACACTGTGAAAAGCAACAATGCATGAGCAACAAGCTAAGAGTAAGAGTAACACACAGGAGAAATCTCCACCTTGCGTTTTTTTCAAATGATTATTATATGATGCAGGGCGCCCAAAGCCACAATTTACTTCAAATCCAATCATACAGGATGAAAGGTTTTTCCTTTTGGTTAAAAAGTTCCTCTCACTGACATTTAATTAGGTGTTTATTAAATGAGCAACTTTAAAGTGAGGAGAGGACGTGCTTGCTCTTCTAACTGGGATGTTCCTCTCACACATACTGAACAACAGCTGGGGGAACGGTCTGTGCTGAAACACTGGCTCGCCTGAGGCAGAGTCGGCTGGAATCTGACAAAACCAAAACACATGCTGAAGCAGCAGATGATAAACACATTAAAATCTGTTGAAAAACAAAATGGTAACGTTAACGTTCAGTTTTATGAGTGTACAGCTCAGCCAGCTTTACGGTTTGTGTTACATACTGATTAGTACACTTGTTGCCGTTGATACAACTTGCTTTAACATCACTGCTGAGAACACAGAAGTTAGTTGGTATTTTTAAATACAAAGCTAAAGGCTAAAACACTGGTTAAACTGTTTGTGACAATGCTCATTCTAAACCACAGGCAGCAGTTATTCAGTGCAGTGGTCTGTTCAAACTTGAGAGTCTATTGATAAAATGAAGAGCGAGGTTATATTTGCTCTGCATGATGATGTTGTAAGCACCGGGAGAACATAATGAGGATTTGTTAACATTACAAGTTGCGAGCTTAGAGCACCATCTGTGAGTAGCACTGAATATAGCTGGTGGGTGAACCACAGTACAAACTCAGTTTTCAAAGTTTGCTTGTTGTTGCATTTCAAACTGTAGTCTACTTGTTTGTTACATTACCTCATCACTTTGTACTGGGTTAAAAGCGTTGTCTAGTTAACAATGGAACGTAGTATTAAAAAGAGGATCCGATCTCTGTTCATTTGCTTCAGAACCAACATGCCCAGGTAAGAGTCACGTCCTCACGACAGTGGGTACAAGTGCTCATGGGAAACAGAGTCTCTATCCTGGAAAAATACTGGCTTTTCCAGATAGTCCCGTCTTTCAGAAACACAATCTTGTAGTCGTGCTGAAATAGAATAGAATAGAATAGAATAGAATAGAATAGAATAGAATAGAAGAGAATAGAATAGAATAGAAAATATTTTTCCCCCCGAGGGGAAATTCAGGAGTCACAGCAGCAATCAAGAAAACAAATTAAGAAAGTGTAAAGGAAGTGCAAAAAGGTCCTTAACAAAGTGGATGATGACAGCTTGGCCATCATCCTCCAGTCAGCCAGCCTCCACCTCCACAGGGTCCAGGACTGAGCTTCTTCAGCAGTCTGATCTGTCTCTGTCTCCTGTGGCCTGTCTGCTCACAGCAGGTGAAGTTCCTCCAAGATGGCATTGGTGTCTGGTGTTAGCCATGTTTATGAATAGCATGTTTGTTTGATGTCATCACTTCTTAGCTCTCACCCTCACCTCCTTCTCCTCACTTTATGGGGAAACATCAGGCCTTGCACCAGTTGGCATTGATATGCTACAGGCTGCTAACAGCTAATTTCACATGTAAACAATGCGGCCATTGTTATGTGTAGGCTCTCCAGACAAAAACAGGAGCAAAAAGTAAAATTATCACTAAAGACATAACAAGTTTGGTGTCCATGACCAACAAATATACCATACAAAGTAATGACCCACTCCAAATGCAAAGATGACAAAAAAAAACAAAAAAACAAACGAACAAAGAAGACAGAGTTGCTGCAACCATAGACTGTATATACAGTGGTCAGTGTGGCTCCGCCATTTACCAATTTATAGTTTTGAAGCCAAAATACCTCCGACACAGGTGCAGCCATTGTAGCAGTTGTGCAGCCAGAGTCTGCGCAGTAAAGACTGTGAGGGATTCTGGGAGAATCTGAGTGGAGCTGGGTAACAAAAATAATAATATATTTTTTCTTTCAGGAGTCAAATCTCTTCTTGGCTCTCCCTCACGACATATTTTACTATCCTCAAAAAAAATACACAACACTGGCAGCTGTCAATCATTGTTAAATGTAATGTAAAACCTTGTTTTTAACCCCTTTCACTAATGAAAATTAAACTTTTCAAAAAAACAGAGAACTTGAATACAAGGCAGCCAAATAATATCTTCAAGTTACCACAACAATCGGACGTGAGAAACATTTCAACGAGGTGCATTAGTTTTTTAAAGTTTCTCCATCTGGAACGACTGGAAAGCCTGATTTTTTTTTACCTATACTGCAGCCAGCCACCAGGGGGAGCAGTTTTTTGTGGCGAACGGACAAAGAAGAGATGACATCACTTTGAGCTGAGCAAGATGACCATTTTTTTTACAGTCTATGGCTGCAGCAGGCCAATTAAAAAGTATATATTTGATCCTTTTCAAATGTGCTCAAAAAATATGTATCCATTGGCACATGTGATGGCAATATTTACATTATTCAACCTAAGATCCACATAGGAATGAATTACTGTGCATCCATTTTGGCTATCTGAGCAGTCGAACTAAAGGCATTGAACATTTTAGTCGGTTTATAATTCTGGCAGTTTAAGTGTCAGTGGTTCTGCATAATGTTGTTTATTGGGGGAAAAGATTAAATAGCAGGTGGCTCATCAGACATTAAAACATGAGATGTTTGTTCCAGCATCAGATCACAGCATTCTGCATAAAACCATGATCAATTTACACACAAAGGCAAAGCTGAGCACTTTCCTCTCACATACTTCTATATTCTGTGCATGCAATACACGTCCACACACACACAAATCTTACCTCATGCAAGCACACTGACATTGCAGTATCATTAAACACATGGATACGTAAGCAGGAGAAAAAAGCTCTTGTCCTTTTTGCCGCTATCATGGCAACACGAGTGATGAAAACAAATGGCTGGACTGAGTGTTGCGTACACATGGAAATCATTTACATACTTAACATGTTTATTTATACAGTAAAGACACAGGAAAGAAAGAGCGCAGCTTCTACAGGCAGTTTCCCCCCTGGTTTGATGTATTCCCTGTTTCTAATGCACAAAGCCATTTCCCAAGCCACCATTACAGATGCATTCTTCTTTATTTCAGAGCTGCACTTGCATGATTTAAGAATTATAGCCGTGATGCTTCAGAGTGGAAAACCAAACAGAGCTGTTATCTGGAGAAGAAGAGAGGCATCCATCACTCTGAGACCTGAATAAAAGGCAGCAATGGGAGTAATTACCTGTGGTAAAAGACAATGATGTGTGACTGGAGTGGAACCTCACAGGCAAAAACACTGTGAGCTCAATGACTTCTTCATCAACTTCCCCCAATATCGACCGCTCCATATTTAAGTGAAGTTCCGCAGGGAGAGTTAGAAAAACAAAGCTGGATTTGCTTCACACAGTTTTATTAACTTTCACTGGAGAAGCACTTGAATCAAGAAAGACTGTAGAGCCAGAGAAAAAGGATGTTTAACTTGGGTTCTGTTTTTGAAGTTGAACAGTGTTTTCCAGTCCCATCAGGACTTCTTAGGCTGTTTTTTTTATGTTGCTGCCCAAACTAATTCATTTAGCTGCAGTTTTTATTAAAAAGTTACAATACAATTTATATTTTGAGCCTTTCTTTTTTGTAAGATAATACTTTAAAGCAGGTGTCTCAAACTCACAGCCTGCAGGCCAGTTACAGCCCACAAAAAACCATTTCATACAGCCCGCCACTTGATACCCAGTTAGATCTGTTCCATCGTTGATGGCCTGGTCCACTGTCAGGAATGGTGAAGAAATATTAGATTCCAGAGTTGACCCTGAACGCAGCATAATCCCCACATGAACCCAAGCAGGCACACTCAACACACTTTTTTGAACACAAAGTGTCTTTTTCAATGGCCAAAAGTAAGGTTATGTCTGTTGAGTTCAAGGAGAATTGCAACCACCTTGTATTGGTGGAGAAATTGCTGTTCATAATGAGCACAACCTCACGGGCCATTGTTCAGTTAAACTTGCAGAGCATTATGCAGAGTGAGCGGACACAACAAGCTGCCCAGCCTAAGAAAGAGCTGTTAGTGCAACAACATGTATTCCAGAGTCCAGAAGAATGAAGGCAAACCAGAGAACAGGTCAAGATTTAGTGATGTCCATCTGTAAGTCATATTGAGGGTTACAACTGCCACCTCCCTCTGAACAAATGTGGCCCAGCTGTCTAAGACGAAGCGTTCTCAAGTGTGTGGCAGCCCAACAAGCATTAGGCAAGAAAACTAAAATATGGCTGTAAAATATTTCATGTTGACAACTAAGGATGTAACAAATGCATTGTGAGACAATTAAGAATAGATGCAAATGTGAGAGGATTCAAATCGACCTAGAAGAAAAAAAATTGCAATGCCCTTTAAATAGCAGAGGGCTGATTTTTGGGGGAGTGAAAAAAACAACAACAACAAAATAAAAATGTAAATCCTAAACTAGGAACACAAGCAAACCTAAGATTGTTGATTTGAAGAGATTTTTTTTTAAAAAAAGTAGTATTCATTTAGTTGTTTTGATTTGGGATTTGTGTAAAAGTCCTTTTTGAATTTACTTTTTGTCATTTAAGATGAAATATAATTTCACTTGCATTTTTAAGAAAATGCAATACTTTATTAAGAGCAGTTTACCCTACCTCAGAGAATTAAAAAAAAGGAATTCTCTATAATTTGATCTAAAAAAAACGAGAGAGAAAATAAATTTTGTAGTGTGTGTGTGTGTGTTTCAAATTTTGCATTCATTGCATGGTTTGAATTTTTCAGTGAAGGAAATATTTTAAAAGAATCGTTTTCAGTCATATTTTGTCTGCAAGTTCATCCTATTAAAAAAGAAAAAGAATAAATAGTGAGAAAATTGCATTGTTGACCCAATATCAAAAATGGTATGGGATTGTTAAGATTTTACAAATCAGGCCAATGCCATATGAAAAAAAAACCTGTATGTATTAACCTGTCATTTCTCAAAACTATTACTCATGAAGCCTTGAGTCACTGTACACTCACTTTCACCAGTCTCTTTGCTCTTAAAATCATAACTCATACTGCACTGAACAAAGACAGTGCCATATCAAACAATTCAAACTACTGAACATATCAGCCACTATACAGTTGCTGCACCATTTCTGTAAACCTCTGGTTTAATCAATAACAGCAAAGTGCTCTAATAGCAGCAGACGTGTATATCCAAGAGCAGGTAAATTGGTTTGAAATCAATACACAGCATGCTAGTTATCCTTCGGCAAGCATTGGCACCTTTTCAATCAGATCAATCAGTTTTGTCACTCTCTCTTGGACACTCAACTGCTTACAAAATGGGGGAGAGGCAGTAAAAAATTAATGATGAAGGAGAAAATGGAGATGGATTGATAAATGTTGATTGGCCAACAAAGAGAATGCACAGAGATATTACAAAAAAAGAAGAGAAAAGGCATGTGTGAAATTGGGTGATTCAGGGTAATTGGACACTAGGAGCACTCAAGCATAATGTCTGATGCTTATGGTCGGCCTATAGACCAAACCTATAAAGATGAGAAAACACAAAATCACAAGCAAGCAATATCATTGGTATTTTGGTGTTTCTTTTTGTCAGGCACTTTGTGTAAAACCAACCAAACCAACCCCTCCACAAAAAAACCCTTCCCTCTGATTGGCTAGCCCTCTGGAGACCTGTTGGGGTAGAGCGATGGGCAGACCTTGGTGTTCAAGGCCAGCTCTGCATCTTATCGTGGACCAGTTTGGAGATCCCTAAGTGATGACCTTGTCATATCAGCAAGACTCATTAATATCTTGTGCAATTTTCGAACAGACCATTTAGAGCACTTTGCTGACTGGTTCATGGATTTTTCCAGCATATGAACATGAAGCAGTATAAAAATTTGCATATGTATAGTATGGACATTAAGCACTGTTACTTTGCATGCATGTTTAAAATATGGGAATGCATTATAACCCCTCTTTTAGTAAGATGCCAGAGTAACTTAGTTATTTTGTGCTACTAACAGTATGAAGAGACTGTGACTAAACCACAAGGTCCAATAGATATTGTCACTAAAAATTACGGATTTGAATGAACATAAATGGTTGCAGATTTTTTTTTTACTTGTTTGACACCAGCAGTGATCCCACCAAAGCAGAAAATATGAGTGACTCTTATCAAAATAACACATGGTTAATGACAATTAGGACTTTAGCTCTCAGATCTCAGATGAACTGGGACTCAGCACTAGTCTTGAACCAACGTGAGCCACTGGCTCTTCAAAATAAGGTGTCAAAAGCATTTTCAGTCTTCTAGCATATCACAACAAAGGCCCTCAGGCTAAAATGAGAAAACAAACCTCATCTAGGCAGACTCCCCATGCTCTACTCAAACTACTGACATCAGAGAATCTTGTTCGCATTCAGAGATCAAGTGCTGTTGACAACTGCATTAAGTAAAAAAGGAAACAAAATATAAAAGTTTTTAAGAAAACTTTCAATTTTTTTTATTATTATCAAAAAATGATATAAGATTATGCTGATGAAAATACATTTCATTATTTTGTAAGCAACATGAGAACACAACAGTAATGCTCATCCATTTCACTGTCAGGCTTGGATTGAGCTTCACCCTTGATAAGCATCACCAGTAGAGAGATTTGGTATCCTTAATTGGTTTAATATGCTGAAAAAATTAGCCTTATTTACTTTGCATAAAAGAGCTCTCTCATCATCACTCTCGCCTGTTAGCTTATCTTGACATATCTCTCACTTAGTCTGTAGGAGGATGCTGTTGCGATATTCATAGACAGGCTGCTCAGCAGTTTAATTAAAAGAGGGGAACCATTTCATCTCTTTCATTCACTGTAAGAAGGTCACATTGACCCCTTCTTACTGTCTTGCTCTGCCTTCTTCATGTTCCCTAGATGATCCATGATATAAATATCAATATATTATTTGTTTGGATCTCAAATTCTGGGATTAGATCAACATGCAAGCTGCGGAAGTCTTGTAAGTTTGTTTGCTCCAGCATGTTCTTTTGGCAGTCAAACCTGAACTAGTAGTGTAATTAATTACTGCCTATCTTCTAACCTTAGGCTGCTTTGTATGTCATCAAAACACTTGCAGAACCCTTATTTTTAAAGAAGCTCACAGCGATTAGTTCCCTGCTAGTTCTCCTTAGAGAATCAATTCTTTGAAGATTGAACTACTAAATGAAAGCCGCGCCGCATCTTCCTCTCCTTTTCACTCCCTCCTATCTTTCTGCCTCTCTTCTCCAGTGATGCCAAACTTTTTTGTTCATTAATTTAATTAATCAACGTGGATAAGAAAGCACACAGAGCTTGTTTTTTTTTTCAATCTGCACGGCCCCTCCTCATTGCTCCTGCTGGTATTAAACCGCTTGTGCAGTACACATACACTTAAAAAACACACATGGTGCCAAAAGATTACACTTTTCTTGACAACCACTGTCACCAGTTTCTCTAAAGATAGAACTGTTCATGATGTATTTAAGATGGTTTTTCCTTCAAAAACAAAAACACAAAGATCCAGGACAGATTATGCATCCCAACCAATACCAACAGCTATAAAGTCTTTGGGATAAAGTCTTCTAATCTTCTGGCTTCTTGGGTCTTAATGCTCAAGCAATTAACTGAGAATAACATGAAGATGGATCGGGTATACACCAGTGAAATATGGAGACGGTTGCTGTCCAGCTAATACACAGCACCATGGTTTCTAATGTGTTGTACAGATGGTAAAAGGCTGCCTGTGAACACCTGCTGTATACCAACCATCAGTGCATTTAGCAGCCAGTGTCACACCTCCTCTGTAAGGCAACTGTGTAAAGCCATTAAGGCTCAGAAAAATGCAAATATTTGAATATATTAAACCCACATGTCCAGGGCAATGTACTATGTGGAGCTCCTTTAACGTTAAATGGCTCTGGCTTCATCTTTGACCAACTACCCCTGCCTTTATATGTAGGTCTGATACACTTAAACTATGCATGACATAACATGTCAGCCTGAAGTGAAACCAAATTTTTATAGAGCTCTCTGAAGTGACTGACTGAAGTATAGGCCCTAATACCTGACTCCCCTTATCTGGAATTTCAGATGCATTTGACCAAAGCGACGTACAACACAAGCAAGAATTTAGAGAGAAGGAAAAACCTAGTTAGTGCGACAAAGTGCTTCAAGTTATTTGGCTGCAGGTGCTACCATTAAGTGCAAGAATTTTTTTTTTTTTAATGTAGAATAATGTAGCCAGCTAACCACAATTAATTGCTGCAACAATGTACTTCAACAGGCGTGCAACGCTTAGTGCTGCAGCCACATAGCGAGAAGATCACCGGGTTGATTCCCAGATTGGCCGGTGGGCCTTTCTGAGTGGAGTTTGCATGCTCTCCCCATGCATGCGTGAGTTCCCTCCGGGTACTCCGGCTTCCTCCCACAGTCCAAAAACATGCTCATCAGGTTAAATGGTCACTCTATTTTGTCCGTAGGCGTGAGTTTGTGTGTGAAAGGTTGTCTGTCCATGTGTTAGCCCTGTGATTGACTGGCGACCAGTCCAGGGTGTACCCGCCTCTTGGCCAATGACAGCTGGGATAGGCTCCAGCCTCCTGCGACCCTGTACAGTATAAGCAGTTTGGAAATTAAATGAATATACTTGAACCTTCAACAACATTCTGTAATTAATGCCGAAGATTCACGAAGAGCTGGGTCTTAGACCTTCTGACTGCTATCAGCCAGTGAATAAGAGGAGAAGGTTCTGCTTAGTGTTGTAGTGCTTTCCCTGAATAGATGAGACTTCATTTCTTAAAAGTCTCTGTGGTATAGAGTCAGGAAATTCATTCCACCATTTGTGTACAACAGAGGAGAAGAGTCTGGCTCGTGATTGAGAGCCGTGCTGGACTGGGTGCACCAGGTGTCTTTCACAAGCAGAGCATAGTGGGCGTGAAGGAGTGTAGGCCTGGATGATGGACCCAAGGTAGGCAGGAGCTGTTCTTGTCAATGTTTTGTAAGCCAGAAGAAGAGCTTTGAATTTGATTTGAGCTGCCGCTGGGAGCCTATGAAGAGGGATTAACAGTGGGGTGACATATACTGTTTTGGGCTCGTTAAAGACCAGATGTTGAGAAAGGTTTGGAACAACTGGAAAAGTAAAACTAATGTAATTTTTCCCCAAAATGGTGGGACCAATAAAGAAATACAAGAAGTACAAGAACTGCATGCATTGAGTGCCCACTTTATGTAGTAAGTTCTAATGCAAAAAATTACCCTTTTACAGCACAGGCACCAATTGGAGACATCAGGATGACAGTGTGTATGCTTCATCCAGTCTGTTTAAATTTTTCACAGGCATCATTCATCAGCATTTACAACATCGCAAGATTATTTCGTTCTTGTATACAGTCAGTATATTTGTTATTGGCCGCCCAAGAGCTACTGTATGAAGTTCAAGCAATCTGTCAGCCTTTACGACTGAATTGTTTTTTGATAGTACAAAAAAAAAGACTGTATCTAAAATCCTCAGACTTTACAGAGCTTACCACACCATTTCCTTCTGGTATCCTCCTCAGACTGAGTCCAATCATTTGAAACCTAACAGTTTGAGAGAGTTTGGAGTCTTTCTGTCTCAGAGCTCTTCCATGCCCATTTACAAAGTTTTACAAAGCCACTAACTTCTCAACTGCCCCAAGAAAGCCACTTAGGTTCCCTAATTATCATAGTTACTACCTGTTCACTGCCTGATTTCAGTAAGTGCCAAGGCAACGATTCACCCGGAGAGTGAGCTTTTGTTCTCTATCAACCTTAAGTAAAAGGGGAAGGGAAGAACGACAAAGCCTTGACACTGAGTGATGCTTTGGGTTTTGTTAGCCAATAATCAAGCCACCTGCTTTTTTCATTTAATATACACTAGTATCCTTTGGTCACTCAGCCAAACCAAGTTCTTGGTCAGCTGACAATCCAGAGCTAAATTCATGCTCCAGATTTTTGACAGTTTTTTTAAGCCCCTTTTTGTTTGTTGATCATTTTTTGTAAGGCGCACACAAATGGACACCAATGCTGAAAGAGAGCCTGTTAATAGAGCTTTTCATTTGATTTAAATTAGACCATGGGAAATATGTATCAACCAGTCATTTCCCAAATCTTTGTGTCATTTTACAGTTCTACCTCTTAAAGCCATTGCAGAATGAAACTGCAAAAAATAAAAGAACCTAATATTAAGCTTCAGCTGTGCGAGGAGCAAACTTGGCTATTGAGAAAGTTGAACATTAATTATGAATTTATTTATGTTGTTTGTATATAGAGCGCAGTACGCATACCAAAACCGGTTCCTTAAATGTCAAATTAATAAGCAGAAACTACATTAGTATTCTGTTCACTCACTTATTATTTACTGACAAGATAAATGCATGAGGGCTTTCAAGGCAAATGTCCCTGCCTGAATTATCAATTAGACACAAACTGTCAAATCTGTGTTTTATAAAAGAAGCACCAAGCTAAAACAAGCAAGCGGTTTAATTTCTGAGCACCCTTGAGACTTAGTTACAACACTCAGACTCTGACAAGAAAAACAACGATCAATCCTTCCTGGTTTGCTGATAGAGTCATGCACACAGTATAAATAAAGCAACTGCACTGTGGCTCTTTGTTTGGGAAAACATCCAAAAGAAATCAAGAGTTTCCTCTGAGACAAGTCACAGTAGATGCATGCAACAGTTGGTTTTAATAGACTGCAGAGACAGACTTTACGCTGACACTCTCTTTGCTTCTCTTGCCCAGAGATCAACATGGTTCCTCCCACGGCGTCTCTGAGGGATTAATCAGGTAAGGGTGCACATAAGCTACTGGCTGGACTGCTTCTGCTGTCTCTGTTTATCCACATTTGTAGCTCATTCTTAAGTGGCAATCTCTTAGGATATAGAAAGATAGCCAGTGCTTCTGGAAAAAGAAAAATTAAGAGAAAAAATAAAGGGATTTTTTCAAGGTGGAGAAAAATGCAGTCAACTTTTTTTGTGTTCATGATAACTGAACAGAGGGTATTGTCTTGAGATGATTTGATAAGCCTTCAAGTTAGGTTAGCAGTTGGTTGTTGTAGCATTTGGATCCTGATGGTGTTAAGCAAGGCAAAGTGTTAAACATTTGTTTGATTAATGACAATCTTTCATTCAAAAAATTGTCTTGTGTTGTGGTTAGTTTTGTGGTTTATGACACGCAATGGCAAAAGAAGAAGTCTGAACTCCAGACTGATTGTTTTTGGCTTTCTGCAGAGAGATGACGGTAGACAGCAGTGTCAGAAAGACAAGCTGTTTTAGCTTTGTGGTCTCCTTTTACCCTTGACTTTTTAGATTGAGGCAAGCAAGTAGAAAATCTTAATTCCTTTCAACCACAGACTGTATAAAGCACAAACCAAGTCTGGGTGAGTTCCTCCACTGGTCTGTTGGGAGGCCTTTTTGAGCCAAGATGATGACAGTCCCCAGTTGGACACACTGACTCAACTTAACTCTCAATCTGGCTGTGTTAATTTTATCAAAGAAAGTGTCAACCATCTGTGCTGTGTGTCAAATAAAGAAACAGCCTTTTTTTATGGATGTAAACATGTTAGAATTAGCTGCAAAACTGTCATTTTAACATAGTTGTTAAAGGTGATTTCTTGTTTTATTTTGATCAAGCTTAAAGCAGACACTGAAAGTGACATTTTTTTGGGCCTTCGTTTTTTTTTGTAATAAAAGATTAATTGAAAAATTAGGAAAAAAAAATACAAATTTCAGCAACCAATTGGGGACTTCACAATGGCAACATCTGGTATCTACAAAAGTCAATGTACAGTCTTATTAGTTCCTAGGATACAAAACAAACCATAGTCATACTGTGTGGCTCGTATCACTTTTTTTCTACTGTCCTTGTAAAGTTCTCTTTTCCTCGATAGCAAGTCTAAAATCAAAGCATCCCATTCTATGTGCTGTTGTGTTTGTAGGTGAATGTGTGTTCTTCTCTAGCAGATACTGCAGTCCTGCTGCTATGCTAGCTAAGCATCCATAACTGGTTTATAATATAGATTTTAGGATTTTTGATGCAACATTTTCTCATCTAATGTAACACATATACTTTCTTTTTTTGGTATTTCTGTTCTTATTTACTGTGATGGCTGATTAGAAAAGGAACTTCTAAATTTGAAGATCATTCGAGGTAAACCATGTGGTGCCTTAGAATTGAGGACAGCTTTTGTGCAAGTCTTGGCACAGCTCATACTCTTTCACCCATGAGAATAATTTCGGCAGAGGCAGTCAAGTGTTCTCTTGCAGATAATGATTCTTTTCAGTTTTTGAGCTCTCTCCAGTATGCCGAATGTTTTGTGACCACAGCACTGACTGAATGATTGCACTTCTTACACTTGCTGATGAACTTGCTTTGAAAAGTCAAGAGAGCTGGCTGCCATTTTCAAGGCACACAAATTAATCTCTTTTAAATCACCCTTGAGAAGTGATGATGAGGTGTCAGGAAGTGTTAATGTGAGTGTGGTCAGCTGTGCTTTCCTCAAATAGGGTTATAATTTTATCTGCTTAAATGCTGTTCTCAAGTGACATTGGGCCAGAGACCGACAGGTAATTTACCGATAAAGGTTTGAGTATGAAATGTGATAACCTTTCATAACCAACCAGGGTCAGATATGATAACAGACCTACCAGGGACTCACTGGATCACATAAAAAGTTTTTGCCCATTCATCATCAACTTGCAGCAAGCTGTGTTATGGTAAAACATGAAATATTTCTCTTTCTGCCAAGGCTTCTTCAAACAAAGGGTTCAAGATAATATAGATGAGATCAAACTTGCAACAGTCAGCAATGTGTGGGTTTTGCATTATCATTAGAGCCAACATTTGGGACTTTCTCCTCTAATAGCATTTTGGCAGTGCCTGTTTTCTATAGAAACCAAACCAGTTCAGCATTTTTAGCACTCAGCATCTTAATACCAAAACTCCCTTGGTGTTAGCTGACTTCTGATATCAACTTTGTAACAATAAAAAATAGAGATTCAGGCGGGAGTATAATTTCCAGGTCTGAAGCTCCTACAACACTAGTTCTATCAAGGAGTTTGAGTTTTCTCAATTAATTGCCTGTCAATCGAAGAACATATGAGGCATACACAGCACGTTTAAAACAAACTCTGGTTTCCATTAAGGGAAGTAGGACAACTTTCCAGAACTTAACCTAGAAACTGTATCTGCTATTGAGAGCAGTTAAAATGGAGCTCTACACTGCCAGGGCAGAAAACACTGTCAGTTCTCTTTCTTTAAATAGGCAGCTTTTAGGTATTTGTAGTTGCTAGATAATATATTTAATCTCCTAAACTAATGTCTGGCCTAGTGTTGACTCAACATTCTACATTGCATTAACATATATTGATCATGGGGAGAAATTTAGAGCTCCTCATATGTGCTTTAGAAAGCTAAAAAAAACTCACAACACACGCAGTTTCTGCAGTCTTTTCCTGGGGCATGACTGGCATCTAAAGTAGTTTGTAACTGACTTGTCAGGCTCAGTCTTACTGGCTGTTGAACAGCTGATGTGTCCTGTTGAGTAAAACCCATTTTTATCCAACTGACTGGCTGAGTTGCAGGCAACACCAACCAGCCTGCTTGACTCAAGCTGGTGGCCAGTTATCCAGTCACAAATCTCTGGACTAGAATGGCTTTGTCTCAGGTATGATATGTGATTTTTTTTTCATAGAAAAATGCATCAGCGCATTTTTCAATTAAATGCATCGCCTGTTAACCACCAGTTGGCTTATTTAATGCAAGGGCCCAGCTGCTCTTCATTCTTGAAGATACTGAGCCCGACCAGCTCACAGACTGGAAAGGGTTGGTTTTAGTTTTTTTTCATGGCAAATCAGTCATCCCAGCCACATTACAGTCTTTACCTGACTGTGTGGGTGCATAAAATCATCACCTGACCCTAACCCTGCAGGAAATGGCTGACCAATGGTGACATGTGAGTCTCCACCAGCTCCCTGATTCAGACCACAGACACACTCAACAGTCTGATCCCCCATCCTGTACAATCACAGCTCCATTTCTGCTCCCCAATCACCTGATGGTTTAAGACAGAAAATCCTCAATGGCCTGTCCAAAATCTTCACTTGCACAAGATTTTGCTTTGTCAAGCTGAAAGCTGTGCTCCCACTGGTCAGCTTGGACATGTCTGTGCCACAGTCCCTCCATGGGCAGCTGTCAAGTACAGGAGAAACAGAGCCTCTGGCCACAGCTCAGAGAAGCTGTTCAACTAAAGGAGTCTTTGAAAGAAGTAAAGATTTCAAGATGAGTTCTAAAACTTTCATTTGTTCTGACTTACTAAAGGCTTGAGTGATTAAAGCCAGGTCTGGTAAATTAAGCAAATAAATCCATATCAAAGTTGATAGTTGTAATAACTCAACAAATCTCTCAACGCTACAGTTAGGAGTAGGCCATTTTTCAAGAGAAAATCTATATCAGTAGGACAACCATCTGCCAGACTTGGTTTTAAAACGCAGCAGGTATTCTTCTTTAAAAGGGGGTCAGTCAAACCCTACCTTAGTGCAACCCTTGTAAGATCCACACGGCGGATAACTCTCCCCTCATCAGTCCTTAACACAGAGTGACATCTGATTAACCATCACCAAGACATTCATCTCAATTTAGTAACCTTCCCCCGTGTATTTGTCTCAGTAATAACGTATGGAAATGGCCGCTTTTGCAGCTAGTGGTGATTCACAGTGTGTGCAAGCGGTCAACTACATGGGTTAAGGTCTTTGATTACAGCTTATGAGGGGTTTGATGAGGTTTAGTGGAGAAAAAGAGTAGGGAGGAGGCATGAAGAGAGAGGGAATATGAGACAATTAGGGGCTCAAAAGAAGAAGAGGAACAATTCAAGTAAAGTTTTCTGACTCATCTTAAAGAAACCCTTTTAAGTACTTGGCTTATGAGTAGTTCAGCTCTTTTTCCATGCTTCATACCTCAAATTTGTTTGTGTTACTCTCCTACAAGAAGGAATCTCAGAGGCAGTCCATCCTGTAATAATAAATATCATATGTTTAACATTTATGATTCAATTTTTGGGACGCTGCTGGGAGCGGTAAAATAGTCACAATGACATCACACACTTGAGGATTATATGGCCAAATAATGGGTTATGAAAAGCCCTGAATCATGTCACATCCCCTTGATCACTGGGGGTGAAAAATCAGACCTTAAATCTGAATGATGGGTCATGATGTTCCCCTTTTTTCAGAAATATGCATCTATTAGCAATCCCTGCTGATAATGACACACCAAAGAAGTCATAACCCTAAGGAACAGTCTCACTCTCCATGAATGACCCAAGACAGACTTTTCAGTCATTGTTTGACTGATAATTTGCATGAAAGTCTTCCAACAGTAAATGCATCCCAAGCATAGTACTTGTGTTGGATAAAAGAGCAATGGTGCTGTTCATGGTTGAGGAAGAAGGCTGAACTAAATATCAAAACATGTACAAATATGGCAGAGATCCCACTAAGCCCTTAGATCAAGTTTTAATCCTATTTATAGCATGTGTAAAGAAAGTGTTAGAGGAGAATTAGGGGTGCATGAGAAGTGTGCACAATGACACAAATACCCTAGAAGTCTAGAAACATGTTATTATGAAGTGGCTCCTACTTTTGCTATTTGCTGTACTCAGATGAGGTAATTATACACCTGAGTACTATTTCTTCTTGACATAAGCAGACATAATAATCTATGCATGATAGTAATTAAAAAGAATGAAAATTAGACAAGTCAGGGCAGTAAGATGGTCTTCTCTGGTTAAGTGGTGAAGTTGGACTCTGGGCATGTGCACAAAAAGAGAAAAGGAGATGAAAATTTACTCACAAAGGCGAGAGCAAATACAGCAGAGACAAGGTCCGGCCAAGACAAAAGGATCAACACAGGAGGTATAAAACAGTGAGAGAAGGTCATGAACAGCACTCAGGCGGTCAAGTTAATAGCCTAAAAAGGAGCTGGGAGACGAATAAGTCGTCAGGCAGGAGGTCAAAGACACAGCATTTAGGTCTTATTCATCCCCAAATGGCAATTAGAGGAGAAGCAATCTAAAATTCCACAACAGGCATGGATCCAAAGCAGTAATGTAAGAGGAAAACTCATCTTTCAGATGTTTCCCTCTTCTTAACCTTGCATTTATCTTGTGAGTACAACTGATCACAGTGCTGTGCCCTCAATCTATTACATTACATAGTCTCTAATACTAGTAAAATATCAGTGTCTTAAAGAGAATGGGTGCTATTTAACACTGTATTTGTTCCGCTGCTTCACAAGATCTCGGGATAAAATGTAATAACCAATGATTCAATCTCCAGTCCCCCCTGTTCATGAAATTCCTTACCCCAATGGGATTGAATGAACAAATTGTCACATCCACAGAGGAAAATTACACCATGTGAAGTTTTGAGTTATATGGTGTCCTTTTTAAGTTGGCACTGATTTAAAAGACCTAA
Source organism: Halichoeres trimaculatus (assembly GCF_033239565.1). Lineage (NCBI taxonomy): Eukaryota > Metazoa > Chordata > Actinopteri > Labriformes > Labridae > Halichoeres > Halichoeres trimaculatus. Next base: position 13,333,963 of record NW_027437184.1, on the reverse strand, counting down.
GATAAGGAATGTCACTCTTTTGGCGTGGAGGGGAGGGTTTGGAGGGAAGGGCTAGGCAGGCATGATCTGCATGTTTTTTGCATATTGTTGGCAAATACAACAGCACTCAGCTGGGCCCCACGGACTTACGAGACCCCTGAGCGTGAGACATCTACAGTTCACCTGAAGCTCCAAAACCACAAATTAGTATGTTTCCCTCAGCAGTTATTTATCAAGAAGTGGAATGGATTGAATTTAGTTTTAAAATTATGTAATGGGTTTGCTGAGGTCTGCTGAAACAAGCTAGCTAATCATGACTAAGAAAGAGTCCAGTTCTGTGGTTTCTTTTACCCCGGGAGTTTGAGGCCAATGTCTTTGCGGGGGGCATCACAAACATATTAGCTCAAAGTATTTATCAGCATCAATCTTCAACACAACCACATCATCAGCAGAAACCAAATAAATCCAAAACAAACTGCACAAGAGGAGAAGCATTACATCATTTTAAAACTATCTCAAATCAACAGCAGAAAGAAACAGACTTGGAGCTCCAGCTGAACTCGCCGATGTCCACAGGACACCTTGCTGACTGAAGATTCCCTGTCTGCTGTTGTGACTTAACATCCTCCTCTGCTCCTTTCCCATGAGGAGTCCCTCAAGGCTCCATTTTTGGTCCTACATTATTCTGTCAGTATTTGCCTTTTCTTGGGGTCTGATCCTAGGAAGTAAAGATTCTCTTGGAACTTCTATTCTGAAGACACACTACTGTACTCACCCTTGAAAAGTTAAGGCAGTAATGCTTTGGGCTCACTGCTCAAATGTCTCAGTGACATCAAGGCTGAATGGACTAAGCTCAAAAAGAGGAGGACAGAGGTTGGTGTTACTCAACCCAAAAGAGGCTCCAATAGCTGCAGTATAAGGCTGCCAGAACTTAAACCTGTCTTTGAACTCTCTGTGAAAATTCTGGGGAGTATAATGGACAGCGGTTTTGAAAATGGACAAAGAGACGCTGTATTTGGAGAGCAAGCTTTTTCCTACTATGACTTTTGTCCCAGTCAAAAGCCAACTTGTTTTTTTTAATTGGCTTTACAAACAATTTAAACCAGATTGGATATGCCTCTTTTTAACCATATAGCATTATGCTAACTGCAAGTCTATGCAGAGGTCATGACTTCTGTAGGAGTAGAAAGCACCTTATACACAGCTCAAAGCTGATGCCCTGCATTTTGAGTGTGCTTTCTGAGTACGGCATGACCTTCTGCAGGGCTTGAGATTGCGACCAAAAACAGTCCTGAAACCTCAAAACCGAATCCTCAGGAAAACTCCTGGTTTGCCCTTCCCAAATATTTATCTTTCCGGTGTTGTTTCATGTTGTTGACTCCCTCCCTGTGTTACTTTTAGAGCTGCTGAGAATTCTTTTGCAACCTGATCTCTGTGTGTTTCTGAGCAATATACTCCCTATCCGCTCAGATCTTGAGCCCTTCTTCCTAACTTTAGCTTTTAGACTCTAACATATCTGGCTAAACTGCAAAACAATTCACAAAGCATCTACTCACATCACACCTACTGTGCACTGTGATGGCGCTGTGAGAGCCGGCTTTGTTCTACACATAGCAAAAACAAACTTGAGCATCCTTAGTATTCAATGTGTCTTATCTCCCAAGGGTGTGGGCATTGACTTTGGCAGATGACTCTTCTCTGAAATAGTATTATGGATTTATTTGAAGGGATACAAATAACCAGTGAAAACATCTTTTCCCCAACAGAGTGTGATATTGTAATTGATATTACAGAGTACTGAAGGCTGTGGGAGAGCAAGTGTATGAAGTCAGAGCAGAGAGAGAAGGGGTGAGAAAAAAAACATCGAACTAATAATTCATTTTGGAAGCTTATTAAGATTCAGACTGATCAAAATGTGATCCTTGGGGTTTGAATGTTCAAGACTAATGCTGGAAGAAGAGATTAGAAAATGTGATATCACCGCAGGAGACAAATGTTTATTCGTGCTGGCTTGGCTGCTCCTTTCTTCTGCAGTTCAGTCTGACTTTGAGGAATCTTTGTCCACACTTTTTGTACAGGCCAAACCAGAAGGATATTAAAATCCAGGTCACAATGCCATTAGACTTAAACTCTGTCTCCAAAGTGTTTTCTCGCTCTGAGTCATCTCTAACCTGACTAATCAAAAGAGACATGAAAGTGTTACTTCTTTTGAACTGGAATCATTAGCAGCAGTGACCCCAGGGACTCTGCGCCGTTGCAAACAGTGACCTGCCTAATCACAGGGATAACTGCTGAATTGTACCAGGATCCACACAAGTCTGACAGCAGTGGGAAGTTTTACTCTGAAGTTTCTATTCACAGCTCTAAGCGACTGGTTGGTGTCTGCAGTCGGATTTCTGTCTAAGAACTAAGATGTTCTTTCCCTTGAAAATCCTGCCTTCCAGCCCACCAACTACACTGATGAAACTCTGGGAACCACTCGAAAGCAGTCAGAGGTGTTAGCATGGAAACAAAATAAGATCAAAACCAAGAAAAAATCCTGCAAAAGTAATTTGAAGCATTAAGAAACATTAAGTTTGAAGCAGCAGAGGTAAACCTTATGAATGTTTGTAGTCAGCTGGTGTGTTAAAAGATAAAAGTTCCCTAATAAACCCTCTCGTCTGACAAGCCACAACAATAACCAACCTGTGGTTATTGTGGGCCACATCCTCATTTCCCTTGCACATGAACTTGCTCACAGTATGATCAGCAATGTATTGTTAGCAGCACCAATATGTAGAAGACTGTCACGGCTGAAATACACCAGATGCGTCTACAGTCAGTCTCTGCTCCATCAAGGCAACGAATCAAAAAGGTTTTCATTCAGGTCATTGTGTCAACTTACACGCAGTCTCGCAGTCTGTCTGTGTGGCTGGTCTGTCATGTTGCAGGTAGTATGCAGCTATCCTTCTTTGTGACAGATGCGGAGCTGTGACGCATACATTCAGGATAGGAAAGATGGAACAGGACAGGAAGTCATGACCAGACACTACCTACAACAACCACTGACTTTCAGAATACAACAAACTGTGTCAAAATTTTTTTGTATTTAGCTTGACAAAGACTACAAGCAGACATAAGTGGAGCCAGACCAGGAGGTTTTACAGCTCAACATGAATGTCCACCATGCAGCTTGTTGGTGTGAGTTGACAAATTCAGTCAACACGCAATCAAATTGAGTCAGACTGCAGACATATTTGGCTCATTTGAGGCATTAAAAGTGATCACTTTTAAACTGATAAGTAGGACTTGGACGATATGCTATCCTTGTGATCTGATTCTATTATAGTTTTTGGGCTGCCAGTTTGGTTTAAATTGCAATTCTTGAGTATTTACGATTTTTAGTTTGCTTTTTTAACACCAGACCATAACACCAAATGATGATGCTAATGTCTACAAACTATATCAGGAGCCATATGTCCCATAAAATGCACATCAAGTGAGTCAGAGAGAAACATTTCACCCTCTGCTGGAATAGTGGTAACTTCTTTTTCCAATCCTGTTAATAAACAAAGACTGAAATTAAGAATTTGCATTTGAAAAACAAAATCTTTTTTTTGACAAATAATCACAAATTTGATGTTGTCAAACAAAGCATCTAGATATATTGATTTTTTTTTTCTCCCACCCCTACTGATTAGTTTTAAGATTATGCCAGTAGCTTCACTAATTGATTTTCATAAAACCTCTGAAAGGTCTGGTTATGTTAAACTTGTGCAGCAGACTATTTCATTAGATAACTTTTGACGACTGGAAATATTTAATTTTACCTTCTTGTCCTTTTCTGATTTCCCCTGTCATAACACATTCATTTAAAATGTGTTAATTTAGATAATCCTTTATGGCTGATAGTAATAAACCCCAGTCCTTTATATCTGAGGAGTCTTTTGATCTGGAATACATCAGTACAGACGGTTGTTTTAGCATGACTTCTATCCAATTAGTCACAAACGGTTTGTATAATGTGTCATTATTCCTCTTGCCTCTCCTTGTCATTGGACTTTCAGATTGAAATCATTCCCCAACAGTGTGATGACACACCATTTTCAGCAGGTCAGACAAGTTCCTGTAATTATGTAAATCACCATGCGTGTTTGGACCGGGAGTCCAAGCCGGTCAGAAGGTTGGAAGAACAGATCACTGGCACTGCTTCAGTTCAAGGTACTGTCAATGCCAACTATTTAAGTATGCATGTCAGGATGTGACTGTGTGGGATTTATTATGAAAATCACATTTCCATTATGTTCCTGCAGGGTGACAGTACCTGAGTGTACTAGACATTAATCAATTAAGCATTTATTACAGGGTTTGAGGCAGTCTTTTTTTTTTTTTTTTTTTTTTTTTTTTTACAAAAATCTTAAATTCTTTTGAACAAATGATTCTCCTCACTTGGAAAAAAAAGTTATTATATCTGAATCACAGTCATATTGTGTGTTAGTTTGTGTGTGTGTGTTTGTGTGTGTGTGTGTGTGTGTGTGTGTGTGTGTGTGTGTGTGTGTGTGTGTGTGTGTGTGTGTGTGTGTGTGTGTGTGTGTGTGTGTTTCAAATAACTTATAAATGAGACCCATGCATAAACCCCAAGCCAAAAAAGCCTACATATTTGGCAGCACAAATATCAAAGGCATACAAGAGGACTTATGTGACAGTATAGTCACTCGGTAAAAAATTGAGCATACTGACGCATGTCACAGGGCAAGAACCTGAATCATAAATAACTACAGCTGGCATAGCCAACAGTTTGTGAATTTGCACTAAAGGGATTAGCTAGGACTGATGACAGAACATCCTCTGCTATCAGTGTATGGTTGAATCAATGCAATATGCAGTGTAATTTAAAAAGAAAAAATAAGAACAAGAAGAAAGGCAAGAAAAAGACTGAAGAATTCCACTTGTGGATTAGAAAGAGAACAGCAAGAACCACTGAGTAAATAAATGATGTTTTTTTATTTTCAAAGTTAAGTTAGAATGATGTCTGAAGAGTAAACAGTATTGTTAGTGGCAATTTTGGACTTGAATCAACCCAAATCCTTACCTGCACCACATAGTTACTCTGGTGTAAAAAAGTGACTGTGAAGGAAAATAGCTTGAGGCAAAGATTAAAAATGCTTCTACTTCAAGGCAAATTATTTTGGATAAATCTCAACAGTAAACACACACAAACAAGTGGGCCCAAAAAACAGTTCCTTTGCAGAAATTTGAAGCAAAAGAAAGCCATCAGAGATAGTTCCCAACCCTCTTTATTTTCCTGTTAAGATGATAACAAGCGAGTAAAATTTGTGGAAATTATCTTTATCTCTCATGCAAGCTTAATCCCTTCTTTCACTTTCAGGCAGGAGTCTGTGAAATTGCAGGAAGGGTTCTGAAGTGGTGGTAAAAGACTGTGAAAGTATCATCAGTGATAATCATTAAAATGTTTCAAGAGTCCCTCACCTTTAGATCAACTTGCAAGAAAACTTAGGGTTCCCTGAAGAGAGATTCTCTTTCCAAACGTCATCTAACATGTGGACTTCATGTTTCTCTGGGCTGGAATTTGTTTAGGTGTGGCTGTAAATGCAGCCTAGAATATCCTAGAGCTCATCGATCAATATATATATATATATATATATATATATATATATATATATATATATATATATATATATATATATATATATATATATAGATAGATAGATAGATAGATAGATAGATAGATAGATAGATAGATAGATAGATAGATAGATAGATAGATAGATAGATAGATATATATATATATAGATATATATATAGATATAGATATAGATATAGATAGATAGATAAAGATAGATAGATAGATAGATAGATAGATAGATAGATAGATAGATAGATAGATAGATAGATAGATAGATAGATAGATAGATAGATAGATTTGATTTGTACATTGGAAAAAAAAACCCCAAAAGGAATAAGAAAAAATAGGCAAAACAAGAGACATAACTTTTGGGAATGGAGAAGGAGAACAAAGCTCTGAAAGAGTCTGTATGATGGATGAACGGGGTGAGATGGATAGAGAGGGGTTTGTCCAATTCAATGTCAGTATGGATTTCTCTGTGCTAACAGAATAACTTGTCATGTCTTGCTTGTCTGAGGGCTAAAATCTATCCGTTCCATAACCCATCATCACCTGCAGGACTGAGGATCAATACTCCAGCAGCTGGTGGCTGTGGTCTAATTAAAACAGGCCGTGGTTTTGTTGGCTAAATCAAGTGATTCTGAGTGAGTGAGAAATCCACTAAGAATCAATGCAAACAATGGATTTCTGAACACATGCACACACACACAAATACACGCACACACTGATTTGGATGAAATTTATGAAATAAGTCATAATACCCACTAAGTCAGACAGTGACAGATGTTATTCTTAATAACCTAAAAAAGGCCTGCTTCATGAGTAGTTTTCCTGAACTAGATTTTTTGCATGCTAAAGGCTAGAACATGAGCTAAAGGCTAAAACAGAGGCTAATCTGTGTGTGATAGTGTTCATTCCAAATCACAGTCAGCAGTTATTCTGCAGTGGTCTATTCAAACTTGAGAGTCTATTATTAAAATGAAGAGTGAGGTTACGTTAGCACTGCTTGGTAGATGACTAGCAGGACATAACCAGGATTCACTAGCATTACACATTATGGACATGTCTTAAAGCGCTTAAAGCTAGCTCCACCCATAGACTGTATAAAAAACGGACGTCCGCCTGCTTTGCTCGAAGTGAGGTCCCCACAAAAACTGCTCCCCCTGGTGACTGGCTGCAGTATAGGTTTACAAATAAGGCTTTCCAACCATTTCAGATGGGCTGTAGTCAAACTTTAAAGAATTATTACACCTGGTAGAAATGTTTCTCACGTCCGATTATTGTAGTGATTTCTAGATATCATTTTGCTGTCTTGTATCCAAGTCCTCTTTTTTCTAAAAAGTTTCGTTTTCATTAGTTATACAAGGTTAAAAAGGAGGCTTTATATAACATTTAACAATGATTGACAGCTGCCGTTCTTGTGTATTTTTTTCAGGGATTGTAAAATATGTCGAGGGGAACAGTCAGGAAGTGATTAGACTCTTGAGAGAAAAAAAAATATATATTATTTTTGTCACCCAGCTCCACTCAGATTCTCCAAGAATTCTTCATCATCTCTACTGCGCAGACTCTGGCTCCATACTGCTACAATGGTGGCGCCTTAGACGGCGGTATTTTGGCTTCAAAACCGTATAATGATAAATGGCGGAGCCACGCTGTCCACTCTATATACAGTCTATGGCTCCACCACTTTGCTGGTTTCTTTTTCTTTATCCTGTTTTGAGCGTAGAACTTGGATCTACAGCTTGCAGTGATTATCCATTTAAGTTTATTCATGTATGAAAGATAGTAATTTGCAGAACAGCAGCTATTGGCGTTTTGTTGGACTTTTTTTTATCAAAGGAGATTTTATTTTTTTTGCTGTTACAGGTTGCAATGGCATACCACTAACACTAAGCCAGCATTTCTCATGTAGGTGTGTCAGAGAAGTGTTTGTTGTCTGTGGAAAAAAAACAGGAAAGCAGACTCGGGGGGAACTGCTCTTGTATTCAGGACATTATTGAATCTTTGCTTTGTTCCCCTGAGACTGCTGGCCACTGATAAATTACAAAAATTACCAGCAAGTTAAATCGGTGACATAATGCCAGCAAAAAGCAAACAATATAGGCTCTGTGGGATTTATTGCAAGGCTGTTGTACCGGAGCACAGCTTCCCAAGGCGTTTGTTAACACAGGATGATTCTACATCTCAGGATTTATGTTTCGAGCCAACTTTTTATACCAGAGGTGGAATTGGTGTTTGGCTTTATATAACCGGGGCTTTGGAGATGATGCTTGTGTGCGGGCTGGTTTCCTGTCAGTCTTAAGTGCTGGAGATCGGAGATCATGTCCTATTCCAGAATTGGAAAAATTGCTTTCAGGAAATAGCCCAACCTGTCTGTAAAGCATCCTCCTCTTTTAGCTGCAATGCAAAAAATTTTATAAAGGGAAATGCTTGAAACAAAAAGTTAATGCCAGTATTCTTTTAGAAGGCATTAAAATTCTATGGAGGTATTTAACACTCCCAAGTGGAAACTTGTTTTTGCCCAACTTAAACAAACTAAAATTTAAGACCACAACACAGTAAGAAGTTAAACATACTCTAGGGTTTTATTGACTCAGATAATAAATCATGCATTTACATTCCATCTATACTGTGTAATGAATCCCAATTACTTCCATTAACATTCTGTTTGATCTGTGAATGTCATCCCTGTACAAACTTTCTCATTCTGAACACGACTTGGACTCCTCTGTGTGTCGAGGTGTGAGAGGTGTCTCAGTCCACAGTGATCTAACTAGCCTGGTGAGTTCTAAAAAGCAGCTAATTAGAGTTAAGATAAATGCCCAGCAGGGAGTGAGCCAAGGTTAGGCCCCATCTGGCCCTGTTTCACACAGATAACAACTGCAGTGGGCTTGAAATTAAAGCTATAGATAGCTTTGACCTACGCATATACCCCTAGATAAAGATTTTTACTGAACAAAATGAAGTTGCTTAATTTGGGATTATATTGCTAACATGTGCAAATGTTGTTCAGCCAGCTTTGTTACAAGGTTACTGAGGTCAGGATAGGGTAATTGGCTTGCCTCCACAGCTATCCTCAAAGGACAGCAGCAACAAGGCAGTGTCGAGGATAAGTTCATCTCTCAGAAAGAAGGTTGTAAACTTTATGTTCTGGTTCAGAAGGACAATATTCAAGCTTTCTGGTTACAAGACTGTTTTCCAGACAGAAGATTTTTTTTTCTTTTACACAAGGCTTTTTGCTTTGAATTCTTAGTTCCACATGTTCAACAAGAGACTTTGCTTTAAGGAGTAACAAAGGATTTGAAAGATTTCTCCTTTTATGTGAAAAATACAGGGATAACTTCTTGTCAGGTAAAGAGGAGTAAAACAAGCTCGACTGGCCATTTGACAGGCATCTGGAATAAAGCAGCACACTGAGACAGGGTCCAAGTGACCATGACAAATTTGCAATCTGTAAAACAAGAACAGCGGAGGCTTCTATAATGGGTGTCTGAACAGTGAGGGTGGAAACATACTTGTGTTTCTGCCAGCAGAGGAGATCTCACACAGCCAGATGGCTGCTGCTGGTGCTGTCTTGATTCGTCTTTCTGTACTGGCTAAAACAGATAATTATAATTATCTTGGTGACAGAAACTGGCTGTTTCACGGCAAATGATTTTATCTGAAAGACAGTGTAGATAACTAAATTATGTAGTCAGCTAGATAAGGCTAGCAACACTTACCTAAGTGTTTTATGTATACATTGAGGGCTTGCCTATTGCACAATAACCATAACTAACCAACAAGTGGGTCTGATAATTCTTTTAATTATTTCCTATCCTTTTAGATAAATAGTATGTGGGAGGCCAAACAAAAGAGACACATCTGGACTTTTTTTGACTTGGAAGCACAAAACAATAAATTTATGGCAGCGTTTCTGTAAACATGTATCCTTGGCAAAGAGATATTTACATTTTGATTTACATACATTTTTGTGCAAATACAGCTGGCACCATGTCATGACACAACTCAAATACTTATTATCAACAGATGCCCTTCCTCAGACTGGATAGTTCATAGTTTTTGAATGCTTGAATGTTCATGAACTGAATAACAAATGAAAGTGATGCAGTACTCCCACCAGATGTTGTTTTAAGTTGTTTGCTAACCATGTTGTATGGCGGAAGAGGAAGAAAAAATTGGCATTAGAAATACAGACATACAGAAGTTGAGTAAAAGACAGATGTTGCCAGCGTCTGCTACTAGCAGCATTTCTCCCTGTGTTGATTAAAGCTACTGTTACTCACAAATAATTGTTGAAATAGATGTTAGCGACATGTGAGTTGGATAGTATTTTGGCTTATTAAAAAAACTGCCCATCTATGGAAAAACCCAATCACAGTTAAGGATCTCTAAGTGGCACCTATGGTGGACGGGCTGATTTCAAGGGGGCCCATGCCACCCCTGAACATCTCTCTGGATACGCCCCTGGTTGGACACATAGCTGAGTTAAAAACCATGTTGTTTTATCAAACTATAATAAAAGTAATCTAGACATAATATCTCAGAAGAAAGGACAGGAAAAAAATTACCCACAATGCCTTCAACAGCACATTGGGGAATATGTTTGCAGTGCATTGCTTTAGGCTATGGAAAGCAAAAACAATCAAGCTGTCAGACAGCACTTTACATCTCTGCAGGAATTATCTCAAGATGACAAAGATGTCTATGAGGGGAAAACAAGGTGTGCTACCTGTTTGTTCTACCCAAGCTTTAGATGGGCTTTTTTCAAATTGAGAATTGTTTCTTTTTTTAGTTCTAATTCTGAAACACACAACTGTTGCCAACATGTTGTTTCGTGTAAGGCAGAAGAGACTGCAATTCAGTCAGAAGAGTCTGCGTGTGGGCATTTAAAAGAGCAGTATAAATTGCTGCCGTTTTCTCTATGCGTCCTAGGCTCTTTTTTAATAGTGAAGCCCATTGAGTCCAAATGAGCTGCAGGTCAGTATGTGTGAGGGACTTTCCCAGTAGGTGACAAGACAGACTATAATAAATAGCTTGCTAACCACAGAAGAAATCTCATAAGAAGGAACAGACGAGAGAAGAAGCCCAGGGTTCACCACAGATCAGGAGGCCTGCGGCTAACTTTCCCTCAGCGGGTAGCTAATACATGAGATACTGCTGAGAAAATAAGAAGAAATAGGTTAAAGCAAAGCACACTACATAGGCACGCTTGAATTCTAAATTGCATTGTTTCATTTTGCAATGAGACTGTAATGGCTTTATGCAGAGCAGAATGCAACAGAAACAAATTTACACGTCTGTGAGGAGTGCATCAGTTTTCAGCTGAACAGCACACAAGGTGAAGTTTAGTTTTCAAGAGGCTGCTTCATCTCAGTTATGAGTGCGTCTCAGAGGTGAAAGGCGCTTAGATAGCCCTCATCCAGACATCTGTGCTGCCAGGTGTGCCTCATAATGCCTCTTTATTTCTGTCCTCAGAGGAAATAACAGCTAATTGATAAGTCTTTAGAGTTCAAACGCTTCTTACATCTCAGTGGGCTTTGGTGTGAATATGGATGTTTTTTTCCTGTTAAAAGATAAAGAGCAGCGAACATTGGCAGCTAATTACCACCTGAGTCCATAAATGTAGGCATAATATGCACTGCATGTGCGTCACTACAGGCTGTGGAGACAGAGAGTGTCTATTGGTTAAGTACGTCTTACAAAGACATCATCTTTGATTAGATATATAAACAAGATCAGAGTTAGAGTCCTGAGTTGCTAACATCAATTCAATTTTGATGTTTTTTTGTTTGTTTGTTTGTTTGTTTTTCCCTTTTTAAGTGCCTTTACACCACTTTATGCTTTGGTGATATTCACATGAGCTGTTCCACAAACTGCTCCAATTCTGTTCTAACACAGTGACATACACTGTGAGATGTACAGCACAAGGGGCTGCACGGTGCAACGATTAGCGCTGCAGCCTCACAGCAAGAAGGTCACCGGTTCAAATCCCCACCTCGGCCGGTGGGTCTTTCTGTGTGGAGTTTGCATATTCTCCCCGTGCATGCGTGGGTTCTCTCCGGGTACTCCGGCTTCCTCCCACAGTCCAAAAACATGCTTACCAGGTTAATTGGTCACACCAAATTGTCCCTAGGTGTGAGTGTGTGCGTGCATGGTTGTCTGTCTATGTGTCAGCCCTGCGATTGACTGGCGACCAGTCCAGGGTGTACCCTGCCTCTCGCCCAATGATTGCTGGGATAGGCTCCAGCCACCCGCGACCCTAAAACAGGATAAGCGGTATAGAGAATGGATGGATGTACAGCACAAGGTGTTTAGAGAACTTTCTCAAACGTAGAATGGGACTCTGAATTGACTGCACATGGGTTACTCATTCCTACACTGGGGACTACAGAGAAGGAGAGCCTTGCTTAAGTGTGTAGGTGTTCCTGACAGAGCTGGGTCTTTGGCTTTTCTTAAAGGTTGTGAAGGACTCTGTGGATTGAATGAAGTTGGTGATTCATTCCTCCACCAGGGGACAACAGAGGAGAGGAGTCTGGCTGGTGGCTCGAGGCCCTGTAGCAATGGGAGTGCCAGGAGTCTTCTTTGAGAGAGTGGGTGGAGACCTTGGCTGGGAATTCTTAGTGGGTAGGACATGTTTTTGTCTGTGCAACCAAAACACCAGTGGAGTCACATGTGTCATTTTTGGGTTGGTTAAAGATTAGATGTGCTGCTGTCTTCAGGTGCTGTGCACATTTAGCTTCTGAGGTCTGACAGTAAGACATTGGAGTAGTTAATATGTGCTATTACAAAAGCCTGTACCAGGAGCTGTGCAGCTTTGTCAGACAGGGTCTGGTCCTCTACGTAGACTGTGGAATACATGGACCAATTCTCAGTGACGTCATCCATTTGTTTTTGATGCCTATTGTCATCAGTTGCCTTATTGTAAAAGCTAACTCAGCCTAACTTTCCTGTCATCACGGCATGCCTTTATTTCAGCAAAACTTCCAATTTTAAACTTAAAAAAAAAAAGGAGTTGTTGTTGTTGAACAGGCTGTAAGGTGGCGCACCTGTGGTTAGCGCTGCTGCCTTACAGCAAGAAGGTCATCAGTTGGAATCCTCTTTCAGGCAAGGGGGGCCTTTCTGTCAATCTGGCATCCTTCCATGGTTCATAAACATGCTTATTAGTTTATTTGGTGATTCTAAATTGCTTGTAGATGTGAGTGTGTGTGCGAAAGGTTGTCTGTCTCTATGTGTCAGCCCTGTGATTGACTGACCTTTGTTGCGAGTGATGCCCAGCCTCTTGCCTGAAGACAGCTGGGATAGGCTCCGGCCACCTGCGACCCTGAAAAAGAAAAGCTGCAGAAGATGAATGAATGAATGAATGAAAAAATGAAAACAATATTCAACCCCGTAAATTTATGTTTGATCCCCCCGGGCAAATCAACACAGCCAATCAGCATGTACTTTAAAGGTCAGCTGGTCACCAACCATGTGAGGAACCAGCATTGATTTTTTTTTTTTTTCTCCAGATTTAACCGATTGATTATGTCACCAGTAAGACGAGATATGGATGGAGCACAATTCATGAAGCAGGACTTGCGTACGATCACGAAAAAGGAAAAAAAAGTTGGGTTAACTGTGGTGTTGGGAACTGTGCTTGTCATTCAGTTCTTGCCGTTTTTAATGTTTAAGTTATAATTCTAGAAATTGATCATTATATAAAAAAAAACAAAAAAAAAACAATGAATAGCTCTCTTAGTTTGGTCTACTGTGCATTAAATCTTGATAGATGGTTATCCTGCTGTTGTCATTTCACCTGACAGGCATCCACAGTCTGCTATCATTGGCTGTTATCACCCTCGAGGTAAAATTTGTTTCGTGCAGGAATGAATAGAATGCCGTGCCGGAGACCTGCTCTCCATTTCCCAAACTTATCTGTGACATTTCTAATTCATGTACCTCGCTTGCAGTCTCCCAGAGGACACCTCACTCCCTCTCTTTTATTGATATTTATGGTGTGATGCTGTCTGGGTGCGGGGACTGTGACAGCTCACTCTCCAAAGCAGCACTTGGATTGTTTGCTGCCGCGCTCAAAGCAATAATGTATTTGTCACCCACTGCCAGACGCCATACACTCCGCCGTTCATCTTTCTGTGCTCCATTTTCTGTACAACAAAGGAGAAGTATGTTCTACTTCCCCCTGGCAGCTACGAGAATTGATGTCTGAATTTTTTAGGCAAAACTGCTGGCCATTATCAAAGAATCAATTGGCTCAGTGTCTTCATCATTGGATGTCCAGGCTTTACATTTAAAGTGGTCACAGTGAGTTTAAAAACACAAAACAAATGTCAAATTCAAGCGGAGATGTAAATTAAAGTATGAATAATGCATAAGCTGGAGGGGAAATGTGATGGTACTTTCCCTTCCTCTCATTACTCCACAATGCTGCTTTTATTAATGTTTAGATTTCATGCTGAGAAATAAAATTTTAAAGATAATTCAGGTTTATAACAAGCTGGTTCTTGGTTTTATGGGTTGTATCTGTCATTCCCAATGACAACACTTGGGTAAAATGGACTTTTTCAAGTTTATTAGAGAGAAATCTTGAAACTTTGAACTGGCTTTTCTATCATATTTGGGCTGAGAGCACCTCTGGAAACAGTTTTCAGTGAGGGTTGGAATAATGGATCACAGTTAACTGAACGCATTTTTCAACTAAAAAAGCAGCATATCCATCAAAGGACCAGTGACTTTTGCGTGCTTTACCAATGTGGTGCAGGTTTGAGTAAAGCCCCAGGGACTATTTCGCCCTTCAAAGAATCTCAGGTTTGAACATATGTGATTGATGCAGTACTTGCAGCTTTCAGAAAACTGTCTGAGCAATGACTAGATTCTCTGTTTTTTTTTCTCTGTTGGCAACACTTCATGCACAGTTTTGCAGTAAACACAGAAGAAATAATGGCCACAGTATTCCAGATGAGTCTGCGGTCTGGCTCGACTCCACCACGACACCTGATGAGATAGGTTTCTATTCAAGTCAATGTGTCAACTCACACTGGATCCACTTTGCTGTGGTCTAGCTGCGCCCCTGCTCCAGCAGGTCGCAGCAGATTTCCTTGCCTCCTAAATGTGCCACCCCAATTTAAAAAAGGAGATCGAGCATAGCAGGAAGTCTTGCATGGAAATCAACTACAAATGCCCATTGACTTTCAGAATAAAACAAACCATGTCAAAAACAGATCCTATTTAGCTTGACTACAAAAACAGTTTTAAAGCCCAACATGAATGATGAGAGGTTCAATAGTGGAGTGGGAAACATGGGAACTCCTCGGTCTCACGACTACTGCTGTCTGGTGTCCTGCAACTTGAGGTATGAAAGAGTCACAATCAACACACAACACAGTCAAGCCAGACCAGAAACACAACTGGTGTGTTCCCTGTTTTAGACAACTAGCTGTGCATGTAGCACAGTTTTAGCTTCAAAAAACAGCTAAAATACACTGGATGCGTCTGCAGTGCGTCTGCATTCCATTAAGGCAGATGGATCAAATAGGTTTCATGCAAATCACTGTGTCAACTTACACAGGATCCGTTCTGTTGTAGTGCGTCTGCATGGCTGGTCCGTCGTGCTGCAGGTAATACGCAGCCATCCTATTTGTGACGGTTGCGGAGCTGTGACACATAAATTCAACGTAGGAAAAATTGAGTGGGACAGGAAGTCATGACTGGAAACTACCTAAAAACACCCAGTGACTTCCAAAATAAAACAAAACAGAGTCGAAATTAGTTCATTTCTAGCTTGACTATGACAACAAACGAACATAATGAGAGGAGCCAGACCAGGAGTCAACAGGTTTGAGGTTTTACAGCTCAACATGAATAAAGCCAGGCTTATCAATGGAGTGGAAAGTGCAGGGACTTCTTCTTCTTTGTTATAGCATATCATTATACATTGATTGTCTTAATTACTTTTGATAGATAATAGTGACACAGTTTTTTCATGGTAATGTCCCAAACACATATTCACATTACAGGGTGATTTAAAAAAGGGAAAAATCAGCTTCTTACTGGTAGCTACAGGTGGTTTCTATCAGCCCCCCATTCATCCCTAAAGAACTGCATCTCCTTGTATTGGTCACAGGAGGCCCCATCTGTACTATTATAGTTCTGCAAACACTAATCGTTTGCTTAAGCAACACACTGACGGGGTCCACTTGTATTTGAGACCACATCACCGTCGTGTGAATGGAATACGAACACAGCAGGCCCATGTACAAAAATCTCACCTGGGGCTTTATTGATCTCATGATCTTTACCGATGCTTTTTCAAAAGTCAACAGATTTGTTGGCCAAACAACTATGGGCTTAGGGAACATTTACTTTTTTTTTTCAAAATAAGTGGCTTCCTAGGTCCAGCAGTATTGGGCATTGTCGTGGAAATGCAGCTAAATCCAGTGACAAAGCTGACCAACTGACTGAATGCATGTCTTCATTGCTCTTCTGCCCTTTGTTCTTAAAATGACACCTAATCCTACTTTGATGGGGTTGGACCTATAACAGGTTTTATTCAGTAATGACCGGCCAAGACGGCTCCAGCCTGCAGTGCTCTCACTCACTTTTACTGTCTTTACACGCTGACTTGCACAGCTTTTGTTGTATCCCAGCTGGTTGAAAGCCACTCTATCTGGGATAAATCTATGAAATCATGAATAGATTAGGCAGACAGCTATTTATAGAGAGCTCTGTATGGTGGGCTATTCTTTGTGTGGCATGGCGCATTAATCTCCAACAATAGGTGAAAGAAGTAGATCTGCTGGGGCAGAAAGATTGGAACTTCCCCTTGTGGTGGTTTGAAATGGAGTCAGAGCCGTGACAATGATGTCACGGTAGAGACCCAGGCATTCAGATGGGGATCACAGGGTTTGGCCTTGTTAGAATATTTCCCCCATAAAAATGAGGCCCTGTCAACATAAATGCCTACTCCATCCGTTCCTGTCTCTTTAGGGCACAAACCTAATCAGCGAATACATTAAATGTGACTGGCTGGATTTTGTGCAGATGCATCCAACCTCTGGTAGATCTCATGCCTGCAATGACTGAGCCGATTTAATTGGATGGATGAAAGCAGGAGCTCTGCAACAGTTTCCTAATAGTAAGAGTTATTACGACTGATTTGTCACCCAGCGGCAGCGAGAAAGCATCTCACATTGGAGGCGCCGGGGGTTGCCTCGCTAAAATAAAAAGGTTCCTTCCTTTGCTGCCAGCTTGTTGTGTGTAATCACTGGATGGAATAATCTTAATTGGTGAGGCTGATGGCAATATGGAAGTTTAGTCTGACCTATCAAATCAAAACAGGCAGCCATGTGAACAGTCAACAGAGCTACGGTCCAACATTGGTCTGATGTAACAAAAAGACAGACGTCACAATAGCAGCTTGTCTGTTTGATTTTATTCCTGAGGAGCCGTGTTAAACAACTCAAAGCAATTTTCCAACAACAACTCTCAGAACAATTTTCTATCAAACTAAATCCAATCCTTTCCATTTTCAGTTCCATGTTGTCTGAGTCCGGGTGGTTTTATGGCCCATTTTACAGTCAGATTATTGGAAGGAAAATGTCTTTTTGATGTTCTGCTCTTTCTTTGTTGCCTGGTAATATCCCCTTAGTGCTGAAAGGATCTGACCTCCATCACAAAGTAATCCTGCTGCAAAACTTTTCTCACTCTCATATCCATTTTAGGGGACACAGCAGGGTCAACAACTGAGGATATATAATGTGTTTCAATAGATGTATTTATCAAGGTGCAATTAAACACACTCTTAACATTACTTAATATGAAGTTGTTTTTAAATCATACTTTTTTAGATTATTTTTTTTCCCTTTACCATGAGCAAGGAAATAGCTTTTGGATTTGTTTTCTCTAACTTTCTAAGCCCATGAGTTTGTAGTGCTGAAAACTTTTGGGTACACTGGTACAGAAATAAGGTTTATAGTTCTCCAAGTAACTCAAAATTATAACTTTGTTTAAGTTTTTGTTTCTATTTCACTGTTTTTAAGTGCCACTCTTCAATAAAATGTCATTATTTGTTCTGCTCTTACACTTAGGCTTTCCCCTCCAATAATAGGGGGTCCAATAATAGCTAATCATATGAGTCTTAGGAGCACTTCAAGATTATCATTTCACTGGATTACTATTGACTTTCAAAGAATGTAACAAAAATCAAAACTACATGAAAATATTCTCAACACCTTTATTGTTTTTGATGAGATGCAAAAGATCCTCTGGCAGTTTGCAGATCTGTTGATGAGATTTTGTGAGGTCTGGATGATTGCATGGTTGGATTGCTTGTCCATAGCCTCCTATTTCAGTTAGTTTATTTCATAATATCCCTGCATTCATGAGCAATTTGACATTGTAAATAAACATGATGACGTATTGTTTTTTATTCTTCAGAAGAGCTGGTAAAATGGTGCGTTACTATTGATCAAGACATCTTGAGCCATGAGCAAAACTTTCTCCTTGTACTTTCTCCTTGCACTGGTTCAAATTGGGATTCATCACCTTGTTTCTTTTGACAGCAGCCAGGCTGCTAAAACACACAAGTACAGTATTTTATGCATTGATGTTACTGACTGCTAATGTGGGAGAAAGAGCAACACACTTGTTTATTTGGTGATGCTAGTGCTGCTCAGAACTGAAGGTGAAAAAAGTAAAGCTCTTACAAGCTATTAAATAGGAGCAATGCAGAACCAAATGTTCTGTGGCTCACTTTTAAAATTGAGGGTTGGATTTAAAACAGGTCAAATAAAAACCTAATGATGTGAATACAATTTGTAGGACTTGAACTGACATTTATTTTAAATATCAAACCGTTGTATTACAGGCAAAGGAACCAGCTTGCCTAATAAGCTCCATGCATGAAGGAGTAAGTCATTTGTCTGCCTGCACCTGTCGGCCCTGAGCTGCTGACCCCAGTTTGATGCTGTGGGAGTTGGGCGTCTCTTAATCTCAACAGCACTCACCTTGCCAGCCTAACACAGCACCACAGTCAGCCTACAGGCTTCATTTGCAATAATAGCTGGATTGAAACGTTGGCTGGCTCCAGTCTTATCCACCATTAAAACCCCAGGATACATCCCTGGCAGTGATTAACAGGTATCCACATGAAGGACAGGCTATTTCCTGTTTCTGACTGGTTAGACTCGCTCCACTGACCCATTGTTGCTGTAATGTGGTTGTTTTCAGGTTTTACACTTTGTAATCATTGGCTGGGCTTAAATTTAATGTTGCCTCCACTCTGTCCATTAAAGGGAAATAGTCTTTTTTAGAGTTCTTTTTGTAAGTGTATTTTGGGACACTTCACCTCATTTGGAGAAGTTAGGACAGTGAGGGGCAGGAAATCGGAGGAGAGGGTGGAGAGCCTCATGCAGAAATGAGGCTGCAGTTTTGGGCAGAAGCTGGCCAGCCGGCTGGACTTTAGGATGTATGACTCAACCATTCTGCCAAAGTTGCATCAAAAAATCGGGGCTTTATATGCAGTATGCCAGCTGATCAGACAATTATAAATGACATAAATCCAGAAAATTAAACAATAATAGAAAGCTGATAGACACCACTGCCTATATTTAAAAAAACTTCAAATTAGTTATAGCTCTTGTTGAAGTAATAACTGTGATGAAAAAGACTGAAAGTAATTTTGATGCCTCAAAAAAAAAAAGAAAAACAAAAGACCACCAGGGAAAGATTGATTACTTCCAAATTGTAATTTTTTAAGTTTTTAATCATTTTTGTGGTGAAGCTGTCACTTACACACAGTAACAGCCTGTGTTTTTCATTTTCCATGGATTCACAGTAAGAGATACAGTTAGCTGCCAAAATAAAAAAAGATTAGTTTTTTTTTCTTTCCTCGTTTTGTCTTATATTTAGGAAAGTAGAAACATAGAGGTTAAAGGTCCCATTTTGTCCACATTTAGAGCCAAAATGTATACAAACTGTTCTTTCCAGGAAGAGATACAGTAAATAAAAACGAAAGTACAGGTATAAAAACCTTCTCTGCAGCTTTTTTTTTTTTTTTAAACAACTGAGCATCTCCTTCTTTGCATGTTTAGCCAAGCATCTAAAAATAACACAAATGCAGTTTTTTCCTGCATATTTTGGAGGGTAATGAGTCTCTCTGAGCTGTGTTTTACTTGGTTTTACAGCTGCATGAGCTTCTTTTCTTCTTTTGTGTCAAACATTTTTCAGTTTTCTCTCGTGTGGTCTTCTGTTTTTCACCAGCCTCTCCTCTGCTTTTTTCATCTTTTATCTTAGAGGTATTGTTTTGTGCATCAGTAGTTGATGCTGCGGTAGAATTTAAATCAGTGTTCTGGCGCTGCATCTCTCTCTTTAGCCTGTGTTTATGTCCATGCTCCTGTAGTTTTTCACTGACAGTCTGAGCCCCTCAGCAGAGTGAGGGTAACTGGTGAAACTTTAGGGGCACATTTAGTTATACTGCTAAAGTATATTGTATGTGAGTAGAGACAATCTTCAAGTGAAACAAAGGTTATGAAAGAATGAGATAATTTTTGTTCACCATGACTATGTGGCAAATCACAAGTGACAGCAAACCATTCCATATGGCTCACACAGTGTGTAACTCACACTTATGCTGATGACATAGTTCCTTGCGTCTGTGGTTTCCAAAGTGAAGATTGGGACTTTGCAGAATAATTTAAGAGAAACAAAACAGAACCAAAGAGTGCTGATACTTCTGTACAATCAGCAGTGTTGTTGCCAGTAAATGTACAGCCAGGTGATCATCTCATTGAACTGCCTAATAGTCATAATCATATTCACTTAATTAGATAAAAATACTCTATGATTTTGTATAACATTACTCTTTTATTTATACTGTGCTGGTTCTACCACTAACACCCAAGTTTAGGATGGTTGCCAAGCACTGTAATTGGTACACTGAACATTGCCCAGAGCGTGGAGCAGAAAAGCTGGATAAATGATTTGCCAGCAACATTTTTTAGCATTCAGATCATTCAGAGAGCGGATTTAAGAGGAATATTACCGTAGGAAAATGTCAAATGTATTTTAACAGTACAGCACTGACTCTGGGGGAAAAATAAGTCTAGATACAACGATTGACAATACAATCTGAAATTATTTATGTGCAAGTGAAGACTTTCTGGTTCAGTGTGCTACTGTATTTGTTTTCTAATCATGCCATGCATCGCACAGTTAATTACAGAGCTTGTATTAATGAGCATCCTCTAATAATCCAACAAAGTGTTACATAAATAGTCTCAGCCCTGCAGCATAGCTAAAAGGGCCTGATCTCAATGTGTAAAACAAACACCAAGTTCATCACACACTTACACAATAATGGTGGCACACATTAACACCAGTTTGTGCAGACCTTACTAAGATTTAAAGGTGGTTTTGCATCAAGCTGATGAAGCGTGTTAGATTATATTCTCAAAGGGCACACTAATTAACACATTAAATAATACAACATGGTGTAATATTAATGTTTCACACTAGATGCTATTATGTATGCATAATGCTTGCTTCCTTTTTGTATAAGTATGTACAAAGAACATGTAGAAAATGCTTTTAAGCAGCTCTGTAAATGGTAGACTTATTAGTGTTGGAAAGATTTCTACTGCACTTAAAAACTACAGCCAAAATCTCCATGGTGTTTTTTTTTGTTTTTTTTTTAAACCATTGTTTTATTTTGGCACTTAAGAAATTTGGCACCCTGTGTGGAGATGAAAAAATAAATGCTGTTGGAGATCCTTCAAAGGAATAACATTAGGATCCAATTTTCAAGGACTCAAAACAGAAGTGACGGTCGTGACGTCATGAGCGGCTCAGCTTCGTTGATCCAGCATCCACAGTAAAGACACACAAGCTGTTGATGGCAGAGGCAGCCAACTTTTATGAGTCACCTATCTAAATATAAATCAGGTCATAATTAGACAAAAATAAGTAGTAGTTTAGAGCTAATTGGTGATGCAGTTTCACAAAAGCTGTTTTGTTTGGCCTGCAGAGATTACACTTACAGAAACATTTAAATTTTAAGCTCTTACTTTTCCATATCACTCACACAGCTTCAAACAGTTCTAAACAGAATGCTAATATTTAAATGATGACAGTCAAACTTTTTATACAGTGTAAAATGAGTGTGTCAAGGCTGCAGACTCTTAATTCTTAGTATTTTAACATTAGAATTTAAATAGATTGTTTGCAGGTAGCACAGAAAATGTTTTGTGTTTCGTATTTATTAAGGCTTTCTTTCTTTTATTGATTTCTTGATAAAATTGAATTCAGGTGATATATGTAAGGTCAAGCATGTATTGATTTATTTAGCCTGACTTAATTTAAGATCAATGGCCTTACCAGGAAATACATTATAGGATAGAAACAGAGTAAATGATATACTATTAAACTGCTAACTACAACAAGTGTTAAGTTACGAAATTGTACATATGGCGTAGAGGTTGCAATCTTGTCATTTACTACATTTCTGAAATGTTTTTCCTCTTCATCCTCGAGGAATTTATATATAAAACAAACTTAAAGAGGGGGTATTGACCTTTTTCAGGCTTGATACTGTCCCCTTGGTACCCAGAAGTAGATTTACATCTTTGAATAGAGCTATTTTTCTCACACTGGTGTTGTAGAAAACCCTTTTCCAGCCTCTGTCTGAAAGGTTTGTTTTAGCTGCTGTCTCAGCTCCCCACTCTACAAACCCCCTTTTCCTTGACTGGCCAACCCCCTTAAAGGCATGTAAGAGATAGAGCGTTGGGCAGACCTTTGTGTAGTTGTGAACCAGTTTGGAGATCCTTATGTAATGATTTCACCATTTCTGCAAGTCTTGTGAAGATTTTGTCTATTTTTATAACAGTTCACTTTAAGCAGTTTACAGACAGATTTAGTGACTTCCTCAACATATGAATGAGGAGCAGTTTGAAAATCTGGCCATGTTTAATTTGAACATCCAGTATCATTGTTAAAGCATAATACCCCCTCTTTAAGTTTCTGATTGTGCTATTCCTGTCATATTTGTTTCATCAAGCTTACAGATAAATAACTATCAGCAGCATCCTGTCACATCAATCCACAGAGGAATTATTGTATCAGCTGATAACATTATACAAACAAATATTGCATCACTTAACTGACGGCATCCCCCCTTTTGATTTGTAAATTATTTTCTTCTTCCGAGATTTACAGTGTGTGTTTCATCACCACTCTCTCTGACTGAAGGACAGATATAAGCAGCGTGTTAGATAAAAATAACCCAGAGCTCCATACAGCAATCTGTCAAGTTGCACTGTAATCTGTTCACTTCTGTCTCCTCTTAGTCTTCTTCACATGTGCTTGTCTGTTACTGGTCCTTGTTGGATACAGTTGGCAGAAAGGGATGAGAGAAAACTAGCGGATAAAAGACAACACAAAATTAAAAAGATGCTCAATGTAATGATCTCTGTCTGCAGATATGAAAGTCTGTGAGAATCCACTTCAATATGAACTAAAAATATCCCTCATGAATATTCATAAAACAGAATGTTCTCCTTTTATTCTTGTGTGTTATGTTCGCATTTCACATCAGTAACAATTTCCTCATTATTGGGCCAATGACTAGCAGAGATAATGAACATACAATAATTAACCTAAATCCCAGACAGTGAAGGCGTATTAAAGGTTCCCTGTGGAGTTTTCTTTGTTGCAAGCTCTGTACCATTTACTTTCAGAAAATGCTTTGAGTAAATCATTTAGGCGCACAAAGATTTCATTCCTTTGATTGACATCCACCAATATGCTAGGGCTGGGTACGGGTGGAGAGAGACACACTGAGCAAGTCTAAGGTTTGATTAAAAATAAATGAATAAATAAATAGAACAAAAAAGACCTTTTGGTTGACAAAAAACAGTGAGTTTCTAAACTGTTATGAGCTGCAGCTACCCAGAATAATTGTTTATTCTGAAATATAGAGGCAGAACATTTGTTTTGGATTACTTGTTCAGTAATTGACAAATCCCTGAAGTAGCGTCTGTTAAGTTGATTCTGTCAAGTCTCAGTTTCACTGTTAATAGAAACTCACACAATGGCCTCTTGCTTTGAGTATAACTTTTATCAATGCCATGATCCTGAAAAAGCCCCAAATAATTTTTGAGCAAATGAGTCCTCTTAAGCCCTTTTTTTATTTATGAGTGGCCACACTGAAAAAAAGAACAATCTTTGTTAAGAAAGAAAGAAAGAAAGAAAGAAAGAAAGAAAGAAAGAAAGAAAGAAAGAAAGAAAGAAAGAAAGAAAGAAAGAAAGAAAGAAAGAAAGAAAGAAAATCAGTTCAAAAACAATGACAGTAATGATAGACTATTTGCATGCAAGCACATCTGCAAAAATGACTTTACTTACTTTGACTTTGACTTTACTTTAATGCTTTCACAAAAAGGCATTTCTCAATATGTTTCCACATTTTTCAAACAATTTTACCAAACACGGATCCTTTGTAAATGACCAGGGCTAAGGTTGCCTGAATGGAAACACCATGATGAAGATGAAAAATGTAAAAACACAAACGCGGTCTGGTCTATACTCCAGAGGAGAACTTTGAAAGAGCTTTTCTGAGCTGAATTGAGGTCAGAACGGTCATTTTCTGATGCATTCCAGGAAGTCAGAAAATCGAAATGCTGCCCAGCTTTGGCAACAAGCAGAGTTGTCTCTGTGTCTGAAATATTTGAGCTTGAATGGATTTTTATCTGTGCCTGAATGCAGATAACTTTTAAATAAACTGTCATCATGTTATCACTGATGTGAGCTGGGATGTTGTTACAGCAGATTGCACTCCACATGGACTGTTTTTACACACACCAAGTCGGCTGATATCTGATGTCTGCTGTGAAGTCTGATAAAGGCTACAAAGGCTCTACAAACAGATACTAGAACGCTTCCCATACTGATTTCAGGCCCCTGCTTACCTAGAATCTGTAAAAGTTTAAAGGGATATCCCAAGTAAACAAAATGACTGATAAGGGCCAGGAAAACTGGTATTTTTGTCCAACATTACAAGGATGAATAAATCACCCAGCAGCACTGAAATCTTTCACAGCTTTCAGCTATTATAACTGTCACTGAATACCTGTTGTGCTGTTTTTTCTGTGACTTACATTGCACAGCAGGACCTTGAGTGATTTTTTGACTTGCTCCAGTTCACTAAGAAAAACAGAGGAAACACAACTTGTCAGTGCGATAGTGGCTCCAGGACGCTGCTGAACCAGGATCATCCTTTTGTGTAGGAAGGCTTGTACCATTGTTTGCTCCACAATGCCTGGCTGTGTGGAGCATTTAGCTGTTTTGCTGAGAAAATCATCCCCAGCAAGTGGCAACAATGGAGATACACGTGGCTGATCTGATTGCAGCACAGGAGCAGCTCGCTTTCATCTGTAATGCCGGGAAACAGATCATGTAGCTGGAGCTCTTATCTCGGAGATGTATGCTGACAGCTTACATAGGCTCGCTGCGCCTCCTCCTATTTTTTTGTCATAGCTCTTAATCTTTGATTTCCCTTCCTGCACCTTTCTCCCCGTGCTGTTGGTTTGTTGCTCCTTACATCTCTCCCTTGCTTCCACACCTGTCTCTACAGCTGCTTCTTGTTGTGTTTGTGCTCCTTCTCTGCCAACAAAGTGCCTTATTTAATCCATAGTTTTTGTGACTCATCTGTCAATCCTTCTGTATTTCTTTTAGTCTTTCTCCCCTCATCTACCCATCCTTCTTTTCCATCTATCTTTAACACCCTAGACCCCTCCTTCCCTCTGGTTGCCTTTCTTTTCTCACCCTCCATCCCATAATTCACCTTTCCACACTCTTTATCACTTTGTCTTTACACTTCTATCCACACCCCTCCCCCATCCATTTCTAATATCACTCCCTTCATCGCTTGCTCAGGCCAGCTCTGATAGCCACATGTGGCCTCCATCGCCTGATCTTGAAAAGATAACTCATCCCACTGATGCTATTTTAAGCCTGTCTTGCATCCTCTCTCTCCTCTTTCCTGCCCTGGCAAGCTAGCAGCTACACAACTAGACGTTCTCTTCCTGTTTGTGACTTTGAAATCAGAAAAATTAGAGGTATTGTCAGGGGACAAACCAGTTTGACAGACAAAGCAGATTTCTCACCATACTGTTGCTTAAAGGAAGATGTGAAGTTTTGTAAAAGACCTTGAAGGAAGTAGAAGGTGCATATTTTTCACTCAGAAAAGTCTTTTTCATATATCCACATACTTCACTCTTCCTCTTCCATTTCCAGGGGGGCGTGTCAGATATTTTGGAAGGTGGTAGGCCAGCTGGGACAAAGCTTATGCCGAGATGACATGATTAAAGTGTTAGTGCGCACATGTCTGGATATCATTATCATTATTCAACATTTTTCTCTCCCCCAAAGCTACTTAACTTTACAGGCCCTGTGAGGAGTTTTTTAACTGGTTGAAAAAAAAGTCTCACTCCTTTGACCTGTCTATTCAAATGTGATTAGCAGAAACAAGTTTGGTTTTTTCCAAGGGTGTGGTATTGCGTATGGACCGTATTGACACGTCGACACCAATCTCCAACAATGGCTGAAATGTCCCCACCAATATTAGGTTTAAGGGGAAAAATGCACCTCATGCGGCACACAAAGGGTTAAATCCTTTCACACCTCGTCACCACCTTCCAAATACGAGTATAAGACTGGTCTGGATGCTGGGCAAGAAAAGAAAGGTGAAACGGCTTTATCACCCTACAAAGTATAAGGCAACCGCTAATGGATGCAAAACACCATTTCCAACCATTTTCTCACTCTCTATGAATGATTTGTTACTTTCACTTTTCTCTGGTGACAAAAGAAGCAACAGATCAGTTCTGTTTGTCAGACAGCAGTGGAGTGGCAGGGTTACAGCAACAGGTGATTTTGAATTCGGACATGGTGGTTTATATTGCAACGCTGTACAGGAATGCTCCAACAAAGTTTAGTTGTGTATCTTACACAATGACAATAAAGCTTGTTCTAATTCTTATTCTTATAAATTTAAAAATAGAAGAATTAATTATATATTAACAAAAAAAACAACAGAGGCACTCTGGTAAAGCTGCAAATTTTTATATCAATATAAGGAGCAGGCAGACAACGTGTTTTTATACACAAAGATTTTCGATTGTAGTTCTGATTTAGTGATCCTGATTTAAAAAGTTTTGTCTTGAGCAAATACATTTTTACTTTGGGAAACCTTTCATTGGAGCAGCCTGTTTTTTTTTAAATCATAGCCTGGTGGATTATTTTGTTAACACCAAGTTATGTCCCTCAGTGCTCCAAAGCCAGCATTGTGCTAATACCTGAGCTGTCAATCTGCTTGTGTTTTGATATGAATCTATGCATAATTCAAAGTTTAATGCAGTTATTTGAGCTGCTTCGTCTGTCATGTCTTTACACAATTCTAAAAAAAATGTGGTGTTGGTGCAGACTCAAACTTGTACCTCTGGGTTTTAGTGCCTGCATCTGCCTTTGATTCCCCACAACAAAATACTAAGTTGATATTCAGCACTCACAGCTAGCTAAGTTTTTGTAAGGGACTTTTGCAAACTCAGGCAGTGGCAGTGAGAAATAAGTTGAAAAGCAGGAGTTTTTTTATGCAAACTGAGAATAAACACAAGTCGAAGTCGCTGTACAGAATGTCTTGTTTATTGGTTGTTGTCATACATTTTCAAAATTACCATTTTTTTTTTGTATCTAAAGACTCTCAGATGAATTGAGCTGTCTCTAAAGGCGGACATAAGAACACCTGTAACACAGGGTGACTCTCACCACAGACATTTGTCAGTGATGTATAACTTTCACTTTAAAACCTCTGTTTAATTTTCATAGCAGAAAAAGCTTTGAAAGATGTTTTAGTAATAGAACAAAAAAGTGTCATCACTCTTCTCTTTGAGTCATAGTTAAATGTCTCTGGTGAGAATCCCCCTCTGCTTTTGCAGGAGCTCAGTCACACTGCAGAGTTGACTTTTTATTTGATAATGTTATACACCTGTGGAGGAACAGCAGACACTATCAACACGTTTGTGCTTATCTTTTTTTTTTTTTTTTTTTTTGGAGTTTCCATTTTTTTCTGTTAAATATCAGTTTTGACATAATCTTTTTCACAAGAACAGACTAAGTTAAAATCTGTTATAATTTTTGTATACCAACATGCTCACAATGTACCGAACCATTTTTTCTTTTTTACTTTTTAGTGTCAGAACAACAACAATCAAAACAGACGCCCTTTTGTTTTGAACAGTATGTGCCAGATCGACCACGGTGCTGTCAGTGACTTTCTTTATGGATCGCAGGCTCGACAAAGGCAGGAGTAAAAACCAAACAACACAAAAAAAGAAAACAGGCCTGCGGTCATGTAAACAGGCTTCACTCACAGGGCATGACTGTATTTGCAGGAAAGTAAACCACAGAATGTAGTCCGGCACTCCAAAAAAATATTGACTTACAAACTTAACATTAGTTCACAGTCTCTCTTTTCCTTTTCGCACATCACATTAAACAAAAAAATAAAAGCTGCAGCCACTTATCAATAACATTTACATCATTTGCTCTTCTTTTCAGACCCAGAGAACTGAACATTGTCTCATGTGCTCCAAAGGTGAAAACTGGTCAGCGTGACATACAATCGTTCACTCGCATTGTGCATGTAAGGTGATAACATATATTTTTTCAAATACTTTCTTGCTTTGTGTTTCTTTATTAACTTTGTACATTGTGCAAAAACAGCTGAAGTCTACTCTAGAAGGCCACCGGGTGTCTTGGTATTAGTTTTCCCTCTGTGTCTGTTCGACGGCACGTCTTACCATAAATGTGTATTTGAAAATGCTCTCAGATGCATTTCTGAGGCTGATGGATCTTGTAGTGGTTTTGTCAAAGTAAACAAACCCAGCACTCTGTTTTTTTTTCCTTGTCTGTTTTTGGAAATGCAGGCAGAGTCAAACAAACATGATCCTTCATTTCAACTTGCTTTATCATTTCAACTGGGCTGAATATGAACAGCACAAGGCTGACTACTGCAGATATTAACTGAAAAATCAATGCAACTGTTCACCTTTCATGTGAATCATGAATCAACTGTTTGTTTCATTTTTTAAAAAACTTTTTGAACAACTACCAGGCAACAATTGTACAAAAAACTGAAATCACACTTTGTGGTAGTATGAAACCACTTTTGATACAGTCTTTTGAGTGAGCATGCTGTTCAGAATGATCAACAGTGAAGATCAACAGGAGCCAAAGTACTACAAGGCCTTATACTCAAACTGAACGTGGTCAGGAACTCAGGCTTGGATTTAATGAATAATGTGCTGTGAGATCTTCCTGACCAGGGAACACAGTTGTAAAACATTATTTTAACTTACTTTGGTTCTGCATGGTAATCCCTGACAAATAAGTGTATAAAATAAACTGAACCAGTGCTGCTAGACTCAAATATTGTGTCATAACTCATCTAGAGTGTGAACATTGATGATCGTAGATCTGGACTCTCACTCAGACATTGACTGCATTAGGACCCAGAAGATGGAGAGGAATGGACTCAGACTTATTTCCTGATTAGGTCGGTTAAATTTCTCTCGTTGGTTTATTTTCATTAAAACCTCAATAGTGTCTTCAGTTTCTAGCTAAGGCTTGCAAATGTGTGGTTATGCATGTCTTGGTAAGCTTTAGCTACCACAAGAATGTTTGTAAGAGATGCCACAAATTGGATGTTTTTCTTTCAAAGACCTTCCATTTGTAGCATGTTTTAAGTTGAATGGCAAAGGCAAAGGCAAGAGCAGCAAATGTTTGATGAGGACAGCTTTAAGTCTGCGCACTTTGGCTGTTGATAATGTTACTGCTAGCAAGCTAACTGCAGTGTTAGCAAATTGTCATTCAACCACTGGGTCCAGGATATTTCATTTGTTACAGTTCTGATTAATAGCAGGTGGGTTGCAAGTATTTTTGAACTTATTGGACACCTGCTGTAATCTTTCCAGAAACCATTTGTGTGTCTCTTTGTTTAGAGACCTGCAGCGCACATTTACTCACATCTTACAGCACTGTAACTTCAGTGATAGTCTAAGTCTGACTCAGATTTCCTTTGGTGAATCAAACCTCATCACTCGACCAAAACACTGGTTCAGACAACAAACACTAACTTGGGCAGTCACTTTCGATGTACATTGGCCTTTCTTCCAGCACATGTGGTTTGTAATAAAATTTTCATGAAGCTTTAACTTCCATGGGAGGTGACATTTGGTTTCAAATCTATCACATTCAGTTCTGCAGCTGTACCCTCCTTTCGTGTATCAGGAGGCCTCTTTCCCTCAGTCTGTATTCAGCATCAGACGTACAATCATCTGGTTGAGGTTAAGTGGGTGATTTAATTAGTCGACACAGTTTTCTCCAAAAGTTCGTATGCTGCTTTTTGCTCTGATGTTCAGACTGTCTTTTCTGCCGCATTGCTCTATAATTGAGGGGGGGGATTGGCTTTGAATCCTGCACTTTTCACCCAGCGTGGATGTAAACACCCTCGAACAGTGTTAGAAGCTGAGTGTCAGCACATTCTCCACATAGTCAGTGTTTCATTACAAATCCAATGTTCTGGAGAAAGGAGCCAAAAGAACAAAAAACATATCACTCTGCGAACACGCTGTCTGCACTGTAAAGGAACAAAAGTTTCTGGGTGTTGAAGAGTTTGTACCTTGTGTGTGTGTGTTTTTTGTATTTTTTTCTTTCCTTTTTTTTCTTATTTTGATACACTTTAAGGCCTGAACATAAACTTTTGTAATGTACTGAATGCAGTTCACCATCATTGAACAACCAGCATCTGTGGCACTGCCCTACATATGTGCTGACAGGCTGTTTATGACGCTGCTCTCCTGAAAAGCAGCAAGCATATCATTTGTTATCCTGTAAATATAACATATGCCATAGGTGTGTATTTTTCCCCCTTCATGCCTGATGGCCTGACACTCTACATGATAAAACAAGAATGGCTGTGTTACATTAGCGTCAGTCTACTGCATCACTAAGAACAGAGAGCAGCCACACCTCATGTGTTTGCATGTTATATACAGACAGTATAATACATTATTCTGGATAGCTATGATTTATGGTAAGTATTTACATATGCTCTGTAGTCTGGATAAACATATTTCAGATAAAACTGATAAAATAAATGACTTTAAAATGAAAATGTAATCTTCCAGCAGTGTAGAAAAATAAGTCATATTCATTGTATTGACATGAGGAAAATGGTTGGTTCGTACCTAGCACCTATTGCAACCGCTTTGCTGTTTTTGATAAAGTACAGCAGACATAAGGGCAAATCTGAACATAACTATATCTTCTTACTACCCATAAACCATTTCTCTCACAGGAAATACATTCCTTTGGGCAACATAAGGGAATCTGATAATGCATGAATTAAAGGGCCTTCTGGTAGAAAAGTAACATAATCATCCAATAATATCAACCTTGAGCAATGTTTTTAAATAAACCCATCTTTGAATAAATGTATGCATTTTTTTATTATCATTTCCTCCTGCTGTTAATTCTTCTTTATACTTTGTGCTTTGCAAAAGCTATGATTGTTTATAAAGCCCACTTCACTCTTTCAGAAGCTGCAATAACAATAAGTGAGAAGTTTTAATACAGGTCCTCTGTGAAATTGCTTCTCACAGTCTTCTCTGTAGGTCTTATTGTTATGATTTACTTTATTCTATACATTTCATCAATATTCATCACTCTCTGACCCTAAGTCCAAGTTTCATAACGGATGTCAATCACAATTTTCATTAACACCTTGATTTTTTCCTGAGGCTAGGATAAGCAAACATTTATATCTCCAAGGCTGGGCATACAGGCTGTTTGACTTTCTCTGTTGTGGCGCAAAGTGGATGCTGTCACTACACAAGACCAAAGCTCACGATTTTTGTGCTCACGCTGTACAGTCCGACCTGAGAGCTTAAATCATAACAACTCTCAGTGAAGCCTTCTATGAAAACTCCCACATACAGGAGTCAAAGTCAGAGAGTTTTACTTCTACATAACTCCAAAGTATGATCATCCCTTTGCCCGCATGTTAACAAAAAGTGAAATATGCCAAAAGTTCATTAAAAGAATCGGATTGTACAGGTGGTACTAATGTTATGGTTGAATGTTATGATCTCTATTTTTGTGCTATTTGCCATTTTTGCACCTGCATGGCTGTGCTTTCAAAGTGAGAGAGCATTCAGCTGGCTGATTTAAGTTTCAGAAATGCCAGAAATTCTTTGAAATATTTTAGAGCAGCTAATACATCCAACATTTGACCCAGCTTATATGTTGGTCATGGAGCTCAAACCATCTATATACAGTCCATGGATCAAACAAAGGGTCAGAATCAGCCTCACTTCACATTTACACTATATGCCCCCCTTGAGAAATTTATCACTCCTGTAGTTCAGCTAATTCCTCTGATAGAAACTGTAAAGTCTGAAAAAATCTGTCTCCATTATTGCACAAAAAAGTTTAAAAGCTTCTTTTTCTTCTATTTATTTCTTTACATTACTTTTATATGTATACTTTTTATTTGCCATTCACAGAAGGTCCAAATCAGAAAACACATCTATTCTTGCAATAGGCATTTGTTACCTTTGTTTGGATTGTTTAACCTTAGTTTAATCCACTCTACTAACCCTCTGTACAAGATATTGAGTTATTATATTTTTCACTCATGTATCTCTTAAAACAGAGATCATGATGCGAATATCACTACCTATTGAAACTAATGAAAAGCTGATTACTTTTAACAGCCATGATCATCTTCAAAGTTGACTACCACAACTTCATAACACCACCAAGTGTCTGTGTGCTTCTGCCATTAACATTATTAATTGACTAAATATGCACCTTTAAATGGTGCCTGTACCATACTATTAGCGACATAAACTCCAGCAACATTCTTGAAAACATAAATAAAAATCAACAAAGAGTGAACCCTAAATTGTGCTCTTGGATTTCACTCCTTTTAATAGCGATCCATTTTCCCATCTCTATTTTTAAACACATTACAATACTCTAAAAAAGCTGGGAGTACCTAAATGAGTGCATAAATAATTGCTTGTTTTCACTCAATACACGGCCAGCTCGTCACTGCCATTAACCCAGGGCTTCATTAATATCTGTAAACAAGAACCATATCTATGAGCTGTATCAGTGGACCCTATCATCAATACATATTGATTACCATGTCAGCTGCCTGGGTAGCAAGCATCCATCTGCATTGACGTGGTTAGCCTATATTAGCATGGTTAAAAAAAAAAAAAAACGCATGACTGATGGCATCCTGTCCAGGGTATATCCTGCCTTGAGACCAATGGCAGCTTGGAGTGGTACCAGCCTCTGCGACCCTCTAAAGGGAAAAAGATAATAAATGGATGAATGGTTGACTGATTGCTTTGGGTTTGTTCATGTGGTAATGAATGGGGGCTCTGTTCATTTATGAAAAGTGCTAGCGTTTGGTTTTATACCGCGTTCAATCAGCACTTTTCTCTGTTGAACCTCTGTCCTTGTGCTTTGACAATCAAATGAAACCCTCTCTTTCACTTATCTGTCACACTTTGACCCAAGTATAACTCTAAACCTTGCAAACATGGAAAAACTCAATATGATGCAGAGGCAGCTTGATGCATTTGGAGTACATTTACAAGACAACTGATATTACAAGAAGAAAATGAATTGTTGAGTTGAGACTCCACCTCAAAAGTCCCTAAAAGTAATCGTCCCAGACACTTTCCACCACCCTGGCAGCCAAAAGCTTCAGGAGTATTTATAGTGAAGCGCTGTCGGGACAGCATGAATTATTAATGGGTCCTGATGCAGATTTATCTGTGACCTCTAGGCCACCTGGGTGCAAACACACATACATACACACACTTCAACCCACCCATTCACATATTATATCAGTGTTTGTCTTTGTGGTTTTCAGTAAAATTATGACAGATGACAGTGTGCTCAGTCCAGTAACCCTCAGTGTAGCCGTTAGCAAGCCTTCAGCTGTGTGATGAGTTCATAGAGGAGGTCTTTCACTCACTTGGATTGGTCCTCAGGAATAAATTATTCAAAGCTCTGAAGCATTCAGCAAGGTACAGCACATACTTACAGTACATACAGTGGGCCTAAACTACACACACACATACATACTACATGAGTCATTAAGGGAACAGTTTGTTTTTCTAGCTCCTGTGTTTTCTTCCCACCTACTGGCACAAAGTTGGAGTTTCCCAAAGAAACTGGATTCAAATAAGTTTTGTCTTAGCTCCCTTTTGTTGCAAAAGTTGTAATCAAAAACATGTAAACTGATCCTTGGCCTCAAGTGTCCACTCCTCTTGTCCTGTTTCCTGGTTCAGAGGCGGTACTTTCGCAGCAGGTCGGCCTGCCAGTTGTACTTCCTCTCAGGAAACCTCTCCGGGATCTTGATCTTGCGGAAGTCTTGAATGCACTTTTCCAGCTCCTCCTCCACCGTCAGCTTCTCTTTTGCCGGCCTTTTCTTGCTGGTGCTAGTGTCGCGGGAGCTGGCCGTGAGAGTGCGGAGCAAGTCACTCTTCCGCCGCCCCTCTGACTGCTGGAGCATTGCGACAGGGCCTTTTTTCAGTGGCCTGTCCAAGGTTTGAACGTTGGCGTGAGGGTGCGACTGGCGGCTGACTGGGCCACAAATGACTGTTCCCTGGGGAGAGCTGGCTTCTGATTGGCTCTCCGAGCTGGAAGTGGAGAGATCATTGAAAGAGGTGCCGCTCTCACCCTCTCCATCACCTTTATGGTTCTTGCAGCAGCAGTCACAAGGAGGGGAAGACCAGCGTGATGGACCACCTGGGCAAACATAAAAACAGAGGAGGAGATAATATTAGAGTCTGTGCAGGGCTATTTTTTACCCCCTTTTCCTTCTCTCAGACTTTGTCTCCGTGAAGAGAAAGATGAGACACTGAAACAAAGAGAGTGACAAAAGAGCCAGATAGCAGGAGGAGGCAAAAAAAGAAGCAATGACGGCAGACAAAGAAGAAAGTCAGCTTATGCCAAATGGCAAATCAGCTTAACAGTGATATGGCATCAGGGACGACTGGCTTGTTTCCAGGCTAATCATGGAAGTATGCTGGCTGACTGTGTGTGGTAAATGGCTGCTGTTAAAATGAACAACCCTACAGGTCCACGCTGTCACATAAACCAAGAAGAGCTTAACCCATTTTAAATATACCATAAAGGTCTGGTTTGATTAACTGTGGATGTGAACGTGTTAAAAAATACAGATGGTAAGGATATTTGCATTTAATGACAGAGAAGCACAATTCAACGTTGTAATCTTTAACAACAGTTCAAAGAAAAGCTCTGAATTTTATGAACAACAAACATTTAAATCTAGGCTGGCAGTGTCATAAACTCAAGTTAGCTCATATTCACTTTTACCAGCAAGTGGGTAAGGAGCTATTGATATTCAAAAGGATTTTCTGCCAATCCCTTGTTTAGAAATAAGGTGGTTCTATGAAATGAGGATACTGGAGCCTCAATTCAGACCTTTAGTAAACAACCAACACAGTACTTTTGGCCATGGGAAGACTCTCAGATAGTGGTCATTTCAAATAAAGTGGGTGTCGTTTTTTCATTAGAACAAGAATGTCATCATTTGACAGGTTTTCGTAAAGTGTAATTTACCAACTGGCTTCTTTAGTCAGCTACGCTGCACTACATCAGATTCTGCATTGCTCTGATTGGTCATAGTTCGAACCAACTCAACTGCTTCCATGGACACCTCTGCTTGTGGTTGAGTTAGTTGGCGATACCAGTTAGTGGAAATCTATTTCTGACAACATCTCTTAGGAAAGTAATTTAGATTATAAGTAGTATTTAAAACTGCTGTATCTACATTTCTTTGTATCATCGCTTTTCCATCACTTTCTCACATGTTAAGAAACGCTGCACAGTGGTTCAATTTTAAGTGTTAAAGGCAAGAGAAGTGCTTATCTCTCAAATATTGAGTCACCAAATCTGAGAACCACATGTGTTTACATTCAATCAGGAGCTCACACTCATTGGCTATTTGTCAGTGTTTCAATGTCGAGGGAGCTGAGGCAGCTGGCCAGCTGTTGTGGTCTTCACCAAATCAAAGGGATCAATGGTCCAGCCTAACCTCAGTGTGAGCATCCACTGTAGGGCTGATGGATCCAGAGGACCCAGAGCAACACCACACCTCTCACTACAGGAAGCAGCCATTTATTTTTCATGATAAACTATTGAATTATTAAAGAGGTATCTGTTGCTGATGTACTCTTCTCTGTTCATTGAGGGAAAGAGATCAAAACCCAAGAGGCAAACACATACATGCAACAACACAGCCCCTCCCTCCCCCTTCTCTGAATGAAGCCCCACCCCTCACAGTCAACACACTGCACACAGGCATCTGCCAGTTCAATAGCACCACCGTATCTTTTCATGTGTTGCAGAGCATTTCACTTCAAACAAAGTTATAAATAACGCTGCTCAAAATAAATGCTCCTGTGCTTCTACTCTTCTTTGTCTGTGGCAGCATGTTCATAGAGAGCCAACAGAACAGAAATCAATCCATCCTACCAATATATTTTTCATAGAGTACAACCCATAAATAGCCAACACATACCGTAACTACATTTATGTGGGCATAAAACGAGGCAATATTTCTTGCACAGCTTTAACACGGACTCCCACTGCTTAACTGTGTGTTCAAAGATGTGGGTGTGCACACACACACACACACACACACACACACACACAGGCGCACACACACACACACACACACACACACACACACACACACACACACACACACACACACACACACACACACACACACAGAGTGAGAGAGAGCAGCCCCACTGTACGTGAAATCAACATCACACATCAAAGTCTGTGACAGAAATGGAACATCATATTTATACCACCTCCAGGCCTCAGTCAAAGGCAGAAAATACACTATCATTTTGTATGTGTAGTATTGTATCATTTTATAATGCTGTAATCTGAAGGATTGCATAAACCCAATCAGAAATTTATGAGCCTCAGATTAAAACATTTTATCTGTTTAACACTTCCAGGGATTAAAAAAAAAACATAACCCATGTTAGGTTTAAGCACACATGAGATAATTGAAGTCACTAAGTGAGGAGAAGCTGTCTGATTGATGAGATGCAGAGTCCTAATTGGTGTTTTGAAAAATGGCCCCAGACTCTGGTGAATTGTTTAATCTGCCAGTGGCCAATGTGCCTGTCCAAATAAAATTAACACTAGGAGACATTTAGAGCTGCTGTAACGAATGCCTTAAACCGTCTTGTCAGGTGTGTGTGTGTGTGTGTGTGTGTGTGTGTGTGTGTGTGTGTGTGTGTGTGTGTGTGTGTGTGTGTGTGTGTGTGTGTGTGTGTGTGTGTGTGTGTGTGTGTGTGTGCGCGCACTGTCTACTGTCTAGAGCTGGTATTTTTAATATATATGACATTCTGGTTAATCTTTGGCATTTAGTACTTTATTGCACCTCCACATAGCTCTTAATAATCTAAGTCTTGACAGTGAAATGCTGAATCAATTTACAGTCATTGTGATTGCCGCATGGACTACTAGAGGAGGATCTGATTTATCATTTTGACTAGCCTAACCTTTAGCATTATGACAAATTGGCTGGTGAATGATTCAATTACATGGGTTGTAAAATCCAAGCGATGATCACTAAGATTTGTGGAATAAGACACAGAATGGTGTCTTCCCCTTGTCGACACATTGATACTGTTAGATTGCAGTGTTGATGCTTTGCAGCTCACAGACACACAGAGCTAATGTCCTCTGCTAATTGAGGTAAAACAAAAAAAAAAGAGTAAATGTGGAGCCATGTTTTCTCATTGGTATTTACACTCTGCTGTTAAAATGTCTTGCTAATTGAGGTGAAATTAAACCTCTGTTTATGTTGTGTTTACTCAGGCTTTTTCTTTCAATTAGTTTGTATGCTGCTTGAACTCATTTCTGTCTTTCATTAATGCTCCAGCCAGCTTAATCACTTGAGTTTCTTTGATGACAATTAAGGGCTCAATTCTTTTGCCATTATATTTAATTGTTTGTGACAAAAATAGGTAATTAAAGGCCTTGCTTTCATCAAAGCTGTCTGACAATCAGGAGCTGTTTGGCCAGGTTAGAGGTGATCATTAAAACATTTAAATTTGTTGGAACATGATAAATTCTACAGACAGCAGATTAACCAGTGGCTTTTCTTTAATAAGAATGTTTTCTTAATGACTACATGGTTGATTTAATGTTAAATAACACCTTATCAGCTTTCATTCTACTATTTGCACCATCCCATTGCATTTACTTAACATCTACAATTTTAGCTCTATACATATGCAGTTTCTACCTATTTCATCTCTTTCTTATCGTAGGTCCTCCTGGTCTCAGATCATGTTGTTGGGTTACTGTGTTACCTGGGTTCCTGCATTGCGTCAATATGTTGCTTGAGTTTTAATCATCAGGTTTTTAGTGGTTTCAGTTTGGAATTTGGTTTAAGTTTATGCTCTTTTGTGTCTTGAGTTCTTGTGCTTTGTTTTTTTGTACACTTTTGCTTGTTCGTCAAAGCACTTTGTAAACCCATGCTTTTAAATGTGTTGATTAAATTAATTTGTTATTATTGTTATTTTTCTTAAACAAAAATAATAATAAATAAATAAATAAATAAATAAATAAATCTGAGGAATATCCTCTGAATAGCATTGTAACCTCTTTAAGATTTCAGTATAGATAAGTCCATTAACTCATCAAAGTCCAATGAAAGGCTCAGGTTTTACAGGTTGTGTTTTGAACACCTAATTGGATGTAATCAATAAAAATGTTCTCATGTTTTCAAGCTGGTCAAATGAGCAGGTATGGGTGAAAACTTGAAATCCATAGCAGAACCCAAATCCAATTTTGCTGGATGACTGATGTGTTTTGGCAGTGTGTTCCAGAGCTCCCAAATTCACGCTGATGGAGGTGCCAAAATTAAAGGTCAGAGTTTCTGAGTCTATGCTATAGCTGCCTCACAGACTGTTTGATTCTAATTATACAGGGAAGGAATGATGCATCCTGTTACTGATGTTGCCCAAAGGACGCCTGCATCTATCAGTCTGGATTGCAGTTCAAATCAAAATTTTGTTTTTTTTCTTCTGCACCTGAAGCCATTAAAATTCCCTGCAGTCTGCCTCAGCAAGCAGTTTGATGGTGTACTATCTTGTGTGTCTTCTGTAGCTTCCTAAAGCAGAGGTGTCTCACAGGATTGTGATCATGCATTTGTAAGCATGTATTTTGAAACTTAAATGCGTCCCACAAAATAGGGAAAGGCAATTAAAAAACAGAAAATCCAAGTTTCAGCCTACCCAAATAACCATTCCAGTCCTGGAAATTTGACAGTCGCTCTCTATGACAAGGACAGGTGACTCTCCTGAATGATCGACATACACAAAAAATAACCTGAGGTTCATTGTTCACAGCAGTCCGGAGGCATCTTGAGGAGAGGATGTCCCTACTGAGTGACAGTCTCACCCACTTGCACATCAGCTATGTTCAGTGTGATCAAAAGGAGGTGAGGATGAGATGCACCGCAGCTGCAACGTGTCAGAATTTTACCTGTATTATCATATTGATTTTGGACTTTAAATCATTGACGTCAGCCTTGACGTTGCTCAACCCCTCAACGTGGGTTTTAGGATTGACTGAAATGGTTTCGTTTTTTTGATAGATTTATTTTAATGGGTGTATTTAAAGATGTTCCTTATTATGTAAAAAAAATATAATATAAAACAAAAGCAAAGCTCTATGGTCAATGAGTTAAGGACATACCCGAGTTTGCTGAATGGAGCTTAATTCTCTTGTTTGTTTTTATCCAAGACTTGTTTGTTTGTTTGTTTGTTTGTTTTTCTGCTGCAATGATTTGAAATTTCAAATTACAAGTCTTAACACCAACTTACTCTTACTTTACTCTGATTACATGTTAGCTAATGCCAGTAAATTAAATATGATGTCAACTTACCTATAAACCAACAATCTAAAAAGAACATCGTAAGAGGACTTCAATAAACTCTTCTATGTAGCCTAGTCAAACAGATCTTAAGCATGGAAAAAGCAAAATCAGCAGCTTATGTAGCGGGCTTGTCGTTTCAAGGTGCGCGTTACACCCTAACTACGTAGAAAAATTGGTTGTGAAATTGAGAAAGTGCTCATCTTCACTTTTTTTTCCACAAAGCACTTAATCCCAAAACTGCTTCAGGGATATAAACACTCCTCTACTAAGCTGCTGCTCCTGTGTAAGATTGTGTTTAATTTAGGAAATCTAGACAGGGAAGTAAGGATTTAGCTCAGCAAACCTGAGATATCTCCGATAAACAAACATCCAGTGTCAACAATAGATTTTGTCCCAAATATTTCCTTTTCTCTTCTTTAAACAATCATGCCCTGGCTTTAACAGCAAATAAACCGATTTATTCTGAGCCTTCCAATTATTTTACTTTAGGGATTTTTGGACAGCATTTATTCTGCATGGATCCCTTTTTCAGTTTGTAGACTTAAAAGTTGATGTTCTTTAATTGTACTGATATGTTCCAAAAATAATGAGCAGTGCCTGGGAACTGGGGGTCACTGGTTGAAGGCCTAAAGTATTGAAATTGGAATTGGTGGCTGGAGATTACCAACTATGCTTTCCTATATGATGAGTTGGATGGAAAGGGGAACACTTGAATGTTGGTTTAGCAGAGTCGAGACATATGCTAGACAAATTTCACAGTTTACATTCAGCTCACTTCTTGGAGCAAGCCAGTAACAGCTTGTTTAAATTTGATAACTAAATACATTATCACCCTTTCATATGCAAAAGAACAGCTCTTTTACTGACTGTATGTATCATATTCATATATAGTGCTTTTTGGTCATCCAGAGATTAAATTGTTATATGGATCCCTGAGAGGAGAGTAAAAACACACAAAAACTGTGGAACAGTTACCACCGTCTCTAAGCAGATAAATTCTTCACTGCAGGTGCACCGGGCTCCTAGTGCCAGTGTTGGTGAATTAAGTCTTATTTGCAACAAGGGCTATTTGAATAGCAAAGGGCCTGTTTTAAACCAAATGATAGGGGTAGGAGAAAAAATTGATGCAAAGTATCAGGAATTTTTTTTTTAACAATTTAAAATCAAATGGGCTGCACGGTGGCGCAACAGTTAGCGCTAGGTTATAAGCTAGTTTGGAAAAATGTTGAGATGTAAGAGCCCCTAAAAAAATCTTAAAAACTGACCCAGATGTGATGTGCACTTTTTGGGTAGATCTGACTCTATATAGTCTCAAGACATCATCACTGTTAAACTTTTTCACGTGGTCCGGTGTTAAAAAAACAAACTAAAAAACGCAAAAAATAGGAATATCAAAGAACCGTTATTAAAATCCAATCAGCACCCCAAAATGGTCAAAGAATTGAATCAGGAAAAACGCATATCATCCCAGCCCTACAAAATGATAGTTTATTTAAATGTATAACCTGTTGCAATCGTTCTATGCACTGTTGTCTGAGCTCATTTGTACAGATTTAGTGAGTGCAAAAGCTACTCAGTCCTTTGGTGAATCAGTTTGTGTGTAAAGTACAGTAAATCTTATGTAACAGCTGGTCTGGTAAACTGTTCATGATGACTTGTGCTCTCGTCTGAAAGTAATGTTTCACTTTCCTTCTGGCCAGAGAGCCTACTTGTGTGTTACATACGTGTCCATGCACACATGGAAGATGTGAGAAGCTGCACTATAAATAAGAGCCTGATGTAGGTCAGTCCGTGTGCTCCACTGCAACCGCCTTTCCTCCACATACATCATGCATGTCAAAGAGCAGCGTGTGTGTGTGTGTGTGTGTGTGTGTGTGTGTGTGTGTGTGTGTGTGTGTGTGTGTGTGTGTGTGTGTGTGTGTGTGTGTGTGTGTGTGTGTGTGTGTGTGTGTGTGTGTGTGTGTGTGTTAAGGGGTGCTTAGATGCCTGTGGTCATCCCCCAGTGTGTCAGTGACTTTGGCCTTGGATCTATTATCTGTACGCCGCTGGGCTGAGAAAGGGAGGCTGATGTCAGGTGGGGTTCCCATTCATGTCACTGGAGGTGTCAGACTGTCGGCCGTGCCTCCGGCCAGCATCACTCAGTACACGCACACACACTCGCCCCCGCTTCGTGTTTGTGTGTTTTGTGTGTGTGTGTTCTGTGTTCTGCTGTATGTACAGTAGTTGAATCAAGTGATCCCATGTTCTTTCTCTTTCAGAGGAGGGCAGGAGGTCTGACTGAAGTGTAATGACTGTCACATGCTATTAGAGGACACCCACACACAAATAGGCACACAGAAAAAACACACAATGCCTCCTGACAGGTGCTGAAGGCTTTGATGTATTGATCTCAGCAGGGACCTCCAGAACTTGAGTTAGCTTTGGCCAGTAAAAAGACAAGGCTGTCTCACACTGAAAACCACAATGAGAAAAGAGTCAACCTGTACTGTTCTTTCAAGTCAAATCTAACGTTTGTTTTAAGTTTTTTTTTTTAACCAATTAAACACACTTATTCTTGCAAACAGTTTTTCACCCTGACTTTATCTTAAGGTTTTTCTTTTAACACCTGGGTGAGCCATGTGAGCAGGCGGTTTGATGTTTCTTTAATGCAACCCAGGCGAGCAACACATAACAGAATAAATAAAAGCATCTGAGGCTGACTCTGTACACTTTTTTTACACACAAAAAAGTTGTTATCAAAGCAAAAATTGTCTGAAAAGTAGAAGCTTCCTGTTACTTGTTATCTTGTCAACTTTATGAGGGTGATTGTGCTGGATGTTTTTTTATGCCCAATAACAGGCATCTCTTGCCTTGTACTCTCTCCTTACTATAAAGGGGTCACTCTGCACCACAAGGGACATACATGATAAAGCAATACTGGAAAACTTAACTATCAAATTTATCAACATTTCTGTTAAAAATTTCTTGAGTTGTTCAAATTTGCATCTACAAAAGGGCTACTTTGTGCCCTGTGGTTAGTTTCATGTAATTTTTCCCCACTATTACCATGCAGTCTCACATCAACAAAGGTGCTTTCCACCATGTTTTCCACTGTCAGGCTCAGTGTAACTTTTGCATCCACTGCTTGAAATGGTAAAACTAAAGCCTCAGCAATTGAGTTTACTCTTCTTGAACTTTTATTTTTTTTTATCTAGCAAGGGGAAAGCTGCTGGATTTTGTTGTTTTTCAGACATAAAAAGACTGAAGACTGATCCTTGAATGAGTGGATTTACACAAACATAAAAATTATTCTGGGGTAAAAAGTTTCCCTCTTTTCTCTCATCTCTGTTGTCTTCCCTGTTTAGATATTCTCTGTGAGCATTTAATGATTTGTCAGTGCTTCCTTCTGTTCTCTCTTCCTCTCCCTATGTCTCTCTAGTTTACCATTCCTCCCCTAATGCGTGTATCGATGGGCTGGTGCATCAGTGGAAGAGTATGGACGATTGGCCTCTGATTGATTTCTGTCATACAGCCTCTCAGCAGTGGGAGGCTGTTCACCGGAGATAAATGATGTTGGCACAACAAAAGCAAATAAACCTCTTCAAT
This sequence comes from Halichoeres trimaculatus, assembly GCF_033239565.1. Lineage (NCBI taxonomy): Eukaryota > Metazoa > Chordata > Actinopteri > Labriformes > Labridae > Halichoeres > Halichoeres trimaculatus. The sequence goes on along the minus strand of NW_027437184.1, from coordinate 13,290,701 downwards.
CCATCACTCTGTCTCTGTTAGGTTCTTTCTTTCCCACCTGAACTCTGCTGTCTGCATCTCGCTGCCACCGTGTCTCGCTCCCCACCTGCGCCTTGCTGTGTCTTCCTCTGCCTCCACAGATATCTGCTCTATTCCTTTCTCAGGTTTCAGTTTCAGCCTTCACTCTTGCTCATCTTCTCCAGCTCTACTTTCTTTTTGTTTTATTAAATCATTCACTCTTTAACTCTGTTCCTGTTTGACACATTTTTGTGGGTCTACAACCCTGTAAAAGATTTAGACTCATTTCTTCATTTCTGCAGTTCTACACAGCTTACCAAACTGCAATTTCTCAGTACAGTGATACAGTTAAATGTGGACTCTAAATACTTTACTAAAAATGCAAAAAATTAAATGAATACATAAATGGAATAAAATATGTTAAAGATAATTACATCTGGAGTTTGAATAATATGAGAAGAAAATGCAATAAAGGGCTTAAAATAAAGAAGAAAACATCAATAGGCCTACTTATATAATTCATACTGAGTAATTTCAGGTTTCTTTGACAAATAGGACCTGACTCAGGCAAACTCATAAAGAAGCACTCACCATTACCACTGCACATATCATTAACCTTGTGATTAAGTGTTTCAATTAGTTTCTGTATATGTTTCTACCTAATATAACCTTGCTTCTGTTCAGCTTCTTATATTAAATAACTTAATTCCAGCATCGTGCATAAAAGACCTGAAGACTCTGTCCAAAGTTATTTTATTAAACTTCACTCCAGTAAAACTGAGTCAAACTCTAAATGCCCCATGGCTGATTTCATTACTCTCTGGTGAATGATGTCTTTGTGTGTGACAGCCGGACACTGATCCAAAATGGAAGAGGCATCCAGAATGACTAAGATCCTTACCAGTCTCAAAAGGTGACTCTGTTACGTGGTTATGTAAGAAGTAGAACATTTCAAAATAGAGGTGGGGAGGTACTTGATATATCGCAGGTTGTTGCACTTGAGATGTATGGAACAACTATATCGCAACCATCAAGTACAAATAGTCACGTAAATATTTTTAGGTGTCAGAATGCAAATCTCTTCGGTGATACGCTTGTTTTACTCTCTGCAGCACCACATCCCCCTGCCAACCCAGAAAACTTTCTGGCACATGCGGGTTGTGGTTTTCTTGGGGCTTGTTTTCTAAAGTGTGATTGCTTATATGGGCTGGCTTTGCTGCCTGTGCGATCCCTGCCTGATTCTTACCCATTTGGAGCTAGCTTTACCAAAATTTTTTGTGTCCACAAATATGTGAGTCAATCCATGTGTAAACTGATCCACAAATGTGTAAACAGATTTGCAAATGTGTAAAATATTTACAAATGCATGCACAAATCCACAAATGTTTAAACTAGCTTACTAATATGCACATACTAGCATAGCATACTAGCCTTTCATTAGTATTTATTAAGCACTTATTAACACTTTATTCTACAAAGCCTTAATTCTACCTCTATTGTGATGTGAATTAAGATTTTTTTTTTTTTGGCATTAACTCCTAATTATCACTTACTGACTGTGAACAAATGCATTGTAGTTTCTGAAAAATGATGTGAATAATGGTGTGGGTTATTAGGGCCTCGTAAAGGAGCCAGTACCACAAGAACAGTAATTCTTCCTTTATCACTCTGAAATCTTAAAACATGTGGACCCTGAAATGCACAAAAAAATCATTCACAATCAATAGGTTATAATTAGGAGTTAATAAAAAGAAAAATCTTTATTCATATCATAATAGAGGTAGAGGTAGACTTAAGGCTTTGTAGAATAAGGTATTTTTAAGTGCTTAATATATACTGATGAAGGGCTAGTATGCTACTTATATTCATATTAATAAGCACCTAATTAATAGTGAATATGTGTTCCCAAGTATTAAGTGTTACCGTAAACGAATTTACATAAAACTATATTCTTGAATGGCTAAAAGTCTGTTTTTTTTCTACAAGACCTGAAACGACTCAAATCATCAGTGACAAATGAGGTGGTCCTCCCAATTGGCTGTCTGTGTACATGTGATATTTGCTACAGTCCTGTTAGCAAGTGATCTGCAAATGCGCAGGAAAAATATGTGTAAGACGAGGGTTAGTTTGCCCTGAGCTCAGGCTCCCAGGTGCAGGCTGCCAGGTGGAGTTATTATTGTAGCACCATGCCTCAGCCGCTATATTCCACACCCTCCTTGGCTCTTGTATTATTGTAAAATAAAACTCAGTAAATTTTGACATCTCATTGCAACTTATACCACTGCTTGGACAGTACACCACTCAAAGTCTTTATGCTTCTTGTGGTAGGTTTACATCTCTGCCCCTTGTACCCACCCCTGTACATGTTTACTTCCTTCTGTTCCACCGCCATGTCCAGCTGATTACAGATTGCATAGTTGTATATTTTTTTTATCTATTATTGTTATTGTTCACAAGACCACTTAAATTTATCTGTACTTGTATAGTGACAATACAGGAATCTGAATCTAGACATTGGTCTTAGTAGTTCTCACTTCCCTTCACTCTGCCCCACTTTCGCTGAAACAAAACTACTCCTCTTGCCTACCACAGCTCCACGGAGATATTGAGGAGCAATTTCCCTGGCTTTGGGTGGCAGTTGTGCCATGTATCTTCACAAACACTTTACTTCTTGTCCAGGACTGTTTTTGTTTAAGATTTTTCATACAGGGACTATGAATAAGAACAGACCAGCTGTTGTTTTTGTAGGAGGGTGCCCCAGCAACATAGCACAGCAAGGATGAAACTCTGAGATAACTGACTCTGATGTATTATTGTTACACTTTTTAGGTGTGATACCAGTGGAACTCCAACTTTATATACCGTTACAAGCAGTCATAAAGAAAGTTGAGACAATACAACTGAATTTCCATTCAACATTAATAAAAAAAAACAAAAAAAAGTTACAAAAAGAAAAAAAAAACTTTGTTCTCTCTTTGAGCATCAGACGGATGAGCAGCCCCGTAGAGAATCAATCCGAAGAGAAAGAAAATGAGACGCTGGCTGTACTTTGTGTGATTTTCTGGGCACATGAGTCTATTTTCTGGTTCAGGACTGATATCACCACACTGAAATGGATTTTATTTTAGTTCAAAGCTCAGACAAACACTCTTTGAGCCTCACAAAACTGTCTTCTTTTCATTGTTAGTGGAGCAGCTGCCAGCGTTACGGAGCACAACCTGATGTTATCACAGTTGAATGTAATAAAACGGGATAATGCATTTATCCCTGAGAGGAGATTTCTCCTATTAATGCTCTCATCTATTAAGAGGTCAGGGGAGCAGTAGCTGAAGTTGGCGGTGATTCAGCGTCTTGCCCGAGGACCCTTCAGGATGAGAGATGCTGGTCGAGTCATGAGTGCAGACCTGGAGGATCCAGCTTTGCATATCATCTGTCTGGGAAGAAGCTCAGTGGGTCAGATATTGATTTAACTGTCTCTGGTCCAGAGAATGAGTTCTGGACAAAGACGTCAGCCGTCTAATAAAAATTCAGCACATTGTGAATGCAAAAGACGTACAGTATATCTCTGCAGAGTGTTGGTTTGAGCTACATTTGCAAGGTTGGAATAATTAAAACAAGAATTTAGCCGACTCTTTCCTCTCTCTTCCCCTGTCTTTCTTCCTCTTGTTGCCTCATAATTAGTCCCTCACATAGCAGTGTGAAATGATGTGTTTGACTGCTCAGCTTCTTGTTAAACCAGCCTCTTCTTTATGCCAGTATTTTCTCTCCTCTACATTTAAAAGACCGCTGTGGTAAGTGTTTTGGCGCTGGTGCTTGATTCGTCTGTGTGCTCTCTGAAGGAAAATGCTTCTCATCTCTGCAACCAGGTGTTACATTTGGCCTCAGAGAGTGACACCACATGGCGACAGGAGTTTCCATTTCCTCTTGCACATTTATTTCCCTGTTACCCTCTTTGTTTCCTTCATTGTTCCCGTCTATTGATTCCCTCTGCTCTGCCTTGCTTGGAGTAGGCACTGTAAATCGTAAATCTCTGTTAAACAAGAGTAACCCAAAGCAGTGTGTCGAAAATCTATATTCTCACATGCCAATGCATACATAACATGCCATATGTTACATATGCAAATTAGCAGGCTTCTTTCCCTGAGATTACAAGAGGTACTCTGGCAAATTGGCACAAGTTGCAAGAAAAATGTGATACCAACTGCAATTGGCAAATGCTCACACTGTATTCTAAATCAAGTGATTCAAGTATGTGTCCAAGAAGCATTAGCAGTAGATTGGTAGGTTGGGGAAAACAGCAATGCTAAAAGGCTGCAAAAAAAAGGTAGAGTACAAAATCACCTTAGATATGCAGACCATCCTCACATCCACGGCCTCCAACTAGAAAAAACATGGATATGTATGTGTTGAGCTGGTGCAGGCACAGAAAAACTTCATCCACCAGAACAGTCCCACTGATTACTAATCAAGCCTCATCCTCGAATGTTCCAAAATTTACAATTTGAGAGTTTTTTGATGTGAACCATCCTCCATAACCATTCATTAATAATACTTCTGCAAATGATCACTTTCACAACCAGCATATTCAGACAGCTCTCATCAAGATGCAAATTAGGGACCCTTCTCTGAAAAATAATATTCGTTCTGGTCTTTCTCTCAGCTCACTCTGTATGCTGAGCCATCAGCACTAATGCTTGTACTTTCCACATCTACAATTTTCTTTTAATAAGAACGCTATTTTTTAAATGTTAAAGAAGCAGTCTTCAAAAAAGAGACAGTGCAGTTCTTTCTCTTTCAAATGCATTGGTTTATCATTATCTTTTGCCTGATAGTCATTTAGAATACACAATCTGTGCTCCTTTATTTTGAATCAAATTCTTGAAGACTAGCAGGTCTTTTTTTAACTATATCCAGGTTACATTTTAGCCAGCAGTCAATCCACTGTTTCTATTTAGTTTAGACTTATCTATTGACTACATCATCTACCTACTCCATTCCTCTAATTGGCTTTGTTCAGTACAAGATTCTGATTTGCCAAAGCAATGGTCTACTATTTCTCAAAGGCACCGTATTATTGTGGAGCTCTTAGGCTGTGTCTCAAGTCATGTATCTCCGAAAGTACACTTACATGTAGCGCACTGCGTACACTCTGCACTTTCTTGATTAGTGCATGAAATCTTACAGGGTAGCGTTGTCCAAAATCAAACACTGCGGCTTTGCACTTACAGGAAATTATGATTGCATTTCACAACTGCTCATAGGTATTCTTCTGCTTTTCATTGTTTGCAACCATCAACCGTTGTTTGAGCCATTCCTGCCCCATCTGCTACATAGCTAATGGAAGCTGTTGAGAGTGAAAAGTGGCCAGCATTCCACGCTTAACTTTTGACCATTTTGAGTGCACCAACTGAGAAATCAAAGCACGCTAAGTTTTCCTATACTGCCAGTGTGAACGCACTTATGCACTCAAAATAGTAAGCATAAGTGCAGAAGTACACAAAGTGTGTTTCTCTGCTGAAAACGACTTCTGTGATTAATTTTGTAGTGGACACAGGAGCCTAACTGTCCGACAGAAAAAGGACAGAAGAGCAGAAGAAAGCTTAACGGAAAGTGATACTCTGTCACTCTATAACACAGGGGCTAAACTGTTTGTGATAATGTTCATTCCAACCCACATGCAGCAGTTATTCTGCAGTTGTCTGTTCAAACTTGAGAGTCTATCAATAACATGAAGAGTGAGGTTACGTTAGCTCTGCTTGATAGATGACTGGCAGGACACAGCTAACCAGGATTTACTAATGTTACACATTACGGACATGTCTTAGAGCACCGGGCTGCCAGCTGCGCCAAATACAAATGGCTAGTTAACTACTTACAAACTGACAGTGTTTACTTGTTGTCACGTTAGCCTACAGATGCATCGGAGCATCGGACTGCAGCTGTCGCTGTATGGCCAGCTGCTACAATGTCTGCTTAATGTTTCAAGCATGTTTCCATCCGTAGCACTACATAACTGATAAATACCTTACCACAGCATGTTGTATCCAGTAAAAAGTTGTCTTGAACAAATAATTTTTTTTTTATCTTATCTCCATTGAATTCCAAACAAACACACACCTTGCTTATAGTAATTCACGACAGTGTGCAGAGACTCCGGGCCACAAGGGGGCGAGGGGGTGCAATAAAACAGATCCTCCGCACAGCATCTCTAAGGCTGGAAGTACTGGAGGTCACGTACAGCTGTTTTCCTGGAAAAGGGTCTCCTGTCTAACTCGCTAATTTCACTATAGGCCAACACTGTTTGGGGGATGAATTTTCTTCCTTGGCAGTTTGCAAGATATTAAGATCAAGAGTTTGCCCAATCAGAGGCACAGCGTAGCTCACGTGACTGATGGGCGCCCTATAGCTGTTGGTGCGGAGACTCAGAGCCTGTTCCAATATGTCCATACCAGCCATTTTGCTTTAACAGTACAAATTGATCAAAAAGTCAAAAAATGTCAAACAAGCAGAATGTATTTTCACAGTTAGCTTGAGCTGGTATGTGTGTACCAATTTTAAATATTTAAGTCTGAATAAGACTGTGTCCCCCTGTGGGCTTACATTTGTGATTAATGGGAGCCAGTGACCAGGTGATTTTTTTCAATAGGAATAACTGAGTGCCATTTAATCAGAGAGCAACAGAGCGGGCAGCCTGAAGCAGCAGAAAATGTTGGCATCGTGCAGCCAGCAGTCAGAGGAGATACAGACCACACATACAGCGGAGCGCTGCGGAAACAATAAATAAAACAGTTCAGCTCTGCAGGCAAGAGGTCGAGGCTCTACATGTTGGTGACAGTTTGAAAAGGCCTATTCAGAAAAAATTACAACAATCCAGATGAAGCATTTGAGCAAAATGCTCCTGGAAGAAGCAGATTACTGTGTTTTGTGGTATACTCAACAGTTTGATTGTTTATAATGCGCTGAAATTATATGTCAAATGTAGTAAAGGTCATTAACCGAAGTTTAAAGCAATTGCATGGAGGTACTGAGCCTTTATCAAGACGGTGGTCTTCTCATGTGTGAGGGTCTCTCCTGTAGTAAGGAGCCACTTGAGGTGGTTTAGGCAGTTGATAAAGATTGCTCCTTGATTCTTTTCTTTGGAGGTTTGCAGACTGGTTCAACAAGGAAAGACCCAAGGGTAGACACAGAGCTCAATGGAGGGATTATATATATCATCTGCCTAAAACTGCTGAAGAAGAGCTGGAAAACAATGCTGGAGAGAGGCATGCTGGGGTTGATGTGCTGACACTGTTGCTACTATAACAAGAAATAAATGAATGGATGTATTGGGGGGGGGGAAATGGACTGATGAATGAGTAGATGGATGAATGGATGGATAAATGGATGGATACATAAATGGACAGATGGATGCTTGGATTGATGATAAAATAAATGCATAGATTGATGCATAGATGGATGGATGGATGGATGGATGGATGGATGGATGGATGGATGGATGGATGGATGGATGGATGTCCATGACATATCTCTGATGTTTGCACCAACAAATGTACTTGAACTGGCAAACACTTGAACAAGTATTCATCACTGCCCTGTAGAGCGCCCTTCAGGCCCCCTTCTCATCCTTCCAGCTTATATGATCACTCATCCATGTTTTACATTCCCTCACAATGTCAGGTAGGTTACTTTCCAAATGTAATTGCTTTCAGATAACTTAATGTTTCTTCATGACTGTACTCATAACACTGTGTTGACTCCGTAATGGGCTCAATTTATTCTGCATGACTCTGCTTGCAAACTCAAGAATCTGGGGTTAAACGGTGCTTCATTCCATTTTTAATTCTGTTATCTTCAACATTTGAAGAAATAATTAAACTTTTTCACTGTTAAAAAGATGACTTATTTCATTTTCTTTTCCATTAACAGCAACACCAAGCTTTACTGTCTCACATTTTTCTTCGATTCTTTGTCCGCTCACACCATCAGTCTCATTTTGGCTCAGTTTCATTCCACTTGTTTCATCCGTTCTCAATCAATCCCCACTCTTTGTCTCCCCAATCTGTCATCTGACCCCTTTTACCCCCTCCTGCCGACATAATGGAGTGGCTTTACAGACTTTCTCTCTGTTGCTTTTTCTTTTATTTCGCCCTCCTCTTGCTTTTCAATCCTTTTCCTTAAAATCTCTCTCTCTGGGATGGTCCCGCTCTGTCTTTGTCCAATCCAATTGGCCTTTTAACTCAATGGAAACTAATGGTGGCATTTTCACTTTAATGAGGACACAGCAGCAAAGGATGACACAGCTTTTTTGGCTGTCTATAATGATGAACGTCAACTTTGGATTGCCCCTTAAACCCATGGAGAAGTATCACAAATATATTCTCAAGTTATGGTGCAAGACCTCTGCTACATATACTGTCCTAACGTACCTCAACTTATGAATCATTCATGCTCTTCTCCATGCCCTGTGGCTCGAGAATCAGTTACACCGACTTAGTCGCGGATAAAACCCTCTCTAGCCTGCAAGCACCCCAGATTTTTTTAGTTTTAGAGATGCACAACAAGAGCAGCATATCATCCTTATTTTTCTGACGTGTCTAATTCTTCAGACATTTTCATCCTCTGACTGATGTGTTTATTATGATTGTTCTCAGGAGGCTAAAAACACCATGGTGAAAGGAAAAATCCCCAAAGACGAGCTATTTCTTACTATTTTCATTTAATTAAAAGACACATCCTGCGTGTTTTTCTGCAAGGTAAACTCATGCATAGGCTGTTTGTTTCTTTAGGAATAAGTGGTCCCTTGGTGCACTGACTCATCCATTACCTGATTTTCCCATGTGCAAGTTAACTTATAATTTGATCAGATACATACCTGAAAACTGAGTATTTACCGTAAACTGTTTACATGTTGGGTAAAGTCCCAGCGACCTCGCCCACTGGTGTATGAACAGCCCTTTTGAAGCCTTAAGTTTGGCATTTTAGTCACTGCTGTGATGGGTTTCTACACCAGAAAGTGACCATATTTTGATGAGAGGGTGGGAACAGAAAACGCCATGTTATCAGAACCATGCAGTCTGAGCCCATGGCTAATTCATTTGCTGGTAAATTAACTAATTAACAACAGGGTTTCTCACAGAATGAGACTCGATGTGTGGTGATAGCTGCCTGGAGTTGTTTCTTTATTGAATTTAAGAAGCTAAGAGAGCTTGCTAATCACTCTTCCATGTCCGTGGGAAGGGCTGACTTGAAGTAGCTTTTTAGGGGGTATTTTCTGCATTTGCTAGATAGTTAAGGTGGAGAGTGGCAGGAAATGTGGGGGTTTGAGAATGAGCAGCAATAAGTTGTGGTGGAGCCCTTAACTACTAGGCCAAACAAAGCCTCAGTGATGACTTTTTAATGATGCTCTAATGCAACCTGTAAACCTTCTTGAGTGGAAAGGCCAACAATCCAGCTCCCCATGCACTCAAAATAATTCAATGTATTAACAACAAGCTGCACAGCGTGCTTTAGTGTTACTCTGATTTTTCCATGTAAATATGTCTCAAGGCACCTTCAGAACAAAAAAGCAGGCAGAGAGATTAATATCAGTGACTGGAATTAGCGGTGTTGACATCTAGCGAAAGCTGTAAGCACCAAGCTGCTAATAACAGAGACTGAACTCACACTTAAAAACTAGAAACACACTCAGAGCGCGCAAACCTCGGCAAAGCACACTGTGATTCTCATGCAACACTTTAGTCCCACTTTAATGTTATACTCCCTTTCAGCAGACTGTCTCCTACAATTTGGTGTTAGTTGCAGGTTTGTACGATAATTTGTTACCTGAAAATGTTGAAAATTATGATGACCCAGTACACATTTCACATTTCTTCAGATGAATCCAGAATATTGCCAGGATCTGGATCATACTTTTACATCTGTCAGAAATTAACGTGACTTTGTCTTGTATTGTTTTTTAGGGCTGCACAATTATCGCAATCGCAATCGCAATCGCAATCGCAATCGCAATGTCAGCACATGCAATTCAGATTTTTCTCCATGATAACCAAGCAAGTCTGTAGACTCATCATTACACAACTTTTTTTTATTAAATCGCAAGCACAATCGCAATCGCAATATTGTCCACCTAATCGCAAATCGCACCTTTTCACCAAATCGTGCAGCACTAATTGTTTTGCAAAGCAATCCGACCATTTATCATGGAGTTATATGCACATATGGTAAAAACAGCCCTATCTCACAATGATAAAGAATCCTTTAAAAAATCCTGGATCCAGACAGTGATCTGGGTCACCTCCAAAATTTAATCACTTCTTCCTTATCCCATTTTTAAAAAAATTTCTGGAAATTTCATCAAGATTTTGTTACTTTTTGTGCTATGTTGCTCACAGACAAACAAACAGAAAGACAAATTTTCCCCAAAAAACAACCTCCTTGGCGGACGTAATTAATGTACTCTAAATTTGTAAGTTGAACAAGAATCCATTTACTATACAAGTGTTTGATTATGTTACATGTTTAATCCTGGTGCAAAGCTGATCATTCGAATAAAGCCTGTAAGGTAGGCCTAACTAAATAACTGATTAAAAACAAACTTAAAACAACAATGAACAATCAGAACCATAAGTAACACAGCATATAATGCCAGAACTAAGTGTTATGAAAGAGCTGTATAAATTTTGGTTTCACTTAGGATAGCTGTTGTTCTGTCCATGGTTTCATTCAGTCTTTCATCCTTCACTCACAGCACTCACAGCCACACCTAATCTCCTAACACTTCTTGGGACTGGGTCTAATTTCCCCTGAAAGGTTTGTACCCAGAAATCACAAGTGCATGGGCAGTCAATGTGCTGTCCTTTTGTTTCCCGTGCCTTGATGTCTGCGTAGGCTTCACGAGGACAACTGTGAGGAGTGGTGGACTGGCAGGAACAATCAAGGCTGACGCATCACCCTGAAATAGCTGAAATATTGCAGATATGAAATGTAATCACTTTGGGAAAATAGCAATGCACATTTGGATCCCAAAAGTCAAATAGTTTAAAAACAAACATGAGTAATTTTCAGACAGAATCAATACAGATGTCCAGGATGAATGTTTGGAGCGATGAAAAGGATTGACCGAGAAGACGAGGTATCAAAAGATTAAGAGAGAATGTTGTTGGCTCGGAAAGGTATACAGACTGAAGGCGTCTGATCAATACAACCTTATCATGGTGTTAAATCCGCTCATGTCCTGACAGGACTCTCTGTACTTGGCCTTTTTATCACCGATTCCATCATGCTCTCCTTTTTCACTTGATCGGTTTAACTCTTTTTAAGCAGGTGGTCCAGGAATGCTTTACTTATTTATCGAAAGTCAGAGCTGAGAGGGGAAACAGATGCACACTGCTCCAGGGAGACTTGGTCCAAGGCCAGCAAGGATAATTTTCAATTTAGGGCATTTAGGGAAGGTTTCACCACTGCAGCATCTTTTGGTAATGTAAAACTGCCTTTTTGTGCTTCTTCTCCATTCAGGTGGCCATGAGAGTGCATGCTTATGAGAGTTTTACACCTAATCCTCATGAACTCTGCCAAAACACAACAGTAGGTGAACATGAGAACTACTTTTCTCTCTTTACACTCCACCTCAAGCATCTACTCTGTGTTAAGTGCCTCAGTGTGGAGCATCATCTGTAAATGGCTCATTGCAGTTGTCCCATTTTTACCTGGAGTATTCTCAGCAGGGAGGATTTTAAAGAAAACAGCACAGGGAAGGATGTGCAACTATAAGTACGGTCAGTGACCCGACAGGAATGAGAGAATCCCCTGAAGGCAAGTCGCATTCTTTAACATGGCCTACTGTAAATCTCCACAATGTGATGCTCTCTCCTTCTTTTTCTCATGCTTTCCACATTTTTACCCTCTACCTCTGCCAGTCACCCATTGTGTTGCCCATTTGCAGGCATTTTGTCAAAAATAGAGACATTGTTTCCTCTCTGTGTGTGGTCCCTCAACACTTATTCTCCTCTTTGTGCAGCCCACAGTAATGGTCTAATGGGGGAGAAATGAGGAGAGAGTGAAAAAGAAACTACGTGAGCAAACAAAATCCAAACCGTGTGAATATGAGTGTTAGATTAGTGTGTCCAGGCAGTTTCTCAGCTGGTACACACTTTGAACATATGAATCAAGGCTGTTTGTGCCAAGTCTGATGGTTCTAATGTTGAAAAGGACATGACAAAGCTGGACGGCTGGTTACCAAGTGTGGCAGTTCAAATGCTGCCCAGCCTTCAAGCCAACAGCTTTGAAATAGAGTTGGAACAGGAGCAGTTTTGGAGATCTGGACAGCTTCCCAGGGGCCTCATTAGGGACTTTGCATGATGGGTAGACAGAGGAAGTGGGGCACAGCTTCCAAACACATAGACACAACATGTTCTCGTGCACAACTTGCCAGTGAACTCACACACATATGCTGCTCCATCCTTTTTTTTTATGCCTCGCACACATTTATACATGTGGACTCATAGCAGGGGTGTGTGTGAGAGAGAGGCTTAGGGCATGACAGAGTGCAAAAGTAATTGGCAGTAAAGTGATGTGTCAGGACTGCTGTGTACACAAACAGGCATGCAAACATCAGAAACAAGTTTAGACAGATGAAAAGAAAAAAAAAAAGATGGTGTCACATAAAATTTCTGCATTGAAAAAGCCAAAGGGGCTAAATGAAATTGTAGCATTTCATGATGCAATGTAATTATTTTGTCAGTTCACTAAATTAATTTCTTGTGACTTTGTGAGTGCATGTGTGTATATCCGTGTGCCTGTATTTGTGCATGTTTTGGATCATTAGCTGCAACAGCTTTGGCTCCGAGTGACTTTTAGAGCGTCTCCAGGGTTGATCTCACACAAAGTGTCATTAAGCCACTCGTCTTTTCACGCAGCTGGTGAGCACAATGTGTGAGTGTTTGCCTGTGTCTGAGTGTGAGTGTGTGCGTTTACTTGAAGCAGGCTGTCTTCCGACACCCTACATTTAGCTCCTCTACAGCTCGCTGATGTAGCTCCATATGGCGTCTCTCAGTTTCTACCTCATGCACCCATCTCTCTGTGTGATTTATGCTTTTTTAATAGGCAGGCATCCATACATACACACAATGACAGGATGCATAACTTATTAATGATGCACTAAAGAAATTAATCTCCCCTCTAAACGCAACTATTCCCTTGGGAGGTGTTGGTGCTTATGAGTCAAAATAAAAAGAGAAACTGTGTTTATGTCAGGCTGTCACAACAGGTTGGAAATCAACTTTATACAAACTGTAAAGGGGGTGAATATTTTTTTTAATGGTGACATGGGGCTTCTGTGGCACAGTCATCCTAAGCAGAGGTGCACATCACCATTTGCTCACTATGTCAAAGATAAAGTCAGACCTACACATAAACCCGACATAAGAGCTCAGCACAAGTACCATCATAATGTTGGCTCTGCTATCCCTTTGACTATTATACTGAACCATCGTTAATAACTCAATTTAACTACATGGAAAAAAAGAATCACACATACACATGTAAAGGGGCTGTGAGGACTATCAGTTTGAAGTGGATTGCAGCGACACCTTTGGCTGGAATTGTGTGCACACTGTTGTGATGATATGACCCTTTTTTGTTTGTTTTGAAAAATGAATGGAGATTGGAACTTTTACTTTTCGTTGTTTAAGACAATTTTTTAACAGATACAACAAGAAGTGGTGATGTATTTATCAACAGTTGCGTAGCACTGTTATTTGAAAAGTGACAACAAACAAATGTAAGTTTGTACTGTAGTTTGGTAGCTGGCTACTTTCAGCACTATGCTCTGTGCTCTGAGCTACCCGTTGGCTAACTTGTGACGTTAGTGAATCCTGGTCATGTCCTTCCAGTGCTAATCCACCAACCAGAGCTAACGTAACCTCACTCTTTATTTCATTGATAGACTCTCAAGTTTAAACAGACCACTGTAGATTAACTGCTGCATGAGGGTTGGAATGACCATTATCACAAACAGTTTTGCTTGTGTTTCAGCCTTTAGCTTGAGTTTTAGCCTTCCTGTATTACTCTCCTGTTAAGCCGTCCTTTTTTTTTTCTGTCATACATTCCAGCTCTAGTGTCCACCATTACTATAAAAAAAGGGGGTAGGGACATCCCTAGTTCCAGGTGTGTGTTTATCAGTCCTTTGTATAGTTGCAGTGTGTGCAAGTTAAAATGGTAAATAAATAAATAAATAGCCCACCTTCAGTGTGTGTATCTTCAAAGTGATGAGAGTAAAGTCTTCAAGAATAGATAAAGAACTTGTACTGAGGCACACCTTCTCTTAAGTCAGTCCCCACTCTCCTAGTGTCCTACTGTCTTGTCTTTCCACCTGCGGTTAAATAGGTTAGATTAAATGTGTTTAACAGTAAAATGTTGAAATTACATTACACTCCAAGGATGAGATTGAGGATACATATATACATATATATATATATATATATATATATATATATATATATATATATATATATATATATATATATATATATATATATATATATATATATATATATATATATATATATATATATATATATATACATATATATATATATACATATATATATATATATATAAAGTAATGGACATAATTTATTTCTAGCTTTGAGTTAAAACCCTCTATACACATAGGCTTGCCTGTCAGTTTTTAACAGGTAAAATCCTACTATTCATACAGAGATCGACCTGTAATGGGCCCAGATGGCACAGCAGGAGTGGTTTTATTCCCCGCCCCACCATGAATAAAAGCATTCATGGTATATAATTTACCCCTGGCAGCAGCAACTCACTCTTAGTGAAGCAATTTAGCCGCACTTGCAGAAGGTATCATAGCATGTGACAATGATCTGCTTTTTTCAGAACAGATCTGCAGAACATCGGTGACGGCTGCAATGCCTTTTTGTTTCAGCTTTAGTTTCAGTCTCTTGCTCACATGCTCCCTGCCACACCAAGTTCATTTCAGTCCTCATTTTTATTGGTGCTTTAGTTATGTTGAAATGGTTGTTTTGGTTTGCTGACAGAAGTAGGCTCTGAAAAATAAACCTCTGTATATTGCAGTCTAGTCTCTCTGTGTCAGCCCTGTGATTGCTTGGGACCTGTGCAGGGTGCACCCTGCCCTATCTTGACCAGGGCCTTGCAACCCTAAAGAGGTTAAGTGATATTCGTAAACATAAATGGATGGATGGATGGTCAAGTGTACTTCTCCAGCTGCTTCTGTGTTTGTAAGCGAGATGGCTCAATCCTACATTCACAACAAAAAAAAAAAAAGAAAAAAAAAGTTGAAGATTTTCACAGTATATATATCTGTCTCTGGCAGCAGTGAAACATTTGTGTTTATTCAAAATCTGTTTTTGATTAAAAATTACTTCCATCTAGCTGCCTCAATTTCAGAGTTGTGCAGATTGAATGCCAAACCATTTATCCACATGACTTTACAACTTAAGGAGTTCAGTTTGATGGCAGCATGGGACAAACGAAAAACAAGTGTCATCCACTGGTCTTGAAATATGAGGCCCATGCTGATGTGTTAAAAATGCTGTTTATCAAGTGTCCACTTGAGGCTGGCTGTAGAAACACTTGAAACCACGTACACACTAAGCCTAAAAAAGTCCATCTTAACATCAAAAATAAACATGTTTTGTGTCATAACTTGTTTTTGAAGCTATTAACTTTCAAGTTTGTTTCCACGTAAGGGCATGGCTGACTTAACCGACATGCAGGCATGCCCTGTAGCTGCCTGCAAAGAGGCTAAAGGCCCTCCTAACTGGTACAAAATAAGATGAGTTAGCTTTTTCAATATGAAATCTACCAATGATGTGCTTCAAAACACTGTGTCAGAAACAAATGGGTGATGTCACAGAGACTACATCATTATATGATACAGTCTATTGCAAAAAACACATTCCAAAGACAGTCACAAGTTAACAGGGTCACTCTTCGAACCACAACACTGGTCATGAGTGCTCTTCCATCTCGATTTTTGTGTCCTATCCAGTGTGAACATTAGCGCTGCATGCAGGCTGTGGAAAATCCACAGGGATTGATAAAGAAATCAATACGGTATTGGTTGGATTAGCAGAATCGATAATTGCACTGATGCTTATAAGATCTCATCAATTCTGTTCCCCATTCACAATCTGGTAAAAACTCCTCACTGGGGCTTTAATTATTGTAATTTTTAAAATACTTTCTTCTGTCTTCGGTAAATTTACAGATTGAAAAACGAGACCTAAAGCAACTTCTATGTGTGTTCACAGGCTTTCCATATGTCTAGAAGAGATAGTTCAAGCTTACTCTCATCACAAATTTGCAGCAGTTTGCGGGAGGCAGGAGTTGGTGTCTGTTTGCTTGTGTGCTTGAAGGATTTCGTGTGCCAGATGTCAGCTCCCCTTTAGCGATCCTTGTGACTCAGCAGGACATCACAGGGAAAGAAATTCTCTCTGAATCGCTTTCGTTTTTCTCTTCCACTGTTTCGCTCTGTTAACCATGTGTTGCATTTCGTGTTGGATTGGAATCTGAGGACTCTTAGCTCCAAGCACAACCCCCAGCCCTCCCTGTGTCCCACTCTCAGGCCTCCCAGCTGTCCTTGTGAGATAAACTACATCCCTAATCTTCTAATTGGTAGGTAGTCTTGGCCATTACCTGGGCGATGACGGGCTGGATCAATAAGAGGCACAACACTAAATGATGCGCCCTGCAGTTCCTCTCTATTCTCTTCTCTCTATTTCTCACTCCCAGCCCATTTTACTCTATCACCCTCTCTGTTTAAATTCCCTGTATCCTAGGCAACAGCTATTCAATCTCAACGCAGCCCTGAAATGAGCAGTCCTTTAATTTGTCTTTATTACTGGCCCGTTGTTCTATTCTTCATGCTCTTTCCCCATATTTCATTGACTCTCCGAAGCTGTGAAATGGCCATCTATGGTTTGAAAAACGTCTCTGCATGCTCACTCAGCTTTGGGGTAATCAATAGAAGCCTGGTTCTCAATCAATGGCACACAACAGCCTTCACCTGTCTCACATGATGCATTATTCATCGGATGTCACTCCATGACATGAAGCGGCCAGTGTGATAAACGCTCCTATAGTGGTCTTTAATTACAGATGCAAATGGAGAGGATGTAATGTAGGGGTAAAGATAGAAGAGGTGATGAAATGAGAAAAAGAGAGGTCAGATGGCACATAGCTATTAAGTCAAATGAGGTTCTTTTCATTTTAAGCCAGAGAATGGAGAAAAACTGACAGAGAATCAGACAGGGAGAGCTGCTCATCATTACTCCCTATTCTTTGTCTTTCGTGTATAACAGGCAAACAAGCGTCATCATCATCATCATCATCCTCATCACACAGTTTTTCTTCATGAGCAAATAAACTCCCTCCCAAGTTGGACCTCATCTCACTGTGGATAAACATGTATTGCTCTTTCTTTACCATGCAGCATTTTACACACTCCACCTGAATAAAAGCACCTCGATTTTCAGGCTGTAAGAATTAGACCATCATCACATTATGTCGTCAAGCTTTTTTTTGTTTTGTTTTGTTTCTTTTTTTTTGAGTATGTGCACACATACAGAGCAGTAAATGAATGAATCTTCCATGAAGGAACGACATTAGGCTGAGAATCTTATTTGAAGCCGGCAGCCATCAGTCCCATCACATTATCTCCCCTATAGGTGGAGGTAAAAAAATGATGAAAGACGCTGGTTTTGTTGTTTTTTTTGTTGTTGTTGTTGTTGTTTTTTACTATACAAAGTATAACTTCATGAAGCTCTTTTATGGATGAAAAGCTCACAAACAAAAAACAGCTGATCTATGCTGGAAAAGAAGGAATTCATAAAGTATGGATATATGATCCATTCATAACATGATGCATATCAAAACTCAAGTTCCCCATTTGAATTTATCATGATTTGGCTTTATTGGGATAGTTTCATCAAGATTATAATTAAAAACAAACAGATTATATCAGGTTATGACTTTTTCACAACAAGGTTTAATTATGCAGAAATGTTATCTCAATGCAATTTTTCCAGGATAACGTTTTAACCGGGTACGATTTCATGAAATTTAGACTTTGTCCTGGTACAACTGTCATGATTAGATCATGATAGGATTCAATCAGGATTTGACTTTACATTGTTAACACAGCCTGATATTATGTCATGACTATCACAAACTGACTTGGTTTAGATGTGACTTTTTCACAACTGAACTTTATTAAATCATTAATACCATTAAACCATTTTATCACAATTAGGTCTTTTAATACAACTTCAGCTTATTATTATTACATTAAATGCAAGTTTATTGCAATGAAATTACATCAAGAATCATTTTTCCATTACTTGATCATACTTTTATTTCCTGGCTGTTTTGTCCCCTTTTTAGACATATTTTTTTATTGTTGTTAAACATGATTAAAACTACGACATCAGAGCAACTACACCAAACCAAGACACTGAAGCAGTCCAGTATGCATTGAGGTCTTGTATCACCCTTTGAATTCACATAACCTGCTGAGTATACATGATCCCTTACTTCTCAATATGTCAGTACTTGTAAATACACCTTTTTGGTCCATATGGGTTAGAAAACCTAAATTTTGCTTAGCTTCCTTGCAGTTAAATCATGAAAACAAAATAATTTGAACATCAAATAGCACAAAAATAAAGGGAGTGCAGCAAAATTACTGTTCCTTTGACCAAGGAATCTATTTTTGTGTGTTTTGATATTTAATTCACATGTAATATTTTCCATCATCCTCCTGGCATGGAAAAGCACTACCTCTTCATTACAGCTTGAGCTCAATATGCTGAGAAAACAAACAGCCAGGGGTGAAAATAATGTACATATATGGTCCCCTGCTCTCAAAACAGCAACAAATAGGACAGACAGACTTTAATGGATCACAACCAGGACTAAAATAAGCAGATTTATCCCCCGTCTTGTGTCTTGTCCTTTTCTTAGCCCCACATTTACATTTGAACCTTGTGTAACATCTCTGCAGGATAAAAATAGCTCCCTTATTTGGAACAGTCTGCTGAAACTCCTGCTTGCGTGTTGTCTTTTAATTAGGACATTTTCTGAATTTCAGCAGGGTAATCTGTGAATGTTCCTGAAAAGCTCTTACTGTTCTCCAGACCAATTAAAACACAGAGCACAAAACGGCCTTGAAGAGCCCCAAGGTAGTCTCGCCTTGTGTTTGACACGTTCTTTGTCAAAACTTGTCTGGTAGAGGAGAAGATATTTACATGTAGAGCAAAGAAACAGTTCTCTTTGTGCTGGTGCTGAGCCAATACTTCTGTATTAAGTAGGGGATTGTGGGGGTAATCACAGCAGCCGGATCAGCTCAGACTTGCTCTGTTAAAACTTGTAACCTACAGAAGCCCTTACTCTGTTTTTAAAGCAATGTCACTTTTAGACAGCTGAACACGGGGGATTTCTGCAGCAGAAGCACTCCAGGTCTTTTTTATTAGCATCAGAGGTTGGATCATGCTGGCAGAATGTGATGTTGTGTCATTAAAGCTTGTGTTAATTTTGCTCTAATCACCCTGTCAAAACTTAGCAGTGGATAAATGTTAAGCCAATTGATGTTAATTATTGATGCAACCATTGTGCTTGCTTATTTGTGATAAATGTGATTTTTTTTTATGCTACAGAATTATAAAGTTTGAATCTGGCGGCCACACCCTGATCATAGCTTTTATGGGGTTTAAGTGTTGATTGGGTTTTCAAGTGAGCACCAGCATTTAAAAGGGTTGTGTCAAGTTAGTCCAATACCAAACTGCTAAGATGACAGGTCAAAGTAACACTGCACTTTGCCTCAGTGGAATTAAAATTTTGCTTAAGTACTTCAAGTCTGAGCTAAGCATACAGGTGCAGCTAATCAGACTGGTGTTTGATGGTAACTGCCTCACAAAAGCTTGTAGAGCCAAGCCAGCCAGCCTCAGATGTACTGCATGTCAGGTTAGCATGTTGTGACCACTGGCATTGTTTACAACCTCAGGGAACAATAAAATGGAACTGTTGAAAAGCACAAATGCAAATAAGAGGGGGCTCAGCGTGTGTCAGTGACTCATCCAAATGATCTCAGAATAGCTGCATATCATATAATCTCTAAGTATGATACATTGCACTTACACGTACAGTTGAACAACCTTTTGCAGAGTTTTTGTGTAGATCCAAGACTTTTCACCAAGTGGAACCCCAAACTGAGTACGATCACCCAGCTTCAGAGACACAAAGATGCTTGATTAGATTAGAAATTGCTTTGCAGAATTAATATTATGTACTCAAAAACTGTTTCAAATACAAAATAACGGAGTTGTCAACACAACATTAAAAACCTGAATCCTCATTATTGACTATTGAAATTGTGCAACAAGCTGTTATTTAAAAGTGCGATCATTTATCAGCCCTAAAAATTACTCATTACCTAGTTTGACACAAGCAACATTTATTATGATTGATGAGGTGGGCTTTAAGATCTTTTCTGGAGTTGAACTCTAAAAGTTTTGGCTTCATTTAGGAAAGCTGTTAATTAGAAATGCACCCATTGGTGCCAATTCCCTTAATTTTGGGGAATTGGTGATCAGAGATCATAAATTGGTGATTGGCCCATCCTTACATATGAAACTGATCTTATATACCTCCTGGAAGGTCTGACAGCCAGCTATCGTTGCTTTTTGCACTGAGACCTAAGACCCAGGACACTTTATTGGTTGTTTCAGTTAAAACGTAAAGATTTTATTGTTTCACAGGTATTGTTCAATGATTTTCAATAGAATAAGATTGGAAGGTATATGCTGTCAGTTATAAAAAATAAAAAGTAGAAATCAGTATCGGCCCAAATCAATTTCAGCAGGTCAGGCTTTGTAGATCAGTGATCGGCCAGAAAATTGTGATCGGTGCACCCCTACTGTTAATCTGTCTATGATTAGACCCATATCACCTCAGTAAGGCTCAACAGTTAGCTCTGACATCCTGGAACCACCTTCCCCAATGCTAGCATTCACATCGTACCCACTGGGGATGAGAAAAAGAAAAGAATAAAATGAAAAATATGCCACAGGGTAAGCCAAAGTGTTTTGATGTGCTGGGCCCCTGACCAACCAGCAATGTGAAAGTGAAAGTGGATTGTTGATACATAGACCATGTGTTGCCCAGCTTTGCAATAAATCCAGAGTAGATGGAAACAGCTCAATAAGACTGGCAGTGGTTATAGTACTGGGGCAACTTTTCGTATCTGACATGAAAGTTAAAAAAAAAAAAAATCTGTCAAAGGGCAATCAATGGTTTTAAAAGGAGTTTTGTGTTGGAGACTTTCTTGGTAAAAGGCACCTCAAGTCTTGTTGTAAAGCAACATTGTCAGGTCTAATGTCAGAGCAGAGACACAAATGAACATGTGCTCACCCTCTCTGTACCTGACTTATAACTAGATAAGCTGCTCAGATGTACAAGTGTGCAACTAAACTGCTCATCAGAAAATAGCTTCAAGCTGTTGTCTTCCTACAAAAAGCTACATATTTATTTTCTGGTTACAAAATCTGCTGGATTTAGGGAGTGTTTTCAATACTTTATCAGAAACAGCATCAGTAGCTTCATTCTACAGAGGGCCAAAGCAGGTATTAGAGGAAGGGATTTCAGCAATAAGATGTAAAGTAGGTAAACAGGCTGGGACTGCCATCTACACAGCCAGGCCTTCCAGGCTGATGGATGAAATGGCTTACAGAGGACACGAGCACTGTGACATTGATGGACAGTCTGATATTGCCTCCCTAATCTTGCCTCCACTCAGTCTCTCTCTCACACACACGTTTTCTGTGCCCCACTCTCTTCTCCATCTCTCTTTCTCTTCCCTCCTCTTGTCTCTGACTCATACTTCTTCTCCGTCTAACTTCTCTTTCCTGCTTTTATAATCTCTCACTCACTCATCTCCCATCAATTTCTTCTGGAGTCTTGTGGTCTCTTCTTTCTTTCTTTTCTGACTCTTCTGCTCTTAACTTCTTCTCTCCCCCCTGTTTTTCCTCTTTCCTAAACTCTACTGCTGCTGCTGCTGCTGCTGCTGCTAGTGCTCACTCTCTTGGCCTTGTTTCAGCACACACCATCTTGCTCACAAACACACAAATTCCTATAATGATTTCACAAGATCAAACAACCATTTCTCTCTGTGAAGGTCACAGGGGGAAGACTTGAGTCAGCAAACTAAGGATCTGCAAATATTCACAGAAAACACACTTTACTTGTTCACACTTTCAGGCAACTGAAGGAGCTAGCTTGTATTTATGTTTATAGAGCATCATTGGAATATGGAATCGAAATATCACACTGAGCTACATCTGTGGCCGTTTAAGAAGTTGGAAATCAAACTTCATTGCAAAAAAAAAAAAAACACAGCTGGAGGTTTTAAAGTAAAGACACAAAACTGTATTTTTCCCCAAGACAGTAACCATTTACCAATTCATCACAGCAAAAAAATGAAATCTTATCGAGTGTTTTTGTGTTATTTTAAGTAAATTTTTACACTCAGTATGAGCCACATTCACCTGACCAGTTCAGAAAAAATGTCTTGTTTCAAGTTATTTAAAGACAAAAATTGGGTCTGAATTATGTGTAATGAGGAAAAAATCTGCTAATGGAAGAAGAAAAAAGCTTGAAACTAGAATAATGTCTTAATACAAGTAACTTTTTGCAGATTTTTTTTAACTTGTTTCAAGCAATTTAGACCCCATTTTTGTCTTTAAATAAAATAAGACATGAAATAAGACATCTTTCTGGACTGGTCTGATGAATGTGGCTCATAGTGGGTGTAAAAATTTAATTAAAATAAGACAAAAACACTTGATAAAATTTTAATTTATTTGCTGTGGTGAATTGGTAAATGGTGATTGTTGTTATTATTAAGTCTAAAAAGACATTTTCTACTTAAAAGAAGACAAAAACACTTGACAAGATTTCAGTTTTTGCAGTGCAGAATGGGAAACTGCATTTAAAAAAAAAAAAAGTAAACAGCTGACTCAAGACACAGGATCGATGAGTTTTGTTTTCTTGACTCATGCCCTCATCTATGCATGAGTCTAGCCTAAACTCTAAGGTGTGTAGGCTGAATGTTTGCTTTGTTCGTCTTTGCTGTAAAGCAGCTCGTCAGCTCTGACTTCCTTTCTACTTTCAGCAGGTCACCTGCAATAACTTTCTGAACTGTGCTGTCTCTTTCTTGTAAAGCTGATGGAATAAAAACACATAAACAGTGCTGGGGTCTAATCTTTTTTACAGTTTACCTTTTCTTCTCTCTTTGAGTCATTTCCTCTGCCACCCACACAAATTCTATCAAAAACATTTCTCTTTGACTTTCCAACAACAGGGTATGTTTTTTTTTTTTTTTTTTTTCATGGTGATGATTTTGTGTCAGCCCTTGTTTCCTCTTTGTACCTGTGACCTCATTCACTCTTCGACCCGGTTGTGCAGAAATGGGGAGTTTTCCGCCCAGCATGAGCCTGAAGAAGTGGAAAATAGCATGGCACTCTTGTGCGACCTGGCTACAGCCCGATGCTTGATTACAGCAATCAATGGAGAGGAAGATAGAAGGAGAGAGAGAGTGTGTGTCCATGGGTACTCATGGGGGATTGTGGGTCAGACAAAGCAGAACAGACAATCACAGAGGGCTCTTGAACACTCTCCACTCTGCTCTTGTGCTCCGATGAAGAACATGTGGGACGAATATCAAAGAGAACATTGAATTCTCCTGCAGAGGAGAAAAAAGGCCAACAGGAGCCGTTCGTCTATTCCTCCTGGACCTCAGTTTGTTTCGCTCACTTCTCTGTCAGTGTGGGTGGTTTGACGTTGACACGCACCGGTGCTCTTTGTTGACATATCATTGGTTCCCAGTGATGCATTACTGCCCCGCTCCAATATCCGCTTGAACATCGAACACTGGTCAGATAAAGCATAGGGGAACTGAAATCACATCCAGTGTTTGTGGGCTGTTTTAGTATACAGTGTGTTTGTTTTTGGAAGAAATCATGAATAAATGAATTACTGATGTACACTTTAGAACACTGTCTGAATAAAAATTTCACGAGTCATAATCCACCCCTCACATCTCTGCAAAAACTCTCGCCAAAGTCCAGCTAACCGGCCTGCATATTAAAAGGGAGATTACACAACTCTCTGTGAAAAGACCACCCCTTTATACCTACTAGATTAGACTCATTTGAAATGCACCCATCCGACCAAATGACTTTGTAGAACGTAATGATGCAACAAAAGTTTCAGAGGTGAGATGAGTTACACACGTCCGCTAGCAGTCGTAAGTCTGGAAGCAGCGGCAGAATCTGAATGACTGGATAATGATCTCAGGGACAGGAGGATTGATCCACTCCTCCATCACTGTAATGAGAGGCTATAAGACACCCAAAACACTGATTGGACTCCCTGAAGAACTGGTGGTGAATGCTGGACTATTCTTCATCTGACAATAAGAAAGAGATTTTTAAAAGTTCCACTAGAGACAGAAAAACGGAGGGCCTGTCATGTTAAATGACAAGGCCTTCCATAATTTCTGCACATTCTTTCAGGGAGAAACAGACTCAGCTAATGATGAGGCAAGTGACAGTGTTCTTACATCAAACAGCTGGATCCACAGCAATACAGATGAGGCTTCTTTGCACAGTGTTATCTCCAGATGACTATGTATCGTCTTGGGTAAACTGAATTGCTTTTTATTAATAGGAAAAACTAGCAGCTTGCTCTAAGAGTGAGACTCACTGACAAAATCAGCTGTGTAACATTTTCCTATTTCAGTATCAGATGATAAAAAAAGACACAAACAAGAGAGGAAGACAAAGAGTAACTTGGTATTTCAACACAAAATGTGTAAAAAGAAGTGAAAAGAAAAATTCCAAAACAGAACAGAATATCTAAAAATAATCTGTTTCTGCCAGTGTTCATGTCTTCTGTTGATTGAAGGAACTGTTGACTAAAGAAATTACTGCAGCAGTCAAACTTATGAGCCCACACAGCAAGCTCTGCATAATTTTCTCTGCCTTGTTTGGTCATGATTATATGTTTCTCGCTTCCCATCGAGCATCATGTTGGGCTCATCTGAAATGCAAATTACCATGAAGTTCAAGGGCTCAATTTGACATCAAAGACATGTCCAAAGTGCTCACTCACAAAGAGATGAAGGTGCATCTGGCAGCTCTCCGCTTTATCTCCAATAATCATAAGCTATTCATCTGATGCTTTGCATCAACAAAAGGAAGTGGCCTTCACCTCCATCACTGGCATCACTCAGCCTCCATTCCCTGCTGTAGCCCCTGCCACCGCCACCTTCACCTCAGCTACCTTTGAACTAGCCAGATGCTCACGGGGCTCATTTGCATGAATATTCGCTTTGCGCACACCCTCACAACATGTATTATTGATGCACAGAGCTCAGGACTACAGCAGTAACCCCATGCAAAAGTGTGAACACCACTCAGTGTCTGTACATGTAGTGACTTATTGTACTGTTTATCCCCAAATGCACAACAGTTTTTTTGTTTTTGTTTTTGTTTTTAATTGGTCGTGAACATTACTTGGACACTTGAAGAGCATCAGAATATCACCTTTTTCTTGAGGTCTATCTTCTAACTTCTAAAAGCTTAGTTTCACGTGACTTTTTGCAATCATTTTGTGTGCTGCAATTAGATTTTCATGCTCACCAACACAGGGCATTAGGGTAAAGGTGCTGTCAGAAGTATTGTAGTGTAGGACCAGGACTCTGACTTGAGATTTGATTCTCAGGACTTAAGAATCTACCAGGATCAAAGCACTGGCAAGGGACTACTTGAACAATGACTGTAATCTGAATCAAACTATAAAGAAGAGGACTTAAATGTATACAGTAGAAAAGACTGCTAAACTGCCAGATTGATTTTTATATGTTATGAAAAAAAAAAAAAGGGTGATTTGTATTTAGTGGATTATTTGTTAGTTTTAAAAAATGTTTTAGCAATTAAATTTAATAGTGTTGAAAATCTCATTAATTAACTTTTTAATACGGCCACATTTATAATGGACATACGTTTGTGGGATAAGCAGCAGACCTGAGGTTATGAGTTGTGCCCAAGAAAATTTGGCTGAATCTTCTCTGCCAATGCCAAACAGCTTATTTGTCTTGTTTTATGGATTGAATGATTAAAAGTCTAGAAAAGCAAAACACATCAGCAAGTTAACAATTTATTTATTAAACAGGAGCTTTTGGTCTAGCTGTGGACATTAGGGATGGGAATTCCAAGCATTTAGGGCTTAAGACTACACAGAGTATTGGTTTGTTGATTCAACTACAACACTGACTTTGAGGTACCTTTTTGTTCCTATACCGGTATGATACGACGCCTGAGCTTTTGGTATCAACTGCGACCGATACTGATACCTGATATCAGTGTTAAATAAAAACCTGCGTGCCTGACTGATTGGTAATGTTTTGGGTAAAAGGCAAAAAAATGAGTAAAGGGAATTTCTGAAGTTAATCTTTATTCAAACTATATAATATTTAAATGTTTACCAGCAAAACAATTCTTAAGGATGCACACAAGTTCTTTTAAATTGTAAACTTTTATACCCTGTAGACTGGTAATGCAGCAAAAAAACAAAGAAAGTGCATCAGGGGTAACATATCAGATCAAGTAGCCGAGATCTCTGATAAAAAAAAAAAAATAATAAAAAAAAAACAAAAAAAAACAAGGAGCTGGCACCATGGAATGGCCCCTGCCACAAATACTGATACCGATACCCACACCATATATCACCAATCAGTATCAGTGCATCCCTAATTATGTTTTATTTAACTTATCTCTTTTTTAAGCACATTGCATAACTTCATCTTCTTCTTCCTATCCCATCTTCACACTCCTTCACTTCACTAAGTCA
Organism: Halichoeres trimaculatus; assembly: GCF_033239565.1. Lineage (NCBI taxonomy): Eukaryota > Metazoa > Chordata > Actinopteri > Labriformes > Labridae > Halichoeres > Halichoeres trimaculatus. The sequence continues at coordinate 13,263,755 of NW_027437184.1, read as the reverse complement.
ATGCATCAGCTGTTACCGTTATATATAACTTTCCTAATAAATGACTTAACTCAGCATTGAATACCCAGTACTGCAATTAATTATTTATTCAGAGAGAACCTCATAGATTGAGGTGTTGCCAAGGAAGGACAGATTAGTATGAACATGTATGTGTCTATAAATGTGCTGAGTAACTGTGCTTCTTCTTGAACATTGTGACACCTGCACTGTTAGTTTTAGCGTAACATCTTCTTGTAAAAGAAACCTGAATTTTAAAAAAAAGCATGGAAGCCTAAAAATTAAAGTTTCATAGTTCTCTCTGCATATGTGGGAGATGTAAAGAGCCAATGCAGATTTGTTGCACAGTAACGATTGCAGAGGTGGAAAGGAATGTATATGACAGCTTGAATAATTCAAATCACTTATTAATAATTACTAAAATGAAGAAAAAGCTTGAAAAGATGTAAGGAGGAGAGAAGAAAGAGAGGCCGGTCTTCTGAAGAAAGCACTCACTCACAGCTGTTAAGATAACCTTTGTTGTTGTATGACCTTCTTCGTAAGAGTCTTAGTCATGTCTGTGAATTTTCACACTTAAACTGTCAAGGCCAGCTTCTTCAAAACATACAAAACTTTTTTCTGTGACAGTTTGAAAATGTTTACATCTCCGAGGAGTGCTTTCTCAAACTTTGGAACAAGCGCACTTTAGATGTCAGAGAGTTCACCTGCATGCTGACGGTTGATGACAGTGCAGCACCGTCTGATTGGTGTGATGCACTCTGGGATTTCTGTCACCTCTGTGGCGGCAGATAGGTTAGCAAAACTAAGATACGACTCTGAACCTCCTCTCCTCACCTGTCTGCACACACACAGACAAAGTGGGAGAGAGGGGGAGAGATGGCAAGAAGGTGAGGAAAGCAGTAAAAGAGTGGAGGCAGATCTGGAGGCTGTCTTTCAAAGTGAGTTAAAGATAAAGAAAGACAGGCAGGAAAGGAGATGGGAAAGGCAGTGACATTGTGAGCCAAATGAGAACACGGCCATATATATAATTGCTGCCATTACCATCATTAGTCTTGTACTGAGAATCTTTTGGCTCACACTGCGCCTGCACTCCTGCCAGCCTGCACAATGCCCCTAAAATAGCCGTGTGTTTTAAATTATGCATGGTGATCGAAATAGACAATTTGCAGCAGGACAATTCCCCTCACTCTCACTGACATATTGCTGAAGCTGGAAACAGTGAAAAGAGCAGCCTGACTCTCATTTGATCAAAACACAAAGAAAAAAAATGTTCTCAAAATTTTCAACCATTAGGATCCTCATTAGACTACATGAAATGTTGGAGTGGATACACTCCACAGTACCTACTCTTGATTTATTACAGGTGCACGAGGTCAAAGCTTCCTTCCTGGTTGAATAGGCTCTGGGAAATGGAGAGAAAAATTAATTTGTACAGAAGAGTGCTTACATTCCTTCAAATGGTACCATAAAATACAGCAATGTGAAAAGCAACACATTTTTTCCTGTGCTATAAAAATTTGAGAGTTTTGTTTTTCTTACTGAATAGCTCTTCAAAGGTGTCATTACAGTAAATCATACCTCCACAGGAAAAGTGCCATCATTCATTTTTCAAATATTATATAGAATTCAAGCTGAAGTCTGTGCGATATGCCGAGAGATCTCTTTAGAGCAGCTTTTACACCTCACTGGATATCCAGTCCTTTGAATATGATGCTTTGTAAAATGAATTTCAAAGTAGCTAACATTAAACAAAAGCATTCAAGCCCAAGCACTCTGTAAATAAAATCAGAAATGCCAACAGAACAAAAATTAGACTGTAAACCTTGCATGCTCTCAAAGACTTCAATATGTTTTACATCATCCATTAGTCACTAGGTAGACAATTGTACGAGTCCCTCCGATCCAAGTCCCAAGCAAGTAGAAAGTCATTTTGGCCAAATCTCAAGCAAGTCTCAAGTTTTTCTGTTGTGGGCAAGTCGCAAGGTTTCCATTTAAGTCTACTTAAGTCACAAGGTGTCGAGTCGAGTCAGTGGTTATATCTTAGGTTTATATCTTGAGGCTGAATGAGAAGGAATAAAGGTTTTGCGTGGTAGTTATTTACTCTGTTGACGAGTCATAAATGGATGTATGTTGTGAAGAGTGATAAAATGTTGGAAGACGGCGGCTTGCTACCATGGATGGATATTATTTATGCAGTCACATAGGCTACAGAAGCCTATATTAACGTTCCAGAGAGTGGTGAGGGAAATTGTTTGTCGTATTATTAGCAACAATGTTCAAAACACAATCGCCGACCATATCACCAACACACACACATGCACACGCTCACACACTTCTAATAGTTTCAGCTTGGTTTCACTTCCTTGGCTTTGTGTGCAGTCTTTAAATGGTGGATAAAGTTGGACGTTGTTCCTTTATTTTGGCGTTGCATATCTTGCATTGCCCGTTCCTCCTTTTTCCATTCGAGTGGAAGGTTTTATACACATACTGCACTACTTTTGGAGCGGCAGAACCAGCTACAGGCTTGGGAGCTGTCATCATTATAAGCTTACAACTACACTGTGTTCTGTGTGCCCATTGGTTGCTTGCATGCTTGTGATCTTGCTACACACCTGTCTCCAATTAATTAATTAATGAAAGTGTGTACCTACAGCGTGGTGAACTTGCCACGAGTCGTCCAAGTCAGGTTGTCTTAAGTCGAGTCGAGTCTGAAGTCATTGTCTTTCAAGTCAAGTCGAGTCTTAAGTTTTTTAGTCGAGTTGAGTTGCAAGTCGTCAAATTTGCGACTTGAGTCGACTCTCTATGACTCGAGTCCAATTGTCTGCCCCTGGGTGGCACTACAACAGCTTTCAAATGCTGTTATATTATCACTAAGCTCAAAGGCAAATTTATTGTCAAAATTATTTTCTCCTTTTCATCAGAGGCCCAACCCATTCTCAATTTTAATTGGTCACTAAGGGTGAGGTGGCAATGAGGAGTAGGCGGGTACTTCAGAAATCTTTTCAACTAACACCTGAAATACACCAGATAACATCTGCAGTGCGACTCCATTGACTGACAGACAGCTGGAGTCACGAGCCCGAGGAGTTCCTACGCTTCCCACTCCATCGATAAGTCTCTCTTTATTCATGTTGGGCTGTAAAACCTCAAACCTGTTGACTCCCGGTCTGACTCTACTCATTACCTCTGTTTATCATCATAGTCAAGCTAAATACAAACTGATTTAGACATGGTCTGTTTTATTTTGAGAGTCACTGGGTGTTTTTAGGTAGTTTACCAGTCACAACTTCCTGTCCCACTCGATCTTTCCAACGCAGAATTTGCAGCTCTGTGTCCGTCAAAAATAGGATGGCTGTGTATTACCTGCAACACATCTGGCAGTTGGTTTGTCATGAAATTACCATGGTAATGGAACGCTTAGGCAGCAGGTTACTACCTGAAGGGTCTGAGTAAACCCGAGCTCATTTGCATATTCTGTTCCAGAAGATGAAACAGCTCCTTGAGAAATACAGTGAAACAGAGAGGCACACCACTAACATGATTTGGGGACATAAAATTTCTAAATCAATTAACTTTTAGGTTTTTTTTAAAAGTATGATATTTCTCCAGAGACATGATTTGGGGACATTCAATTTCTAAATCAATTGACTTTTAATTTTTTTCTAATCTATATTTCACCTCTAAATATTGAACCACAGTATCACTCTTATTGCTGTGAAATGTATCTTAGTACTGGAATAGGTCAACTAAGTTATTGGGCTGTTTCTCTCTAACCATAGCTTTTAATTGATTCTTGTTTCAAATCACGCTAGTTAAACCTCCTTTTAATGACTATAATCAGGAAAATAATAAAACAGAGTAAAGCTCATCTTTGGAACAGTTCTGGCTTTGGTTTACAGAGAATACACACAAATCTCGTGAAGAAGATGTGGAATAACATTCACCATGTCTGGAATAATCCTGTAAAGTAAGCTCAGTTGGAGGTCTCCATAACTAAACTGTAATCTTAAAATGTTTTCTGCTGCAAATGACTCATACTGTTTTCTTTGCCAGGCTAAAAAAAACAAGTTTCCCCATGGAGGATGTGAACATTTTGCATCTTGGAGTTGTATAATTTTAAGGGGCTTTGTAGATCTGTTTTCCAAAGAGTGTTTTGGTGTAAATGAAGCTGTGATTCAGGTGAATTATTTAGTAAGATGGGCGAAGAAGGATCTCAACACACTTTCCTGTGAACTCTCTCAGGAATGGGAAGAGATGATCACTGGCAGTTCCTTGCCCTCCATTTGACTCCACATGTAGAACTTTTCTGAAATGTACACGCTATGTGTGATAGTACAAAGATCCAGCCAGTACAGTCACAGAAAATACACCAATCTGAAATGTAAATAATTCAAAACAGCAGCAAAATGGAGGCAGAGATTATTTGTAGGAGATGGAAAGAGAAAAAAGGGAGTGGACATGAGCTACCAGAGGTTTAAAATACAAAGGAGATAGATAAATAAAAAGTTGGGGGGTGCAAAAACCTTTAGATGTGTTCATAAAGGATGAGGCTTTGAGGCAGAGCTGAAATTTTCTACTTGTGGAGATGCAGCAGTCCATGTGCTTCCCCATGGTTGTCAATCCTGTGATATGAGCCACTCTGCTCTGTGGTGCAGTACTCATGCTATAGGAGCCCATACAGTACAGGGAATTGTGGTTTCTATTTGTGCACACGTACACATTTGGTATGATTATAGGGATTATTAGAGTTGCTGCAAATGGTGATTCAATCCTCCGCTGACTCCCACTTAAAACCCTCACCCAAAGAAGCATTAGCTGTTAGAGGTAATAATGAGGGAGCAAGGGTATGATGACAGTAATCTATTTTACCACCTACAGGCTATGGCTTTTTTTGCATTTCTGCACAATGTGGAGTTGAAGTTCCTGTTTAAGAAACTTATTTTCAACTCAACTTTTTTCTATAATGCAAAATCATGTGCCATGTACTGGTAGGGTGGTGCTGGGAAGGCGCAGGCCTCCCTTGACATCTTGTTAGCCAATTCAGGTACTTGCCCCAAAATCATTAATTATGAATGCTTATTTGCCCGATTGAGAGTAGAACTTGTGTTCAAATCTACTTGTAGGCAGTGTTACTGCTGGCAGCTTGTGTGACATTTAATTTGTCCAAGGTCTAAAACATGACCCTGGGTGTTGTCTCCTTTTGGAGTTGGCTAAAGACAAATTAATAGAAGATTAGTATGTTGCCAATTAGATATTAAAACAAACAAAATTTTAAAATACAAGTAACTATCAAGTTTAGTTGTTAGAAGGAATATATGCAAAGACAGAAATGGAGAAAAATAATATTCAGACACATCTGCGTGCGCACTAATTGGGCCACTGCAGTCATAAAGTCCAGACAAACTCCTGCATGTTGGGTCCTTCAATCCAAGAAACTGGATTGACCAGTCCTGTGAGAATGAAGTCCTTAATGGAAAACAAAACAGAAAGTATTATTTTTTTATTTCTGTGTATACTTATCACAACATGACTACTAAAGTGTAATTTTTATTAAAGATCAACAGCAAACACTTGAGTAGTTATCGTTTCTATAGACGTTTCCTTCTAAAGTGGGAAATGGATGTGTGTAAAGCCTAACATGAAATTCTCTTTGAACATGTTTTACACGGCAAACCGGAACACTTGTGATCAAAAAGTGTCGTTGCAGGTTCAATCTCTGTGTTTTAACCTCAGGAAATACGAGTGCTGTGGCATCATCTCTTGAATATTTTACATTTGAACAAAAATCTGAAGGAAATGTTCTTTACTACAATAAAAGTGCTTTTGCCAAGATTAATAGAGGGTGAATCAGACCTCAATCTGTGTGTAAGTGTGTGTACACATTTTTTGTGCACTGTACAGGCTTAGGCCATTTATCAGAAGGTAGTCAAGACCAAGATCAATAGTGAGAATATTTAGAAAATGGAATGAGCCGTTCCTTCAGCAGGCTTTAAGGTGAAAATTGATTCCTGAAGGAAACAACTGCTGCTAATAATGATGTTTTCTTTGAAGTTGGGAAGTATACACAGAGAGTGTGTGCGCCTGGGTGAATCAATGCAAGCAGAGCCATCAACTGGCAGCATAAGACTGAGTAAACTTGCCACTGTGATCCTGTGTCCCTGGGGGCATCTCAGCCAAGAGCAAGGTCCTGAGCTGATCTCTCACCTAGCACACCTGGGGTATGTCTGCAGACTCTGCCTCTGTTCGTGGTACTTCATCCTCCTTGACCCCAATATCCTGCCCTCAAGAGACTATCAGTGGACCCGAGGAAGCGTGGGTGCAGTGATAATGGTAGGTGTTAGGATGTCACACCTGCAGGTTTGCTCGGGGGGCAACTCGATGAGCCATGTCTCTCTGGTCTACACTTCCCCCTGTCATTTTATTTGTCTCACTTTTGCCTAGTTGTGTCTCAAGTCAGCTGGTCCTCTTCCCTTTTTCCTTCTCTTATTGTACTATATTTGTTGCATTTTTGGTTCACTCCTTGCATATAGGACAGGCAGATTCCTTGAGTTATCTTAGGAAGCACTTGACCTTCTTAATCTCCTGTTTTCTTGGGATGCAATTAGTGAAGAGAGGAATGAAACAACAGCTAAGCACAAGAACACCATTCAACCAGCTGCCAGTGCGAGCTTGATAGTGGTGTTTATGCAATTGAAACAGAGCTCCTCTGTAATTGGCTTGCTTTTCTCAGAACATTGCAGGCAAATGGGAAAACTGACTTAAAAACAAAGAGAGAATAATAGGGCTTTTCAGAGTAATTATGTTTATGCTCAATGCAAAGAGGCAAACAAAGACTTGCAATCAGATGCTTCTGCATGAAAAAAGGCAAAACACTGCACTTCTTCTTCTTGGTCTGAAAGACTGCCTGGAATTCAATAACAGGTAAGTTACGTAACCATCTAGCTCCTGAAACATCATCAGGTTTCAGGTTGATAATCGTGCCAAAACAAGAAACAACAACATTAGACAAGTACATTGTTAGTCAAAGCCAGAAGTATATCAATAACTCCTGTTTTTCCATCATTATTGTATAACAGGGATGTACAATCAATCCAAATTGCATTGCTATAACAGTGTGAGCATTCACTGTAAGCACATTGAGTTTTTCACAATAAGTGAGAGAAAATATTTGATGTAAACAAACCTTGTTTTCTCACTCAGCAGGTGTTCATTCCACTTCTCTTTACCACACTAATATTTTGTTTTTAACTAGTTATTGGGGGGCCTTTGTTTTATAGAACAGCTGAGGAGATACAGGGTGTGTGGGGTGCAGAAAGAAGGGGAAACATGCAGCAAAGAGTCAGAGCCAAATGTTAAACCAGCTAGTGCTGTGTCAAGGATTGCAGCCTCTGTTCATGAAGCATGCCTTCAAGTGATACTCCGGGATGGAACAAGTTGGGTCCTATCACATGGTTTAGGGCAGAAATTACCCCTACAGCAGTGTTTTTGTGCAGCAGAAGCCCAGGGCGCACGCACCAAACACCCCCTCCCTGCTCGTCTGCCGGTTTCCGATGCACTCAGACGGGGCCATTTTTTGCTTGACCAAAAACACAAATAAACTGACTCCCACCAAAAAAATCTGATATCGGTCTGCATTCACGCTTTATTTAGAGAATTTTCAGTGCGTTACTTTCACACAAAAACACCGCTAAATAAGGCTCAAGTTCTCATCATGTCATAAACCGCCTCCACTGCAGAGCCACAGCTGGCTATGAGGTGCTCGCCGCTTAGTGTATCAGTCCACGCGCGGCGTGCCAGATATAAAGAAATGCAGGTAGTCTACCAGGACGAAGAGACATGATGAGAACTAGAGCCTTATTTAGCGGTGGTTTTGTGTGAAAGTAACCGTGCTGAAAATTCTCTAAATAAAGCGTGAATGCAGACCGATATCAAACTTTTTTGGTGGGAGTCAGTTTATCTGTGTTTTTGGTCGAGTAAAATATGGCCCCGTCTGAGTGCAGAGGAAACCGGCAGACAAGCAGATAGGGGGTGTTTGGTGCGTGCGCTCTAGGCTTCTGCTGCACAAAAACACAGCTGTAGGGGTAATTTCTGCTCTAAACCTTGTGATAGGACCCAACTTGTTCCATCCCAGAGTATCACTTTAAGCCTGGTTGAGTCTTTTGTGTTGACGTTATGTTGTGAGTACAAGATACCTGTGCACCAATTTTTAAAATGCTATGTTTTGATGCTAGAAAATGGCTACACAGACCTATGGTGAAGGCCGCAGCAGTGATTTGAGTCAAAGTACATATAAACGTGGCTCTTTAAAATCATATGGGATCATTTACATGAGAAGGGAACCTTACTCCAGGAGAACAGTAGACATGTCAACTCATACTTGCTGCATGCTCAGTCCGGCATGTTGCAGGTCTGCCAGACAGCTTGTCTGTGAACAACACAATTCAAAAAGTAACCAACGGATCTTGATGAAATTTTCAGGAAATGTTCAAAATGAGATAAGGAAGAAATGATTAAGTGTTGGAGGTGATCTGGATCACAGTCTGGATCCAGGATTTTTTTTAAGGATTCTTTACCATTGTAAGATAGGGCCGGTTTCACCATATGTGTATGTAACTCCACGATAAATGGTCGGATTACTTTGCAAAACAATACAAGACAAGGTCACGGTGATTTTTGCCAGATGTAAAAGTATGATCTCGATCCTGGCAATATTCTGGATACTAAGATCTGTTTTATGAAATTTTTACTGGGTCATCATAATTTTCAATACTGTCCGCTAACAAATTATTGTACAAACCTGCAACTAACACCACATTGTAGCAGACAATCTGCTGAAAGCGAGTATACCATTAAAGTAGGACTTAGGTGTTGCGTGAAAATTGCAATATGCTTGGCGGAGGTCTGCGCTGTGAGTGTTTTTCTAGTTTTATTTTGTTGTCATAGTCAAGCTAAATACATCCTCATTTTGACACAGTTTTTTTATTTTGAAATTCACAGGATCTTTTTAGGTAGTTTTAAAGCACAACTTGGCCTGATCTGCTTTACAGTGAATCAATGCCCCCCCTTGCTCCAGCAAAAATTGGATGGTTGCATATCTGCTGCAACCTGCCGGATTGCAACAGTGTGAATTCAGTGTGAGTTGACACACTGAGTTGAATAGAAACCTATCTGATCTGGTGCCTTGACAGAGCAGAGGGGAACTGGAGACACATCTGGTGTATTTTGGCCATTAAGCAGTAAGATGTTGCTAGAGTCACCTTTTAGTGTTTAGGTGTTATCAAAAACTGTGGTTTATTGGACACTTTTGGAGCTCTAGGTGAAAAATAAATGGGCTGAGCATTCAACAAGCAAATATGACTTCGGCTTGGAATGAGTGCTTTGAAGGACAATGGCACTGAATCATCTGTAGTGCTTTGCTCAGCAGGAACCCTGATGAGATTCACATGACCCCCTACTCACTATACATTATGTTGTACACAAGCATTGAAAAGCTTTGAAATAACATAAAGCCTACAAAAATGACTGATTCTAAGAACTGCTGAAGATGTGTATAAATAGACAACAGCATCTGAAGTTCTGGCCCTGTATTGTACCAGACACGTCAGTTCACCTTCTGTGCTTCCACCCTGCTCCCCGTAGATGAAAGGAGCTGCTGACTCCATTGGCATGCATTAGCATTCCTACACCCACCTTCCACCTTATCTGCTGTCAAAACAGCCACCTCTAACTTCCACAGAGAAACTCTTTGACCACACATCAATGACAAGCCGCCTTATCAATGGCCCAAACAAGCCTGCTACATGTCAAAACCGTGGGCAGCCAAAGAGCCTGAGCTGGCAAAAAAAAATGAAAGGAGTGGGGGATGTGCCTCCACAGAATGAGCCAGACAAACACAGAATAAGAAAGAGCGAGAGAAAGCAGTGAGTGTGTCTGACATTTCTAGCGCTGGTGTTTTGCTATATGAGGAGACCCTGAGGGAATAGAATTGGAGAGGCCTCCTCGGTGCACCCACACATCCCTCTTTAACATTTGTTTGAGACATCTTTGCAAAGGCTTGCCTGGACCAATAAAGTGTACAGAGGGCTGAGCACTTGTCGTACAGTGGCTCAAAACAAAGAGCAAGCAAGTGAGACAGAGAAACGGAGCGTGACACATAGAAGAGAGAACAAATAAGACAAAGAGAAAGCTTGAGTTATGGCAGAACAATTGTAAGGGTCTAAGCGCTTGTCACGACAACGCTCACATCTTGTATTGCTGTTGGGAGCAGTACAAAGGCTGGGAAATCTGCATGCATGCTATTGATAGACCCTACAGGAGTTAAGAAAAGACCTTTAAGTACTTTGGACAAAGAGTCACTGCAGTATATGCAACAGTGGGACACAATGCTTCAGAATAAGTGTTTCTCACACCTGCTGGATGACTACCCCCAATTCCACCTTATTTCCTCTCTGTAAATTTATGTCACAATCAGTCCTGGTCCTTCATTTCAACAACTTACACCCTGTTGGGCTGTTACACAAAGAGAAAATCAAACTTAGCATGATGTGAATGTGCACCCGCAGTTTTCTTCAACTTTCTTTGATGATTTTGTTGAAAACTTGTCCAGCAGTATTTATGCAGAAATTCACCTGTATTACCAAGAGAGTTGGGCAATCACGGATAAAGAGGTAAAAATGCTTTCTTAGGCATGACCTGGTAACAGCTAAAACTACTACCACAAGCTGTGCTCACAGTCTAAATTATTTAATCAACCATCTTAGACTTTGCTGCTTTTCATAGCACAACCAGTCAGGAAACTTGAGTCTGAGGTGTACCGAACAGTTTCCAATAGTTTTGCGATTTGCTAAACTTCTGTACCACACTCTGACTTGCAAAGATAGAAGGGATTCAGGTACCACCTGCAGATAGCTTCAAGCTCCGGTTCTAGTCAAGCTACAAAAACAGTGACTGTAATCTGATTATGAAGCATCTTTGATTATACCTAACCTGGAGTTTTCAGACAGTGTTTTTATTTCTTGGATGGTGGGTCCAAACTTAGACAACCCTGGTAATATTCTGTCAAGTCTTGTTAAATCTCCCTACATAACCAAAAACAACAGCCAACAGTGTTCACATGCTGAGTAGTACAAACCAAAAGAAGAAAGCACATTTAAAGTGATTTCCATTTCTTTAATGGACTTTCCACTTCAGGAACCAGTCAAAAACTGACAAAGACCAGTCCACTCATGTATCTCCATTGACAGTAAGCTGATAACTTAATCTCATTGCACCTCAATTAGACAAATTATTGTAGTTGGAAAAAAAAAAAAAACAGTTGCAAATAAGAGTTGATTTTGTTAAAGAATGCTGTTCTCAAAGGTTATTTGCCTGTCAGTCCAAACTGATAACTGTCTTCCAACCTTTTTACCCAGTAAAACTGTTAATATGCATTTCCAAAGATCAGAATCCCTTGACAACTGTTATTGATTCTAAAAAGCAAAGGCAACAAAAAGGACAACTTGATCGCTAGGGGTGGGAGAAAAAAATCAAAAATCGATATCCCGGGATTTTTTGTTCGACAATATCAAAGTGGGGATTGTTTGTTCAAAAATCTTTTTCTTTTTTTTTTTTTAATTTAAATTCAAATTCTTTTTTTAAGTCTTTGTTTATAAACTGGTTTGGCCAAAAGTTACCACTTTTCTCCAGCAGAGGGTGAAATGTTTCTCTCTGACTCACATGATATGCATTTTATGGCAAAATATGGCTCCTGATATATTCTGTAGACATTATTGTCATCATCATCATTAAAGTTTTTCATAAGGTCTGGTGTTAAAAAAGAAAACTATAAATTACAAAACTCCTAAATATCAAAGAATCACAATTTAAATCCAACCTGGCTCCCCAAAAAATGTATTAGAATCGAATTGCAAAATTGTGCCCCAAATGTGCCCAAAATGTACTATTTTGATAGGCAGCATTCGTAAACAAAACGGAAGATACTTTTGGTTTTACTCTCGATTTATTTACAGAGCACAAAACTGAAGATTAACGGTTCAATCAGTCAACAGCACAGTCCATGTTTCATCTGCAAATGGTGTTACAACAAACAGGCCGTCTGATGGCAAAGTAACAAAATCTTAATTAGGGTCACCCCTAAAAAGGTATGAGTGCTTGGGTCAGAATTTCTCTGTTGTTGATAATATAATTACAAATAATGTCATATCACTCATACAACCCCACTTCAAAAAGACTGAAATATCTCTTTAACTGACAAAAGAAAACACAGAGGTCAATGCTTATGTGAAATAGAATCCTCTCTAACCTTTACTTGTGGGTAAGACACATGAAGACACAATAGAGCTCTAATGGCAAATTAAAATACAGCAAGCTAAGCCAACATAAAACAGACTTCATTTTAATGCTACCCTTTATTTTTACTTCACTTTGTGCTCAGCTGTCTGATCATATCATCTCAGCAAGTCTCTGGCAGTGATCAATGAGTATGGCATGAACTTGCCCCAGCTTTCCAACCTTTGGCTCTAACGTTGCCCCCCTCTCCTCTCTTCATCTCAACCCTCCTGTCTTTTCTGCCTGTGTTTGTGTTGTATCAGCACAGTAATATGCCGGCAGTGATTGAGAGTTGAAAGGTCATCTGCAGTCCTTGAAGAGTTGTGATGGGGGTGGAGTGGGGGAATGAGGGCTAAATGTCATTCACAGTCAGTGCAGCCAGTGCATGGCCAAAGGGGAGGTCACAAGGTCTGATAAAAACAAATCCATCACTTTGCTGCCTGGATAGCAGGCCACGGAGCTGCAGGGATACAGAGGTGCAAAGAAGCTTTGGGTGATGGAGGCAGAGGAAGGATGAACAGGATAAGAGGAAGTAGTGTTTGTGCTGTGGATACAGCCAAGCAAGACCCAGCTGACTATTGGAGGCAGCAAGCTTGGGATGTTTGAGTTAGACCTGAGCCACATTTGCGCTCGTGTGTGTAATGGTGCTTATTCCCCTTTGTTGTTCTGATGTTTTTGGTTCGTATGGGAACTTGGTCACAAGGTGAACACAGCTGAAACCAAGTACCTGGAGGAGTGGTGAGTGTCTCTTTTTGGTGAATTGTGCACAGTTCTTAGACATAAAAAAGAATGGCTTTGTTAGAATATGTTATAAAGCCATGCCCACTACTACTGTCAGTCAGAGTTATCCAGAGGAAGTGATGAAGATTATCACGCCAAGGCCCTCCTCTTTGGCTTGTGATCAGTGTTTTCTCTGATCCACAATTTGAGACTTGAAGAAAAAATGAACCAAAAATCCTTCACATCATTATTCAAACACACATCACACAGCGTCATGGTTTGAATTATGCTTGTCAGAGATCAAACAGTGGCACACACTCACACGTATACTGCCTTTACACATCCCTGCTCAAAGCCTCAGTGGGGGATCTTTACAGAGCTATTGTAGGAGCTGACTCATAAAAGAAAATCTGAGTTGTTTACAACGTGTTCGAACTGCCAATGGGATTGGCGACATCACAACTCAATCCAGTGCATTGTGATTCCTCTCGAGTACCGCGCAGAGCAGGGTGGTTCAGTATGCTAGATGATGATAATAAGCTTTTACAGCTCTGGCAGATTTTATCTATAAAAGAAAAGTGTACACAAGTGGACCAGCATTGAGTACAATCTGCATTCCTACATTTTCTGAACTGCAGCTTAATAAGAGCCCTGACTTTGCTGGAGGGCCACTGCCTCAAGTGGAAATTTTCAGCAGCTGTCATCAAGATATCAAACTATCAATGTTAAAAGAATGTGACTGTTTTAGTTTACATCTCTGATTATTTCAACATCCTGACCAGTCCATGACTCCATATGTTTTTAGAAGGAGCATATGAAAAACCGTTATGTCATCAATTGTGTTGTTGAGAAACAAAAGGTAGGAAAGGAAAATAATACAGATATATTCTATCAGGCAATACGAAAAACTGAAAGTGTTTTAACTAAATTTTAGCATTCTGTGGTCCCAAGTGTGGCATTACTTTTGTAGTTCAGATAAACAACAATAATACATCTTAAGTGGGGGAGAAAATATCAATGTTGCTATCAACTGTCACCCTGACTCATGCAATGCATTAATGTATTACAAGCGCAGAACATGTAAACTAAGCTTTAAAATTAATACAGCCTTGTTCAATTTTCCTTTCTTTTACTTTAACCCACAGTGTCAACACTTAGGAGTCCTGCATAGGCTGGCATTATTCTGAGCCAGAAAATAGAAACCAAGTAGTGTGTAGCCCAGTGTTTCTCAATTCCGGTCCTGGGGCCCCCCTGCCCTGCATGTTTTAGTTGTTACCCAAATCCAGCACACCTGATTCAAATGATCAGCTCGTCATCAAGCTCTGCTGGAGCCTTATAACGAGCCATTAATTTGAATCAGGAGTAGTCAGGAGTAGGGTAACATCTAAAACATGCAGGGCAGGGGGGCCCCAGGACCGGAATTGAGAAACACTGGTGTAGCCCAACAGGCACATGACCACATGAAAATCCATGGTCAGCACATGCATGTGAAGATCAAAGACAGGGGTATTGTGCTTCATTTTTCCTCAGTATTTTACAGTCCTTTTGGTAGCCCTGTAGCAGCTTTAAATGACTTGCAGCTGAAAAATTAAAATAAATAAATAAAAGCTCCTGTCTCAAACCCCCTTATCTCTCTTGGCAAGCACTCCGGAGGCCTGCCAGGGGCTTAGCTATGGGCAGACCTGTGTATTTGAGGCCAACATCTCCAAGTCTCCCTCTACCAGTCTCATGAAGCTCTCATAACGATCTTATGACGATCCCTTGCTATCTAAGAATGAACCATTTGGAGCAGTTCACAGACAGAGCCAGGGATTTCCAAAACATATGAACTAGAAGCAGGTTAAAAACTTAGTATGGGTATCCAGCATTGTTACGCGATATCCATGTCCAACTAGTGGGGCTAGCTCCGCTAATCTTAGCCACATTAGGCAAACCTAATTTATTCTGTGATCTCTTTGTAGCTGTGTTTGATAAACCGTTCCCAATTTGTGTGTGTTTTTTTTCCTTTGGATTAACAAGTCAGTAAAAATTAAAACGTCTTTTGAAATAACTTCCACTAATGATGTCGAGACACTCTTCATTTTGTCAAGGCATTTGGTAATCTTTAGTTAATTAGATGTTGTGTTGTAGTATCATGTGGTTAGCTTGCAATTACGCGTTTTGTATCATACCTTAAGTTACACACTCCTTGTTTATCGCAGGTAAAACCAGAAAGCCAGATGCGTGTCTTTACTTTCGCTATACAACACCCAACAATTTCTCAGTCATTTGAGGAGGTGGCTAGGTATATCTGCTATCTGGTTGGGCAAGAGTGCTGACTCCATCAACTTCCAAGAAGTTCAGCCAGACAGTGTAATTGTTAATCGTTGGAGCTTGAGACACACCTAACAAGGCGTGCCCAGCCTCTCGCCTCAGAACACGCCATTCTATCTGACTCTCTGGCTGTAGTGAAAGTGATAGGAGGGCCCCTGAGACCAGTATAATGTACATCTAGCTGCAGCCTCTAATGGGCTAATGGGGTGAGTGTGGACTCTCTGACTGGTATGGCAGAACTAGAAAAACAGTAAAGGTTGAGTGCAAAATATTGGAGGGAAAAATACAGTGGAAAAGAAGGACAATTAGAGGGGGATGAAGTGATACAGGTACGAATCGAAAGATTGAAGGGAAAAGGAAGCAGGGGTAGTCCAGGCAGTATGTGGTTGTAACAAAGGGGGGTTAGTGGGATGAGGAAAGAAAGGGAAAGAGATTGAAAGGCTGACAGTAATTATAAAGATAGAAGGCAGAAGGAGGAAAAAACGAGACAGTGAAAAGAACTGAGATAGGGGTGTTGGGGGAGCGTGAAGCTGTGAAAGCCCTAAGAGGTTGAGCGGAAAAAGCCATTTAGTGCTCTAATCAGATTGCTATTGAATGTGTAGGAATTAGACGTTGGCCCCTGAAGCTTTCTTGGCTACTGTAAGACCAGACACACTCAGCAACTAACATGCAAGTACAGCTGGATCTCAGACAGCCAGACAACAACGGAGGCTAAAAAGGAACAGTCCCTGAAACTGGTCATTTGGCTAGGAGAGTGTTAAACTGAGGGTACACATGTATGATTGTAAAGTGATAAATATATTTTTGTGTTTTTCATGAATGTGAGAATTTCTGAATCAATGCGAGTGTGTGTGTGAGTTGCAAGATGAAACCACTCCTGGCAAGATTAAGGGATTATATGAATTAGTTTAGCAGATTTGTAATGCCTGCATTGAAAAAGGGATAAGGTGTTAGTTGTGGAGTATTGTTCTTATATGTGCAGGAAATAGCTACATTAAGACAGTCGCTTGTTTTGTTTCTGAATGTTATCATCAGTCCTAAAGGCAGAATTGGTAAGGGTGTAATTTCAGGAAGAACTTGATAATATAATGCATTGTTTTCAAGATTTTTTTGATAAGATGATAGTCTAAATTATTTGACTTAACTCAAGGAACAATATTATATTAGAAGACCAAATATGAATAATTCTTAGCTTTGGAAAAAGTAGCACCTGGTCTTAAATAGAATAGAGTTTGATCCCAATCTATCAGTATGCTTGGTGTGTTGAATGGTGGTGACAACTGAACTGAATCTCAAAAAAGCAGAAATATAGCTTTAAAACTTTTTTCCAAGCTGATAAAAAAGAACGCTGACTTAAAGCTTTCCAAAGTGTGCTGTATTTTTAAATCCACTGTACTTGCAGTGTAATTACTTTGCTTTATCTGCTACCAGCTCTGTTTTTTCTTTCCTCACTCAATAGCTAGACTGATGGCCCTTCCCATCACGTCCTATCTGTCTGCATCCCAGCTCAGGATGGGCCGCTCAGCGATGGGGAATTATTTTCCACACAATCCACTGTCAGGGCAATTTGGTGCAGTGGGCTGAACTCGATCCTCATGGGTGATGAAGAAGGAAGAAAAAAAAGGGATAATGAGAAGACAAGCCACAGTGGGAAAGACAGAGAAAGACGATAGACAGAGAGGAAGACGGGGTAATAGAGAGTGGCACGGCTGGGGGTAGATGAGGACGGAAAACAAACAGACGTGATGAGTAAAAAACAGACAGAAGACAGAGAAGCAGAGGGGATTGGGGGATAAATTGATGGGACCAAACAACTTTGAAAAATTGTACAATAAATGTAGAACAATCAAAAGTGAGTCTGACACATTTCTTAATCATTTTAGCAGGATCAATATGTAAGTCTTAAATCATGAAAGACAGCTAAAGATGTTTCTTCTCAGCTTCTACTGCTTCTCCACACCTTCATTGGAGTGAAATTCTTTTATTCTTCTGTGAACTCAATTTTAGTGTGTGTGTGTGTGTGTGTGTGTGTGTGTGTGTGTGTGTGTGTGTGTGTGTGTGTGTGTGTGTGTGTGTGTGTGTGTGTGTGTGGTGTGTGTGTGGCACTGAGAGGTGTGGATGGTGTGGAAATGAAGAGGCGGTGTGCGGTTTCCTCAGAATGTGAGTGAATTTGGAAACAGAAATACATCCAAGTGATGAGATCTGCAGCTCAATCTCTCTCTTCCTTTTGCTTTTTCATCCTTTTTTATTCTCCCTCTATCTGTGAGTAACCTGACTACTTTGATGTGAGTGAGACTTGTGGGAAAAAAAAACGGCTCCTTCCAAAGGCCCCAAACAGAGGAAGAAACGTTTGAAGAGAGGAGGCAAACTTGCCTAATGGTGTGTGGGTGAGTGAGAAGAACAGATCCTGGCTATAAATATAAGGTGATTCTTATTCAGTAATAAAAACCTAGTGAAAGATGTGATTGAACCACTCTTTTAAGTGATATGGTGTTACATTTTGCATTTTTTTTAAATACCTGGTGGAAGATATTTATCTGTATGCATTTATACACCTTCTCTCACACAGCTTTAATCTGACTAATCAAGACAGAAAAAAAATGACAAAGGTTGACAGCCCAGACAGCATGAAGGCACGTAGAACTTTAATTTCAGCACCATGGAGAGCAACGAAGGAAAAGTTTAGAGTTATGCCCCAATTTCAGACTACAAACATTGTCAAACAGGATGTCAGAGGTTTCATCAATGGAAAAGACAATGTCTAACATATTATCCAAAGATTGCAGAATTAAGTCTTAACTGCAGTTCTTCAAGAGTCCAGTAGGAGATGGCTGCAAAAACACCACAGATCATATACACACCAAGCCAGAAAAGTAGATTTATATGGCAAAAATAAACATGTTTACAGTCAGGTTTAAAAAATAGCTCGGGCCTAAGCTTTGGGGTGAGATTTTTTTTTTAAGCTATTATCTTTAAAGATGCTGAACTCATGAGTTTTGAGCCAGTCTAAGGGCATGACTGACTTGACTGACAGGGCTAGCAGCAGCTGTGTACATTTCAATACAACTGGGGATTAGTTTCCGTAAGTTTCTGTGCTATACTCTACTGTGACTTCACTGCATCACAAAAAAAACATCTGTAAACTCAAGCAAGTAGTTGCACAGCAACCAGGAAAACATTCATAAGCTCATTCATCCACATTTGAAAGTGGCTGGATATGAAAAGTTCCCACTGTGCATTATGAGCGAAGCAAACAAATTTCCAAGTCATGCTTTACACCAAATTAAGCCCCAAGCCTCAAAAAGTCTTTCAAGTCCAAGTCTTTGAAGTTTTGTGAGACAACTGTAGAGCCCTTCTGTTACAACTTTCTAGAAGAAAAGAATAGTACAGTGAGTGGAAGTGAGGGCGACTGTTCTTGGACTGTAGGTCAGTACTGTCACAACTGATGCGATGGGATTTCTGATCCTTTCATTGTTCTGTATAACCTCTTTTTACTTATGTCAACTCACCCAGTTGGTACAAATAGTTTGTTTTACCTTCAGGTGTTGCCTTTAAGTTAGACAGCAGGTTACACCCTTTGGGTTAGATAGCAGGTTACACCCACATTGCCCTTGAGCAAGGCACACTGCCTCAAACAGCTCCAGAAGAACTGCTCAGTAGGGAGTTGTTGTTCTGGAAATTCTCCCTGAGGTGATGGTATGAATATAAAGTGTGTAACTGTAAAGAGCATGCTGGAGGAGGAAAATTAAGATTAATTTCCTGGATAAATGAGCGGTGATGATAATAAAGGGACGACGGCTCTGCTGTTCCTAAGAGTAGATTCACCCTCTAGTCACACAGGCTATCTATGGCATTTCACTTCATATGAATTCAGACTCCTCCTGCCTTTGTGCACCACTCTCTCCTTCTTTTTGAGAACAGTCTCTAATTAATTAACAGCAAGCGACTGTAAAATTGCCTCTACCCAGAGCTGTCTATTGTGTGCAATGCCAAGTCTCTGTGGCAATTATATTTTCTGCTGTATTGTCAGGGAAATGATTGAGCATTAGCCACCTAGTTATTACATTTACTACTTTCTTTTGTGTATTCTAATTAACATTAACATTCATTTTCAAACCTGTCACATTTTGTATTGTGTTAACTGCCTCTTTGTGCCTGTGTATCTATTTGCAGTGATGATACAATCAAACTACCAATACTTGATTTTTGCCCATGCGGGCTAAATGCAACAAACAACAAAACACTGGGTAATTGCTGCTCAGTAAACTCAATATGAAGAACATGCAGCATACAAAGTGGGCATAAGAGAGGTTAGCATTAAATCTGGAAAGATAACTTAGCCCACCTAGTTAGTGTGGGTGTAATATTCAGTCTTTTTACACTTGTGTTTTATTCTTTTGGAGGAAAACTTTAGATCTCAGGCCGTCAGGCGACACACCCCCAACTTCACATATTTAAAAAATGAAGTCAAAATACTGCAGTGTTGCTCCAGTGATGTAACCTGGAGTTATGTTGATATCACACCTCTTCCATGAACCAAAACAAAAGTTTAACCCATAACTGGGCCTTTCGGGTCATTAAGTCCACAGCACAAAAAATGTTTGTGTTTATTTTGCCCCTGAGCTCATGGTTTTGTTAAGTTGAATATCTCTCCGATAGTTTTGTTTTCCCTCAACATTCCTTCTTTGCACTGTTAATCCAGGAGCTGCACTTAATAACAGAGCTGACACCTTGCTTCCCCATTTTAGCTTCAAAAAATAATTATTGTAGATGTATAATATTGAAATACAAACCAGTGTGATAATCACTGATGACAACCATCTTTGAGAAAAAAAAATGACATACATTTGAATATACTGGTTTGACCCATTTCCTGATCTGATCGAATTGAGGGTGTGACTAATACAGCAGTCAGCCACCAGGGGGGGCTCCAAATGTTACACTTTTAGGGGAGCTAAAATATCATCCATCTTACTCCACAATTTATCATCCAATTTTTTATCTAATCATCCATTTTATACTTTGGCTAATTTTGATATATGTAGCCCGTGATACTGAGCTCTTAGCTAATGGTGGAATTTTTTGCTTTTAAAAACTGCTGCCTGTAATGGATAGAAAGCAGTGATGAAAAGCAAAGGGAATGAATCAAAATAGTCACAGGCTGTAAAAAACTGAGTGCTGGGAGTTCAGATTTGTCCCACTGAGTGGGACGACTATTCTTTTTCGAGTGACCTCTACATGAGACACAAGACAACCTCTTTAAATGACCATGATGGCACGAAAATTGAATCATCTACTTCCCTTGTAATGGTTTGAAATGATTTATAAGGGCAGAAGGCTCCATTTTATAACTGATGATATCCTGTTCTGATAAATACTGTGTATGTTGTCACAACTGACTCACTTAGTTCTAGCCAAATGTCACACTGGAGCTACATTATTTCTTTGAGGTGATTATTTTCAACAAGAAAAACTTCTCCAAAAGGGCAATGCAGGAATTAAGTATGATGTTTGCATTGGCATGTCATTACATTATATGGTTTATATACACTGTGGATTTTTAAGCACATTTTGCTCCTGTGTTTTACCTGAACATTTTTGTTAGTGTATCCCTGGAGCAATGCACTCAAGCACCTTCACTGAGAGGGATGGCATGTTTTAAAAAAATTTATATTTGCCTTTGCCCAGGCAAAATGTCTCCCTTGCTACCTGATAAAAGTTCTGTAACAAGGTGGTAGAAGTCATATTCCTTTCAAGAGCTGAAAGTACATGACACTAGATCAATATTTATAGGATCATTGACTTATGTAACGGGCCTGACAGCCTTCAGGGGCCAGATACTGCAGTCCATTTCAGCTCACAAAGTATGACAGTCTGTTAATGCTTTCCAAGAAGATGTGAGAAGTCACAGAAAAGCTTATAGTTTCTTTTATAAAGGGTATATTTACACTGAGCTGCAATAAACAACATGCATCTGAAAGTGATACACAGAAGACGTTTCGATTCAACTAATGAGAGATTACACTTTTGACTCCCTGTGAGCAACTTTTTTTAATCCCAGAGTGACACCTCAACTGTCCTTTAAGAGACAACTTCATGACCTGTCTAAATAGCCCTCATGATGTGCTGCTGGAGGGTAGACCAAAGCACTTTGAACGACCAAGCAATTACACAAAATGTCTCAATCATGTCTTTTCCTGACACTTTAAAATCACACTGTAGGGTAACATTCATCAAACCCTGTTGTGAGCTTGTCACTCTTTCATTTCAAGTCGACTGACTCTACTCCTGCATCCATGTACTTACATGCAAATGAGTTTGTCTGTTGGTGGCAGTAGCTTGTGTAATTATCTGCTTTTATGCAAATGGGGTAGACATGAAATGCATAAGTTGGACCAACTTTTTAGCGAAGCAGACTTTAATCAGTCACTGAACACAGAGGTGAGGACACATACCTCATCTACAACTATATTTGTTCCTGATGACAAAGAGTGACAGCAGCAAGGGGTACATCATGTTCACTGTAGGACCAGCTCTGCATTTCATAAGAAAAGCAGTGAATTAAGTGGCTTGTTGAATGAGCTAAATTCCATGTGAAGAAAAAAATTCAAAAATGGAAATTTATGAGAGCAGTCAAAGCGAATCATTGCCTCTCGTTTTTCTTTAAAGATTTACTCATTACTTCTGTATGTTTCAGGATGAAGTACTGCTCTATTTTTACAGGCCCATCCAATCCAATATCCACTCTCGAGTCCAATTTCTGGATGTCATTCCCTTTTTCGCTCTTTCCTCACAGAGCGTTTTTTAATCGATTGTTCAAAAACCGCAGGTCAAAGCAGTTCACTAAATTAATAAGAGCTGAACAGGCTCTCTCATCCAAATAAATAATGAAGGAGCTGGTGGTTGTGTAATCTTTTCCTGATATGTTTGTGCTTGTGTTGCAGGAGACATATTATATTCTGACTAGGAACTTAATCTAGTCCTAAAATGTCAGTATTAAACTGATTTATGTGAAAACTTTTAATGGGCTCCAACTTTTTAGTCAGTTTTAAAGCCTGACTGTTAGAGACAGGAAATAAGCTAGGTTGAAATATGATGGCTTAGATCTTAACATAGCTAATAAAAGACCGACACTGTATGCATGTACAAGGCAGTGTAGGTTATTCAAAGGCACCAGATGCTCTACTAATAGTTGAATGAACACTTATCAGTATGAATCCCTGGGTCCCCCTCCTGCAGCAAATTTTCACGTTGAGCTCAGGAAGACTGGATTGTCCACAGGGAGAATCAAAACCAATACATCGTGAAAGTTTCTCACTGTAGCTCTGAATAGGTTGCTGTATCCTTATTAACACTTTAGTTTTTAATCAGGGAATTTATAAATAAAGCATATGCCAGAACTTACTTTATTTTTACACCCATTTCAGCAGTGTGCTTATTGACGTATTAAGCCATATCCTTTCCTCTCTGCCCCAAGCTGAGGGCTACAAAATCAGGATGAAATACCCATGGTATATATATCTCTTTCACTGTATGATATGCAGTTTGAGAACCCAGGGGAAGGCAGAGACACACACACAAATTCATTTCTACAGTGAATTCCATTTGGGTCCAGACATTTCCTGCAGCCATCAGCATTGAAATCATAATGTACAAAAGGCGCACAGTATGTTAAAGCCAGAACAATCACTACTTCAAAGACCCCCACCCTGAAAGCTTCAGTGGAAAATCATTTCCAGGCAAAAATACCTCAAGGTCACTTCTCTCTGAGAGGTTCTACACTGAAGATTTCCTTTACGATGCTTTCAGGGTTTCATAAAATGAACAGTGGGGAAAAACAAAGTCCTCATTTGCTCTTTTCATCTTCTCCTTCTCACAGTTTTTCTACTAGATCCCTGGTCACGTGAGTAGCTTCTGACAAAAGAACATAAGCAGAGAAAGATTTGAAATCCCCAAGCGGCTCTCGAAGGTGCTGTATACATCAAGCTGTACTTCCTGACTTAATGGCTCTCTCAGCCTTGCATGTAGACATGTCAGATAAGGAGTCCCAGTTGTAAAGGTCATGTTACTCTGGTTACATAACAATTGTCCAGACAACTCTGTGGGTTTCACACAGTACCTTGTGTTATATATTTCACATGCAGCATTTCAGTTTGTTCTGAGCTCACAGCGTAATATCACTTTTTTACTGTTGCATTTCTCTAAGTATGACTCAGCCACAAAACATAAAAAATGTGTTAAATATCAACACTAGTCGCTATTGCCAAATCATATTTATGTGTTTTGTTTGATTTCTCACCAAGAATACTTTTAAACAGAAAGGAAGAGCCAAGGGTAGGCTCACGAGTCACATGATACCTGCCAGCAATTTCTGTTTCTCAACTCGCCAGACAATTTGATTATGTTGCTGATCACTGATGGATTATGATGGTATCACTGAAGCATCAGTTTAACATGTACAGAACACTGTGATTTAAAAAAATGTACACAAAGACAGACTGCGTCAGCTAGCTTTCAGGAGCAAAGCGTATATATTACCATGGACAACACAACACCTCACTGACATGAAGCCACAACTTTTACAGCTCTCCCTGGTGTCTGGCTGAAGTTTAAGTCTCAAAGCTCATCTCTTCCAATATACCAGTTTCAATAAGTTACTTAGTGCATAATGAAAGCATATGATGTTATAGTTGACAGGTGACAGTGGAAGCCAGCATTCTTTTCCTGATTAGATACGTGGAGAAGATTGAGAGAAAAGACTAACTTAGCAGTCATCATACTGACTTTTAATGTCTTTGATGTTTTATTGGAAAGGTAGATCCTGGTTAAGAGAAGGGTGTGATTTCAATCTTCAGGGTTCCCCTTAATTCCATCAGCACCCATTGAGGAGACATTTTGGCTTCACTTTTTTACAGTGGTATAGGATGACAGCATACCTTCAATTCTTATATACACTGAATGGGTTAACACTGTGAATCAGTCACAGTTTGGTTATGTTAGAGATGGAAAAATAAAAGATTTTTCCAAAGTTCAAAAACATACGCATATTTATATATTAACATATGTATCTGTATGACTATCTTGAGTTATGTACCCACATTACTTAGGAAGAAGTTATCTCCTCAAAAGAAATCCACAATGGCTTTTATTATGACATGGAAATTAAACTCTGGTCTTCTTGGTCAGCTTGCCGTGTTTGGTAAAGCCTCCCTGACCATCACCTCACAAAGACTATTTCACTTTTCATACCCTTCAACTAACCTTCAAAAAGACAGCCCCCTCACTTTACTTTAGAGCAGCACTTACAACTTAACATTCTGATGTGTTGGACCACTGACCAAGCTGATGTGCTCAGGAGTGACAAACTAAAAATGTTCAACAAGCTCCACTTTCAAAGCCCCAGGCTCTGAAACAAACAATGAAACCAGAAAATAAAAGAAATTGTTGTCTGATGCTAATCACACAACACAGCGTGACTGTCACTTTGTGTCTGCATATTTTTTTCTCTCTGTATAGTCGTGAGTTCTTATGTTTGTATATGTATGTGTTTTTTTATTGCGCCTGCACAAATATGAGTATGCCTTTTTCTCCGCCTGTGTGGCGAGTGTAGGAGTCTCCAGAGACACTGCCAGCCAATAGCTTCCCTGTCAGAGTGCTGCCTTATCTGATGAGCCATGAGTGTGTAAAGCAGCAGTGAAAGCAGGTCCATGGAGTGGAAATATCATTTGATAATACCAGATAAGATCCCGTCTCTTATCACACATGACCTTGCAATTTATGATTCATATATTGCTGGTGAAGCATGAAGGGAACTTCAGGGTGAGATAGAGACTATAAAGGTCAGTTCGGACAGAGGTGTGTGTGTGTGTGTGTGTGTGTGTGTGTGTGTGTGTGTGTGTGTGTGTGTGTGTGTGTGTGTGTGTGTGTGTGTGTGTGTGCATGTGTGTGAACTGAGAAAATAAAATAAAACTAGGGCTAAGGAAAGAATGAGTAATTCTTTCCTCAACTGCTGAGGTGCTCAAAAAACGGCAATACAGAAGGTTGCTTGGACCAAAGATTCTTAGTGTCACACAATTTCTCAAAACATGAACCTATTTTGATATTTATTATCAATTTTTATCAATTAGCAACTTCTGAATCTTAACAGTTTCATTGAACAATAGAATATCTAGAAAAAAACTGTGACAACAGTTCACAAATTACAGCTTATGGGTCAAATGTCCCTGAGTTCTTAAAGAAAATAAATTGATTTAGCATAACAAATGACATGAATATATTGTCACTTAAAGAAACAACAGTATGGGCAAAATAATAGAAAATATATTATTATTTCATCAAATAAATGAAAATGTGTCCTCAATCTTTTCACCTGCAGGTCAAACAGTTCCACCCTCTGCCCTACCACTATGTGTAGCAGCTAACGCTGATGCTAACATTAGTTTAATGAACTCCTTGTGGTTTTCAAACCAAGTGAAGATGTAATAAAAACACAAAATGAGTTCTTAAAGACATGCCATGCATTTTACAACACATAAAAGGAGTGTATGTTGGATTTTTTAGCTACTTGCCTTGCTGTTGAGCTCCCCGGCTCGTCATCGATGAGCCCAACACGTTTGCATTTTAAGTGCTGGACCATTGCAGTCATACTGCCGTACCATGTGCGGTTATTTTTGCAAATGTTGCAGTTAACATGCTATATGCTTTTACTTAGAGTGAAATTCTCCCAAACTCTGGGATTTTTTGGACGAACGGCTTCTCCAGCTCTGCCATTATCTGCGTGTTTACATGTTCCCCTCACCGTCTGGCATGGCGTCCGCCACGCTGATCTGTTTACATGTGACGCATACAGCCTCGCAACTTAGGTAATCTACGTTCCAGTCAAGTAGGTGGCGGTAATGCACCTTCAGCTAGTTGCCAAAGGCTAAATAAGCCAACAAAAAGGAAGAAGACAAATAAACTGAAGAGAAACTAATATAGTAATGGCGCAGCACTCTTGATCCGTTCACTTATCGATTTTATCGATTCATCGTTGCAGCCCAATGTTATTGTGATATTCGGACGTGTATGTTTGTGAATCCTGTCCTAAAGCGACCTTTGTTTAGCTTAAATCACCTACCCTTTATAATCAAATGGTGGCCTCAGACACCATGTCTCTACAACATAAAATGCAGTTTTTAATTGTCTATCAAAACTCTGAAACCTGGGTTCATGTGACCCCAACAGATCATAGACAACTGAAGGTCTTAACTGACTCTCAGGAAATCAGGTCAACAGCCACATTTAGAGGCTTGTGTTTTGTAGAGCTATCCAGTAGTCTGTTTATAACTGAAGAAGACTCTCAGAGGAGAGATCAAGAATGTCTACCAAGTCAGATTTTCTTGAAGTTTGATAGCATGTTCAACAACTAGACAAAACAATAACACTAGACTAGTGTTGCATCACTTTTCCTGGCATGACACATGAAAGTATGCTGAAAATGAGCATCTGCAGTCAATCTGTCTTCTTCAAAGTTGCTCTCAACTAAATTCAAAGTCATCAGAACCTGCTGCAGTGGCTTCCAGCCCTGCGCCGCCCCAAAATGAAGTCATACTGACTGCATCCATCACACCGTAACCAAGTTGATCACAGGAAGTCCTCCGCTCAGCGTGGATGCACAAAGTCATCACTTCAGCTGGCTGGTAGCTGCATGCAGTATATGAGAGGCATCCATTCACATTAGCACCCCACCCACTCAAACCACATCACTCACACTCTCTCTGGACTCAGCGCTGGTAATGGATTTCTGCGTTACCGTAAGCATAAGGGTGTGTGTGTGTATGTGAGCTCAGTAAAGACCCGTCTTCCCAAATGTGCTGCCTCTTTTCCAGAATGTTTGGACAGCAGAGTAAAGTGTTTTGATTTCAATATCTGAGTGTCACTATTACTCTTCCTGAGGTTATACAGGTCTGACTCACATGAAAGCTCACATTAATGCAAACCGTTTCGGATGCAAACAGGAACACAAACTACAGAGGCAGTAAATGCAAAAAGACAGACCTGGAACAAGACTGACACAATCTCCGGTCTGTTATTTAGTGTGTGCCGCAGACAGACACATGCAAATACACAAACTGACAATTCCATCCTGAGAGTGAAGGTTACAATGGGAGGCATTTTCTTGTGTTGGTGGGAAGACAGGAATAAAACCCTACTCCAGCGACACCTTGAAAACAGCTACACAAAGTGAAACAATCCAGAAATCCTTGGCTAGTAATATTATAACAAAATTCACAAAGTAAACCAAGAAATATCAACTTAATTACCAGTTTGAAGAGTAGAAATGACAGGATATGAAAAGATAGCCTTGCATCAGGGCCGTTTCTCTGAGTTATTCACTGCTGTATAATCTGAGTTCAGAGTTGTTGCTGAAAGTCAAGTGTATTCCCACAAGCTCAAAGGGATCCACCAAGGCTGTTTTTGTGTGGAGCAGTGAAAATGACAGGTCTTTATTAAACTTTAAACACTTTTTATACCATCCCACTGCTCGGTCAAAAACATTACCCACAAAGCAACAAGACCTCCAGCAGCCCAGTTAGTTGGATCCAGGTGTTACGCCGGCAGCATCTTGTGTAGCCTTGAGCCACCAGCCCCAGGCACAAGCGGGGAAGCTCCAAACCTTAAGATTTTTTTTTTTTTTTAAACCTAGCAGTGTTGAGCCCTGACCAAGTTTCCCTTGCCACATGTTTTGTTCCACTCTGAAATTCATTAGCTTTCAAGCAGGAACACTTCCCCGTTTACACCAAAGCCCAGGTAGAAGTACTGGTATCAGGACTTAAAAAGTTGGATTGGTGCATCTCTACTTTTGATACCATGTCATCAATAAATAGATAGAAAGAAAAAAATAATAATGATGTGTTTGTTTTTGCTTGTTTGTTTGTTTAACCATGATAATATCGCAAGTACTGTGATTGGAAACCTTTGCTTTCTGTGATTTCTCATTCTTCAGGTTAGGCCATCAAGAGAAATCCATAAGCAACCAAAGAAATGCTTAGTTATCGTCTTACTGTACACTAATGTTCATGCTGTCTGGCCACAAGCATGCTAACATTCATTGCAAACGGATATTTTCAACCAATTGAAAATGCAATACCGCTCACTGATATACAACTTACTTTTTTAGTGTAGCAGAGAATGAATGAATGCAATCAATATCTAGCTGTTGATTAGTTTCTTCAACAGATACCCATAAAACTTCATTTTTGCAGTACATTTCACAGTAGTCGAACGTTACCCTGTCACAGACTGTGTGATGCTACCATTCTTGTTAAAGTCTCCCTTGAAAAAAAGGTCTTCTGATCTCAACAGGTTAAATAAAGGTTAAATAAAATAATTTAGACCGTAGTTTGAAGTGGAACCACTGCTACCATTCGTTACCATACCACTGCAAGCCAGTTGTCAGGGTTCTCATTGGGATGCTTGTAGGACGCCTCACTGTGGAGATATTCTTGGCACGTCCAAGACATAGTAGACTCCGGGGCAAACCCAGAACAGGCCAGCGGGATTACATATCTGTCCTGGGAGCACCTTAAAATTCCCCAGAAGGAGCTGGACAATGCAGGTGAGACAAAGGGCATGTGGGCTTCATGCATTATTAGCTATAGTACCAAGATAAATTTAGATGTGAGCCCTGTATTCTTTCCATGGATCGATTCTGCAAGAAGTGTGCAAGTATGAAAACACAGAATAGACAGAAGATGAGGCATCATGAGGCATTAACCCAGGCCCTCAGGGACTCAGCAGGCTTTGAGTTATCACAACCTCTTGCCAAAGGTTAGAGGTCAAGTGCAACCAAGGGGCGATGGGGTCAGGTTTCTGGGAGAGCTTTTCTATTTATAGGAACATCACCAGAGGAAGACAGCAGATCAGAGGTTGGAGATCACACAAGGGTCATCCAGTTATGATGTCAGCCTTTTATGTTCCAAAAGAAGAGATTCTTGTTGTGGAAACCAAATCTGTTACTTCCCTTTGCATTGAAACGCACCCCAGGGTGCAAATAAGCTTAAATACAATGATATAAACTTTAACTGTCACCATGGGGACTTTGAGAGTTGCTCAAAATGTGACCTTTTCCCCCCAGCTTCTCTCTTTCCACACTTGGGTAAAGGTGCCTCCTATTTGAGGACAGAATACATCTAACACACAGCTAGTCTCACTCACAAATGATTTCCTGTCCAACTCATCCTTCTTGTGCTGACCTTTAGAGGTTTATTTTACGGTCTCGTGGACAACCAAAATGCATGCTTGGTTAGGCCGAGTATTTATGTCACGCAGGTCTAATATAAGAGCAGCAAACGGCCGAGAAGCGCATTCATCTGTGCTGTGGGCAGTTCTATTTCTATTCCTCTTGCTTGCTGTGAGCTCTTTCTTCACCAGCTTTTGTGGTAGTGGCAAATAGAGAAGATTTGAGGATCAAGCTAAGAGGCAGAAAAAAATAAGCCAAAAAAGTGTTGTGGGAGAAATACAGTGTGTTAAGTTAGGACAGAATGAAGAAGGCAGGAGAACTGGTATTTGAAAGTTCCCTGATTTTGCTCCTTGGGAAACAGGAGAGGAATGAGTGGTAAAGACAACAAACACATAGAAGGAAAGAGGATGAAACCAGCTTTAGAAGCTGTTGTTCCGGTTCAATTTAGCTTGATAATTATTGTGGGACAACAGTCTGCAGTTGCAGTCTGCAACTAACTGGCAACTAGGGTGTACCCTGCCTCTCGCCCTAAGACAGCTGGGATAGGCTCCAGCCACCCAGGACCCTAAACAGGATAGGTGGTATAGATTGAATCTATTTTTTATACATGGGTGGTGACATCACAAGTTGCTTAGTGACATCACCCATTGGTTTCTAAAGCAAAGTTTTGAAGCCTTTTGAAGCACAACATTAAAAATACAGACTCTACCAAAATGTATTGAGGCTAGCCTTTAGCCTTTTTTGTTCCTTGCCAACTGATACAATGTGCCCATGAAAACATGTTGTATTTGTGCATATGGCTTTCCTCAAGACGTCACTTTGTCACTCAAGGAATTGCAATTTTTAGCAATTCCACATGAGCTTTATTTCTCAAGACCTGGGGTCCCCACTTGGTCCCACCCCATACAGTATGTGATTGGTTGCCTTGAGCAGCAACAGTAGCCTGAAAAAGTACAGAAGAAAATGCTTCACTAGCAGCGCCCCAGTTGCTGATTACCCTCTCCTCTGCAAAAAGTTAAGTTCAACTCTGGTAAGGTGAGAGCTAGAATAGCATAGAATAGAATAGAATAGAATAGA
Organism: Halichoeres trimaculatus; assembly: GCF_033239565.1. NCBI lineage: Eukaryota > Metazoa > Chordata > Actinopteri > Labriformes > Labridae > Halichoeres > Halichoeres trimaculatus. Next base: position 13,233,100 of record NW_027437184.1, on the reverse strand, counting down.
ATAGAATAGAATAGAATAGAATAGACAAAAACAGAATAGAACTTTATTAGTCATTGCAACAAATACACAGAACTGCAAAAGCCCTTCAGTCAGTGCAAAACAGTGTGAGATGAAAACATAAGTGAAGTAAAGTAAAATAAGATATGAAATAAAATAAAATAAGATACAAATATGTATGTGTGTCTGTATGTTTATTTATATATATATATATATATATATATATATATATATATATATATATATATATATATATATATATATATATATATATATATATATATTAAGGAAGGTAAGGTGCAGAATAACCACGGCTAATGCTTGTGAGCCAACATTAATGCAAGTCAATTCCCCAACTGTCTGCTCAAAGCAGTTCACTGACATGACCCAATGCAGTGATCCATGTCAGCGAATGAATGGAAGTTGCAAGATTTCAACAAAATGAATGTCCATTATGTTTCCCCGATAGCTAAAAATGCTAGTTACCTGCTCACCAGGGGTAGAGGTGAAAGGAACCCACACAACAATTTTTTTGGGACAAGTTAACATTCTGCAGTTTAAGTAACAGAGTAGATGATACTTTCCCAAGATAGTAAAGAGGGCTTAACGGGAAAAGACAGACAGGAAGACAAAAGCTTGGTGAGGTGAGATTGTCTCTGACAAATTGCTCCAGCTATCAAAGGGTTGTATTCCAGATGGAAAGAAAGATACTGGGGGGGGGGGGGGGGGGTTAATAGGAGTAAACTGTGTAGGATGACACCTTAAAGTAGAGACAGAAACAAAAGAAAGAGCAGTCAAAGGAATCTGCCTGCATCTCCGGCTCTGGCAGCAGCGCCACTCTGTGCCCTCCAGGAGAGATGCTTGAAATCAGCAAAACATCGGACAGAGATTGCCTACAGAAGACAGGAGTCTCAGCTCTCAGCACTACACCCTGATGCTTTAAATGCTCCAGAGAAATCCAAAAAATATCTGATCTGCACAGCTGGCACCAAGTCAAATTCTCAAAGCAGCATCAGATACACAACAAGGAGGTGAGACCTGAGAGGAAAAACAAAAGGCTGAAAAAACATGCTCCTGGCATGACTACTGATCGCCCACATCTACATTTCAATCCAGAACATATTTATGTTGCCAGTAAGCCAAATCTTAGCATCCATTTGTATTTTTTACAAACCTGTTTGTTACACATGATGGATTTTGTTCACAACATCTCCACTGCTCATAGCTTTTTAAACAAAAACACTGAAACTCAGATACAAGAACGCATTGAAACCATCAGTGAAGGGAAGACTTTGCCCCATTTTCTGAATTTGTTTGTGCCGGTGTGTGAATGCAAATGTTTTTCTCCTCTGCTCTTCTCTTTCATCACCATTTCATGAAGTCCTTTCTGCTCTTCTGAATTATTTATCTCCAATTCCACATTATGTGCCATTCAGTGACATTTTTGTAATGTATCACATGTACTATCTTGAATACTAAATTTATAGTGAGAGGGCCTATGCACTGTACTAAAAAGCACAAGATAAACACAGGATGAAATAATCAGAAACTCAAAGCCCAAGCAAGGTGAAGATCTCTTACCCCTTTGTGGAGATTAGTTTTGAGCCATAAAAACTCAGATAAGACTGCCAGTTCAAAAGCAAACTCTCTGTAACAAACAAACCCTGAATATTTATTCTGAATCTTATCCTTGGCTCATTGGTTTACGTACTCAATATGCATATTTCTCTTTGACTTTGACTGTTTTTCAGCCTATTTTTGTCTTGTTTGCCTGCAATCTGGCGCATACCTCAAACTGTATAATCTTCTACTCTAGAAAAAAAGAAAAAGACACAAAACAAAGCATAGCAAACAGTGTATCCACTGGGGAACTGAAAGTGATGGGACATACAAGAAAGAGGGTAGAAAAGTGAAGAAGAGAAAAGGGAAAGCATCTCCAAAGGGGGGGTGATGTTCGAGGATGAGCGGCAAAGTGACATTGGTTATTGAGTGAAACTGAGAGTGAGATCTTAAAAGGACAGTGTCCTCTAATCCACCTCAGACAAGCTGTAGAAGTACATACATGGGCAGTGTTTCTCACTCAAAGATGACACCTGAGCTGGCCACCGTTTTGCCTGCCCATTTTTACGTCTTTTTTGTCCATACAAAATTTCCATCCATTAACCATGACATAAACAGTCAGCCATTGCAGTAAGTAATTCTCAGTCTCATTCTTACACTAAGAAAAAGAAAAGGTTTAATTAAAGCTGTTATCATAAGGTAGCGTAGGGCTGGTCAATATGAGAAAAAATCATATTACAGTCATTTTTTTCACATCAGTCGATATACATTAAATAACAATTTTGTCAAGCTTAAATGTTCTGTTGCTCATAAGTGAGTTGTGAAGATGACAGAAGGTTATTTTTGACTTGGTTTATTTTTTTTGTCAGAGATTGAATGTGACAGACTTACTGAAGAACATTGTACAACTACTTTACATTAATAAAACGGGTACATCTATTTCTTCTGTCAGTGGGCGTGTTGCAGGTTATCTACTAAGACAGTGTGTGCAATTAAAAACAGGAGTAAAATGCCCTTTTTAAATGAGGATTTAGCGCATGCTACCTGCTGTCACCATGGAGAGTTGGGAAGGGCAGAGTGGCTGTAAATGAAAAATGAAGTTTGAAGCCGTGGAGGTGTAGATTAGCCGTATGGGTCACAGGCTAGATTCAGATTCAGAATAGTTATTGTACCCTTGGGCAAATTCAGTTTACAGTGCTACTGCACAGGAGGTGAGAGCTGTGTCCAATGTGTGCGCCGTGGCACTCGGGCCATCTAGCGCACACAAAGCAGCTGGTTTATGCTGCGTCTGGGCTTACATTGATCTTGAATGCCCTCGCAAAAGTCTGGTAATCCAGTGGCAGTGGTCCTTGAACCGAGCTACCAGCGAAAGAAGAGGGAGGTTCATCTCCTGTGCTCTCCAGAGTACAGGAGATTAAGCACGGGTTGAGACCAGCACAACCAGTGAAAACACAAAGCCCCAGTTAAAAAAATCAAAGCTCAGAGTTGGCATTGTTGGTTTGAGGATATGTCTCCACTAATTTTATTTCCGACAGTCCAACTGTGTTGATACCCACAGGGAAAATTCTCCCCCTCCCTTGTCTGTCATTGCACCTTTGCACCACATTGACGACAACCGTATGTAGCGCTGTGCGAGTATGCACCTGCCTTTCAAATGTGCTAAATTTAGATGCAAAAACAGTGACCACTAACAGTTTCAGATTCGAAAAATCACTCTGCAGGGGCTAAATGATCATATTTGCATCTTTTCCTCCCAGATATGATTGGCTAATCATATGTTTGTCAAAAAGAGGAAAGAATGAATTCTATCAAATTTCAATCAACCATGGCTCATATTTCTACCAAAGAAAAGTTATTTTGGAGTATTTATCTTTATTGTTTTATCGCCCAGACCTGTCGTGACCGTATCAGTATTGACTGACATTGAAACCCAGGTTTCAGAGCTTAAAACGTTGGATTGGTGCATCCCTGATCTGGGGCTAATGACTGATAATACCTATCCCATTAATAACAATCAAACAAGTAGTGACTGTGTGGGGTAAACATGATGACTGCAAGGACATTTTTCGCCTTTAAAAATTTCCCTGTAGCAGCTTTAATTGGCTAAATACGCTTTTTGAGTTGATGGATGTTGACATTGTTTTGCTCTATTTACACGTTTTTCACCCTCACGCATCAACTGAAATGTTCATGCACCAGAGATCTGATTTAGACTTTCAGCGCATGGTTCATCTAAAGCACGGACACAGGCACAAACATAGGTCTGATAAAGATTGGAGAACTGTTGGTTTGTGTTGGTACACAGAAGTACTAATCCCTCTAAAGCTTCAGCCAGGTTAATCTTGTAGTAAACATTGTGTCTCTGGGCTAGACTTTGCTGTCTGATCTTATCTGTAAAATGTGTGCAGCTGTGTACGTGTATTCGTGTGGCGTCTACTGCTTGCACCCTGATGCTTCTGCTGTTGTCCTGCAGAACCAATTTATGAGCAATCCTTCAGTATGCAGACCATAATCACACAGGTTCACAGGCTACAAATCACTATCTACACAGAGCTAATACAGGCCTGTGTGGTTAGGAGACCATTATACAGGTAGAATGTGTACATAAGACCCCAGGTAGCAACCCATTACTTTTGCAAACAAACAGCCGGGGCCTCTGTGCTGCTGCCACAGACTGCGCAGTCCTCTGTGAACAGCACTCAATAATTCATTACACAGTGAATAGCAAAACAGAAGTGCGAGCAAGATGAAATCATAGCAGACATGCTCATTTTCTATAAATCATTGTCGTTATGAGACAGAGAACACACAGTCATTACCACACACTCTTCAAATCCACCAGATGTTTGATCAAGCACATGAAGGTGACACAAACTCTGTCAAACACTGTTTGAAGATGCATACAAAATGTGCAACAAATGTGTTGTGAGAATTGACAGCTAGCTCTTGAATTTCCTAATTGTATTTTGTTCATAAAAATTTCGCGGTGGGTGCTGGCTGTGTTTGCATCCAACTGCAAAATATGTCTTGTAAAGTCTCACATTTTCGAGCAAATGTTAAAATGTGAGCTGCAAAGTAGAGAATTCAGTTTGTAACTCTTTGCTCTTGTTCAAAGTGAGAAAACACAACCAGCTAGGCTTATTACTAAAGTTAGGGAAGCCCCCAAAATTCACTGTTTGTCTGTCTGACTCAGCATACACCTCAGTGCCCATCACTAAACAAGTTTGTAATAGCTTTTATTTATGTGCATTGAACAATGACGTTTGGCAAGTCAAGCTTAATGAAAACTAAGTAATCAAAAAACAGAGAAGTAACATAAGAATGGAAAAGTCTTGTAAAAACTTCCAGCTGTGAGCTGACTTTGTGGATTGTAGCTGAGTGAAGGTGAAGTGAGGCAGCTGAGGCTTCACGTTGTCATTTAGGACTGCCTCTATCACTTTGCAGAGCTAAAACCCACTGGACCGTGTGGTTTGTGTTCACCTTTGTTCTGACACCTTATTTCTTGGTTGTCACTTTACAGTGTAACTCGCTTTTGTTGAGCCCTGAGTAATGACAGCTGTGGTCCCTTTATTTAGGAAACTCAGGAAACTCTCATCTTGCAGAAATCAATTAACCAACTGTTTAATAATAATTATATGTTGCAACAGTAAACGGATGCTGTCTCTTCTTGGGGGGGCCAGGACTCAAAGGAAAAAGGTTAAAACAGCCTTCCTGAGATTGTCCACAGAGTTTAGACTTGTGTTTAGACTTAACAGAATTGGCTTAAGGAGTCTTTTTAATCAAACCAGCACCCTACAGGTTGGGCTTTGAATGTATAGTCATGACCTGATGAGTGAGAAATCCTGTTTTAAAAGAGCCATCACCAGCATGGTCCCAAGTGGCGACCCCTGGTCTTGAGAAATGAAGGTGATGCAGAAGTGATACAACCTGCAAATCCTGAAGTGTCCACTTGAGACTGGCTATAGGAGCACTGATGACAACTTACAGACACCCACTCAAAAAAGAACAAAGTTTATGGCAAAAATGAATTTGTGCCTGGTACAAGACATGATTAGGGTCTAAAAACATAATTTCTCAGACTGTACTCCACAAGCATGACATTTCTTAAGACTAATTAGTTTTAAATTAAGAGTTTAGCATCATCAGGGTATGGGTGACTTGACTTGTTATCCACCAGTTTTTGCTTTACTTAACATCTTTTCTTCCCTCCCCAAGTTGTCCTGAAAACCATGGCTATTTGAACGCAGGTTGTGTCACCCCTGTTCTTGTCAAGGGGCTTAACGGCTCCAAAGAGTGCACAGGGTATGTAACTTCAACATGTTCTTTGAGGAAATCTTTATGGGGCCTAAAGAGCGCAGGTAATAATTTGAAAGAGACCTAAGTAGAGACCTAGGTAAGTAGTTGATAAATACAAGCTTTTAAGACCTTTATGCCTGTTTTTTTTCTCTCTTTCTTAGGCTTGGGACTCACAGCTTCATTATCCACTACCAGCCTAACTTACCTTAGCTTGTTATGTAACTGAAATGTAGCACCTTATTTAGAAAAGCAAGTCCAACACATGCAATACGCTTAAACTGTTGCATCAGTTTTGATCATTCTGTTTTAAGCACTACCTCCAGACTCCAACAGCCGACTGAGGATGCAGCGCTAGAGCAGAGGTGAAGTCTTAAAATCGAAGCTTGGTTGTCAACTCCTCCGTTTTGCTCTTTGTCAGCTGTACCCACAACAAACAGCCAAGAGTCCAGGTATAATAGTGTATGCACTATCTCTGCAATGTCAAAGGCTGATCCCATGGTTTCAGGTGAGAACTCTGATCTCACTCTGATATACAGGTATTTGCAGACTAAATCCCCTTCAGTCTTAAGGGGAGCTACAGATGAAAGCAAAGGAAACAGATAAAAGAAGAAATCTTGAGCCAAGGTTTGAGCTCAGTACTAATGGGGTTCCTAACATTTTGTTTGCTTGGTGCGTATTGCTTTGCTGAGTACCGAAGAGGAATCAAAATTCATCTCACCCATTAAGGTAGAAATTGGTTGCCAGAGTTATCCTTTACTCTGTTATTCCCAGCTAATGTGTTGAAGTGAGCTAAGAGACAGATATTACAGACACATTTATAGATGTTGATTTTTTTTAAAGCTAATGGTCCTCTCCCCTGTATTCATTCTACTTTAGGTGATGTTTTAGAGGTTAGCTGTGGGTATAACTTAGCTTTTATATGTGTGCCTGCTTTGCATTCTTTTTCACACACTGTAAGTGATTGTTTGAATGGACACTGAGCTTCACAGCCACTTAAGAATGAAATGAAATGACAGTATGCTCGAGCAAGCATTTGAGCATTCTGAAATGACACTGAGGGATTACTAATGAAGCACAGCGTTGGGGTTTGAAATAATCCTCTGCAGTGGCATTACCTCAGGTTCTGTCTGATACCACACTAAAGACTGCTTAACCATTTGAATACAGGGAACACAGTACCCTCTAGTCTTACTCCAATGCTTTAGAAACACACATCTGATGTCCATCAAGCTCATCTCAGGTCAAAGATTGTTACGACAGATTTGACAGAATGTCAGTTCTTGATGTTTTCGATGACCCTTGTGGTATGTCCTGTACATGTGTTGCAGTATTCTCTACAGATTCTTCCATTTCTTGCAGAAAGGAAAATTATCCCAGAGTCAGTCACAGCCCTAATTGTGAGTAATGACTCGAATTCCTTGCACGTGATTAGATCATATAATATAAATAAAACAAGCAGTGCTAAAGTGTGGTCAAAGCAATGATTGTATTCCAAACACGGAAAACGAACACATGTGAAAGTAGCTGCCCCCTCTTTTTAATGTCAAATGAGAGAATAGAGCCATGATATAACTTATTTTTATGAAACATCAAGACTCATAAGGCTTATGTCACCAGTTACCCTTTGTAGTTTCAGTAATTTCCTCTGGGGTTAATTTCCTCTGAAGTTGCCACATAAGTGCCTGTAGCTTTCTTAATGGACATAAAGACTTCATTGCCACTTCCAAATGAAATGCCTCTGACACTGTGCCCCAGGAAGCTATAAAACTATGCGGACTGAAATTACTGCAATATGACCATATGCTTCATCAAGCTGCGGACCACTGCTGTGTGACTGACGTTGTGAGTTTCTAATGAGGCTCAGAGGAATAAGCAATGATCAGAAACTCCATCAAACTAAGAAGTTTCATCATGGAGTTTAAGCACTAATAGTCTGAATACTGACCGACTATTTCATCAGTCACACTGTCTCTCCACACTGAAGAAGATGAATGAAGTGGCAGACTGGGGTAAATGAGGAGCTGAGTTAGCTGAGGAGAGAACAAGACAAAAGACACAGAGAACAGTGAAGTCAAGACATGCCCAAAGGACCAACAAAGACATTCAACTCCCATGCAAGTGTTGGATTTATGCCTTTGATGGCCCATCGACATTGATTTGTTTGTCTCTGCTGTCAGGAGACAAGTCAGAACAGGTAAATCAAATGCACAGACTTGTAGACGAGTTTCCAGATCATGATCACAACAATAGCTAACCAAAAATGTCCTATTTGCAGACAGAAAAGCCTGATTTTTGTGTAGAAAAAATTGCAGAATTGTTTAAAGAAGACGCATTTCGCCTTTCCCATTTTTTAAACATGGATGAAAAGTAACAATGCTTGATGTCGGCACAAAATGTGGGCACATTTTTCAAACAGCCACCTATTCATCTATCACTGAAATCCTCAAATCTGTAAACTGCTCGAAACAGTCAGTTCTAAAAGTAGAACCAGATCTTCACAAGACTTGCTGGAATGATTATGTCATGGCATAAGGATCTCCTAACTGGTACATGGCAAACACCTAGGTCTGCCCATAGCTCTGCTCCTGACAGGCCTTCAGGGGGGTGGCCAATCAAAAGGGAGGGGGTTTGTCTTCAAGAGACAGTAGCCATAACTTAGGTGCTTCAAACAGAGGCTTGATAAAAGTTTTCTAATTGCTCCTGTTCCTTTTTGCTGAATTGTTTTTCCCCTTCCTTGGTAAAATATTAATATATATCACCTAGTATCTTGAGTTCATTATCTTCAACAGGCAACCAAAATGTACCTTTAGGCCATCTTCAGAACATTCTGGTTTAACAAAATGTAGATGGACTTTCCATCAAAGTGAGTTTTTATTTAAGTTCTCATTGACTGTATTGTAGATCCTTCCTTAACTTACAGATGTTTCACATTGAGATAAAAAAAAAAGTGATCAGGGAAAGACATGGGACAGAATACTTTTAATACTGTGAATTTGTTACTCATTCTAGGCACCGCCTGGCTGCCTCTTACAGCACCTCTCTCTTCTTTGTCCATTTCTTGTAATTTTTTCATCTCTTTTTCGCCATTTTTGCATTTGGAGTGGATCATCATCAACATTGTATGGGTCATTTATCAGCCATGGATACCAAACTGGTTTTGTCATCAGTGATATTTTCACTATTTTTGCTCCTGTGTTTGTCTGGAGATCCTACATGTAACCATGGATACATTTTTTTACAATTGAAATCAGCTGTTAGCAGCCTGTAGCATGTCAATGCTAACTGGTGCAAGGCCTGATGTTTTCCCACAAGGTGAAGAGATGGAGGTGAGAATGATTTGCTGGTTCTCAGATGTGAGCTAAGAAGTGACGACATCAACCTGTCCTTCCATCCATCGTTATTGGGAACGTAAGATCTATCTACAATAAGATGGATGAGCTAGCCATGCTAACCCAGCAACAGAGGGAATACCAGAAGGCAGAGTAGCATCATGCTCTTCACAGACACGGCGAACGGGGCTAACACTGGACACCAACACCACATTGGAGGAACTTCACCTGATGTGAGCGGACAGGATACAGAAGACAGAGACTGAACAGACTGCTGAAGCTCAGTCCTGGACCCTGTGGAGGTGGAGGCTGGCTGACTGGAGAATGATAGACAAGCTGTCTACATCTATCTTGTTACGGACCATTTTGCGCTTTCTTGATTGCTGCTGTGACTCCTCCTGAATTTCCCCTCGGAGATAAATCAAGTATTTTCTATTCTATTCTATTTTTCAAATAGCATCCATCACTTAAGAACCAAAATCAGGAGTAAGATTGTGTAAATTCTCTCTCCTGAATATCTTGTAGAAGATGATGTTGGAGCTTTTCATGAGATGATCTGTTCCACAAACTTAACCAAATGGCAGCAGCCATTAATCTGCACTGTGACTTGCACTCCCACAGTGGAAACAGCCGTTGGTATGATAAGGCGATGCAATTACTGGTGCAATGGGAATTCTGCGTCTCCTTTGCATTGTGTTTCCAGCCAATCTGGACTGGCACATAGCGGGAGCTATTAAAGCAATGATGCATTGCAGCAGCCAGCCGGTGGGTTGAGCGAGTGAAGAGTCTCTCCAGCTGCAGTTTCTTGTCATTATGGCAGTGCTACACACCTCGTCGCACCACAGAGCACTTACTCTAACACAACAGGGGAAGAACATCAGCATTATATCAACTGTGCGTCCCACCGCTGAGAGAATAGAGTGTCAAGAGTCACAGAGGAGGAGAAAATGGGCTGATAGATGGCAAGAAGAGTGGGGGACTGTGGAGGGCTTCCGGGGAACTCGTTGTCACTTGGGTGTGCATTCTCTTCTCTCTTTCTCTCTCCATCTTTCACCCACAGCTCTGTTGTTCACCACAACCTCCAGAGGCAGGGGATTATGGGAATCTATGCTACATGGTTACACTAAGCTTCCAGGGGAGAAGGTCAAGGGGAGGCTAGACAAACAAGAAAGTCTATCTTCCCTCCATATGACCCACTTGCCCTTAATCCATTATTTTTCTCCACTGCCCTCATCTTATTACCACACACTCCTACTTGCACTTCCCCACATGAGCTCTTAGACAAAATCAATCAAACACCAGCAAATTGATGTGTTGTTTCAGGGTAGGTTTGCTTTCTATTTATTTACTCGAAAGTCTCTAATTCACTTGCTTTAACTTGTACTGCCACTTGTTTTCTTCGCTCTTGAAAAGGTGAGTCACCCCTATTTCAAACGTGAAAATTGAGTTCATTTTCTGTTTACTTTGAGGTACATTCTGAGTTTGGATCATTCAATTCTTCCATAGCTGTTATCCACGGATCATGTTTGGTTTTGCTCTTCTCCTTCACACTCTCTGTTGTTGCTTTTGTACAATTCCCTTCACATACACTGAAGAATATTTCAAGTATGAGGTCGTTTTTTTGTCTGTTTAAGGACAAGTAAGGTTCATGTCTGTTGTCATTCTTTTACAACGCTCTGAATTTTTGACTCAGTCAAAAAGTCTTTTTCCTCGCCTACTGCTTGTACAAAGGCTGCATCTCTTATTCTTTCAGGGTAAAAAAGAAGGCTCAAGTTGGCTTTATCAAACTGTAGCAGCCCGTCATGAAAGGCACAACACAAGCAACAGAGCTCATATTTGTAGGTACAATATTTGCAGATTAAGTGATTTTCTTATAAATACAGTTGGAATCATAAAAGTCAGAAACTTAAAATGATTTTATCGTTCTCATTCTTTATACACAAACCACATTAACTGCATTTTCTCTTGTAGTGATGTCTTAATATTTTTTGACCATAAGTTTATTTCAAACAATGGAATAAACAAAAAGATGGTTAGTGATCACTTTCTCCTGCAGGACGACCCTGTAACTTCAGAGGGAGAAGCTGCAACTAAAATATAGTCATCTTTTAGTTATTAGCATTAAGATATTATTTTATATGTTAAATATGCTTTATGTTAGTGTTTGTTGATTTTGTGAGTGGCATGTCCTGCCCCGCCTTCTGCAGTGTCTCATTTCTGTAATGTCTGATCTTTTGACCATTTCAGCACATCATCTTTATTTTCTTCTTCTTAATATATTTTTTTTAAAGCACTAAAAGTTAGGGATGCACCGATATGAAAATGTTGACTGTTATGGCCGATAACCGATATTTACCAATGTCAATATTAGTATTAAAAAAAAAACAATCTGAGATGAATTGTCGAGGTAGTTCAGAGAGAAAGAGCAGTGCGATCGTGAGAAAAGATGACCATGGAGAGGATCAAAGGATGGAGCGTCTGAGATGAACAGGATCCAAAAAAGTCTGTTATTTTGATCAAAAACAGAAACAGACATAAAAGATGCGAGTACACTCTCCCAAGGAAATTTTTGTTGTTAACATAGTTATGGAAAAAAAAATCTATTCTGAAGGTTCGTTCAAAGTGCTCTGAAAATGGCCAGCAGCTAATGAGGAAATATGGGCCCACTTTTACACATCAGCCGATGCCAGTATGATAAAAAAAAAATGACCAACATTGGCCAATACCAATATTGATACCTACATATCCTGCATCCCTACTTAAAATGATCACTTGATACACCATTAACACAGCTGGTGATAAGGATGCGCACAATGCTTGTAAAAAAGTAGCATTACACGACGATCTAAAGCTTATTGTTCAAATATCTAAAAAATCACAACTAATACTACCTGTGTCTGATGAAATGACCGCAGTTTATTGACCAGCTTGCCACCATTAAACTGATGCCATAGAGATAAGGTGTAACAAGTTACACATCAACACCAGCTATCTATGCAATGGACATTATTTGCTGGGCCAATGTATGAGCAAACACTGTCTGATACAAAGGTATGTTCAGCTGATACATCAGTCCCCCATGACAGCAGTCATCACAGCGTCCCAGTTAGAGAAATGGTTGTAGAGGCAGTTGAATTATTTGCTTCACCAGCAGTCATAGTGAGAAGCATTTTGTAGCAGTATTTTTCACTTTCATGAATCACACGATTTTCTCTGCTTGCTCCCTTTCTCCTTTGTTTTTGTCTTGGTCTGAAAAATGCACAGTTGAGGTGTGTGGCTGTGGACTCCCCTGTGGAGCTGAGGCCAGGGTAGCAGCTGTCCCCATCAGGACCCTCCTCAGAGCTGTCATGGCCTGTCTGCTCTTTGCCTAATCACTTCCTACAGGCCTGCAGCATGGGACTGCCGTGGTTAATGCTGTCACAGATTGGGCTGGGAGAAGCTAACAGGATGAGCGTGATGTTGTCCCATATTGTGGATTTGTGTCATTCTGCAAGTGGGAGTATGGATGTGTATGAGGGGTTGGTGGAGTGCAGGTGTGTTGAGCTTGCGGCTCAACGGGTGTGCAATGGCCTCCAGAAGTGCAACATGGGTCACACATTAACACACAAACACACACCATAACCATCATCGTAACCTTTTTTTGCCACCTGCCAGAACACATTTGCTACAAAAGGACTTGCTCATCTGTGTGTAACAAGCAAATGGCACAGTGTGTCACATACTTGCACACATGGTCTTATGAAAATGGCTGTTTGTGATGACACACACTTCACTCCAGCATGTTCAGCTGAGGTTGAAACAAGAGCCTGAGGAGATGCATCCTGAGCAAAAACACAGGAATTTCACAACCTCTCAAAAGACTTCAGAAACGTGTCCTTTTTGCCATGCGGAGGATGTTGTGTTGTAGGATGGTACTGTTCTACGCTCTGTCAGGCCCTGCAGTGAATATCAAAGAGTCATCTGTCAACAAAGAGATGATTAATGATCAGTCAATCCAGTCAACATTAAACTGTTAAATACTAATGCCTTCTGGGATTTGAGAGTCCTTATAGAATTTTAATGACCAAAAAATAAAAAAAAGAAGATGAAAAATAGATGCAGGTTTCTGGCAAGAAAAACATGAAGGATGTGATTGGAGAATGACAAGCTGTGTCAATCAAATTGGAGATGGAAAGAAAATGTTCTTTTGCCCCATGCGTTCAGGCTAGGGGTGTACCCACAATTAATCATAAACACTCCAGCAGGTTGGCTCCAGAATTACTTTTTGGTTAAAGGGTTAGAAATAGTTTGATATTTGATATAGCCTGCAATGCCAGTCATATGCTGTAGCCAAAATGTAATGCAGCAACTCGCCAAGGCCGTTTCTGCCATAATATTATCATCCGCTGATATAAACAAGCACAGATGATGGATGGCATCCTGTAGTGCAGCACAATCTGACAATTTTTTTACCTAAAATTTTGAGATTAAGGTTTATATATAAGGTGTTTGGTTAAACTTGCTTATAACTACTCAACTTCATCACTGCTTAACCAACAAAGGCATCAAAACATTAACCTGCATGGAGGACTAAGGGCTCTGTGACTTTGTTGTGTGTTGTGCTGGATGATGTGCTGAGTTTGGCTATCTTCGTGGTTTCTTTTTCTTGCCTGGACAGTTAGTAGAGTTTCATTTTCTGTTTCAAGCACTAGGTGATCAGTTGCTTTGAAACATCCCAGGTAAAAGTATTTGTTCCTCAGAATAGCTTGAAATTCCAAAGATGAGTCTGCTCATTTCACATGAACAGCAAAAGATTCCTGCAGCAATCTGTGGTGTTGGCAAATGAAGTAAATGTACCTAAAACTAGAAAAGCACTCAGAGAGTGCAGACTTCCACCAAGCATATTGTGATTGTCACGCAACACTTAAGTCCTACTTTAATGTTACACTCCCTTTCAGCAGACTTTCTGCTACAATTTGGTGTTAGTTGCAGGTTTGTATGATAATTTGTTACCTGACAGTGTTGAAAATTATGATGACCCAGTACATATTTCATATTCCTGATCTTAGTATCCATAATATTGCCAGAATCTGGATCCTGCTTTTACATCTGTCAGAAATTGTTGTGAGCTTGTCTTGTATTCTTTTGCAAAGCAATCAGACCATTCATCATGGAGTTATATACACATATTTAACATTTCCTGTAAATTTCATCAAGATCTGTTCATTAGTTTTTGAGTTATGTTGTCCACAGACAAACAGAAAGACAGACAGACAGACAGACAGACTCTCCCAAAAACATAACCTCCTTGGCGGAGGTGAGTAACTTGAGACAACCCACAATCCCCAATTGAATCCTTACTTACAGCATGTTAAGATGGCCATTTTTTCAGCTAAACTTATTATGCTTCCAGTAAGGATGACGCAAGGTCGGGGTATAAAATGTGTCAAACATATGAAAAAAAAATACCCTGTTTAAATGTATGTGGGTCAATAAACCATGCACTTCTTTCGACATCTCACCATAGATCTAAATGCATGGATGCATATTTTATCCATTATGTTTTAGTTATTTAGGCCATTAATGATGTCAAGCAGCAGGCAAGTCCAGATGTCCCTCTGTTTTCCAGATCCTCTGGGGGTACCTGAGGCGTTCCCCTGTTACATGAGTTGTATAATCTCTTCAGCATGTTCTGGGTCTACCCAGGAGTCTCCTCCCAGAGGGACAGTCAATGAAATCCCCCAAAGCAACACATCCAGAGAGCATCTTGGTCTGTCGTGATGATCTCCTTCTTTTGGTCCCTACCCTAAGTTCATGGTCATGGTAGTGGGTAACAAATAAAACTGAGAGGGTAATTGAAAGTTTAGCTTTGTCCATTAGAATGGCTGCACTCCTGCTGACTCCACACCAATCTCCTGATGGATCCCACAGTCCATTTTTACAACACATGTGAATGAGACCACAGGTGCTTAGGGTCTTTTACTTGAGTCAGGAATTCAATCCCCGACTAGAAAATGCAATCCACTTTTTTCAGCAGGGAACCATGACCCCTGATTTAGATGTGCTGACTCTCATCCCACCAGCTTTACACACGACAAGTAGCTGCACTGGAGGTCACAGTTTGGCAAAGCCAACAAAACCACATTAACTGCAAAACAGCAGAAATGCAATTCTAAGGTTAAAAAAAAAGAGGATTGTCCGTTTGAAATGAAATTAGAGACAACTGATATGGACAATAATAAGATGCCAAAAAGTCCTTGAGTCCTAAAAGAGGCTTTCCACAAAATGTGGGTTTATGCAGGATTTGCTCACATTCAGGGACACTCTCATCACCAAGGTCAGCCACTCATATTGGGGTTAGTCCTGGCTGGAAGCTCATGTTCCATTTCATCTTTAAGACGTTCAGTGAGCTTAAAATTTGAGGGACAGATGTTTCTTTGTGGACCTCTCTCTTTGCACAGCAGCTTTGCCAAGCTGGAGAAGGCAGAGACCTCGGCATAAGACTGTCTAAAGGCATTCTTTTACAGTATCAACAGTCACATACTAAAAGTGCATCAGGGCTTTTTTACAAACTTATAGGAAGTAAGAAAGCCATGCTCACTGGAATATGCATTAAAAGGAGGGGGATTAAACACAAAAAGGAAGACAAAATGCCTCAAATGTAGAGTAAGATAGTTGTAAATGAAGGTAAATAAACAATCATGGAGAACGACAGGCAGAGACTGAGATATGAATAAGAATTGAGACAGGAGGCGTGACGGTGCAATGAGGCATAAAAAGGCAACTGGTGCTGCGGCGCTGCTCCTTGCCCCTGTGGCGCCGGTGCAAAATGAAGCTAGAAAGATGGAAGGCGGGAACACAGATGAGAGAAAAGCTGGGTGTGATTGACTCCAACAAAATGAGAAGACATGAAAGAAGAACAGAAAGGGAAAAAACAAAGAAGGCAAGAGAGAAGGTGGATGGGGGAAAGATGAGGGTGCCAAAAATATGACAGAGATAAACAACAGGCTCTCGACAACTGCATCAACTCCTCTTGGCAACAACAGAGTTTAACACACTCTGCTCGACCATGTGTGTTTGCATACTTTCCTCCCTCTGTGATTACGCCTGCTTACCTGCATTTGAGTACACACACTCTTCATGTTAGCAGGGCTGCACGTAGGCCTTTGTGGGTCAAGATATAACTCGAACATATCTGCCAGGATTTGTGCCCTTGCCTTTGAGTATGCGCCCTCTAACAAGCTGAACATTCGTCAACAAAGCCTGGAAGCAGTTGTTGTTTGTCTGTTAGCAAGCAGAGGCCTGCGGAGGCAACCCACGGACACACACTGCCAGTTATTGCATAAGCAAGGTGTGTGTTTGTGTTACTGTTGCTCGTGTGTCACCAGCCCCCAATGCCACTTGATTTGGCTTGTTAGCAATACTTCTGGGGTTATGAGAGCCAAGAGCCATGATGCAGCTTCACGCAGGGCATTAATGCAGAGCTCATTTAGCCTGGATCCATCCCAGCTCACGAGTTGTTGTTTTTTTTTTTTTTTTACCCCTGTTAGCACTGCAACTATGGCATCTTTAGACTTATGTGATTTATTGTGCTGACATTGGTTTTCCCTAAGGTGCGGCTGAATGCACAGCTCAGTGGTGTCTAACCAGCAGCCCTGGCCTCCATCCCAGCCATGACAAGGAGATCTGGAAACAAGTTATTTTAGGTGTGTTGGCATTTTATAGACTGTACTCTGCTGTTTTTAAGTACAATGCGAGCCATCTTTGAGTCATATTGAGAAACCAGTCTTTTAAAGATGTTCCATGTTAGGCCAAAGCTGTATGTGCTTGCCAAACATTTGGGGTACAGGGCACTAAAACTAGGAGACAGAACCAGATGCAAACAGAATTAGTTAGAGCTCCTTTCTCTAGAAATAACTTCTTCTTTTTTTTTCTTGTGACAAATTATTCAAACAACAGCAACAATGTTTGACTTCTAATCACCTTTTTAAGGCACTTATTACTGTGACTTTTTATCTAACATGGCTGCTGAAAACTTTAACAGACACTGTATTTGTAGCCATGCATAAACCCAACAACTTTAAACTTCCCAAAGTGTTGGGTTAAGCTGTATGTGTAAATGCAAACTGCAAGAAATTTTCCCCCGGACTTGACCTCACTTTTTCCTAACAATTCTCATGCAAAACTTCGACAAGAAGTTAGGGTAAGCACATGCCTGAAGGCATTAGGCGACAGTCACTCAGGCAAGTGAGCAAAACAGTGATTACGATCACATCACTTGACCATTGTGCAATCAATAACAAATTTAGCTTGCTTCTTCTTACACCAGCTCTCAATTGTGTTTCTCTACACTTTTTTGTGGTGTTTTTAATTTTTGTTCCTATGTGTGTCTGAAGATCTTATGTGTAACTATTAGGCATGCATCGATTGATCTGCCGATTTCCTTAGTTTTGGGGGATCGGTGATCAGTGATCAGGGGATCGGATTGGCCTTTCCTACATATGAAACTTATCTTATATACCTCCTGGAAGGTCTGACAGCCAGCCTTTGTTACTTTTTGCTCTGAGACCTAAAACTCAGGACACTTTATTGGTTGTTTGAGTTAAAACACAAAGATTTTATTGTTTTACAGGTATTGATCAATGATTTTCAATAAAAAAAGGTTGGAACATTGAAGGTATATGCTGTCAGTTATAAAGGATAAAAATTAAAAACGGGTATCGGCCCAAATCGGTATTGGCAGGTCAGGCTTTTTGCTATCTGTGATAGGTTATCGGTCAGATAATGGTGATCGGTGTACCCCCTGGTAACTATGGTTGCATTGTTTACACACAAGACCAGCTGTTAGCAGCCGCAGCATGTCAATACTAACTTGTGCTAGGTGCAATGTTCCCTGCAGGCTGAGAAAAAGGAGGCAAGAGTGACGTGCTGCTACTGCAGTGCGAGGTAAGAAGAAACAATCCTCAAGTTCATGCTTATGGGGAATGTAAGATCCGTCTCCAACAAGATAGACTTGCTAGCATTACTAACCCAGAATCCGAGGGAATAACTGCAGAGTATTTACAGACATGGCTAACTGAGCTAACACCTGACAGAACAAGTGACAGATTTCACCTGCTGTGAGCTGACAGGATACAGGAGCACGAGACTGAACAAACTAGTGTAGAAGGCCAGCTCAGTCCTGGACCCTGTGGTGGTGGCCGTGGCTGGTTGGAGAATTTTTGCACTTTATACTTTTTCGTATTGCTGCTGTGACTCTGAATTTCCTTTCTGGGATTGATTTTATTAACTATATTCTATTCTATTCTATTCTATTCTATGTGATTCTATTTTATTAACCACATTATGTTTGGCGTTTTAAGGTAAAGTGTGCATTGTTTCTCATGGGGATGTCTGTACAGTATCACCTGTAAGTCATCCATTATCTCACACAGTTTTGCATTACTTTCTGGGGGGGTGTCATCCTTAAAATTGCAAATAACCCACATTTTCAAACCCACCATGCATACAAAGCTTTTCATCTCTGTAACTGGCTTTTTATCTCTGTTATCATGAACATCATGATGGCTGCCTGTGACACATTGAGTTCACTTCTGTTGGCAGCCTTTTCCCGTTTTATTCGCAGAAACAGTCAGCACATTCTGCACCACCGTTCTGTATCTCGCTTATGTAACAAGACTTCATTCAACATTGAGGTGCACAAACAGATTTCCACATTAAAATGCTTTCACTGGTATCAATGGCAACCATATATATGTCCAAAAATGGTTCTTTACTATTTGTAAGCACTCAAGAGATGAATGGAGTGCTTCCCGCCAAAAATAATGCATTCACAGCTAATGCTGGTGTAGAGATATATTTAAAGGAGGAAAGTCCGAGGCCTGCAAGTGTACAAGAAGATTTCTGTGTTTTGTAATTCACAGTGCAAAAAAAACACATCTAGGTCATTATGAGTTTCCTGGGGTGTTGCCTTTGTGTTCAATTTTAGATGTGATTTGGGTTTTATTTTATGTTTTTCTTCGTCTGTTTGCTTTCCAGCAGCTTTTACTGCAGTTAAAAAAATGTCCAAGCTGACACTTTATCTTGTGGCATCCAAGTGGTTTATATGGGTACTGAGAACTAAAGCACACTCACAGCAACACTTACACCCCGACCCTTATAGCAGCTACATTGTAGAAGCTTGTGATAAATTATACATCACATCAGAGGATATGGAATATTTTGTTGGCTCATAAAAGCTACTGTAAAAGCAGTGATGATCCCTTCTTCATTACCACTCCTGTAAGACTCCTGCCAGCCAGTGAGCAGAAAAATGGAGAGAAGGAAGGAAAGGGATGGGAAAGCCAGGAGCAAATGCAAGAAGTTGAAAGGATGGGGATGGATGTAAGTGGGGAGGGGAGGTGGAGTATAAAAATTGCACCAAGATGAATAACGGCAAGCATTGACAAATCATTGCTCTGACGATCACAGTGGCCCAGATGGAAGTGAATCTATTAAAATCAGGTTCAATCTTGTGAAATATAAACTAGCCTGCAAGAGTGTACCAAATGCTGCAACATGGTGTAAGAGGTCTCAACACACGTGTGGAGATTAAAACATGAAGTTGTCTGCCAGATTTGGATTTCTTGCGAGGGCTGAAGAGGAATGAAGGGAAGAAGGGAAACAACACCCTGGGTTTTGCCACATTTGGCAAGAGGGATTTCTAACTATTTTTGTTCCACTGGGAAAAGGCACAACTCAGAAAGACAAAAAGGGCTCCTGCTCACCATTCTTCACACAGCACAGAGTCCAAGGGTCAAATCAGCTGGTACAGTGAAAGTGCATCTCAGAAGTTGAGTTATTTAATTTCAGGGAAGAATAGACAGGCCACGGGGCATGGGCAACACAGCTTCATACTGCTCATACAGCACTGTTTGTTTTTTAACTCTGTCAAAGTAAAATAAAGAAACATTGAAGAAATGTCAGGACCTACTGCAGGTCATAGAAACAGGTTGCAGTAAAAATTGTAAAGTCAGTACAACATCACTCAAAGAAGATGTGACCTTTGCTTGAAAAAAGCCCACCAACAACCACACATAGTACGTGTAAACCAAGTGCGCCTCCTAGTGGTCACTGCAGCTTTAAAAGTGTGTGTATGTTGGTTTGTTTCTCTTCTTGAACTTTAAAAAGAGAAAGGGGGAGAAGTATATGTGAAACTTACGGTAAAAGACGTATTCTGTGTAGCTTGACCACACTTTGTCCTCCGTGAGCTGGTTGACCGCCGAGGCCGTGACAGACGAGTTGCAGGCCACCATTTGGAAACGACACTCCGATAGCATGTCAAAAGCCCTCTCCAGGTGCTTGAACTTGAGGTAAAACCGGGATGTGTACCGATCCGGGGTCCTGTCCGGGTCCCGACTCTCGTTCAGGGTCTCCCCGAAAACTTCTTTGGCGAGGGCCACGCGCCCGCATATCAGTATCCGAGGTACTCTCCTGAACTTGGCGTCGCTCTGACTCTCTCGGGCCATGGTGCACGAGCCCCGGTACCCCACCGTGATAAAGCCGCTCTTCCGGTCCGCGGGGACCAAAGAGGGGGGCGGGCACTGCCGGTGGTCGCTGCCCTGGGAGCCGTCCTCATAGTCGCTGTGAAAGTACTCGTCCGGGCTGGATTTAAACTCCTCTGGGGTCAGGAGCTTCACTAAGTCGGGCAGCTGAAAGTATTCCGCCTCCTTCCTGAGCCTCCCTCTTTCGGGGAAGTGATCCGGGAGGACGACCTGCTTGTCCCGGAGGTAGTCCAATACATATCTGAATAAAAAGCCGTCTCTGTCGATGAAATACCGGCCTTTCGGGTCCCTCGCCAAGTCGTTGGAGGCGTCTTTTTTGGAGGAGAATAACTTACCGAGTAAAGAGCTTGGGCTGTTCACCAAAGTTGAGTGGCGCGTGTAATAAACCTGTCCACCAACATTTAGTTCAACAACATCTGGGAAACTGTTCTGAACCGACGCCTGCTCTTTAGGGTTAGTCCTACAGTTTCCACTCAGTGCCATCGTTTCCGTCATGAACAGCTACAAACAGGTTTTACACCCTTTCCTAAAACCAGACACAAAAAATAAAACCAAATATCTGTGTCAAAAGTTTCTACGTGGTTTTCCTGCTATACAATGAGGACACACGGCCTCCAACTTAATCCGAGAGCAATAATTTTTCATCCATCCATAGGCATTATCACCTACCAGTTTTGATAGTCGTCAATGTTTGAGGAAAACTGCAGTCTTGAACGTCCCTCTATGGAGTTTACAGAGTAAAAAAAAAAGACAGGGATGGATGACTTGAGAGAATCAGTGTTGCAAGAGAGGAGAAACGTATCCGGACGCATCAAAGCCTTGCATCACTGGCTGTCGGGAAAATCATTATGGTGGGGCTGGTGGAGGCTGAAAAGAGCCCACAACAGCTTGGTGATATGAAACTTGATTTACTCGCCTGTTTGCGTCTAGAGGTATCCAACAAATAAAAATCGCTCTGCGTAAAACCAGAGAATTACGCAGCAGACCTGAGGAGAACGAAGGAGGGAAAGACCTGCAACTTCTATGAGGTTATAGTCCAAAATGAAGGTTGGTGATGCAGCGTTGTCACTTTAGTTTTCTCCTTAACTTCTCCTCGAACATCAGCAGATTTCCACGGCTGTTAAAACCGGCGAAAGGAGGAAGGACACCTCTCAGTGGCGAGAAACTTCGCAGGGATTGCGCACGCAAACCTCGGGACTCCTGTAATGGTTTTGTAGCCTGTCACTCCAAATATGTCGCCTACGCTGGACTCACTCAAACTAAACCCACTCAGTCAAACGCATGTGTTATTTTCTCTCTTCAAGGTGTAAAAACAAAACAAAAAACAAAAATCTCATTTCAGATGTTTCTCTTTTCCCGAGCAGCTGAGAGGACCAACCCGCTGCTGCTGGGAGCTGTCCGCGGTGCTGAAACGAGCATCTCACCCACCCCTCCTCTCCTCACCCTCCCTTCCCTCGCTCTCACTGCCTCCCCTCCCCTACAGAGCTGGGTGGTGTCTTCGCGACTGCTCCCCCTTCTCTCCCCCACACACACACACACACACACACACACACACACACACACACACACACACACACACACACACACACACACACACACACACACACACACACACACACACACACAGAGGGGCTATAGGGCGACTCCAGGCTGCAGTCGCTGCTCTCTGTGAAAAAAAAGTCTAATAAATCAGTTTTTTTCTGCACTTTTCTAACAAAGGTGATCAGTTTGAACCTTAATATCTGGTGCATTAATGAAGGATGATGGGGAAAGTTGATACTATCAAGGGTTAAATAACCGCATGCTTATGTTTGGGGCTTCTGAGCCATTAGTGTGCACTGTTGTGGACGCAACATCCGTCCCTGTGCCATCATTATAATAGGCTAAACGCTCAAAATGCTGCAGCTTGACCCCCAGCTTGAATCCATTTGCATAGCATTGGGTTTGAATACATAAACACAGATTCTGATTTTGTTTCCATTGAACAATCCCTGCAATTACACACCACTTTACAATTTGGGTTCAGCATGTCCATTATTTAGTTTATCTATTCCTATGCTGTTTTTTGTCCTTAGACAAATTTAACTATAGGCTAAAGAAAGAAACATTTCAAGATGTAGATAAATGACTAGAACCCCCAGGGAGTAGAGGCATTACAGAATTTGGCCTGGGTAATGTGGAGTGAGCAACAGCGCCTCCCTCTGCTGAAATAATGACAATTGCACACTTCTCCTTTCAGTACCATGGACAGATCCCCACACAGCTGTTGTGCAGTATATGTTCTTTACATACAGCCAGTTAGTATGAACTCATGTAGTTGTGTTGTTGTTTAAGTCTGCATTCAAGCAGAAACTGGAACAGAGAAAGAATAAAGCAGAAACAGGGCAAAACATGAATAGCACACAGTCTGCTGTAACTTATTATTATTTGTCATGCTAAACAAGAATTCTTATTACAGCCCTCTGCCTTTGTGCTGCTTTTATTTTCCTGTAGCTTTAATCCGTCCAGTTTTAGCCCACATTGCCTCAAGCTAAACTGCATTTTCCAGCATTCATTCACTGTGTATGTTCACCTCTAAGGATATGATGATGCTGCTGCTGCTTTTTCCTCTGAAGAATTTAAATTAGAATTACAAAAACTGAGACATGAAGGCAAATACTTGCATCATATAGTCATACAAATCAGTAGGAATGTGTCTTACCTTCTCGGAGGAGCTTCAGCAGTACTGGGCTCAGACAGCTGCACCTGTTTGTAGTCTGAACTGAAAAAAATAGAATTATAGATAAAGGAATACCCTTATTGTCCAGACTCTTTTCTCTCAGTAAACTAAAATTACCATGTTTAAAACACAATGTCACTGAGTAGATAATCACATGAGGGAAGTTTCCAAACATTTGCAAGAACCCCAGAATGCCACTTTTCGGCTGATAAAGAGAGCTGCGCTGAAAATGCTCTTATTCGGGAAATGATGCCTCAAAATAAATATATAAAAGACGGGAAAACAAACCATTCAGCCATTATTTATGACATATACAAATATACAATTATTTCTAAGTGGCAGTTCAGTATGTCACTTTCTAGCATGAGTAGACCGCATTTTAAGTGGCCCCTAACAGAATTAAATACTTTTTTTTTTTTGACAAAGTGACAAACAAAGAAACCATCAAAAATAATAGTTGCTGAAGTAAAAGAGTTGTTTTAAGCCTTAAACTGAAACTATCCATGATGCTCTAAATTAAATTTAACTACCCAGTCAGGCAAACATGATACAAGAAAGTGAGTGGAACAAACTAAGAATTTTTTTATTATTTTTTTTTTTAAGAGAGAAACAGAGAAGGGGCATTCCTGAGCAATCACCCTGAAGTAGGCCACACTGGTAGCTTCATCATAAATACATGTAGCCATGACAGCGCTCCCTGCTGTGCTGCTATTTAAAGATCACACGATTGGTCACTTATTTCCTGTTCAGGCTGACACATTTCTTTCTAACTCTGCTTTCTCTTAGTGCTTGATTCAACCATTTACAAGCTTCTAATAAACACAGCAGCAAGGTTGTTAAAGCAGGAAAAGACACTTTTGATTTTATGTGTCTTCAAAGTTTATGAACATAGACCGATAATATTTTTATTCACATTCTTTTGATGGTGGAGGAGAAATTAAGAAAATGAGGCTTTTTGATTTCTTATTAGTCATTCATCAAAACAAAGATGATCCTCGGCTGCATATACATCAACCAGGCTGGGATAAGTTTCTGATTTTTTTTTCTGTTTTCTTCCTTTGAAAACTAATTTCAATTTTAAATAAGTCAATACAATGTACATGATGAAATATTTACTCTCTGCAGCAACATTTATAATTTAGCTTCTTCTCAGAGACACACACACACACAATAGAAGAAAAATCTCTAATTTCTTCCTACACTCTAAGTCAACTCACAAGTTCGCAGCTTCTCTGACACACATCAACCAGCAGTAAAATTATTTCCCTCCTTTTTTTTCTTATTTTTTTGTGCTGAAAAACTATTAATGTGAATTTTCCGGCCAGTCACAGATGGTTGAAATAAGCAGCACACCACTTCCTCTTCCATCTCTCATTACAGCCACGCTGAAGGATGCCAGACCTAAGATGGAAAATCTGCAAGTACAGCAGGCAGACATTTAATGAATAAATTCAGTTGAATCAGGGAGTGTTTACCAAAATGAGAATTTCTGAATGCATCGACTATGTCTCAAACTTGGACATTCATTATTGCTTTCATAGCGACTTGGTAAGCAGGTTATAATTTTCAGAAGCTTCAACAGACAAAATCTTTTTTGTTTCATATTAGAGAAAACAGAATGCACAGCCAAAACTAATCATGAAAAGAAGAGCCTCATTTAAAATCAGGTGTTTTTAGATGGAATTTGGCATTTGGATAAAGGGTTTCAGATGACAAGAAAAACACACTGCTGATGGCATTTTAAATATTTGTTTTCAGCTCATCATCGCTGCCAATAAGGAGCCATCAAGTGCAGTGAGTCACTGTGTGGTTAGATGGTCTGAAGGCAAGCTGGGAGGGTTTTGTGTGCGTGGTTTGCATTAGAGATTTAAGAGGAGCGCAAAGAAGGAGTTCAGTTTCTAATATGGTTTTAGGCACCATGTATAGTATTCATCTGTACACTCAGTGTGCAGTTTATTGTGTATTTATCTCAATATTCAGCTCTGGCTCGTGCCTTTACATGATCAAAAGACTCATGAGAATAACGTAAGAACATTTGCAGGACACAGTGCACATGGATGCTCTCTCTCCTTTCTTTCCTTTTTTTATTATTCTTTGTAATCAAAGTTTTTGTGATTCAAACAAAACTCAGCCACTTAAAATATGCAAATATGGAAAAATATCCATGTTGCCCTAAAGGTTAAGACTCAAGCTTGTAACTCGAATGCCGGTGGTTCAACAATCTTCTTTCTAATCACTTATTCATATATTCTGCTTTGCATGAGACAGAAATAGCCCGCGAATGCTCGTCCCCATGAGATCATCTTAGCAGGCTGGTGGCTGGACCGTACTGAGCAGGTACACTCTAGAATCCCCAGAAATACACGCCATGAGTCATCATTCTCAAATATGTCCTCAAAGCCCTGTTTATCAAGTTTTCCTGCTTATTATAAAAGTCTGCTGATGCACTTATAATTATTAAGATCCATCTTGTCTCTTAAGTATTGCTCTTCAAACGTAAACTCCATGAAGTCCTTGTGGGACCAAGCAACAAGTCCCCGTGCCCCAGAACTGGATTCAAAACAAGGTATTTTTAGCTGATTCCGAGAAACATGGAGCTTCTCAAACTTTTAACTCAAATCCACAGAAGGAGTCAGTCAGCTCTGTACTGTTATCATACCATCTTAAATTCAATGACAGTCCAGTGTTTCGAGAAGTGGGGACTGTGGCATGTTTGCCCTCGTGTTGCATCACCTGTTCTTTTAACAACCGTGTGTCAACTTTTGATGACTGAGAAAGTCAGTTTCTGGAGTTTTAAAAAGGAAATGTCCTATTCTTGCCTGATAAATGATTTTAGCTGCTCAAATCTTCAAGGTTTCCTGTAAAATTGTCTGTGTCAGCCCTGTGATTGACTGATGACCAGTCCAGGGTGTACCACCCCCCCCCCCCCCCCTCACCCAATGGCAGCTGGGATGGGCTCCAGCCACCTGGGACCCTGAATAAGATAAGCAGTTCAGAAAATGAAGGAATGAATGACACCATAGTCCACCCTAAATGGACTCCAAAAAAAAATGTCACATTTCTGGGTCATGTCCATATACAGACCTGATCAAAATCTTAAGACCAGTTGAAAAATTGCTAGAATTTACCTTTGCACATTTGGACATTAATGAGGTTTCATGTAGAGCTACAATATGCTAAAGCCAGAAGGGGGAGTGTGACAAAAAGCACTTTGAACATTTTTTTTTTTGTGCTGTAGAAATGATTAATTTGGATCGAGGACCGCCCTGTGTCTTGACGGACAGCCAATCAGATTCTCGGGCTCAGCGCAGATGTGATTTTTTTGGGTCTACCACTTGACTTTTTTGTTCCATAATGCTCGGGGTCTTTCAAAAAATGTAGAATGACTGACTTACTGCATCCAACCTCAGCAGCAATGGCACGCTGCGAGAGGCCTTGCTTATACTGCTTGACGATCCGATCACATCCAAGACGAGACAGCTTCTTAGCTTTAGCCATCAGGAGGGCATGACCGTATGAATGACGGACAGAAAATGAAAATTTTGAGCAAATTTTGGATTTAGTAGCCTGTTGTGTTAATTTTTTGATCAGGTGATAAACTACCTATTTCAGTTTTTTTTTTCTTTCTTTTGAATCACAAGTTCCAAATGTTTTATAGTCACACTCCCCCTTTTTGCTTTTGCACATTGTAGCTCTACTTAAAACCTCATTAAGATCCAAATGTGCAAAATGCATATCCTAGTAATTTTTTAACTGGTCTTAAGATTTTGATCGGGTCTGTATTGTGTCCCCTTTGCATAGTACAATTTTCAAACCATGTACTATGAATGTTCAAAGACAGTATAGTTTTTGAGCCCATGCAGTGAATTCCACTGCAGAGTAAAGTCTGTTTTTAGTGTGCCATCTGAGGGCCCAATCAAAGCCACCCAGTACTGGTTCTTAGACTTGTTCCTTTTCTAGGTATTCAGAATCTTTTAATATTGTAAAATGTAGATGACGAAATCCTCAAATACCATTTAATTTTTATACTGGACCCTTCTCTGAAATTGCTGTCCTCTCATTTTTTCTTAAAGGGGACATATCATGCTTGTTTCTCCTTTTCACTATGCCAGACTAGGATGCCTGTAAAGCATTTCTGCCCTCAGTACAAGTCATTTAGTTCCTTCATTGCCCCACAATAGCGTTCTCAATATCCTCATTTTAGGCCATTCTGGAGATCACATTAAAACACTCCGTTTTGAGAATGATCTCCAGTAACATCGCAACGTCACAGCCCTTTTTGCTCTGATTGGTCAGTTCTATCAGAGGGGCGGAGGGGGTAGAGCCAGGGGGCGGTTTTTGCAGCATGGCAGTATTTACAAAATCGCCACGTTGAATGAAGCAGACCGAGTGAGTTTGCTGTTTGCCAAAACTTCACCATAAGGCATTGATAGCACTAATAAAATGGCAGAGTATAGGATACGTCCTTTTGTATTGGACCCCGAGTCAGACCCGGATGGTTCTGCGGCTCAGGAAGAAGAAAATCCACCTCGACACAGATCATCTCAGGACACTTCAGTGTGGTGAGTCAAACCGGTGCTGTAACATGTATAGTTTATACGTTTATACTCGGCTCTTGGAGGGTGTATCCCTCGGTGGTGGTTTTGTGACTAACTGACATCACAGAGGAGGAGCTACTTTATCAGATTACTCCAATAAAAAGAGAGGATCCTCGTGTCGTCATGAAGGTTGAAATCTCAAAGCCAAATGTCAATGACGTATTTTCAGAGGCATCAAATCTCGTTCTAGGATATCAGAAAAAATACAATATCTCATTTTTTGAAAATTCAGGGGGTGAAAGGTCTTGTTTTCAACTTTATTATTTTATATGTAAGTATTAAATCACGGATCAGCATGATATGTCCCCTTTAAAAGAGAATTAGTCGATATTCGATTAATATACACTGCCATGTAATTAACTAACCCAATGAAAGTTAAACTAATTGTTGAGGATTGTTCCTCCAGTTATTTTCTGCTTTTTTACAATAAAATTACACTTTATTAGACTTTTAATTTTTCAGCTTCTAAATGTATTTTCTTGTCTTTTTTATTTGGTTGACATTTTGGTTGTAAACAGCATCCCAACTATTTTGAGAAGAAAAGAAAAGAAAAAAGGTGCTCCTTGGTTGTTGAAAACATCGACCAAATGCCAGCAGACTGATATTTTGGGGCCATATTTCTTCTGAGTTTTACTGTCTGATATTCTCTTGGCTACTGAGCAATGAAATTACAAACGCTCCGGATTTCTGCCTTTTCCAGCCGGTCAAAAAATGAGTTCCTTCTTGCCTTGTGTGTCGCTTTGCTGCTCTGCCTCTCAATCCCCTCCTCATCCACTCTGCACAGGCTGAGGCAGCTTTCCCTGTTAAACCAGGTCCAATACTCTCCCTGGAGACAAGGCTATTTAATAGGAAGCCCACTGAACATTAAGGGCTTTGGCAGGCGGGACAGAGGAGGGCTGGCGAGCGACTCCTGGAGCCGGGATAAGTACAGGCCAGCAAGACGCCAACTGAGGAGCCAGAGAGTTGAACGTTTCAGCTTGTCTTCTGGCCAGTAACACGGCAGCAGAGCTGTCATCCCACTCACCAACACGCTCTCTGCAGGTGTCTCAGTGTGTGTGAGAGAGAGCTAGAGCATGTGTGTTATACTGTTTTCTGGTGAAGGCATCAAGACAGAGAGCGTATCCAAACAGAGCAGAGAATATGGATCCAAAGCTATTTTAGAAGCAGCCTCCTGAGCCTGTAGTTACTCTCACGTTTGAGCTTTACTTTTGTCTGCGGACGCTGGAATGAGTTAAAGGCACTCAGGTAGATTTCAGGTAAATTATTTTTTATAAGTATTGCCAGAGGCTGGATTAAATCCCAGAGTGTATAATGTTATATGTGCAGCAGAGATCAAAATGATGTGGATGTAAGATAAAAAAGAGCATAAGGTCTGAGAGATGAAGGGGATGAAGAGATGTGGGGAAGTGTTGAGAGATGGAGGGATGAGGGTACAGGTCAGATGAAGGATATAGGGTAAGGATCAAGGGATCAAGGGATGATGGTTAGGATAAAGAGGGTGAGAAGAATTGTGGTCAGGGTCAGATGAGCATGATGGATCAATTGTTCCAACTTATCACTGGTTGTATAGTCAGCTTCATCAACCATGGCAGATGGATTATGATGGATATGATTCTCACTGTCACGGCCATCAGCTTTAATCTACGGGTTGAAAATATTATCAATAAGTGGACATGCATAACACCAGATTGTAAGTGTTTCGATTTTTGGGGGGTGAGCAGGGTCCTGAACTACAAAGTGGGATCAACTCATCTGGGATCTCTACATAGGTTGACGTAGAGGGACATTCCCAATCCTGGTAAGCAGTACTCTACAGCTGGATATCAACTCAGCAAATGAACCCAGGATTTTCCAGTCTCAATCAGTGTGTGCGTACAAAAAATCACAAACATGGAGAAATGGCAGAAACCCTGCAGAGCAGCCTACTTTACTCTGAAAGAGCAGATAATTATTCTTCAAAACTACAAAGCATGCAAACACATCATCCAGGCCAAAAGCAACAGTGTTGCTGCAGAAAAAGCGAGGAAGGAATGCTGGCAGAAAATTGCAGACTCTGTTAATGCATACATTTGTGAGATTATATAATGTTTATTAACTGGACAATATAAACAGACAGCCTTCTGATCACTCAATTTCTCTTTATTATGGTGCTGACGTTATGAGCAGAGCGCTTCCACAGTGCCCTTCCTGTTCATTACATTTGCAACATACAGCTCCATTAGTTGGCAAATGTAACAGAATCCATCCCATGCAAATCTGTATCTTTTGTACAGGATATCAGTTCCATCAAAAAAAGTTGCATCTATCCCTAAAAACTCCTTCTGTCCTAAGCGCTTCTCTCACAACTCAAACAGGATCTTTTAATCTGCCCTGGAGCAGATTAGCCCTTCAGCATAATTACCTTGGTGATTCATTTTAAGTGAACCAGCATAGTAGGATGGAAAATCCATGGTGAAGTCTGAAGTTACCCCCATAAGAGAAAATCCAGCTTAGTACTGGCCTATAGGGTGGTCTGGGCCCCCTTTAAAATCTGATGAGCCAAATTCTAAACTTTAACTGGCTGTGTACCTTGAAAGAGGCAAGAATTATATCAAATTAACTATTCAGGTAGGTATTAAGCTGGCTGCTATGGGTCTTTTGCATTTCAGTATGGCTCATTTCCTTTTTTAAAATATGTAGAGATATGTGTTTATTGGCAGGAAATCTTACTTTCATGCCAGGTCGGTTTGACTTATATTTACTCTGGATTAATCTTTAGACATAAAAAGAAAATTGATTCAAAATTATATAATTATAGTGATTAAGATCTGTTTTTTGTTTTATTTTTTGTTTTGTTTTGTTTTGTTTTTCTCTTGTAAGGTTGTATTGGTTTTGTCATGGTTAGTTGGTAGTGTCGTGGTTTGTTTTGGTTGTTTTTTTTCTCTTTGGTTGGTTGATTGTGTTGTTGGTTGGTTGTTAGGTTGGTCAGTTTGTTGGTTGATAGGTGGTCTGGTTTGTTGGATAGATGGTTAGTTGGTTCGTTGGATGTATGGATGGATGGTTGGTTGGTTGGTTGGTTGGTGTGCTGGTTGGTTGGTAAAATGGTGAATGTTAAATGGACCAGTACTTATATAGCGCTTTTCTAGTCTCTCAGACCACTCAAAGAGCTTCACACTGCTAGTCTTCATTTACACACCACATTCACACACTTATGGTGGATTTTTCCCATTGGAAACCATCAATTTTATCTAATCCATTCATACCCATCCACACACCACTGACCAACAGTGGGAGCAATTCGGGATTCAGTGTCTGCTCGAGGACACTTCGACATGTGACTGCAGGAGCTGGAATCGAGCCCCTGACCTTCCAATTGGTTGGTTGGTTGGTTGGTTGGTTGGTTGGTTGGTTGGTTGGTTGGTTGGTTGGTTGGTTGGTTGGTTGGTTGGTTGGTTGGTTGGTTGGTTTGTTGGCTAGTTGTTGCACTGGCCTATGACCTCAGTTTTAGAGATATTGTCATGGTCTGGGACACATAAGTTTCCTATACCCCTGACTGTTCATTCTGGGTAAATAACCCATAAGTTTCATATTTGCTTTATTATCAAATTTTGAAACGAAGAAAGACAAACATAATCACTTGAGGGTTCACGTGATTAGCAACAGTTCTGGATATGGAAATTGTTCCTTTTAAAACAGTTGTGGTTGATATCTCCTCCTTGAGGACCTCCAACAGTAGTTGATAAAGATGAGATCAGTCTAAATACATACAAACCAACATACCACAATCTTGGTGTATTTTACAGTACATCCCTGCCTGTTTTAACACTTGATTTTGATGTGATGAGAGAAAAAATCTGTTAGCCAGATCAGCGCTGCTAAGTTTTTCAAGAATGCTTTGAGCCAAGAAGCATTTATTGTTTATATGCACGTGTATGTTACATTAATCTTCCACAAGTCAGAGCCCCATTGAAGCAACTGTAGACAGAAAATCTTGATTATCTCATAGCTTTGCTATTTACAGCAACTTTTTTATTTGAGAAAATAAACCCTGACTGATAACTTGCAAAATGGGTCCCGATTTCCACAAGGAGACAAACTGTTGTATTGCTGATAAGAGGTAATAAGCCAGATCCCTGTCTTATTGTTCCTTTCCTCCTAGCTTCATAGAGACAAAGCCATTTACACACACTGAAATATCCAAACTTGTACCAGGAGGTTTTGTGCGTTTCTTACAGTAGCTGGCGTTTGATTTAATTTGCACCATGTGGGACTCTGAAGCAGTTGGCCAAGATCAAGTTGTGGGTGTAGTGAAAGGATGGGAGGAGGTGGAGGATCTGACAGCTCCACAGAAGAAAAAAAAACCTCTATTCATTTGTTCGAATAAAAAGCATCCATTGAATCAGAGTGTGTGTAAGCTTACACTTACTCATCTCTCTGTCTAGATTGCATCAGAAGCAGATGAGTCGAGATGAGCATGTACAGAGAAGCTATTCCATCAGGTCCACGCCACATCGTGCATACCCACGGTACTCGCTGGACATTACATGCTTGACAAGAGGTCAACTGGTGTCTGCAGTTTGGCTTGTGTTCCACTCAACATGTTACATAACCCGGCTGAAATAAATCACTGTGTACATGCTCTCATTTTAATGCTGCTCTAAATTTACAATAGACTTTCATGATCTTGCCTCAAAGGTTGCATTTAAAGTAGGCCTATCTTTGTAACTTAATTTTCCTTCTGCTTTAATAAAAATCTATCCATGTTGATTTCTTGATTCTGATTAGTTTTAACATAACAGTGATTAAGGCTCAGTAACTGAAGCATCATTCAGGAGACACTGATCACACAGGTTGTATCAAATCACACTCCACCTTTGCCTGTCAACACTGTGGGAAAAAAATATTGGTTTCTGTTAGTATTTGAAATTAG
Organism: Halichoeres trimaculatus; assembly: GCF_033239565.1. Taxonomy (NCBI): domain Eukaryota; kingdom Metazoa; phylum Chordata; class Actinopteri; order Labriformes; family Labridae; genus Halichoeres; species Halichoeres trimaculatus. Next base: position 13,200,170 of record NW_027437184.1, on the reverse strand, counting down.
TTAATATCACATTTCTATTAAGGGCTTTCCTTGAGAGTCAAGGACAAATAAAAGCAAAAGTGATAAATTAAGCAATCCAGGCAGCGGGCAGCAGAGCTGTTTAGTGCCTCTGTAAGTCATTAAATCTACGAGGATCCATAGAAGCAACAGCATTTCAAGCAAAGAAGATGGTGGGAATTTATTACCATAAAAGCATGTCCAATTGGGGAGTTTGAGGGCCCCTTTTTTTCCACAATGTAAGTGAATCCTCCACAACAGGAGTGGCCAACCAGTCAGAGACTAAGAGCCACAAAAATTACCATGGCACTACAAACTACAGTTTTTTTTTTCACTGTAGAAGAGACAAAGTACCATTAATCTATCTCTATCTATCTATCTAACTATCTATCTATCTATCTATCTATCTATCTATCTATCTATCTATCTATCTATCTATCTATCTATCTATCTATCTAGATAGATAGCTATGAGCATATTAGCGATTAAGAGAGGCATATGTAAAGACATGAAACTGAAACTTACGGTAAGTACCAATCTAGTATTGATCAAGACTGATCCCGTTGGCATCAATAAACCAATATTTTAGATTGATTGGCACACCACTACGCATAACAGTATATATATATATATATATATATATATATATATATATATATATATATATATATATATATATATATATATATATATTAGGGTCATCTACTCACCCTATCAGGGTTATAGTTTGCATCATTCCTCTGTCACAAGTTTCTTTTGCTTTTATCTTTATGAGGTCTTATATATTTTTCTGGAGGGAAACCATGAGACAACATTAATGATACTGTGCAAATGTGATAATGATGGCCTTCGAAATCTGTTTTATGCTTCTAAACTCATTTCCAGACTCTTTTTTGGCACCGACCACTCTCTGTTGCAGTACTATATGCAGGGGTGGCATGAAGGACATGGCATATCTGTCACAGCTGATTATATCAGCTTAACTACCAGCATTACGATAGCCAACAGATGTTATGCTCCCATAGGTCGGCCTTTTAATCTAAGATGACACATCAGCGGGTCAAAAACACAAGGCTTTTGGGGACAAAACAACCAAACTAATTTTTTATTAAGGACACAAAAGCCAAACTAATTCAACACAGCCTCCACAGAATGATCATTATAACTTGAGTAAATAAAATTAGTCAAGCGTTTGGGTGGGTGTGGTTCAGTGGATCATCTCTTTACCAAAAGGTTGGCGGTTTGATCCCAGCTCCCACAAGTAAAGAATGAATGCATATGAATAGGATTAGTTTACGCTGATGGTGTCCCACCATATCTGCTTTGCCATTGTCTGAAACTGGCATCTATCAGCCCTGAATACAACGAATTTGCCAATAAAAATTACAAAACCTAAACAGGAAAACCTACATTTGAAAGAGCTGTAAGGATCCAATTTGGCAGCTTTTCCTTCTTTGGGAGGAATAAATCCTAGAGGCTAAACTTTTAGACTCCGCAAGTTGTGAAGGGATTTCAGCCAAGAAGAGTGTCAGCCAATATCTGTATCACTCCGTGCATCTGAAGCTACTGGTATGTGTTGCCCGGCACAGCAGAGTTCTCTGAGCCTAAAGGGATCTTGACCCTGATGATTTGGCAAACCATGCAGATGAGATGTTGCTAAGCAGCCGCTCTCCCTCGACCGCAGTAAAGGCCATTTGGGAACACGGTGGAGGGGAAGATATCTGTGTTGGTTTATACTGCCACAGTCAGCTCCTCAGCAGTGAGTGTGTGTGCCTGTTACTGTGTGTTTCTGTGGCTGCGAGCATGTGAGAAAGTGTGAGTGTGTGTCAAAGCTCAAAATCTTTCTCTCCCTCCTGCAGTATTTTTTGTGCTTTAAACCCTCTCCCATGGGATTAAAGGCTGCTTTCCACAGGTCCTCAGTGTGTGACAAATCTCCTGATAGGGCCAAATCTCCAGAAAACCTTGGAAGTGTGAAACCCATTTAAAGGTGTAGTGTCCAATTTGACTCTTCAGATAGCACCATCATCACTTCGTCATTAATGTTTTGGATTGATTTAACTATACTGAATAATATATGTTGCAAACGTACCGCAGAGGTTTAAGGGCAAAGTGAGATTGATACAAATCTGAGAATTAAGTCATAATGTTAAAGGATTACATAATTACAATTTATAACAACTTTAAATTTATAACCTTGTGACTTCATTCAAACATTACAACTTTGATTTTCGTGTCATTAAAATTTTAGTCTCGATATTTGTTTTTCCTGTGGTGCTAATCTGCATAATGCTGAAATACAGGAAAATATTTTGCAAATTTCAAAGTAAGAAAAATGATACAAGCTTTATAAATCTCTGAGCTGAAACTTTTCATGAATAATTTCTGACAGTCTTAGAAATTGAAGGTGATGGATAGAGAGAGGGGGATCTATAATTGAACATTTAGTGGGGTCCTTTCACTCCTGTCATCAGACATTTCATCAGAAAACCTGCAGGTCCAATTGGGAATCACCCAAGTGAAGAAGCATTTGAAGGACTTAATAGTCTTAATTTTATCTACAGTAACTGTTACAAAGTCAAAATACAGCCTAGGTATTATGACAGTCAGGTGGGTTAAAGTTTTCTTTTCCATGTTTAAAGGTAAATTAATTCACTGTTTTAAATCTAGAGAGATAAGTGTTTATTGGCAGGAAACTCAATATATATATATATATATATATATATATATATATATATATATATATATATATATATATATATATATATATATATATATATATACCGAGTTTCTGCAGTGAGGGGTCATCTCTCAGCAGTCGCACAGCTAGAAAAAAGGTGTTTTTCTCTTCATTGACAGCAAATTAATTAATGCAAGCATGCAATGGAGTCTTTGGCCACGAGAAATGAAAATACATGACTGACTTTTTACAACAGACACCGGGATCAGAAAAGAACAAATGAATGCATGAAGGTCATATCTAGTCTGAAAGGGTTGTCAAAAGGCATTCGTGGAAATGGGGTGAAGTGGAAATAGAGATGGCAGTTTGGGGGAAAGTGGGAAGGCCTTGCAGAAAACACAGACGAGATTGCAACACTTCATCATGACTTCACAAACTTTTGAAGTGTGTTAAAAACCCTAAACTGATGATATGAAACCCGTCGAGAGCTGAGGGAGGATTCTCTGGCATTGAGTGGCCAGACTGATGATCAGATAATGTGAGCTGGCAATTTCACAGAAGTCCCAAAAGGAATCTCTACTTCTCAGCCTCAGGCCCACTCTCACTTCTGTCACATCACGAGATCAGTTAGACAGAGAAGTACACAAAACAGAGAAGAAAGTTTCAGCTTAAAACCAGCAGCATTAACCTCTTTAGATTTAATAAATGTTCTCCTCTTAAATAAAATATTCATATAATTAGTATTGAGAGTGACACATGAACTTTGTGGGGAAGACGAAGTAATTTATCTAAGCAAAATATCGCTTATTAGTCATTCTCCATACAAACACATTGATCTTGGCAGCAGCCCTGGTGCTAAGATCAATCTCAATTGATCCTTGTGTCAACAACTCAACAGCTTGAATGATATGGAGTTTTAATTTTAAGATGTTGATTCTGCACTCGGGAAATGTTATAAACAGCAACTCCCAGGACGCTGTCATGTGCAGAAAATATTGACTTTTTGATCATTTGATCTGCAATAACGAATTACTGCTGTGTTAGCCCACAGGGCCAAAACTAATTTATGTCCAACATGATTCTGTTTATCTTGTGCTGAGTAGCTTTAGAATGGCTGAAACCTGTTGGAAAAGTTAAGAGAGCCAGGGAACTCCAGCTCAGCTTTAGTGAGAGTGGATGTAGGGGAGAAGTCACGACCATGCCACTTTTCCAGTGGAGCAACTTAAAAAAGATTCAACTGCTGTGTTGGATCAGTCATTTAAGTCATTCACTATTACTTTCACCTAGTAAGATCAGTCAGTGGGTCTTATTACCCAGTTTGCTTACTTATCGCCTGGCTGTGTTAAAAACTTCATTCTAAGTAATTAAAACCACTTGAAAATGGTTAATTCCGAGTAGCAATAAAAAAAGCTTGATAACACAAGTCATACATATCAGATGAATTTACAAAAAAGGAGTTAGAGCACATATCACGTATAATTTAGGATGAAATTTATTTCTTTTGCGCCTTGAGCCTTGTTTCCTCCATGCAGTCCAGTTTGAACCAGTCCAGTTTGGTATAGGTTGAATTGGTAAAGCCTGATCCTGTTTGCGTTTCCACAGTCAACCGTGCCCCCTCATGGTTGCCTGATGCCAATAGCCGCGTCAGTTATGCGGGTGGCTGGAGCCTATCCCAGCTGTCATTGGGCGAGAGGCAGGGTACACCCTGGACTGGTTGCCAGTCATTCACAGGGCTAACACAGACAGACAATTATTCTCTCACACACACTCACACCTACGGACAATTTAGAGTGACCAATTAACCTGATGGGCATGTTTTTGGACTGTGGGAGGAAACCAGAGGACCTGGAGAGAACCCATCCATGCATGGGGAGAACATGCAAACTCAACACAGAAAGGCCCACCAGCCAAGCTGGGAATCTAATCGGTGACCTTCTTGCTGTGAGACTGCAGCGCTAACTGTTGTGCCACTGTGAAGCCCCGCTATTTAATAATTTACTTTTATTTTATTCTTATTTTTTTTATTATTCATTTTTTAAGCACTTTGTTATCATCCTCATTCCATCCCCTTATAATGCAGCTAAAAATCTGTTGTCCAACATGACATACATAAAAACACTTATTATAAGGTGCCTGTTGTCGTTTTAAATGAAACGTAAAATATCGTTGAACAAATGAAGCACAGACATTGCATTGAACCATATTTCATGATGTATTGTTATAGTTATTGTCCCCATGTTTAATTATGCTATTACATAGTGAATCATTTCATTCTTCACAAAACTAAATCCATTCACAGTAAAGATGAAACATTAAATATATATTTCAGCAGCATATTATTCACACTTCAGTTGCTGTATTAAATCACATTTTGGTAAATGCTCTGGTATAACCAGCCTCAGCTCTAATTTCCAGAGAAGCATTCTCATGATGACCATCATTTTGTCAGAAGCTGTTAAATACTGAGTGGGTGGAAATCTCATTTTGGAAGAAACAAACTTCACAAACCCTTCAGCTGCTGATTTTTAATTTAGTGCCCGTGAAGCTCGTTCACAGAATGAAGAAAGCTGCTTCAGAGAAATGGACCCTGCAAGAACCAGATGCCTACTAATTTATGATCTGTGCAGCAGTCATATCACGGGATGGCAGGAAATTGAATTAAATAAATGAAAGGAATTTAATCATGCAAATGTTCTGGGGAAATGTGCACATCCATGTCAGCTAGAAAAACAGTGCGTTATCACGTCATTTATGCTCACTTCGGACAGACACATGATCTCCAATCATGTGAGTAGGAGCAAGAATAAAAATGCTTGATCCCTTGCTTTTTCTACTCCTGAAGCTTAGAGAGGTGGAGAAAAGAAACTAAATTAAGGGTACAGTGGGTGGTTGCAGGAAATTCCACTGTTTAATTCACTCACCCACCCAGGCATTGACAGCAGGATTACAGCAGAGACTTTATAAAGAAGGTAATTATGACAGCATATGGCAAAAACACTGCCCTAAATTAAATTACCCTCTCTAGTACTTTTCAGTTTTCTTTTATTAAGTGGATTAAGGAGTCAGACATGTTCTTCAAGTTTAGAAATAATTAAAAGTCTTAAGGAGGATGACAGGCGAGGTTGAGAGGAGGCGACCCTTTTTTATTCTTATGATTAGTCATGGGTGTCAGCTCCAAGAATCCGTGTACTGTACAACAAATTGATTTAGCTCATTTTGAGAAAGAGACATGATCCATGTCGGGTCTGCATGGCTCAACAGTTTCTTAAATAACTTGTATCTCATTTCCTTACTTAACCAAACTTTTAATATGTGTGAAGTGGCATTTACCCTTTGCATCAGCCAGAAGTAGAAGACTCCTATTTTGTTTGACCAAGTCACAGCTAGCCATTTGTCTTCCTAATTTATGCAACCTTGCTGAGGCATCTACTTTGGCTGGCTAAAATTTTCGTCTTTGTGTTTTTCCCTCTGAGACCTATAACTCAATCAGAGTTACTTTGCCAAAGACAGAGGAGGCTGAATAATGACAGGGCTCCAGTGCATTTTCCGTTGGTTTATTTTTCTGTTCTCACTCTGAGAAGAAGTCTGTGACTCCAGGCTATAGGAACAAGTCAACATCAAGGAGCCATGTCTATATAATTTAGTACCTTTTCCAAACTGCACTTTACCCATGGCTAAAATTCAACCTGTTTGTTTTATGATGTTGGGGTGTTGTTGTCCCAAGAAAAGGATTTGTTAAGACAAGTTTTTGGAGGCAGGGATGTTGTCTTTCCAAATTTGACAAAGGGGATTGGGAAGATTCTTTCCCTCACATGTTAGACATTTCGTTTCTCCATTTCCCTTCATTTTTTTATTTTTATTTTTTCATTTTTTATGGTATTAAGATTTAAGAGAGTTAAAATTGTTTCAGGAATTATTGATGTATGGTTTCTCAATCATACTTGTTCATCCATATGCTATAGTCCAATCTCTCACCTGTGATAGACTTTGCCTTTCGTTTTGTCATGTCTTTATTTCCTCTCAGCAGAGGTCACCAGCTGATTATTCTACTTATCTGTCATCATCAAAGAGAATGGGTTCTACAGTATTCCACTGCCCTGCAGTTCTGCTGCACAGGCAAAGTGATAGATCTGTGCCTTAGTCACAGTTTTTGTTCTTGCCCAGAGGCCAGGGCGTGTTCTGGTAAATCATCAGCAATGTCTGTGAATTGAATGCTTTGGTTGCTCTTTGCTGTTTGCAAGTTGAATTTGATTGCTTCATTGGTTGACTTTTTACTTTGCTGCTTCTGTTACTAAGGTCCTTGAATATTTTCTGTTCAAAACAATTCTTGTGCCTCTGTTGCAAGCGCTGGTCAGACAGCTTCCTGTTTTTATAACCAAAACTTGGGAAATCTCTGCCTCCTGAAATCAGAACACAAAGCTCTCAGGTTATTTTTAAGAGCAATCAACAACAAAACTTTTTAAAGCTTTTAATTTGAAATAATTTCCTTTTAGCCCTGGAATGCATTGATACCACTTCCAATTTCGATATCATTTTGTTTTATTTATTCCATTTTTATTGTTTTGTTTTATTTTTCATAATTTATTTGTAATTTATTGTATTCCTTTCATTTTTAATCATTTTATTCAATTCCTTTATTTTGATGTTTTAAAATATTAAATAGATCATACAAATTTTACTTTAAAGTCATTAATTAGACTCTTCTCACATATTGATGTTATCTGTTGTCTGTCCTTTTGTAAAGCACTGTGGGCTGTATAATTTAATGCATGAAAGATGCTTTAAAGATGATTTTGCGTTTCAGGGAATCAAACAAAAAAAATGTCAAAAATAAATTTTCTACCTTAACAAATATATGATAGAAAATAAAGAGCAGACTCCAAGACTCAAATAACCTTCAAGGCTGTATAAATAATCTGCCACATACTCTTTTGTGATTTGTGCACTGAGCTGTTTTGCTCTATACAGGATATTATTTCATTAACTATCACAATAGAATTGCTTTGCCCTTTGCTAGTTATAGTGCAAGTGAAATGTAGGCAGAAAAATCGAATGTTACCACTTTTTCAGGTAAAATAATAAGTCCTGACAACTGTGCCCATTATGTAATACCGCTCACCATCTGTAGAGTGCGCCACATTATTTTGAATTGACACTTTTTTTCCTCCCAGCTTCCCGTCGGCAACGTAGCATCCCGGAAGATTTACCTTTCTCCTGACACGTAGCAGCCGCAACTTCAGTTGGCAGGGCTCCGGAAAGATTTTTCAGACATCACTGGTAGGTATCTACGTTTGTATTGTTTTAACGACTTAAAAACAACAAGAAAAATTAAAAGGCACGACAAAGCTACTACTGACATCGCTCTTCACAAAACAACAGTTACAGCTAGCTAGCATTGGCTAACCAGCTATCTGCAGAGTTAACGGTACGTTAGCCACCCAAACAGTTGGATCTTGTGTAGCTAACTTCGTCTCTTTGGCATTTATTCACAATTTTTGGGCGGTAGGGGTGCTCCGCTTACTTGACAGTTTCTGTAAGAATTTACTTCCAAGATTTTAAGTAACGTTTGATATTGTATTGGCGGTATCTAAAGCTGAATGCCTATGCTAGCTGTGTTAGCTAGTTGTGGTTTTCATATTATACGCACTCCGTTTTGTTTACCGTAGTGTAGTTTGAAGTCAGATTTTGCGAGTTAAAATTTATATCGTTATTTGGAGTGATCTGCAACATAATTTCAGATCAAACTGTGGTCGTTCGGGACATGTGAATTTGTGAACATCATTCAACCTGAATCCTCACTGTAAACATAAGTGAGCGTCTAAGCTAAGTCAACTTCTTGTTTCTTCCTCTGTGTCTCTAACAGTGTGAGAGATGTCGGGGTTTGACAGTTTCAACACAGACTTTTACCAGTCCAGCTACAGTGTTGATGACCAAAACCAGGCTGGCTATGGCTACAACAACGCTGAAAACCCTTACAACAAGTAAGTGGATGATACCCACTGATAACTGATTCCCTGGCCATTTTAAACACATCAATAAACAGTGTTGCCTCTCAATGAGGTACTATTTTAGTACTCAAAAATGACCTAGTTTTAATATTGTACCATGACTGAGCATGTTTTTGATGACACAGTAAGTGTGTTTGTTTTCAGGGAGTCAAAGAGTTGCTTCTAACTTGTGTTTAGGCTGAGAGTTCAAGATTGTTATGTTGTTACACTAACTGAAAAAGAAAATGCTTAAGAGCAGTTTGCAGAGCTGCACTGTTGCACTAGATATATGCTTGTTGGGAACTCACTTAAAGTGGTTTAATTTGACTATTATACATTTTCCTAGGCAATACGGACAGTATGAGTACTCCCAGCCCATGGGATACTCTGCCCCCGGGATGATGCAACCCCAGCAGCCATACACCGGACAAATTTTCCAGCCTACACAGACCTACACTCCATCCTCGTCACAATCTATGTACTCTAGCAGCTTTGATGATGAACCACCTCTGCTAGAAGGTATGTAAACGGCAACATGAAGTTTTTGTTTTTTAACTGCATCTTTGTTCAGCCTTTCTCATCTTTTTTATTTATTGTTTTTTCTCAACATTCTAAAAGTATATAATTATATTTTCAGGCAACTCAACCGATTCCCATAGCATGAACATGTTTTTTGAATGGTATGTTGTTCAAGAGTAAAAGAGACTATAAGGCTCTTAGCTCTAACTATCCTTGCTTATATTCTAAAACTATAACCCCTCACTGATTTCATCCTGAAATCTGTTAGCAGTTGAAGTAGAGGCTCCAAATGAGACTTAATGGGTGGAATATGTGTTAGATCAGGTTAAGCTTCTTCTTTAAATAATGTTAAAGGACGAAGCTCTTGTTTTTCAGGCTTTTCTGTTCCACTGCATTTTCTCCAAAGATTGTACAGCATACTTATTTCAAAATAAGAGATAACAAGTGATATTTTTAAGTTTTAAGTTTTTGATTTTAAGTTTCTGAGTCAAACTAGTATCTGTAACTCTAAGATATTAAATTCATGAGCACCTTACTGGAGGGCAACACTAGCTATCTAGCTTCCTACAAATTAAAGAAAATAAAGCTACATACAAAAAATGCTGAATCATTAACCAGTTAATGGTTACAGTTTAAAGAAACAGTCAAAGTGTTATGTGTTTTTTGTTGGAGACATTCTTAACATGAGTCTGTGTCTTAAATTTGATTGTCTGTGTCTTTAATTGTAGGTCTCACAAAGCAAAATTTTGCGATTAACATTTTCAGATTTTTTTGTTACTTTCAACAGACCAAAAAAACTAACGATGAGGAAAGAACACATGATCAGAATGAAGTGTAAAATGAGTTGTTTCCAGGTTGTGCTGCATCTGTGACTTGAATATATATTAGAGGTGTCCCAGTCTGATATTGATATTGGATATCGGTCCGATATCAGCAAAAAAACAAGTATCGGTATTGTATCAGAATGCATCTAAAATCTCCGATATAAGCAGTTTCTGTTACCCATTGGTTAATAATAAATGGGTCAGTTTTTCCTCATACCGACTGTTGCTGTTCTTTGTATGAATAATATCACTTCATCAAGCCTTTTCTAACATGACAGACATACTACAAAATAAATAACAAAATTATGCATGTTTAATGCTGATATCATATCGGATTAATATCGGTATCGGCCAATACTCAATGCTTCAGTATCGGTATCGTATCGGAAGTGAAAATGTAATATCGGGACAACCCTAATATATATGTCTGACATGAGCCCATGGCAGACGGCTCTTCAGGGTAGTGAATCTTATGAGACTGCTATGAAAATGCTTTGTTGCTAATATATTAAGATTGGCAAAGCATAAATAGCCTCAATACTTTTGTGCACAGAATTTTTGTAAATCCATTCCTTGATGATTTTCTTTTTCATCATCCATTCAGTCTTCTCCTGTTTGGTGTCCTTTTCTCCAATGAACTTTTATGATTCTTGTTTAAATATAAACTCAGTGCATCTGATGTGATTTTTATTCTCTGTTTTAGAATTAGGGATCAACTTTGACCACATCTGGCAGAAGACTCTGACTGTGCTCCATCCAATGAAGGTCGCAGACGGCAGCATCATGAATGAGACGGACCTGGCTGGCCCTATGGTCTTCTGTTTGGCTTTTGGAGCAACACTTCTGCTGGTAAAGTACTTTTAATTCACACTCTAGCCTCTAACAGGTCTATTGGAAAGCATGAATAAGTCATCCTGCAGTTGTTTTCATATCCCTATCTGACTTGATCGATGTGTTCTCTCATGTGGTAACAGTCAGGTAAGATCCAGTTTGGCTATGTGTATGGTATCAGCGCAATCGGCTGCCTGGGTATGTACTGCCTACTCAACCTAATGAGCATGACGGGCGTCTCCTTCGGTTGTGTGGCCAGTGTACTCGGATACTGCCTCCTCCCAATGATCCTTCTTTCCAGCTTTGGAGTCCTCTTTTCTTTACAGTAAGTACTCTGTCATTTTTATATTATTACATTTTTATTTACCCTTGTTTTTTTGTTGTTGTTTTTTTTTTTTTTTTTAATTTTTGCTGAATAGTCGCTTGTTTGTTGTTTTTGATATTTTGACGATCAAAGCTCACTTCATGTTTCCTCCTTTTCCTCTTCAGGGGCATGATGGGAGTTATAATAACAGCAGCAATCATTGGCTGGTGCAGTTTCTCGGCATCCAAAATCTTCATTTCAGCATTGGCCATGGATGGGCAGCAGCTATTGGTTGCCTACCCCTGTGCTCTTTTATATGGGGTCTTTGCTCTCATCTCTGTCTTCTAACAAAATCACTCAGTAACAGTCCAAAGTAACAGCTCCCCACTCTCTGTAATTACAGTCTAATCAGCATCACTGTAATTTTTGTCCAATTACACTGTTATTACAGAGGAAGGGAGTTTTTGTCTGAAGTGGCACCAAGGTTGTTGGGTTTTTTTCTTCCTTTTATAAACCTCCACATCTCACTACATTCTGACCTGACCACCTGCAGACTGGAGTGTCACATCTTTTCTCCGCTTTGCTCCCATCATACATCTTAAAGGAGCGGACTGTCAAATACAACCTAGATCTCCTGTGGACTACTTGAAATCTTGAGAGACAGTGAGTGCAAATCTAAGGACATGAAAGGGGAAGGAAGTGTTCTCGTAATAGAAGCCGGAGGAGACATTCTGATTCTTAATTTCCAAAAAGGACCAACAACCAACTCTCAGCACACCCTGCAGACCAACTTGGAGCTAGTGGAACCACCATCTTTATTTGTGAGCCTTCTCTGGCAACAGATTGTGCAGCTGCAAATACTAAGGGAACACGCTCATAGCTCAGTCTGCTTCTCCAGTCCAGAGAGGGCTGAGAAAGCTAGGCTGAGAGCTCTCCTCTATATTTTGTTATTCCTGCAGGACTGAGGAGCTTTAAATCACATTAATTCCCTTGATCTTTGATGTAAACAGAACAGCTGTGCTTTATCTCTTTATGTATAGATTTATTATGTTCTCTTAAGATTAATTTCAGTTTTGATGCCTTTTAAGAAGACAAAGATACAGTTTGCACAAGAGCATTGTTCTAATTTCCAAAACCACAAACATTGAATTAGAACTCAAAGCATGAGATATTGTATATTTCAGTTACAGACATGTCAAAGCTGTTGCCATAGTTTGCATCATTTGTATTTGTTGCATCTTCTTTTAAAGTTGATTCACTTTGCTAGCTTTAATGTGTCATCTGTTGTTCATGTCTTCTCACACATTAAAGTTGTCATTGAAGGTTAATCTGCCTTGTGATATTATATTGTGTGGTTTAAACTCGATTAGAGGAAGGCAGGATTTATTTTGCAGGTCACTTTGTAACCATATAACAGCTCTTGAAAAATGGTGGCTGTGGGTGGTCACACATAATGACAGTTATCAGCTCCTTCAGAACTTTGATCCCAGTAGTTGACAGACCAAAGAAAATAATCTGCGTTCTCTGATCCCAAATGTTGTCATTTTTGTTACTTTGTAAGTCAGAAAGACCTTCAGGGTTGAAAAGGAGGCTGATGGATGTATAAAATGCAGACATCTCTGTGTATAAAAGTCTGCAACCACAGAACACAGATTAACCCCACATCACCTCCCTATTTCCATGTCTTGTGCTGTCAGCTGGATGTACTCTTGAAGGGCTGTCATTTGTTGGCTTAAGGGAGTCTAATCGCTTGTTTTTTCTCATAAGACCAGTTATTAAAATGTGAATCTTGTCAGCCTTGAAAAACTTCACCTTGCCAGTTTAGCGCTGCACTGGGTCATGTGCTTCATGTGTGCAAAGGTGGTGGACCTGGAGGCAGGCAGTCTGGGCTCAGCTCCAACCTATGGCCCTGTGCCATATGTTATTCCCCACTCTATCTTACCACTTGTTGACTCTATTCACATTGCTATCTCAATAAAAACAGGGACAAAAAGTATAACAAAAAAGAATCTTAAATGTTGTGCAACCTGGCACACAAACAAGCCACACATTCACAAGCTAGCATGAACATGTTATTTAGCAAGCATTAGATGTCACATTATAGTGTCATTATGGTTCAACACCTTTCCTTAACTGTTACTTCTACTATTCCTGCTATTTTATTGGTGTAATGGTTGAAACCTAAAGCAGGGGTGTAGTACTTCATCATGTTTTTATCATGAATATAAAGAAAAAATGACTGATGTTCAAACTATATGTGTGCAGAGTTTCAAAGTGCTACGTCTTCATTTGCTGTAGAAATCCCCAAATCTGTCTGTAACCAAAGGCGCAGGCCTCAAACACCAAGGTCTGCTCATAGCTCTACCCCGGACAGGCCTCCAAAGGGCTGGCCAGTCAGAAGGAAAGGAGTTTGTGGAGGTTTGTTGTGTTCCTTTTTTTTTTTCCTTTCAGCTGTAAATCATGCAAAGCTTCTGCAGGGGTACTAGTGAGACAGTATGAAGCCTAAGGACAAAAAAAGTCATAACACCCCCTCTTTAAAATTTCATCAAGATACATGTTAGTCTAAGTAAAAAAATGTCAAATATGGTGAGACATTATTTTTTTAAAAATTTCTGTATTTTGACATCATCAGACTTCAAAGTCAGTTCCCTGGCACAGTGGAAAAACACATCTGAACGTTCCTGGTGCACTGAGGAGCAAAACAACTTTGGCTTGGCAAAAAGTGACTGTGATTGACTTTCTTATTTTTAGGTTTTGGAACCTACATAACCTAAACACAAATGTACAAATGCCTATCCAGAGTTTTATTGTTAGACCAAATCATCTCCTTTTTGTCCTCTCTCCTCTATGGTCTCTTTGCACTAACATATACAGAGGGTATACACGAGGGAAGCTCTTTAAATGCATGTTAACCCACTTAGGAGAAATGAATAATTCAGAATTGAAAATGCAGTGCTTTTTCTATTCCAACAAACTGCATCAAGGACAAACTTTGCATTTGCATCCATTCTGCTCTTTCATAGCCAAGTATGTTCATATCTTGTCCAAACTGCTTTGTTGGGGAAAAAAAACCACTTAGTTTGTTTAAATAAAACCTCATGTATGAAAGTGCTCAGTGCAGCATGTCCACGACTTCTCTTTAAACAAAACTGCTTGTGTATATCACAATGAAATCCTTAACTAGTTTCAGTTTGTAACAGTCTCATAGATTTGAATCATTTATCACCAAATGAAGTTACAGTTCTAGTTGGAATTAAAGTTCTGATTTTCAGAATGCTGCCAGGGTTAGCCGAGCAGCCTGCTTAGGCTTTCCAAGGAGTGCACTTCAAAATCCTTCACATGGGTGAATACATACATACATACAGACTTAACCAGAGGAGGCTGGTGTTTGAGGCAATGCTTTCACAGCAGCAGCAGAGTGGTGGCTAGCGTTGGTGGCAGGGATAGGTGAGTGGAGTCTTGTTTTAGTACACCACCTTATTGTGGTGAGAATAGTTGGAGGTTGGGATTAGTGATTCGAACACCAGCCTGTCAGCTGATAACAGCTGGCAGCATGACTTCTAAGTCCTGTATCAGCTTATGCTGACTACATTTTAAGCACAAACAGTCAAAATGTGTGTTTCAAGTGGTTCAACATATTAGCTCTGTGGAGATTTTGGGAAATGGTTAATAGCATTGATGGTACATCAGACAGGATTGATGTACAGGATGTTGACATTTACACACCACATGTGTTTGTACTGTATCTGGTTGAGCCAGTTTGCTTTTAAACTTTTTGAATCTATTCATTCAAAGAGGTTCACCAGTTTCTCCTGTTTCTCCTTACAAACACAGGACAGAATCATTCCTAAAGTTTCTTGTTTGTTTGTCTTTTAATAAGTCATCAGTGTCAGAGTGTCTTAACTGGGCACTGGGGAAAAAAAGGAAGTACTTTTACTTAGATATTTGAGGCACATTTACCTCTTGTGTTTAAAACAACTGTCCTCTGCTAAACATTAAATGCACAGTAACAGTCAAGTGGTTAAACCTGATTGTGTCTAGATCAACAAATGCTTGTACTCATGCATTTCAACAGACAGTAGTCACATGATCCATGTCATTTAATTTCAGTTTTGATACAGAAAAAACACATGCAGATAAATATCCCCTCCAAAAATTAGCCATAGCCTGAAATAATGGCTAGTTCAATGGTTACCGCAGTAAGGGTTGTGAGACTCTTATCAGAAGATTGCGAAATACCTTCCAAAAAAACTATTTGCAGCTGCATATTTTATTCATTCTGCAGAAATATTAACTAAAATAGGAGGTAGATTTGATACACAACCGTGCAACCAGGGAATGCTTTATCTGTTTTCTCTGTGAATTTGTTGCTACAGGAACCCGCAAAGTGACTAAGCCAGGCTAGCAATGCTACAAGTGGTGTCATATTAGAAAACATGACATGGGTAGTCAAATTTCCCACCAATAAGCTAAATTAAGTATCTGATTTATTTTATTTTATTTTTTATGTATTTTTTTGTCTTATTTATCTGGTGCTGCTATTTGGGGGGTTGTGGGCTTAAATGCTTTAGAAATACTCTAGATAATTGAAAGGCTTTTTTGTCAGTCAACTATGGACAAAGCATCATAGCTTTAATTTAGCTCAAATTCATCAGCTTCCAGTCTGCCTTATGATGCATCATTAAAGTAGAAGTTGTGGACTAGGCCCTTTCCAGCATTGATTTGACAATAACACATTTACAGAGCTCCCTGTAGAAACATATAGCCAAAAAACTTTGGAGGAATAGGTATAATCAAAAATGTCTTGCGTCAAATGCAAGAAATTCAATATAATTTTCTAAATGTACTCCTTGTCCCAGTGGAGGATTTGATTATAACTTGTTGACCCCACCCCTTGCTTCACTGAAGTATTTTTCCATCTCTGGTTTCCAGTGTTTTTCCAGATTTCAAAAATGCTGACTGAGGCCTTTCTTCTGTGTTACCAGTCAAACTGAAGCTCTTGACAGTGTTCAGCGTAGCTGGATCAAAGAAAGTTTAAAGTGCATATCTTTCCACTTGGAGCAGGTTGAGACAGGTAGTAGTTTTGGTCACAACACAGATACAATAAAGCAATGGCTGATGAGACAGTTGACTCTATAATAAAGCTCTAACTTGTTTTTGACAGTTCTTTCCCCACATTAAAAAACTTTCCCTTCAAGTTTAAAGATCTGGGTGCCAGATGGCAGCTGAAACCTCAGAATCAACACTGATACAAATGAAGAGCCTACCATCTGCTCTCCTGAAACATTTACACCACAGCTCCTCCAGATGCCAGTGTTGAGTCATATATTGCCTCACCTCTTGGCTGACTGAAGATAACTTTTACAGCATTTATTGGCTGCAGCCTGACATTTCCCCAGGAGTAATGACTGCAGCCCAGCTTCCTCTTTGAAACTTCTTCACAGCCATTATTGAGAAATTTATGACCCAATCATGACTCCATCAGCATTTATGAGAAGCCACAGCCTGATCCACACAGCTCACAACTCACATACTTTTTTTCTTTTTTGGTTGACACATTTGTTTATTTGGCTATTCCTTTGGTTAACGTACATAGCAGAGTACAAAACGCCACCTAGTGGATCAACTCAGCTGCCTCAAACATCCTGAAAGAGCGCTTTAGGGAGATCTCCCGAGCTGACCTGCCTGATTGTCTCTGGGCGATGAGGGTCGTGGTACCACTATGTTATCTAACCACGGATAATCTCACCTCCATCTGGCTGGACTGAGCCACAGTCTGCTCTGCCCATCAAGCTGGCCCGAGTAACTGGGGAGAAGCAGCCAGCACTGAAACCCTCTGCTGCCCTGTTAGAAATAAATCTGGAGCAGAGAGGTAGAAGGAAACATATTACAGTATTAATGATGATTAAAAAGAGATTAAACTCACAAAAACCCTACACACAAACAGCACTAAACAAGATGAAACTCACCATGAATTATAATTTAAAATAAATGATTAATAACAGCTATTAAACCTTTCTTATAGGTCTGTAAATGTTACTGAATCATTGTCATAGGCAGTGTGACTTTTTTGACACTGCATTTCTTTGATAAACACCTTAGTAGCTTAAAATATTATCAAATTAAAAATGACCCATTGTCTTTGATTTCACCTTGAATGACTTTTTGAAATAGAAAAACTTGCTTATGCATCTATTCCAACAAACTAAACCTTAGTTTTGCCTTTTAATTTCTCAATGCAACATTTGCTAACTTATTAGTAATGTGCAAGTACAAGTTGAAGCTTGTTAAACATGTATTAAAAGTGCCATGATATACTGTCTAAAAGAAAAACAATTGCAAGAGTCATATATATATATATATATATATATATATATATATATATATATATATATATATAAAATCAAGTTTACATTTACCCACTAACTTGACAGTATTGGACACCTATGGTACAAAGCAATACACTGCAATATTTTTATTTTCTGTGCAATATCAAATGCAGTACCCTCAGTTGTAGTACAGAACTGTCAATACTTGGATGTAGTACATGCTTGTTTAGGTGGATCTTTTATGACTAGGCGTGAGTGAAATTTTTACATGTATTCTCTTTCCTTATTTTATTTGTGCTGCAGCAGTCAGTGCAACTGAATATATCTGTTTTGATGATGAAATGATGATAAAACTGTTTTTTTTTTAATTGAATTATCTTCCACATACATGTTGTTCCTTTAAAAAAACGTTTTATTCCCACTCATTGTTTTGTGTTTAAGCTCACTGCTCTAATAAGTCATTTCTTCAGTTCTATTTTTTAATTGTTTCTCTGTTGCAAAAAAAATAAAAATAAATAAATAAGGCTTGTTGAGTACAGTGAATGGAAAGAAAACAGCAGGGCAGGGGGTGTATTTCCTGCTGATACTATGCAACTTCTCGGGAGGCTGTTAAATAAGTTTGCAAAATGTTTTATCGCAAAGGCAGTTTTGAACTCTTTGCAAATGAAAAAGAAGAAATAATAGTATTGAGAGAAAAAAAAATTCTGGTTACTTAGCATGAGCAGAAATATATTCACTCCCGACAGTTTGCTTAGTTAAATTAAGAAAGCTGACCAAAGCAAGTCACTTTACGTTTTAGATGCCAAAAAAATTGTATCTTCTTATTGTATTTAAATAAATATCACCTTGAAGTTATATTTTAAACCTGCATGCAAGCTCTTGCATGGATGATATTACAGCGTAGAAATAAATACTTTGTAGGTGGGCTTGGTAAACACCTTAACAGGTGTTACGTATACAATACTAATACATACTAATACTTTGATTTGTGTTAATTGTTTTGTGAAGGTGAGAATGTGTTTGTGTGTTTAGCTGGCAGACAGCAGCAGGTGTAGCCTGATAGGATAATAGATGTGGCCTGTGTGCGGGCTGCGTTCCAAAAAGCCTTGCAGCACTGAGTGTGATTAGGGTGTTATCTCCACTGAGGGAGCAGACGAGCGACAGGTGGAAATGTAACGATTGGTATTCAGCAACGCAGCGCTGCCTTCTAATGCATCTGCAAAGCCAACAGCACATGAATATTCACTGAGCAACTGTTAGCACAGCACTGAGTGTGATTTGCTCCTGCGCTTCATTAGGCTAATTGTCCCCCCTCGTTGCACCGCAGACTCTTCTAACAGTTGATTCAGAACTCAATGAACTAACGCAAACACTAGAAGGAACGATCAGCAGAGTCTAGCTGAGGGGACCTGTGATTTTGTGTGTGCATACTCATGTGTACTCATAGCGTATGTGCATGTAAGCATTAAGTTAATATAGGCAAGTATAAGCTTCTGCTCCCTCTATAGCTCCTCTACACTAGCCTGGGTTGGATTCATCTTTTTTATGTTTCTGCAGGGAATACTCACTGGATGTGATAATGCTTAGCTTGCTTTGTTTTAGACAAAAATAATCAAACTCAAGTAATAAATAAACCTGGTTAAAGATTAAAATTCACACATGCACACAAAATGCACCCTTTATGTTAGTTCTGTGTAATTTCTTTTTTTTTTTTTCAACAGACATAAGCAGAGATTTGTGAAAGGGTGGTCTGTCAGCATGAATAATGCTTAAAAATGTAATGATTAAATATCACAATGTTTCGTCACAAGAGCTGCACTTTATATCTTAATTAAGGCTAACTTTGAGACCCAGCTGTACTCTAAGTATGTGAACTCTGTTAAAAACATTGTCATTGTTATCTGTATGAACAGGAAATACAGAAGAGGTGCAGTTCCTTTCTTTTCTTGCTGCTGATAAACACATAAGCCCTTTTTTAAATGCAGTAGGTATTTGCATTTAATGGGCTGTGAATCAAAGATGTAACTATATTTCTGCTTTCGCTTAAGTTGTTCCGACGCCATCACTGCTATGTACCATGACTCACTGGCTCACTTGGACATTTAAATACATTGCAGTCCCCTCAAATGATATGACTGAAACACAATTGCAAAATCAAAATGTCCTTTGGTACTGTGGTGGAGAGAGACTCGAGGAAAGAAGAGTTCAAACTCTGACCAACCAAGTCACAGCAGCAATAAGATGAACATAAGCAAGGGAAATAAAGACTGAACAAGTCAGCTATGTTGACAGATCACACAAAACGATTTTCTCTTAACGACTTGTGGGTTCTCCATCTTCCTCCCACAGTTAAAAAAAATGACTGTAAGAGTGACTGTGTGAATGGCAGGGACAGGCTCCGGCCCTGTGTGATCTTCTTATATGGAACTTACTCTAACCAGTTAGGTCATCAGGACTCCATTTCATTAGATTATTACAGCAAACGATGAAAAATTTAATTTTTATTGCACAACTCTGCTCTTTATTACTTAAATTTGACATCTGATTAAAAAGATTTTAAACTTATTTTTTATTTTACTATGATCATTTCTTTACTTGATATTGTGTTTGCCCTTTAGGTACTCCAGCCTTGACTCACAGATATAAGTTGCACTCTATCTGCATCTTTGGTATTTTGCTGCTGGATTGATAATGCTGGATTAAATGATTTCAAGGTGGTTGACTTTGAAAAAACAATAAAATATGTTCTGCTGTTAGGCACTTCAATAGTCAGAAGCAGTTTTTCAGCTCAAACCAACTGAGTAAACATTGTTGTAGCAGTGTGCATACATTGATGACATGTTGCCCCAATGTTGTGCTATTTTATAATGAAAACAAAAACAAAAACAAAACAAAACAAAACAAAAAAGAAATGCCAAAGTCAACTCGTTCATTCTGGTACTTCTTGTTAAAGTTAATCTTGCTTTACTATGCAGCTACTGTATATTTGCTGACCAGTAATCTGTCATTCCCCGTCCTCCTTGATCAGGAGACAGCTTGGTTTGATTAGTCCACCTTGTTAATCTACTTTCCTTTAATGGAACTAACTATGCACCAATTTCTATACTGCTCATATTATCATGCGTGTTTTCTTTTTTTGTGTCTAAATGTGAATCTGCTGCAAACCAAATTGCCCTTCAAGGGACAAATAATAAAATGAGTTAATTAATTAATCAATGAATTAATAATGTCTATTATAAAAGTTTTGATCAATGGAGTAAGTAACAGCATATATATATATTTGTGCACATTGCTTCATGGCGCCCTTCACAGATTACATCAGGGGAATTTTGGTTAGAACAAAAATTAATAACAATGAAAAAAGCACTGAACATTCTCTCAATACATGAACCCACCTAGCTAGGTTTTCAGGCGCTCATTCTCTGGCATAGACACAAAATAACTCACTCTTAATACACTATTCCACTTCCTAGAGGAAAAAAAAGAATATTTTCTCTTTGAACTCTCTGTAAGGCCTCTACTCCAGCTTTAAAGAAGAGTTACTTCACTTCTTCAGTCAATTCCCCAAGCAACACCTGCTGCCTGCTCTTGATTCTTCACAAAATGCTTGTTTGCTGTATAAAGTGTGTTTCTCTTTGTGTGCGTGTGTGTCAAAGTGCTCTCCCTCACACCACAGGAGGTGTTACTTCAGTGCAGCAAAGGGAAGAAATAATGGCAGGATTGTGAGCTGTTTGATAGGCGGAGGATGAGGAATAATTAAAACCATATCACATAACAATTTGCATAACACTGTGTCATATTTTTTTTAATATTGGTTTCACTTTGACATGCATAATACTGAGATCTGTATGACTGACATTTATCCCCTCATTTTTGGGCACCTTTCATTACTATTGTCTAACTTCTTATTAATCTGCTTGAATGCAGATAAAAGCTTGGAACAGGATTCTGGTTTTCACTTTGGGGGGTTGAAGTTGTGTGAAGCTTTACATTGAACAGCTACAAAGGCTGAAAACCCATCTGGTCTCAAGCTGTGGACTTTCTTATTCAGTATATGGATGATATAAGTACAACAATGCAGAACATCAGCTTAATGCAGTGAGCAGCCATTCAGCTGACATCAACCCATATATGTTCCTTTTATAAAGAGAAATGTGAAACATTATTCTGTTTTTTTTTTTTTTTTGCCAGATTTCAAAAGATGCCAAAATAAAGAAATTGCACTCTACGCTTTGATACATTTCTGTGATGATATTAAGGAGGCTTATAGTGGGGGATTTGGGGGAATTACACTGTTCTTCTGGTCCCCTTATAGTAGCTTTACATGATTTACAGCTGAAAAAAAACTCATACTGGAGTTTGAGAAAAGCCTTATCTCAGCACTTGTTTAAAAAGCTGCATTTAAGCTGCCATCCCTTTAAGGCTTCCCGCTTTATTTACTCCCTTCTCACCTGTTGACCAGCCCTCTCAGGGCCTGTTAGGGGCGGAGTTACAGGCAAACCTTAGTGATTGGGGTCCACCTCTCCAACATGAACTAATTAGAAGATAACCTCAAGGTTTCGTGATATTTCTAAAAGACAGCAGTTAACAGAGAGATTTAGGGATTTCTACAAAATAAAAATACTTAGCTTTTTTGTGAATCCATACACATTTATCACAGACACGCAGCATTGTTATTTTATGAACTTTGTTTAAAATATAGGACAGCAAAGTACCCCTATTTAACTTTGAACACTGTTTAAGATGATAAATACAGATGATAGCCCTGGATATATATACTAAAGAAGAAAACATGCTCTCCATAATAACAATAAAAAAATGTTGCATCGCTCATTTTTGATTCAAATCATGTGCCACAAATGTTGACATTATTTATGTGTCTGTGTCCTTTTCTTGCAGAACCGGACGTAATAAAATATACATTTCCTTAATCATCTTGGCTATTCATTTATTCATGTAGACCATTGCACTCCCTTTATAGACAGGATTGTGTTTCTCTGTAAATTATGTAACAACCCCATACCATTACAGCTGCATGATCAAAATTTAAGACGGACTGGGTGGAAAGAAAGATTGAAAAGAAAGTGTGAGGATCCCTGCCAAATGGATGACTCTCTTCTGATACACTTACAGGATCACAAGATCTAACCATGAGATTTTTAAAGCCTATTTATTTATGACAATTATAGCTCTTGTTATTTTTGCACTTGGATGCAGATTCATCATTCTGATACGTGACCCTGACCTTATCTTCGTCCCTTATGGGCGATTCATGTGTGTATGATACATGGATGTAGACATGATCTGCACTGTCTACAAAGAGCATACCATATCCATGTATAGAGTATAAGCATGCACATTTCATGTCCCTCTGCTGTAAATTAAGAGTATAGATCATTTTATTCTTTACATTCTTCTTTTTCCCCTAAGGCTTGAATAAATCAAGACTCAAGTATAATAATTTCTTCCTCATTTTTTTGTCACTTCCAGCCTAATACATGCAGAGTGATTTATTCTCCACTGCTCAGTGGGGTAAAGATAACATCATGATTATTTTAGAACTACATCAGGTCAGCCATCAAAAGTAGAACATGCAATGGCAGAAGCAGTAACCGCCCCCTCTTCCCTCCAGGAACTTGGAAGTAATTTGCAGCCTGTTAGAGAGCTGCAGAGGGATCTATGACCCTCATTGCAGCTTATAAAAAAGATCAATCAGAGGAGAATAATTCTGAAAGGATCTTGTTAAAAGCTGATAGGGCTTTCAGCAACAGCAATGCAAGAGGGTGTTTGACTTTTTGACCTGAGACACAAGACCAATCAGGGAGAAAAAGCCAAAATGGCAACTGAAGATTTGTACTGCAGAAATTATTTCTGCCTCAAAATCATTCAGACATCAACCAACAAAATCACAAATGTATTTTTCAGAACTTAAAGTCTTGCATCATGCACAGCTTTTTGCCATACAGCCTGGTTGTAAACCTGAGCACTGTTTTTAAAGAGCTGGATCCTGCTTTAGCTTATAAAACCAGCTCTTCACTGTTCATTGTTGATGAAATATGCCTCACTTAACCACTCAAACTTCATTCATGTACATCAGATTCCCCCTCAATCCCTTGCTACCTACAAATGTGATTAAAAAGCTGATTTATTGAAGTATGTATGCTGTTAGGTCTACACTCCACTGAGTATACATGTGTTGAAATCAGTTCTAATGAGCACCCAGTAATCAGCAAAATAAAAGCTCTGTTGTAAAGCAGACTGCACTGCTTTCAGCCCAAGATGACTAATTCTTCTCTTTGCACTCCACCATGGGAGAAACACGCCAAGGTCACTTGCTCGTCTGAAGAGAAAAATGCTGAATCAATCCCTGTTATGCATTATCTCCTGTTATGAGTCATAGATGCAGCAGAGTGCCAACTTTACTTACTGTGCTGGGGGTTGTAGTCCTGTCAAGGTCTTAGCCAGTATGTAGAGGAAACTGGTTAGCTGTTCATGTAGCGAAGCATACAAATAAGGGCTCTTGCTACCTCTATCACAATACACTTCCTGCAATGTGGACTATCCATGCATGCCAAGCATAAGCAAGTTGACTAGGATTATTGATCTGAAGATGAATCTATGGATTCAAGAAAGATTTAATTCAAATAATCATTTATTTATTTATCTATTTATTTATTTATTTATTTATTTAAAATGGTAGCTCTGACTTCACAGCTGATAATGTGTCTTTGGCAGTGGATTTTAACCTGACTTTTTCTAGGACAAGCAAACATAAAATGGTCAGATGTAATTTGTGCTTGTGTAAAAAAAAAAAACGTTCTGTTGCTGTAGAAATAAGATGTGTAAATGTATATAAAATCTGTGTTCGCAGAAAAAAATTAACAAAATGTGGTTACAGACTCAAAAATTTCCTGCAAACACACAATCTTGAGGCTACATGGTTGAAGCGACAAGCTGCAAATAATTGTTTTGACTGTGTCTTAATGCCTTGGTCAGCCAGTCAATCAGTGAGTTCTTATGCTGCTTACTGACTAACCATTTAAAGGAATTGGTTAAGAAACACTGACCAATCCGGGTGCAAATGATTCCATAGTGGCTGTTCCTGTAACATTACAAGCATCAAACAGACTTGGTGCAGCTCTAGATGAGCCCTTCATTTGACTCCGTGATGGGCTACGCTGAAATATGCAAATATGCAAAACTATTAACTAAAAAATTAACCTTTCCTTAAACTGAGATCATTAATGTGATAGTTTGCTGTAACAAAGTAAAATCACACTTGGGTTGTAAGGGGGGGGTTTCTAACTAGGCAGTTCAGAGGACATTAGGATCACAAGCTCACCCAGTCAGAGGCATAGCTCAGGTCACGTGACTGACAGGCACCCTATAGCTATACTTGAAGCCCATGTCACTTCCAATAGGACCATGATGGCCAATTTGCTTCAAAAATCTTTTTCAGAAACAGGCAGGCCACATTAGGAAGTGCTGAAATGCTGTGTCAGCATTTCAACATAATAAGCTGGAAACCAAAATGCTAACTGTTATAAAATGCAATGTTTAAAACCAGTTTGTTGATGCTCACAGTAAGGGGCAAAGTTGACTACAATATTCAGCCCAGTGCACGAGTGCAATTCAACATAATAATTTTCCCTGTCACTCTCATTGCTTCCTCGTCTTGGTACTGTACACATAGTGCCTGTCCCTGTCTCCAGTCATGCATTTATAATGCACAGCTTAATAGCAAATAGATCATTGTGCTCTGTTAGTGCACTAATCAGCCTCAGCAGACAACTACTGCCTCTCCAAGCGCTAAGTAGACCATTACATGTGACAGTAGACCACATGATGTACTATTAACAGTGCAACTGTAAACACTACTCGGTCTTGATCTACTGATACACTTTATTGGTAGTGTTTCCTAGACTTTCATTCATGTGAATGGGGCATTCCCAGGAGATTAATCAAAGTGGCACATTCACTAACATCTTAGCTTGTGCAAACAAACATGCAACTTACGTTTTCTGTTGTGAGGCTGGATATTTAAGTTGTTATCATGTCACTCCCTTTTTGAGCGGTCGCTGTGAAAGGTATTCTTTAACAGTACTCAAAAAAAACTTCTGTCACTGTGACTTAATGCTTGCTTCATTTTATAAATAAGCTCTTCCACAAAAAGTTTGATAATGTCGTCTTGTGATTTGTGGACAAAAAGTCATGTCTATGCTCTGCTGCTTTAAAAACGGATTATTTCACACCATATTGACACTCATGATTATTTTTCCTGATTCCACATACTGTTATGTGTTGTTTCATTATAGAGCTTTGTATTTCCCTTATTATGGGGTACTGAACTGCAGAGATCTGTTAACCACCCACAAACCTGAAGTTCTACACAAAGCATGTGACTGTAACGTTCTGCATTTTTATGGTCTTTATGTTGCATACACTTAATCCACAGTCACGCTGCAAAATTTATCACTTAATATTTGCCTTCATGGAAAATCAAGATAGATTTTTGTCACAGTCGGAGAAACTAATCCTATTTAAACAACATGAAATCAAAAGGGTATGACAAGACTGTCTGAAATTAACTCTTCACATGACATTAATATAAGTATGGTTAACAATACATTTACCTTACGGATGTGTCACTGTTTGAAGTAAACGTTTTATAAAACTACATACCTTGTAATATATTTCAGTCAAGACATAATGGTTTTGTTTTAACTTATTTTTGCTTCTTATTTCTCATGCGAACACAGTCATAACAGCTTACCTCGAAGACGGATGGAAGTCAGAGAATTTTACCAGCAAAAACTGTGTATGAGCCCTGTGTAAGGTTGTGTGTTTGTCATTCTGGGCCACAGTACAGCAGATATTTTGCTCAGTTCAGTCAGACTAATTGCTCTGTATTGTTGCTGGAGATGTTTTGTGAAGCACAGACCACCCTGCAGCTGCTGTTATATGAAGAGTGCACAAAGTGAAATCCTAATATTAACTTGTGTAAAAAAATATATATATATATATATATATATATATATATATATATATATATATATATATATATATATATATATATATATATATATATATATATATATATATATATATATATACATATATACATACATATATTACTTGGCAGAAGTTTATTGTTGCTATTTCTAAATGCCTTTGGTGCAAATGTCTACAAGACGTGAAGGTCAGCAACCAAACTCCAAATATCAACTCTCTTCTCAATATTATCTTAAGACAACTTAAGAGACCTCCCTGTAATATTTGGATCTTTCTTGATTACATATTGGTTTCCAACGTAACACTTTGTATAAAGCCTCTCATCCTTCCATCTTGGGGCAAATTGTGCAACACATCCTTCATAATAGGTGTGTTCAACCTGGAGTAGGACCAGGAACATCCACTCTGGCTGCATCCTAATGGCAGATTAAAGCACCACAACTCTAATTGTTCCTAATTGACATAACCAATTACTCCCCCCCAGATAAACAAGCTTCTCATTAAGATGATAATTAGCCTGATAATGAAATCCTTGTTTTTGGATGACTTCTCAATGTCATAAATGATCAAAGGGAAGGGGACAGATCAAGATCAAATGCAATGATAAAACAAACAGGAAACAGGGACATCTCTGAACAAAGGGCACATGAGGAAAAATGCTTGACTGCTAAGAGTTTTATTCAAAAAGGGGGTTTTATTATTGCCCAGGTGGAGCTTTTTGTCCTCAAGGAGCACAGTAAGACTGCTTGCTCACACTGAGTCAGTTTTTAGAATTTGCAGCATTGTGAGTTCAGTCTGATTTAAGATGATATAATCTACCCCTACGAAGGATCTACATACTACGTGCGTCCACAGTTTTGTTTGTTTACTTTATGGTGCCTCTGTGTGCTGATATATACATGTGCTTGGGCGAATATGGTATGGCAGACCTGCTCTTGTGAGATAACACATGCTATGTGTTCTGAAGTAATGAGATATGTGTTGAGTTAAGATTGATGTTGCTGACATAATGTTAGATTAACTTCTCCAGCATAGACATATTGTACTCATAAATACCAGTAGAAAAAAATTGTAATTTTCTACTTGTTATTTAACACAAAAACAAAAGCTTAAAACATTTAATATTGATACAAGTGAAAATCTCCTGAACAGTCTTGGTATTTATTTTAATTATTTCTTTTTAATTGATTAATTAATTCATCTATTTATTTATTTTTTATTTTTTTATTTTTTTTTATTGATGTTTTTAAGCCTGTGTGTCTCAGTGGTGTTAATTCAATTGATTGATCAAGATAGTACTCTTTCACTGTTTTATTTTGTCAAGGTGTTTTGTTGTTGTTGTTGTTTTTGAAGGTTTCAGTTGCTCTTCAACTGAATTCTGTATTTTTCATTTTTTTTATTTATTTTTTTTGTGTTGACCAATTTGCCCTGAGTGTCTTCTCAAGTTTAGAGCACTGCAAACAAAATTCAACTTTTCATGTTTGAACAGACATTTGAAAAAAAAAAAATGAATATACTACTTTGATTTACAACAGTTTCAATATTTCTTAGCTGTATTCCTATGTCTTATTATAAATTGTGTAAATAGTTTTCCTTTGTTTGTTCAGTGTCTGATGTTGTGTCTTGTCTGTGATTGTGGCTGTGGTGATGCACTATCCTATGGCGCATTGGTGAAGTATCTGTTTATCTGTCAAATTCCTTATTTCAGAGTGACAAACTGATGATGAGAAGACGCTGCTATTGAACATTTCAAAATCATATTTCAGTCAGGCCCAGAAAGATTTAACTTTTTGCATACAAGTTAAATTTGGTGTTACGGCTCTGTTCCAGGAGCCCCCTGTGCCCCCCATGTGCCTACGCGGAAGGCCAAAGTCTGACTTGAGGAGAACACACCTTCTCTTCTCTTGCAGATGCATACATGGAAAGACAAGGCAGGGAGAGCAGCAGCAAAGATCCCACAGGAGTAGAAAACAGAGCAAGTATCAGTAACAATACATATGACACTGGTGAAATCAGACCCACCATCAAAGGCGATGCTGGGGATCAGTTTCTTTACCTACCTTTGAGCAGGTTTTGGTAGATTTGCCTCCGGCCCACTAAATAATACATTTTTATTAAGACGATTTGCAGAGGAAGACCTTTCTTTTTTACTGGCTTTAGAACAAACTTAAAATGGTGTATTATGCTTTCCCATATTTTAAACATGGATATAAAGTAACAATGCCGTATGTGAAATCAGACCCATGCAGATGTTCAAACCACTACCAAGTCATATGTTGTAGATATCCTGGAATGTGTCTGTAAAATGGTCAAAAAGGAGAATTCCAAAATTTGCATAAGCTCTCAAAAGACTTGCTTGAATGCTGACGTCATCACATGAGGATCTCTGAACTATTTCATAAAGCATTAGAAGGGTGGACCTCAAACACCAAGGTCTGCCCATAGTTCTGTCTTATGCAGGCCTCTAGAGGGCTGACCAATCAGAAGGAAGGGGCTTTGTGGGGCGGGGAGCCTTAAAGAGACAGCAGCAATTCAAAAAGAGGCTGAAATAAAGTTTCTAAAACACCAGTGCGAGGGAAATGGATTTTTTTTCTCCTTATTAAAGCTGTAAATCATTCAAAGCTACTTAAGTGACACCAGGGGAAGAGCATAAAACCTAAAAATAATCACATTGCCCCCCTCATTAAATGCAATAAAAGGTTAATTGGTTGAGAACATACAAATTAATAAGTCAGAGTTATTCTTTGGATTTTGTAAAAATTGAAAAAATTTTCAGAATGAAATGTTAAGAATGGAATATTCATAGGTTTTCTTTATTTTAAATTAAATCTTATCCATTTTAACCCTCACATGTGCATAAACTCCACATTTAAAATGCAAGATTTTACAAATATATCTATTCTAATCAGTATATGTGATCCAGAAGCAGGTTATTGGCTTCAGAAAGAGGTTTAAACATACCTGAACTAAAACTTTCATTGTATTGCTCCTAGTTGTAAAACTATTTCCAGCTAAAATGAAGCAAAATTTGGTGCAGTATGATGAAGTCAGTGCTTACAAGATCAAACTGATAACAGACAATGTCTGGAGGGTAAAAAATGTTGAAATCCTGACAACTTTTGGGGCTAATAACTAACTTTCAACTAACCTCTGTGCAGTCGTTGACTTGCTCTCATGGAAAATAAACAGACTAATACAAGCCAGAGTCCAAATCTTCACCACTAAACAAACAATTCAGAACACACTGATCTTCAATAATGGTTAAAAAAAGCATTTTAAGGACCATGTGGACCTGAGAGCACACTAAATCAGAGCAGTATGTGCTTATTCTGTTGTTTCTCCCAATACATAGTTTCTGCTTGAGTTAAGTATGAGAAGCAGCGGGATCAATAATGAGAGCTGGGGTACTAAGTTTCAGTTTGGGAAGGCTTTTCCACTGCGTGACTCATCACATCCAAATCACACCACACAGTTTTCCCATTTGGCTGTGAGCATGTGTGGGTTGGCCTATTTGAGTGTCCACCTCCACTTCCACCAGCCTGAATCTTACTCACTCTTTGATGACTAATATATGAGATGTGCACATTTATCATGCAGCAAAGAGCGTGAACAGACAGGGGAGAAAAATCAGGACACAGATAACGAAAGAGGAAAAAAACAGCCAAATAGAAAAATGAGGAGACGTCAGTGGTTACATGGTAGTGTAAGGTGTGTGTGTGTGTGTGTGTGTGTGTGTGTGTGTGTGTGTGTGTGTGTGTGTGTGTGTGTGTGTGTGTGTGTGTGTGTGTGTGTGTGTGTGTGTGTGAATTCAAACATACATTCATACAACTTCTTTTATAAACCCAATTCAATAGCCACAATAATAATGCAACACGGAAAGGGGACAATGCTGATGCTGAATGTGAACCAGCACTCATCTCATTTCTGTCAAGGATTTTTTTTTTATTGTACTGAACTGTTTCAAAAGACTCTGATCTTGTATGCCGCTGGTAGAACCGTGAAGGGAAAGGAGCTGCAATTTCAGAGGCTACACAGATTCAAAAACATGTACAGTGCTCCAACTCAAATACAATAATTGAAATATGCTGGAAATGGGAACTATTCTGCCCAAACAGTTGACAGTAAAATAGCAGCAAAAGCATTTGTGGTGAAAATCCATGAACTCAGTGACTGCTTCATTGACAGCACAATGTGTAGAATAATCTATCCTTAAAGATTCTTCATACAAATCTAGAAATTGCATGCTGGGATCTGGATAACCTAGATTCTACAACCCACCATTTCTACTTAAATCTATTTCAAGTCATATGGCCAATCTCTACTTCAGCATACTTGGCTCTGAGTCCTTTTCCTTACTTTCTTGACAAAAAAGTTGTTTCTGTTTTGGGCTGACTTCCTCTCCTGCTCATACTGCTCCTTGCAAATTGAGGAACTGTTGATCTGGCATCCCGCAAAAACAAAACTTGCGGATCCGTATCTGACATGCAACACAACTGAGTGGTCAGTCAGTGTAAGCTGACACATTCAAAACCTTCAAAACTAATCAGATCGAGTTCTGTGATGAAATGGAGCCTGACATGGATCTGGTGGAATTTGGCTGTTCAGCCTGAAAAGAAAATCAGTCTTCTTTACCGGCCATTGAAAAATAAGCCTCTTTTTTCAGTGAAACTTAAACTCACCAGAAATTAATCAATGAAAGATGGGTTTTTTTAAGTTAAAAAAATAAATGAATAAATAAATGTGGAAAAAGTAATTAAAAAAAAAAAATCTAATGTCGGTGCTTCCAAAATAACTGCCATTCACAATTTGAGATAAAATCCTGCTGTTTTAAAACCAGTTCAACTGTAATTATTTGGTACCCAATAATGACTGTTTACCAGCGTAATGCTGCTGCATGCTCATAATTTGAATATACACTGCTGAAAATCAGAAACCTGGCCAGTCTGTCTGTATCTGTGCTCCTGTATGTCCCCCTTTGTGTTAACACAACTCTACTCTAAGCCGTGTCCTCAGCTCTTGGAGTAGACCAACCACTTAGCACATGATAGGTCGACCCTGAAAGGTCACAACACAGTGTGTTACCATGGGGACAGCTTTGCCTGGTAGAAAATGAGCTGGGATCAGAGCTGCAAACTGAGCTAAATCAGTACACAAATCTAGGAGGGCATGCACATAAACACACACACACAGAAGGCAGAAGTGAACGGGTATATCTGGTTAAACCCTTCTGGTCATATTCTTTCTTCACTTTATCTCAGCTGCAGAGAAAAGGGAGCACATGTGTGTGTTCCGTAACGCTGGTAATTGACAAGGCATGTCATCTGTTCCCCAAAATTCTCCTCCCTTTGATGCACAACATTTACATGCCACCCCTAACGCACAACATGGGTCAAAAATGACCCACATTCATTTTCCACATGGGTTCATGCTGGATGGGTGTTTCTCTGCTGTATCTTTTGAAATCAATAACTTGTGATTTTATAATCCAATTATTATTTTGATATCTTGTTTTTGATTAGTACAGACCATCATTTCCATGTTACCTTTCCTTTTTCATGAACAGCAATAGGTTTTGTGTGATTACATGGAGACATTTGGGTCAAAAATGACCGATTTATCCAAGTGTGATTCCAAATGAAATGACCCCATACTGTAACCAAAATTTGGTACAAATAATCACTTTGTTTTGGGGCAAACAATCGTGTTTAGAACACCTGGTGTGACTGTTATAACCTGATGAATGTGATTGAATAAAATGAAAAACAACTGATCAACAACTGATTCCTCACAAATGGCCATGTATTTGTGCTCCTTGCACACAGGCCGGATGCACTGGGAAAACCAGCTGCTGACTGTTCTATCTTTGTAAACCTGGCAGATTGACTACCTCTTCCTTCCTCCAGTCTGAAGTCTTCTTCTGGTTGTGTAGTAGCTGGGCTCTGTTTTGTTTTTTTGTTTTGTTTTTTTGTTTTGTTTTTTTATCTCGCATATTCCCACTGCATCAATGATATGCTTTTAGAGTTTGGGTGTATCCTCCCTGTGCCTCTTCGTGTGGCATGACAAGCTCTTTGCCTAGCTCCTTGATGAATTGCTGGCTTGTATTGTTTACACCACTCATGTAAGCAGGGTGTTGTGCAGTGACGACGTTGTAGGCATTGGGAGTGGCACCACTGGACACCACTTCTGTTCTCCGCTTACATGAGAAGTTGCCACCATCTGATCCATTTTGTCCACTCCTCCTTTTGTTTTGCTGCAGTAGTGGATCACATCTGGTTTCTTCTTCTGACTGCTGTCATCCACTGTTTTGTCATCATGCATGGTGCTCAGGAGGACAATAGACTTTCCTTTCTTCTGCACATAGCTAACCTCAGTTATGTTGCCATTGAGCCCAAATTTAGTGCTATGAGTTTCCCATGATTTGAATGGCTTCATGGTCGGTTGTATGTCTGCCTTGGTCTGGTGAAGAGTCCCTACAATGGTCAAGATCTTCCCAAGGAGCTTCTCAGCCAGGTGGGACACTGGTGAAGAAATTGTTCATTGTGATGTTGAAATTAGAGCTAATGGCTCATAAAGAATTAAAATTTGTAGTGTATTAAGAATTAAAGAAATTAAAGAATGAGGATATTTTCCTTTCTGACAGAAATGTATTTATTCTTTAGGTAACTTATGTCCAATCAGTGCTTATGCACAGTTATCTTTCTCAAGTCATCAAATGTTTGAACAGGCAAGAATAATTGTAAAACAAGACTTACATGTGTCAAATGTGCATAGGTGGCTGTGTTGAGTTGTAAAAAGTGTGACAGGGGATACGTTTTCCACAGTGAATGTGTACCTAACAACAAGCATACAAATTTCAAAGGTTCTCATTAAATACCATAGTTAAATACCACATGGTTCATTACCAACCCATGTGTTTGGACCTGATATTGGCATTCAAAAACTATGCTAGTTCATAACAGTAAGAAAGAACAAAAAGGAATACATGTTTTTTCTAAACCTCCCCCAAAATACTGAATTCATGAAAAAGTAAATGCATAAAAAAAAGAGAAAAAAAAACATTTTATTTCAAATTTAAACTTTAGAAACAACATGGAAAATGGAGCTATGCTGTGCATTATAGCAGTAGTGGTGCAAGAAGTTTGTTTTTATTTTATTTCATTTTTTTATCCGTCCAGTCACTTTGAACCCATGTTGTGCATCAGAGGGTTAAAAGAGAACATCCTAAAGGCTGTATACCTTTTGATGTGAGATATTCAACTGATTTTCTGAAATGTATGGCTGTATGCTCAAACCAGATCCTGAGACAGCATGATTTGGGTATTCCTCATCTTTATGTAATCAAAGTCTCTCTGTGCAGTGCACAATCATGTATGGTATGGTAATTGCAAAGAAAGTGATGTTAAATCTTTGAGAGTCTTACATTGTGCCCCAGTTCAAGACCTGGCAAACTGACCTCACGTGGAGAAAATCATGGAGAAAATCTGGTATGTCTCTGATACGGGCTGTCTGACTAAATTTTTCAGCATTTGTCAGCCTTTTATTGGTTATCTTCCACGATTTGACAGAGTTGGACAGTAATTAATTGTACTGCTCACCACTTACCTCTCTTTAAACACTTGTCTTGAGGCTATACACATTACAGGATTCTCCAGAACATAACACATTTAGAGACCACACACTTGATGATAACAAAAGACAGATCACAGAAGATTTCTCTCTTCTGATCTTACAGTGTGTGGTGTGCACTCTGAGGACACCACACACTGACAGATTCTTCAGCAGAGCTTCAGCTTTTTACACGCTCAATGTTCCAAATCTTGCATAGTAGAACATGACTTTGGTGTAAACAAACATGACGGACATATGGGAAAAAGCAAAGGTGTTTGTTTTCGGACTCTAGAAATTCAAGAAAAAAAAAAACACAAAACAAAAGGAAAAGGTTGTGGGGACGGCGGGGATATGGGCTGTATGAATAACAATGCGAGTTGGGGATGAGTAAAGTCGTTCTTGGTATTGCAGATAGATTTCTTACTTTGCATCTTGATTTGCTTTGCTTTGGTACGCTTGACATTACATGCTGTAAGTGCTCTGCTCCTCTTGGAGGGCCCCACACACTACAGGATTTTTAGTCCCAAAAATTAAACATACTCATTATCTACGATCTCTGAATCGGAGGCCTTCCAAGCAACTCCAACCAGAAGAAATCTCCCTTAACACACCCCACACCACAGGAAAATCACACGTGATGTCATCAGACAATCGGCCTTTGCTGGCTTTGGTTGTAAGGGGGAGATCGGGACAAAAATCAGCCCCAAACATTCTGTAGTGTGTACCAGCCTTAAGGGGAATATTTAACTACTTATGTAATCATAAGCCCTTATTTGTATGTTTTGCTCCATTTTGTTCATAGTGATTTTTCTTTCTATTTTTCTTTCTTTCTTTCTTTTTTTTTTTTTTACCTTTTTTTGTATACCCTGTAAAACCATCTGGAAATTTTAATAAAATCGTTAAAAATAAAAAAAAAGTCATCCTACTGTTTCTCTTCTGTTTCCGGCTGGAGTCAAACTGAATAAATACTCAAAGGGGTTGTTACAACAGAGAGACAAAGATAGAGACTAATTTTTCAAGCTTGCTCTTGCACTGCACATGCATAATGTTGTCATGGTTACAATTAATCGCTTGGCTTTTAAGGTTTTTAATCCTTGATCCAAAAATACACGAGCGCTCGTCCCTTGTTATGGAAAGAGGTGCTTCTGTGTCAATTTGTTTCAAACCGCATCAATGCACCCCCATTGAAATGCACATAATATAGTCACATGGTGACACATCCTGAGAATTTTTCATATTATCTCTGCCAGGCCCATAATACTGGTAAAATAATTCTCATCAGTAAAAAGCAACCTAAAGGACCACAATATGGCACAGGGTTGAATGGTTGTTGCTCAGTGGTAGAGTCAGTTTTCTCACACACTTAATAACTCTGAACTGCCAGTGGTGGCAGTGTTAGTTAAAACTGTTGGTGCTTTACATAGTAGCCTCTGCCATCAGTGTGTGAATGTGGTGTGATCATGTCCCTGAGTGTTGAAAGAATGATGATTTGCTATCTTTGCAGCCAAATGTACTGTTACTTAGCCTTAGCCAGTGGCTAGCTTGTTAGCATTGCCTCCAGATTGATTTCAAGTACGTCTAGTCTCTATGACAACATCACACACTGTTGACAAAGTTTAGAAAGAAAAGAGAGATCTGTGTTTTTTCTGTGCTGAAAATGATTTCTGTGATTGATTTTGTAATGATGGTAGACACAGGAGCCTAACTGTCAGACAGAAAAAGGACAAAAGAGCAGAAGAAAGCTAAACAGGAGAGTGATGGAGTGCAAGCTAAAGGCTTGGCTGTTCATGATGTTTATTCCAACCCACTGCAGTCTGTTCACACATGAGAGTCTATCAGTAAAATTAAGAGTGAGGTTACGTTAGGATGATTCTGACACGTCTCACTGGGCTGTCAGTAGCACTACATATAGTTGGCTACTGATGTAGGTTACAAACTTGTGTTTGCTTGTTGTCACATTTCAAACAACAGCACTATGGACTGATGGCTTGTTGGGTTGTATCTATCAAACAGTTGTCTTAAGCAAAGAAAATTTGTTCCCAAACAAACACACGCCTGGTTAAAAGTCACATCTTTACGACAGTGTGCGACAGACTCTGGGCCAGAAAGTGGCGAGGCAGTCCATTTAAAACACATCCTCCTCATAGCATCTGTAACTACAAAATGTTTGTATATCTCAGGGGACTAGCCCACTGCCAGTTAATGTCTCAATTTTCAGCCACTGCTGCTGTTTTTTATTTAATTTTCTTTTTCTAAATCACTTTGTACTGCATCTGATTTGATGTGAGGGGAAAAAATAGAAGACAAAGCAGGAGAGTCATTCAAAGACAATAAGCTGCAGGCTACAATGGCGAGGATGACAAAACTGGAGAAGGCACAGGATTGTGGGTACAGCAGGATTTAAGATGATGAATGGGAAAGACAAAAATTAACTAATCTGACAGTGACAAGGTGGAAAAACTGATATTTACAGTTGTGATGTTTCTGTGGGCCTGTGTTCTCTGTCTCACATCACCATTTGTGGAAATGTTAAATAAGAGTTATTAAAGCCCAGTCTGATTTTAGAAGGCTTCATTCCCCTTTTACTACTCCCTGAATATTTTCTACTCTGGATCATACAAAAAGGTATTGTTTTTTACCATTCACAAGGAGAGATTATTGAGTCTCATCAGAAAAGACACCAGAGGATACACATTTGTACTGAAGATTCCTTTTAGCTTCATTTTACTTGCACTTCAGTCTGAAAAGATTCACTTTTTTAACCACCCACAAATTCCTCCTTTCCATTTAATATGTAAAATAGTGAATAATGGATTCTTCAAGTCTGTGCTTTCTCAACAAGGCCCTTCTTTTTGTGTAAAAGGTGTTTTATAAGCATCATCTTTTTTTAGCTTCAATGGCTGTGAAACCTCATAATCCATTTACATCAAACTGAGGATTTGTTACCGGATCCTGTTTCCCTCTCTCTTGCATAAAAGAAGCAGCGAGTGGGATCTCTCTCTGTCTCTCTGCACAGCCTGGCTCTCTGTGATTGCCAGGTGAATGAGTCATCTTGTTAAATCCAACATCTGTGCACCACATATCAGCTGTGAAAACAACAACTGGCTAAGCCCTGAAAACAAAACAAGCAAATAAGCTAACGGGAGGGGGGTCAGATCAGACGGGCTCATGCAATTTAACAAGTCTCTCTTAGCCCGAGACTTACACAAGCTAAATGAAAATGAATTAGACAACACCCCAATTGGAAATAGAAGCCCAGAACTGTGGGCTTACTGATTGAACAGCAAAGAAATCTGTTCATCCATTGTGTTTACCGCTTTTCCTAACATGTAAACCAACAACCATTCACACTCTCACAACTACTGACACTTTCGTTTTGCCAGTTAACCTAACAAGCTGTTTTTTGGCCTCTGGAGGGAAGCAGGACTTCCTAAAGAGAACACACACACATGGGCACGGGAACAACATGCAAACCCCACACAGAAGGATTTTCATGGAAAATGATTTTTGTTTCCCAGCACCAGCTTGTTTGGTAGCAAAGTGGAGAATCTAATTATTCTACACACTGTCCTCACCTAATGACTGATGACAAATTAATTTGTTCCTGTGTTCAGTTTGCATTACATCAGACAGAATGCTTTGTCCTCATCTTGGTGCACTGTGTGTTTTTGTTCAGGTAACACTGGAAAATGGTAATTTCTCAATACTGAAAAGAAGTTGTTTAGTGTCATAACTTCTTCGTCTAATTTTGATAAAGTTATAATTTTTAAATCCATATTTTAAACCGTTTCAGTGATAGTCAGTGAAGAGTCATACCTATCAGGGAATCCAAGAATAGCCTTTTTTAACATTGTTTTGTTTGTATAAGTGTAGAAAAGATATACATGTATCATAATTTTTCTTTCTTATGTCAAGTTTTATCAATTTGAGATGTTATAGTGTACAGTTAACAATATCAAGCAATCAGGAAAAATGAAAAATAAAAAAAATAATAAGCAAGTGACCACACTGAACCCATTAACTATTAAATTAACCTTTGGCTTCTGTGTGTAATCTTTATAGACTGCAGAAAACATAAATATAGTCTCTGTGACATCACCTAGGAGACATTTTGAAGCTTAAATTTAAAGGAGCTATGAAATGCTGACTCAAACATATTCTGCTACTCTATCCTTAAAAGTGACAACTTTCAAAGAGATTTAGAAGTAATTCTTCAGACTGTGATCTTAATTGCAATTCATTACTTTTAATTAATTGATCTTTAAAGCCATTTAAAAAGTTTTAAAGAAATATTCAAAACTTTTTTTTTTCATTTTAGTATACTAATAATATTTTTATTACAACCAGGACCTTAACCAAGAGATCACATAACCCCTCTGCATTATTTCACTGACTGCCTGTTCCTCTCTGAAATGACCTAAAAGTCCTTTTAGTCATCTACAAGGCCTTACATAATTCAGCACTGTCTTATATCATCGATTGTCCCCACTTGACTCAAAGATTCCCACTAAACATCAGCTGAGGCAGTTTTAATTTTTTATAGCCCAGAACTGTAGAGAAGCCCCCATGATTCATTAACAGCAGACTTTCTTATAGTTGTTGTAGCTGTTTTGAAGAAAATTTAAGTTTTTCTTATTCATCTATTAATATTTCTTTATTCATTTTGAGTTACATTTTTGCATAAAAAGAATTGAATAAAAATATTAAAATATTAGAGTTGTCCATCAGCCATCCATCCATCCATTATCATGCACACACTCACAAGTGACCGATTTACCTGATGAGTATGTTTTTGGACTGTGGGGTGAAGCTGGATTACCATAGAGAACTTGCGCATGTAAACTTCACACAGAAAGGGTCCTGCCCAGAATCAAACCAGGAACCTTCCTGCTGTAAGGGAACCAGCACTAACCCAGCCACTCACCAAATTTTACAAATTTATTTATAGGTCCTAGTATTTATATTTTCTTAGCAAATTATACCCAACCACCACCACCCACAGCCCCCATTAAAGGCTGACATTTTTTCAGGAATCCTGTGGGACACGGGATTCCTGTAGGATTTCCACGGGATGTGAGTCAACTTTACTATTAACCACGAGATTGGGACAGTCAAGGATAAAAAGTTAGTGGGAGCGCGGGAGTGGGAACCAATCAGGAAGATAAAATATAAAATGTGACATGCGCCACCATTTTGTTGTTTATTTCAAATAAGCCTACACTCCAACTAAAGTAAAAAGAACT
Source organism: Halichoeres trimaculatus (assembly GCF_033239565.1). Taxonomy (NCBI): domain Eukaryota; kingdom Metazoa; phylum Chordata; class Actinopteri; order Labriformes; family Labridae; genus Halichoeres; species Halichoeres trimaculatus. The sequence continues at coordinate 13,160,839 of NW_027437184.1, read as the reverse complement.
ACACTTCCCAGAAGCCAACAGTTATTCAGAAAAAACGGGAAGAAAATCAAATCAAATTCAATTTATTGCCTAGAAATTTTAAAAAAAGAGGAAAAAGTGGGAGTGGTGTGGGACTGGACAGGTTTTTTTTTCTGTGGGAGTGGGATGGGACAGGGGTAAAAATCCACTCCCGTGTCGCTCTCTGCCCCCTACACAACATGAGATACATACACAAACCTGCTCTTGGAGTCAGACTGGAACCATTTTTAATTAACTGTATTCTTGGCACTTCACATTGGACTACTATTTTAAAAGTCTATTTGTAGCCTTTTTTCTTTTTTTTTAAATTTCAGCTTTTGTCTAAGATGTTCTGAGTATTGTCTGCGAGTCTTTTTTGGTCATGCTAAAACAGCAAAGTTGTTCAGACATAACTGATCTGTCTTGTTTACATGTTAGCTGCCACCTTACCGTGAGTGTATAAAAGAAGAGCAGTGAACCTAAAGGAAAGGATCCAGACAGACTGTTCGGTCAGAGTAAATAATTGGGTCAAGAGGAAAAAAAGACAAAAGTATAAAATTACAGCAGCTTTAGAGAGAACAGATATTCAAAGAGGGTTAAGCTGACATCAGGTTTCAGGGCTTCATTCAGTGTTGATCACATGGAGCTTCAAGCTACAACCGAGAAGATCAAATTACTCATCTGAGCATCATTTACATTGCCGGATTCACACTCCACTCAGACCATTTGAACTCAGCCCAGGTTCTGTTTACGAAAAGCAATATTTAAAATCTAATGATGCTTCAAACATTTCATTACAAACTTTTTTTTAAAGGCATAATAAAGTAAAATAATGTTATACAAAATGCACATACTGTAAAGACTTTTACAACATCTTCTATTTCTTCGCCCCCTCCTACTTCCTCTCCATAAAGTTTTTCTGGCTTTCTCAGACAGAAAACTCAAGGAGAATTTAAAGTAGAGAAGATTTAACAGCTGCCTGGAGTATGGGAATGACTACTCTAATGGCTCTCATTGTGTTTGAGCAAGCACAGGCAGGTATTTGTGAAAAGTCAATCGGTTGCCTCAGTCAAAATCACTTGAGTCAGCATAAGTTGTCGGTGAGGAATAGTTAAGAAGAGAGCTTGGAGGCTTCTTTGGGCCTCTCCTTCATACTTGAGGCTACATTACTTTGACTCATCTGTCCACAGTCATCTTGGAGTGTGGGTATGATGGTTAAAAGGTTCCGTGAAGGAAGATGTGGCAACTCATTATTCAGCCAATAAAGTTTTTTGTTCTGTTTGTTGCATTTGTTTGTTCTCACAACTTTTTGGTTTTCATTTGCATTTTAATGTACCATAACAAGCCCCTCTGAGGAAACCACAGGATCAACCATTTAGCTGACATCATGGTTTTGGGTGAACAACGCCGGTGACAGCTGACTGTTATTTTCCTACAGATGTTTATGATGAGTCAAGTCAACTCAGTTTTTTGAAGTGGGTGTTAACCTGATCACATATACCCCAGTCTGTCTCATCACTAACTGGATTTTGTGGGTATGACCTCGGCCTCATTTATGTGTGTTTTAGAAATGAGAGTTTGGAAATGGTTGGGCTGGTGTAGGCGAGAACTGTGAGTGCAAAAATAAAGGTAGTGGGTGTTTTCAGAGTTCCAGGAGTTTCTGTTATAAAACAACAACACATGCTGACTTACACATGGACCTGAAACACACACAATGTACTAGAAGTGACCACTGATTAAGCCATTTTAGCACAAAAACATTCATAAATACTAGGCAGTATGAGTCCTCGTCATGTTGTCACCAACACTTTCTTGCAACGTATAAACAAGACCCTGAGTATATAACCCATTTTTTCCTGTTCATATGACTGTCCTCCTTCTGAACCACCTCTCTGTTTCCCTTTTAAACTGTACAGTACATCTGATTAGAAGTCACACTAGCAGTAAATTCAATGGTTTGCTCACAGGGAATGTAAACAGCGTGCCCACCTCAGCTAACCTCATTCCCTGGTTGCAGTGAACTCTTCTCTGCATGTCCTAAAACAAACACATGAAGAGCAAGTTAACAGCCCATTTATGTTCTTTGTGGTAATAGATGTATGTGTACATATGTACAAAGCAACATACAAATTGGTTCAAATAAAGTGCAAAAATATAATATCAGCACATAATGAATATACAGCATGACAGCATGACAATGAGTGCTTAATAAAATAAAAACAGCCTCTGTGAGAACTTTGAAAGTTCATTTTCCCTGTGAAGCAGGTGACTAATCTTTCATCGTTACCTCTGAGTTTTGCAGCAACTGAATGTTGGTAAATCAGGCTGTAGGTGGTACATCTGTCCACTCTGCACCCACTTTGTTATCAGCTAATTGGTGTTTGCGAGGCTGATCTCTTCCAAAAGCCTCCTCTGCTGCTCATAGATCATGTTGCCTCGTCAACTATTGAATCCAAAGGTCACTGTGGTCGGCTTGTAGGTTGGCTCCACCGCTTGCAAAACAGATGCTGATATGTGCAATCAAAGCCTTTGCACTTTTTTTTTTACTTGTGTTAAAACCTTTAAACATCAAGACACCTAAAGTGTCCTGCTTTACTTCTATTACTATAGTGCCCTTTGTCATTGTTTACCCAGTGCAACAATTCTTGACATGCATATTGATTTGACACATAATTGCACCCATGGATGATTTATTTTACTCTTCTATTTGTAAAGCTATGGGCAGTTAAAGTGCTCTGTTAAACAGCTGCCCTCTCAACTCAGTCTAAAAAAGGTGCACCCCAGGGCTCCATCCTCAGACATCTACTGTTCAGTTTTTTGATCAGCCTGCACAGCTTTCAAAGCCAGATGCACACAGTGTATGTTTAGATACTTGTTGTGTTTACCGTAGGGAGCAGTATATATGTTAACATTTTGTGCGCCACTTTTGATTTGCATTACCATATGTAATCTAAGCCTCATTAGATTTTTATCACCACATTCCTGTTTATTCTTAAATCAGACATGTGGCTGACAATATATCATCCTGTTTATAGAGCAGCTCAGCACTCGGCTCAGTTCTCATAAGGCCTTGATTATATTTGGGTCAGATGGGTGCCAGACATTCTGTGTCTCACTGGAACTCTTTCGGATGATCTCTGAACTATGGCTGCTTCTGCTTCTGGGTTGTTTTGGGCATTTAGCCTATACACACAGAGGGACACACTCGTTGCACACAGCAATAACTTGTTTGTTTGCTGTCTGTCTGGAAATCCTTCCCTGCTATGTTATTTCCATCCTTCCTTTAGATGTTTCCCATTCATTGTCTTACTCAACTTAAGACATGCCAAAGGGTGTGAACTGCCTGTTCAAATCCTTCCTTCCTTTCTGGACTTCCCTCTTAGAAGAAATTCTTCCTTCCTCTCTACTTTGCTTCCTCCTCCGGGTCTGACATAACACGATTGTGTTAGGTAAGTCCTGCTGTGTGCCTGCTCTAAAGTAATGCAGAAATAGAGAAAATGGACTCCATTACTTATTGAGTGAGGTTGAGCTTCCATTAACTTCACTTTCTGAATTATAAGAAGTAAATTCAGGAATTCCTATGATTTGTGTCAAATCAATGAATCCATTTAGGTGTGATCCACTTGCTTTTTTTTTTCTTAGACCAGAAATGCTGTGGCATATTCATATTTGTTGTACCATAAAATGAAGCATGTAAAACTTCAGTCCTAGGGGGGCGCCAGTTGGCCTAAGGATGTCCCCCCATTTATAGGGGCTATAGTGATCACTAGTTGGACTTCTTGTCATTACTCCTTGCTTAATATCATTTAAGACTAATATGGAAGAAACATCACTTTGAAATATATGAGAATAAGAATAATTTCAGCATTGATACTCCAAGGGGTTGAAATAAAAAAAATATTGTGTCTGTCATTACAGTGCACTCAAGATGACATTTAAAAAAAAAGAAAAAGAACAGCATCAAGAACAAAAAGGTCAACTCAGATTTGCAAATTAGTCGCAACTGCTTACAAGAATGTTTTTGTGTGTTTTCAAAAGAAGAGCACAGGGTGTTGGCTTTAGTGTGTAACCAAATATAATAACTTAACGTCTGAAGGGTATAGTCACAATGCTAAGAAGAAAACCAGTTCTACTTGTCTCCTGACAAGTCAATTAAAAATTCCAGTGTTTGATGAGTGTGATTTCTGCAATGCAATTATAAATATTAACCTCAGCAAACTACTGCCTGGTTCAGCTGTACAGGAGAAATACGTTTTATTGCATCAGTTTAATGCAAAGAAAAAAACAGAAAGAAAGATGAAGAAGAAAACTTTTTGTATATCATGGATGTTGTCTGGAATTTGATGAATGAGGGAAGGCACAGCTCATAATGCTTTTTTTCAGATCTAGAAAACTGTTTGACAGTCACACTTTCACTTCTGTAAAAATGTGATCTAAAAAAGTTGCTGTCAGTGACAGTTGTTACAGTTAAAGGTTCTGTAAGGATTTTTTTCCTGGTTATGTAACAAGCTGACTCTGAGACCTTAACATGACCTAAAAGAGCAAACAGGGCCGTCAAATACAAGACTGGTTATTTCTTTATAGTCAGCTGTATGTCTGACACAGCAGCCATGGAGTAGGTAACTGACATCGCACAACAGAGACAAGCTTTTAAACACTTTTGTTAAATAAAAAAGAAGGATGTTTTTTTTGTTTGTGTGTTGTTGTTTGTTTCTATTCAAACAATTGAAACATGTACAGGATGAAAGCAACAAGCAGATAAACCTTCTTGTCATGCACACCAAGGGGCTCCACAATCAAGACAAACCGAGAGCTCCTCACAAGAACTTAAATTAATCAGGATTCACTGTTGATGTCAAGAAAAATGTCTCAGAAAAATGTGCTCTAGATCATCTTAATGCCTCACACGATGATGCAGGTGTACCACAGGGATCAATCTTTGGACCTCTTTCATTTGAACCTGCACAAATGATTCACTGTTAGCATGTACAAGCTGTTACATTCAGATGTATAAGTGACACTTAATGTGGACCTTACTCGTGTAATGTTACACACCTAATCCTTCACATGTAGAAAATGGAAAATTTCTGCATGGGCATGTAACCCTCCTGACTGCTGTCCTAAAGTCCTGAGTATGACATCATAGATCATTAATCATTAGGAGCCAAGCAGGCTTTCATCACAATTCCACCGGCACATTAGACAATTTAAGAATGACATCAGCAGCAGCCGCAAAAACAGTGATACTTGTCTTTAATAATGTGATGATCCTTCATTGAGATATCACTTGATACTCTTCTGCAAGACCTGTGGACTCATCAGCAGCTTCTCATTGGAGACGCTGGCAAGTGTTCAGCCTGCATGGCTTGAGATTTTGGCAGAGGAAGGGATAAAAACAAATCTGACTCCAGCTACTAACATGATGGACTTGTCTGCACTCTCAAATTATCTTCACTATATCAGCCAATATCTCAGTGTAAGGACCTTTTTGGATGCCATTTCTTGTGTCACATTTCAACCCTATATACAATTTACCTTACTGCAGTATAGTTTTCATGAATAGTGGTGCTACAACCTGATCTCTTCACCTCTTATGAATTAGGTGTCTATAAAAACCTAAACAGTTATAAGAAAATGGAAATTATAAAGACTGTGTGAGGGTATTACATGTGTACAACATGTACATTTGCCTCAGTCAAGGACTGCATTTTTTTCTCTTTTGAATTAAGGTTAAGAACAATTTAAAGCTAAACGTTGGCCTGTATTTGTTCTAAGCACATGTGCGTGTACATTAATCGATTAATATTCACAAGTCTCCACAGCAGCACCATCCCTGAAAATGGTACAATCTACTATGCATACAGAGCGCAATGTGTTACACAACCACACTAACATACTTCTCCATGTATTCCCAGTGGCATATATGTGCACATGCAGGACCACATGTCCAGTGTTTTTATTATTTATCAGTAAATAGGATCACCCATTGTTATCCAGTATTAAAAAAAAAAAAAACTCACAGTGTCCCATGCGATGTTTTGAGAACAGTGTGGTTTTCTCAGGCCCATGGGGAGCTCCTGCCTCTCTCCAGCCACACTGGCTCTTAATGAGACATACACATGCACAGGACACACTCTGCTCCTTCTAATTGAATGACTTGCATGGAGAGCCACACCTGCACCCCTCCTCTTTTTCCTCCATCCTTTTTCCTTTTTCCGCTTTCTTGTTTCAGTTGGATTTTGCATTTGCCCATCCTGACTTCTTTTTCATACTCATGAAACAGCGCGGGGTTCTTTTTACACCTGTCTGCAAGGCATTAGCAGTGTGCACCCCTCCCTCCCTTCTTCTCCTCTTCTTCTTCACCCTGACCTGACAGTGTTCACATAACTCAAATTGGTCCTTGTTGTGGTCCCCTGTGGCCCCATCAGACAAATGTATCCCTAACACTAAACCTTGTCTGATGAAGGTGAACAACAGTCCCTGAAAGAGGTAAGGCATTCAAGTAGGCCCTTTAAATGCATTAAGGGGATGACACTTAGTGAACTACACTAAAAGATAATAGCTTAACAAGAGGTCTATATTCACTGAACAACATTTGCCACTTAGTCCTGAAACCACTTTTTGATTCAAGTTTTTGGCAAAAGATAATGAACATTTCAATTTCATATTTTTGAAAATATGCACATTTAGACCATCTTTTAGTGATAGTTTATATTAAACTATGGTACTACTACCACAAGTTTCATAACCTATCATTTCTCTTTTATAAAGGGGCTCAAAATGTAATTTTCTTTTAGACATTATGTTTTAGAGGGCCATTGGCAGTAACCTTACCCTTTGACCCTCTATTTCCAGCTCAGTTTGTGATCCAAAGTCACTACTGTGTTTAATTTAGTTCTGAGTTGGTCTGGGACATTTTTAATTTCCTTAATCTAAACGCCATAGGCAATTCTTTATGTTTACCCCTATATGTTTGCATATTTAGGGGGTGTTTTCAACTTTTGGCTGGCTGTTTTCTCTTTATTGTCAGCTTCCTGTGAGTCTGCTGTCTCTCAGTCTAACTGTTTTTTTGGTTTGTTAGAGTTGAATTCATCGTGATTTTTTTTTACTTAGAACCCCCCCACCCCACCCCTCGCTCACAACCTTATTTGACCCCTTAAGGCCCCATTGCTGTAATTTCTGGTCTGTAACATTGTTTGGTGTTATGAAGACTCCAGTATGACTTGTTGCTAGTAATGACTCCACACTCCTTCAGTGCGGTGTAGAGGTAGGCAGCCAACGAAGACACGTTTTGACAGATTCCCCAGCAGAGAGAGTTTCAGTCAGGGAAAGGGGCGTTCACCGGCAAGTGTCAAACTAACAGCTAGGTAAAGTTAACAGAAACTAACGCATCATGGACCGGAAGCTCAACCAATATATTTTGAAATAAACGCTTGGAATTTCGCGGTCAAAAGCAGAACTACCAGTAAAATACGACATAACGTATGTTTCGGGTATATTTGTTATTATCTTTACATAAAGCCATTTTAAACTTCGTGTATTGTGTTTCTTAATTGAATTCGGGCTCTTGATGTTAACGTCGCAGTGAAAATGAGAATAAGATACTCTTATTTTGAAAATAAAAAGCGGAAGCGGTCTTTTTGTACCATATGACTTGACACCGCTTCACTAACTGTCCGCCATGCCCTGCCTGAGTTTGCAGTTGAGTGCACCAGGGCAGCACGGCCGTCTTATATAACTTTAATACACTCACGGGTTTTATGGCGCAGGAGCAAGCTTACACGCCGCAGATTTTTCAGTTCTTTTCGGATTTATTGTGGAAATTGTGATTAGAAGTCGTATCGATTACTTTTCCTCCAGCTGGAGACGTGCGTTAAAAGTTACCGACTGATCGGCGCTCACGGTTGAACTCGGCAGCCCCAGCTCTGACAGCGACTGTGCTGTCTTTAGTTAGAAATTAGTTAATATTTCGGACGATGTTTTCCTGCCAAACGGGGGGAGAGGTAGCAACGAATCCAGCTGACATCTCACCGTGCAAAATTACCACCAGGAAGGTGTTTTATTTGAGTGCTTGACTGTTTGGACATTGCGTTATTTCTCACATTTTTTTCCAACTTGGACCGACAGGAGATGACCTAACCGGTGGAGTGCATCCTTGTCTTACCACAGGTACGTACTATCACGTGGAAATGTCTTCTTTTAGATGCTAATACATGTCATCTTGTGGAAATGCTGCAAATAAACATTTAGTGGTTGCCTGTAGACTGGCTGTTGGTAGGCCGACGACGAGCGTCCCAGGCGCGTTGACAGCCCTGTGCCACTTGAGGTATAAATAGTGTCACCGAGAGAGCTCGAAAAACACGCATAAAATTTCTGCTAGATATGGAACCAAATATTCAATCTGAAACCAACAAGCTGCTTTTAAGCCTCTCCGTCCGTAGGCGGGTGATCAGTGTAATTTCCCATCGCAGCCAACAGGTTGCACTAATACTGTAATGTGTGTTGTGCTGTGCGGTAGGAAAAGTACAGCAAGTCGAGCTAGAGAACCCGAAACTTTTTATTACTTCGATGAACCAATAACCTTTCTCCCTTTATCTAGATGTCATTAAATCATTGATAAGTGTTGATTTTACCTATATCGACTGATACACCACACAGCCGTATGACTGTAGTGGGCGGGGAAATGTGGTGAAAATCCACGACCATTATAAAAAATCTGTTTAATCCACCACACCATAAAGTGTTAAATACTAATGAAACAACATCACTTTTTAACTGATTCCTCCCAAAGTCTCACGGGATCCTCACACGTGCTGGGATCTCACCTTAAGCTTCGCGTTTCATTTGCAGAGGAAGTGCTGTAAACCGCTGCCCATATAGCTCCATATACAGTGTCTGCTATGTGCTGTATGTATGAGAACCGTCTGTCACGACTGCTCTGGGGAAAGAATGATGAATTATGGCCGTTCTGCAGGATTCATTGATCAGAAAAAATGCAGGAATTTATCCAGCCGGCAAAACGTTATTAGACTTCACAGTCACGTTTCTAGATGACTTTTAGTATGTGAAGCACAGAGCAATGTAGGCCATGTGTGCGTGGTGCGTATGTTTGTAATTTTCAGACGCACACACTTGGCGCTCGTGACATCCTGAGCTTGCTTAGTGACAGTAGTTCATTCCTGCCCCCCTATCAGTGTTAATGATCAACAGATTATTTGTGAGCTGCAGATCCCTCACAGACATAAAACTTTGTTTTGCAGAACTGGCTCTTACATTTTTAAATTTATTTATGGTAAACAAACCCGGACCAAGTTATTCAATATTTTTGACAATTTTTTTTAACAGAAAAAAAAGTTTTTGATATTGTATTTTGCTTGCTCTTGCAAAATGAAATTGACAGTTACTGGTGACTACTGCAAAATGTCCAGAGGCCCACGCTGGGTTAATCTCATTCGACAGATGTATGTTGCTGCACACATGCTCTGCTGTATGGGGGACTGTCAGTGGCACTGCCTGTAACACAAGTCATGCCTGGACAAGTCTTACCCTAGGAAGGGCACAGATAAGAAGAAAACATGAAGATTTAAGCCATACATGTTGTCATGCTTGGTTTGTAATAGCTGTGATCTCTAATAATTATTTTTTGAGCCTGGTTAAGGTCATTCGTAGCTCTTCCATATTGCTCCTGTGTGGGTGTGAGAGGAGATGGCCTGTATGATACAGCTGCTGTCATTTCTTGAAAAATAAAAATAAATAAATGGTGTGGGCAGAGGCACAGTGGTAGACATGAGCTTTGCTTTTAAACTGCGCCACAACACATTTTTATTGCAGATGTTTCAAGAGACCTAGTACTGAGAAGCATCAATATTTCCTTTTGCATTTTAATTCATGCTGGATGTTGTTGCAGCATATTTATCCTCGTTCCTTGCGTCAACTCTGTTTTAAAGCCTGACTTTAACTATTCTCATTCTCTTTCTGCTTTGGGCTCTCTTTGACTCACCCTCACTGTCCTGTCAGGATAAAGAAATGGATCAGGGTGGACTGAGGCGCAACGGTAATCGAGACGACAGCCTGACATTTGGGGAGACGAGAGTCGGAGTAAGCAAAGTCACAGGTGACACAGCTGGTTCACTGCTTCAATCTCCAATCCACCTGCCCAGTCAAGGACCTCTGCCCCAGCCCTCAGCCGCCCCAAACGGACAAGACGGAAACAAAACCCAAGGAGATCTTGGAGTCCTCTTTGAGTCCACGCAGCTTCATATTCTGGGCGACGGGTCAGAGATGAAGGAGGGTAAAATGATCAGAATGCAGAAACAGCAACACCACCAGGATATGGGCATGTTCAACATGGAGGACAACTTGTCATTTTTGAAACCAAGTATTTCCGATCTGGATCAGATGTCCACTTCTATCATCAACACTTCTGACAACTCTGTGTTGGGGAGGGCTCTGCCTGACCTTTTCCCACCACACATCAAACAGGAGGTGAATTTCTCTCTGGATAAAGACTTGGAAACTTACAGCGGACCCACAGCCACTGATCCTTGCGATTTAGCTGGCAACAGCAGTCGTTTGACTGAGGATACAGAGATTTGGCAACACCTGGACCTTCCCAACTCACTACCAGAAATCAGTGATTTTGATTTAAATTCAGAAGTGGCACACTTGGATGACATCCTTCTCAACAACAGGGCCAGTGCTGATCCTGTCAGCAGCTTTCACAAGGAAACAAAGTCAATCATGGGTAACGGAGTTAACTGTACCGGTGTTAACGGCACGGACCAGCAGCACCATCCCATGCACCATCATCACCACCAGCAGCAGCAACAGCTTTATCATCAACAGCAGACACCCGTGTCCCTTCTCTCCAGCGTTATGATCAAGGAGGAGGTCAAAGATCCAGATGACTCTTTCATCCACATCCGCACTCCTGGTGTGGTCAAACAGGAGCAGCCAGACGGCGCTAGTTACTGCCAGTCACAGTGTCTCCAGAGCAGCATGAGCTCTCTTCATGGAGGAGGCCACATGTCCTCGCCTATGGGTGTCGGAACAGGACCTGGCTACCACTACAGAGCCAGCGCTTCCTCCACAGTGGGTCCTCAAGACCAGAAGCCTTTTGGCTCTTACTCAAACCTGCCTCTCGTGGGGGAGAGCTGGGCCAGGGGGAACAGGTATGGCGAATCATCTGGGATGCAGAGAAATGATAATGGGATCCCCTCGACTGCAACCATGGCACCTTTTCCTGTCGCCAGCTTCACCAGGTAGGACACAAGGAATGTCTTTATTTACTGCCCTGTCAGTCATGGATTTCTACATGACACACCTGACTTTCTCAGGTCATACCTGTTGCCTTTGCTAGAAAACAAATATGTAGGATAATTACCTCTTTGTCACCTGCTAAGAAGAAAGTTTGAATCAACATGACCCTGTTTTTGGATAAGTTCTTTCAGCACGTGTACTCTTTCTATTTTCGGCAAGCACTTAGGAAGAGGAGCAATTAAAAAATAAAGTATTTTAAGCTAAACTGTAAAGTCAAAAGAAGGAACTGATTATTTCCTCCTTATAAAGAAGTAGTCATTTTGCCTTTTTTCTTTTCACTGTGGCTCCTGGAACCACAAAAAAATAAGCGCAGGTCTCTGTTGAGTGGTCCTGAAATCAAATCGGTTCAGAGTGACGCATCAGGCCACTTCAGCTCCCTGCATTACACGCCATCGAGTGTGCAATTGGGGAAATGAAAGCAGTTGATTCTACCCTGACAGAAAAATAAGTCCTATACAAGAGGAGTGAACAGGTGTTTCTGTGTATTTGTCCGCGACTCTCTTTGTGAAGGAAGAGATAGCACCCTCAGGCCAAGGGGCATCTGGTGCTCATCATCTCCAACAGGCAGACAAAGCAGTGCCAACATTCTTCCAAATCATTTGAATTGCATCACAGTTTTGGAATGAATCAAAGAATTAAAAAGTGGGCTTTATTTAGAAGATTTTTTTCAGAGGAGACAGACAGGGGGAATTTCAAAAATTGGTTGAGGGCTTCTGAGGCCACAAGGAGTCAGGAGGGAATAGGAATACTACTGTGTAAGAATGGGAGACATTGGTTGAGCTGAGATGATGATCATCACTGACTTAAATATAATCCCATTTTGTGTTCTAGGAGTATTGCTGCTCTGATAGTTCTACAAACTGGAGCCCCACTGTTTTTAAGTTTAGTTGCTTAGATAATGAAGAAAGGGAGTGGTTAATTCATGGAGTGAAACAAATACAGGGTTTTAATGTTGGTTGTTCTGTTTTTTCTAAAATTGTGCCCTACATGATTTAAAGACATCCCAGGATTACACAAATCTAATCATCCCACAGGAAATGATTCATCAAGAAAAAGAAATTTGTGCTTTTCTGAGAATGCGCTGTGGTCGGGTTTGATGTATGAAAATTATGAAAGTCATCAATGTGCAACACACTGCAAGTGAAAAGTGTTAAAAGTTCTATCAGATAACTGAACAGGCCGCCTGTCTGACGAGGAAAGGGAGAGGACCTGCTGTTTTTTTATGAGCTACTTAGTAAACAGGGCTTAAATGTGCAGATCATGAGATGGTGTTTGATTAAAGTAGAGGAAAACGTGAGTCAGTTGATTCTTTCGACAGACCTGTTGAGGTGTTTGTTTTAGCCTGCTGCTTTGTAAACACGTGAAAGATGAACATAGGTGTCATCCGCTGTTATCTCCATGCTGTTACACTGACATGCTACTTTGTTGTTATCCAGTTTGAACCATGGAGAGCAAGCGGCTTTGCTCATGACAGTCCTTTGAGAAAAGGAAAAAAAGATAGTGTTTCTGGCTTTTATGTGTTTGCTTATTGTGCAACACATGTTTTATCATTTTGTATCGCACAGTTGTCCCCAGGCTATGTCCTGCTGGATGCACCAACATGGTGTGTGTTGCACACTGTGTGCCTCTGATGCTGACTCTCTGCAGGCTTCAACAGTGCAATGTTAAAGTCTTTACTGTAGGACTTAAAGCTTCTGAGCAGAGTTTTTAGCTGGTTCTGAAAAGACTGAAATAGGAGATTTGTTGTTTCTGTCAAGTTGTTTTTTGCTCACTACCTCTGATTTGAGTCATGCTGTGTAAATTTTTCACATGGAGACATTTTTCGTGAAAAAGTATGCTCTCTTTAATGGAAAAGCTACTTTGCCTATCAGTACAAAGTCTGCAAAGAATCCCCCACATGGTCTGAAGGGGCACCAAATCAACGCACCCAAATGTCCCCTACTGGAGCTTTGGTTATAAATAAAAGCAAAAAAAGAACAGATAAGTTTGTGATGGAAACCAAACCAGCATGCACAATGCTTATTAAAATGTAGTGCCTCTGCTTCATTTTTGGGGAACTTTCTGTGTGCGTTGATTTTGGTGCACCCTGTAGACAAACTGAAACCTCTTTTCTGGTCCTGTTCATATGTAAATTGAGTGTTGTCACGACAAAAATCTCATCCCTTTGTCCTTATACTGTCTGATGCATCTCTCATTGTGACTTTTTGCTGTGCTAAATGTCTAATTTTCTTCACCACGCTTTAAACTGTACAGTCCCTGTGCTCATGGTCTGGTTTTCCTTTTTAGGCCATAAAAGGCATCACTTTTAATTCAGTCTGTTCCAGTACCATTAAGAAACTTCTCACAGCATCGCTAATTAAAATAAAACTCTTTCAGATTGGCTGATTACCAAATACCCCACAAAATGAAATAAGTAAGAGATGACACATGTTTAAAGTTTATTTTTAGCTCAGTGGGGTTACACAACTTGACATTAAATTTAATACTTAGAACTCTGTTTTGAATTAGAAGGATTTAAATGAAATCCAATTATGGAAGTAAGGGGGAAACTATTGGTCATAATTTCATTATCTCATTACCATTTAGGTATTAAAACATCAGAAGGTTGTGGAATAATTGGCTCATGCCAAAAAAGGCTTTAATTAGCCTACAGTAAGATCTAGAATAGAAGTGGCACTGGAACTTAAATCATACTCAAATTTTGTGCTGTCTCAGTTTTCTGACATGGTCGGATGAAGAAGTGAACTGTTTTCTCATTAACACTGAACTGTCGTCCTTCTTCAGGTTTAGCCTAGTCTGCAAAGTGCAGTTTAGGGTTACTGTTGACTCTCACCATGTGGAGTTTGCCACCCCGCTTGCTACCCTGCTTGCTAGCAGTGTGGTGTTGTTGATCTCTGTGAGGCTTCTGGCTGCACTGATGGTCACTGATCTATCTGCTGACAGCACATGTCAGTGATGAAGCTTCAGCTATATTAAAGTGCCAGCTTCTAGTTAAACATATTAAATACCTCTCTCTGCAATTTTAGTGACATATCAGTTGCACTGGTATATAGGACGCAGCAGACTTTCCAGATCAGAGCTGTCCAGACTGTTGTCCAACGGGGACACATCTGATTGTGTGAAAATGCCCAAGAGTCAGTGGCTTCTGCAACATTTTTTTTTTTACCTCAAACAAAAAGTTACAAATGAATGCCTATGTCATAGCTGTTTAATTTTAATCATTTCTTTAAAAAAATGAATCAACAATCAGGTCATGTCAAATGTATTTGTGCTATCATCACAGGTAAACAAAGTTACAGCTCATGTCCTTGAATTGTCTCTTGATACCTGGTGATATATCTTCAGCTCTCAGCACTACAGTATCACAAGCCATGTAAAATGAGCAAAACTTAATCTCAAAGAAATAGAAAGCATTTTTCTTTTTCCTGTTAGTTTTCAGACAATTTTGACCAGTAAATAACACTTTCTGCACCAAATCTTTTTTCTGCTTTGAACAATTTTTATGCATCAGCTGTTGCTTTTTCAGCATCATTTCATAATTCTGATCTAATTATGTGCCTTCTTTCGCAAACTTTGTGTTTTTTCAGCACATTTTCACATCATGATAAATACAGTTGTTTCAACACGCCATCTTTGAGAGTTGTTCTGTTTCTGTTCTATTTAAGTCAGGACTGCAGAATTCAGGGAAGCTTTAGCCTAACCCATATACTATCCACATATAGCTTTATGAGACAGATTGTTGGATTTACGCAAATGTTGTTGGCATGCTTGCACAAAAAACAAATTTCATTTATAGTTTAGAATGTAATTTATTTCTGTGCCATAAATAATGCTTTTTTGGATGGGAGCTGGTGGTTGTTAAAAAAAGCCTTTCGCCATTAGCAGGCCAGACTTTGGACACGCCTGTTGTCAACAATTGAAAAAAGGAAGTGGAACTGTGTTGTATAATCTAAATTTGGCAGTATTGAGTCCAAAACAGTAAAAACAGTACTTTCAGTTTACAAGTAGATAAGACATTAAAGCAAGTTATACCTGTAAGAGAAGTTTGATTTGGTGTGGCTAAAAACTGATTATTGATTGTTCATGCCAGCAGCTGAAAAGTATGATTAGGACAAAGCATGTTTGCTTTTCACATGAAACTGCATGAATCTGTGTGTTTTTTAAATGAAGTCTGCGTGATTCACTGTAATTATACGTAGCCAGCATGGCTTGGCTACGGTACATTGGGCATTAATGTAGTTCATACTGTAATTACTGAAGGAAACTCCACAGCAGCTGTACACAATACAATGCATGACCCACACTAAAATAAGACAGCAAACTGTTTGAGCCGAGAAAAACAGAAATGCTCCTCTACCACGACCATAAAAAGTAAAAGGCTGCTTTGAACATTTCAAGCTGATTCTCTCATGCTGTTGCATTGGATTGCATTATGTTAGGTCCATGTGTGATGTTTGGTGTTCCTCAAAGTATGAATGAAACAGATAAATGACTGGCTGCCTGGATACCATGTGAGTTTCCCTAGCAACCAGCTTGATATACTGTATCCTGTATATTACCAGGCCCACCGCGCTCTTCTATGGGAATTTCTGCACAGTTGGAGCACAGTTTGGCTCAATCACGTTGCTTGGCTCCAGCCCACAGTTATATAACTGATAATCAAATGGACAAATGCTGTTACTTCATGCCCAGAGTGTAATGAGAGCCTACATGTATTCTGTAAAATTCTTTGATTAACATTGTGCTCCATTGTTTTTTTATTTTGCTTTTGATTTATGTGGGGAGGTTTTATTTTGCAACATCACATCTTTTCTTAGACAGGAGATAAAATTGTTATCACAATGCACTACTGTGTTTTCGTCGTGCACTTAACTCTGATTAATTTGGTGTGAAACCTCCTCTGTAAGTATTCTCAGAAACATTTAAGAGGGCTGCAGATTTGATGTTAACTCTTCTCGTTTGCTGTGCTGCATATGTCAGTGTGTGCCAGAGCTGCCGACAGACTATGACCTGTGTTTGTGTGTCTGTATATACACACAGAGATGCTGGAAGGCCACGTGTACAGATCTGCTGTGGAGCCCTGCTGCCTCTTTCTCTTCCCCTCCCCTCTCTTCCTCTCTTTCCCTCTCTTTCTCCCCCTCAGACTGTCATTCAGTCAATTTTTTCTTCTCACCTACTCACCCCTGACGGGCCCATTGGAGCTCTCCATATTTCACTGAGGCATACACAAGCTGTACACACAGAGATGTCATGCGAACACACACATGCTCTTATGTTAGAAGTGTGCTGCTTACTCTGCATGTCAGAGGAGACACTCGTGTTCCCATATGCATACCTCATTTTTTATTCTACACAAACATTATGCATTTTGGCTTTGAGATTATCTGTTTTTGCATCTTTGAACACTTAAACTCCAGCTTACTTTTGCCTTCTGATGAAACGGTTCTGGTTGAATGGACTTAATGCTCCCATTCAAATACATTTTCAGCATATGTAAACTTAGCAGTTATTTACAATGTCAGAACCTGCGCTGTGTGTTGGATTTTCCCTGTGGTGCAATGTCAAACATTTTCGCTCCTAAACTTACAGCAATCTGCATACTTAATCACTTGAGCAACAGGACACTCTCCCAGCAAATTAAACAGGCCACACAAGGTTCTGTGACGATGCAATTCAAGTAAATATTCTAAAGTGGGAGAATACTCTCAGGAGTTCCCATTCAGAAACCAACAACATCATATTTTAAAGAATTTCATGCTGAAAAAATGTGCAAGATAACATTGCCTTCCTCGGGGAAAGGAGCAGCTGAACAAAGGTTTTGGATACTGATCCAAGGGGCCAGAAGAGAGGGGAAGTTCTGCAGCAGAAACATAAACATGAGTTATTGTGATGGATTTTAGAACCAGTGGGGCGTGTTTCATTGATGAGAATTAGCAAGCAAATAATGATGGTGATTATAATGTTAGTTTTTTCTATCTGTCTCTTTGCTCCATAGCACAATTTGACTGGAGCTCTTTGATTCTCTACATTGTTCGTCTTTTACACCATCTTGCATGTGAGAGCACAAGTTAACCTGAGATACCATCAGTGTTGTTACTTCATGTTGTCACTTTATTGCAGTGTTTTTCTTAGCTGTTTCTTGTCTGTTGAAAGTGAAAACACCCGCAGGCACAACGTGGAAAACTCTAGACAGTGAAATCATGACTTGACGTTTGCATCAGCATTAGTGAATACATAATACTAAGAGCCTTGAGCCAACATTATAAATTCACTTTTAGAGTCATTGCCTGATAATTATAGCAATTTCTAGAACTTCAATTTTAAGTAAACAACCTAAAGCAATTGAATAAGACATTTTATAACCCAAATTAGTAATAAAGAGTACTGTTACATTTATAAAGTGCTTTTATATGACGTTTGAACACAATTTAAATAAACTATAGTTTTGTTTTATATATTTAAACCTGCTTGTATGATCTGTATAAAAATATCGCTAATGTGAAATAATTATGACACTCATTGATTTTAATAATCACTCATTCTTAAAAAACATTATAATGATTCCAAAGCTAAATTTAAATATTTAAAAATACATCATGACAGAAATGAATTGCCTTTACTGTTAAATCTTCCTGTCCACTCATTAACCCATCCACGGTGAGATTAGTAGCTTAGCTTGCTTCTCTGCATATGTAGAGTATAATATAGAGTGTACACAGTGAATTTCATCTCCTACTGTCAGTGTCCTCAATAGTCATTTCCCAACCAGGCAGAAAGCAGATAAAACAAGGCAAACTAGGGCAGACTTACGTCTGTTGACTCAGTTTCCTGAACTTGTAATCTCTAAGATTATGCCAACCTCAATCCATGTTGTTTGTTTGAGTTCCTGTTGCTTAATGGGCTTAACCTTTACTGTATGCAAGGCAACACATTGTGTTAAGCTGAATCTTAGTTGTTGAATTACCACTTTTTAATTTTATTTATCAGATGTGATTTTTTTTAGTCACTGTACACCTGTGATGTTTCTGTGGATGAAACACATCCTGACTTACAAAAATAAGTGAAGAGCATATTTTAGCTCTGATCATTAGCCAAGACCTGTTTCCCAATAAGATGTTCTTTTATTGTGACCTTTCTTCCTTGTTTTTACCCTATCTCCCTCTCTCCTCTGGGTCTACTGCACTGAGTCTTTCATGTCAGCTTTGGTTGGGGTCACTGTAGTGCAGAGAGCTGAAGGAGGCCTAGGCTTCTTAGCAGCTGAGGGGTTTATTTTTCAAGGCTGTTTCAGTGGCTGCTGATACGTTTACACCAGTGTCATATCTCAGGAATAACATACCTACGGCCTACGTACCAAGTCACATGATGGATTTCACTTTTAACAGGAAAATTAAGACTTTTTATTCTCTGTTAAACATGGTAAGAAATACATTGTTGTTTAATCAAGAGGCACCCCTAAGAAACTGTCCTGTTGCAAAGCAAATCAAGAGATTTGGGTGTTATGAGGAAAGCTAAGACTTTTTTCTGGTTCCAGTTTGAAAACATACTATTTGTCAACAATGTGTACACAACAGTAGCTCAATTGCCATTAATGTCCAAGGTCCACTTACTAACTTTCTTAACTGGAACTTTCCATCACAACCCATGCCTTCGAAGGCGGGTGTTGTGGTGGTAACAATGCTGTAAAATGACTCAAACAAGAAATTTTTGTTGCATAACAGTTGGTCATATACAGTGTGTCATACTATATTGTTGCTCTTTGGTGTAATCAATTCGGATTGATAACTACCATGAATAACAGACTTATTTGAAATCCCCCCCCCCCCCCCCCCCCAAAAAAAAAAAAAAGAGGTAATTTTATTGATAAAACTTTGTCAAATGTTATTGTTTTTTATGGAAACCAGTTGTATAACAGTTGTCCCACTTTAAACACAAGATTACATGCAGAATCATTCAAATGCTCTGTTTTACCTTTTCATACTAGCTGGCTTTCTAAGATATGAATTAATGAGATCTCTCTAAATGTTGTATCTCCTTTACTCACAACTTTCCTGTATGCAACATGTACACATTGCACCCACTTTGCAATGTGAACAGACAAGCATATGCTCTCAAAAACGCTTCGGTGCACATCATGTGATGGCTGTATGGCTGGGGAAGCTAGCTGGGAGGCAAATTCTTTGTATAGACGACCGATTCTCAGAAGAGAGTATGAGAGCTCCGGCAGGATTCTTTCTGAACCGATCCTTGTCTAATGAATTATGTGATGGCCATCAGCAAAAGGCTTTAAACTTCCTGTTGGAGCATATATGTGCTGACGTCATAAATTCAAGGGCTTACTTATCAGAAACCTAGCTCAGTGTGTAACTAGAAAATGACAAGGTGGAGGAAATAATACAGTCTATCCCAATGACATTCTTGGAGCATGTCCTGCCTCATTTTTATCATCCACCCAATATAAGTGCTAGATAAAGCACAGGTCAGACAGAAGTGGGGTCAAATCCCTTCGTTATTTAAAGGTGTGTTTTATGCTTAACATGAATCAAACTTTCAGAGAATCTGCTCTCATTCTCCTTTGGAGCCAGGTGCACCTGCAGGCCGACGTGTCACTGTTAACATGGGAAATTTCAGCCTTGTTTATGTAGATCAAGAGCTAGGGTCTTGACCTACATTCAGGACACAACGACTGTAACACAGAGAGGCGAAGTAAACTCTTATTATCCCACCTGATCCCACGACATCTTAAAGACAAAACAACAGCAAAAACTCTGCTACATCTACAGAAAACCCCAAAGAAAGTGAAAAGCAGTCATACTGTAGAACCAACAACATCAAATCAAAACAGTATCTATAGGTGACTGAAACTTGCATATGCTTGAAACCAGGCAACACACTTCAGGGTTTTCCCCAGGAAACTGGTTAGTGGGGGTGGTGGGCTGTGCCCCCGCCACAAACACCAAAATAACAATGAAAACGCTTGTTTTTGTCTGCATTTGTCTCTTACATGCATAAAATAACACCAACCACTTGAGCATGCATTCAGGTTACAAGCAAAGAAAACAAATAGATTCTCAAGACAGAATCAGATCCACTGACAGTGGCGATAATAACGCTGCAGAGGAATTTCATACATGCTGATGTAAAGGCTCACATAGATCTGATGACTGCGAATGCCAGAGCACATGACTCATACCATTTTCATACCAGTCACACCATGCAGTGACCCCATGTGCCCTGTATAGAAGGATCTGCATGTCTGATCTCCATGCACGGTCATTATACACACAGCTTGGCTTTGTGATATAGGCCCATCTTTGGAAAAAATACATAGGACTCATAAAAAGGTCCGCATTTGCTTCTTATATCTGCCTCTAATGCACTGCAGGAACCTGCCTCTGGGGATAGGTCATTCAGTTTCTAGTTGAATCTTGTGAAGAGTATGCCATTAATAAAAGCATAAATGTTTCTACCTGGTGTATTTGCATTGTCCTACCAATAACGTACATTCTCAAAGTGCATTTAGAAAACTTCAATAGGAGGAAACTCTTTGTTGCCAGGATGCTTTTTACCTCTTTTTTTCTCTGAAGGATAGATGGTTCTCTATTATTTTTCTGTTTTAAGTGCATGCAGAAAAAAACCCTCATAAATCTGAACAAATTTGGTCATTCTGCCGTATTTCAGAGACAAACAGAAGTCTCCTGCAAGGAAACTGAAAAGAGACTTTGTAAGTGCAGGGTTTTACCGCAAGTTATGTTAATTCTGTGATGTGCCACAACTTGTTTTCTGATCGATGAATCAAGTTAGTGGAATTTCCTGCCTTCGCTGCTTCGCAGTGAGAGTCTGCTACAGTAAGAAACCCTCAGAGGGTTTGGGCACCATGCTGTCTGTCTTTTAGTACCTGTTTATTGTTGCTTTTTGTGCTTGTTCCCATTGCTTCTTCTTTAATTCTCTGTTATCCCTCTTTCTGTAAGCAGTATGTAGGGGAGTACCCTAAATCTGTAGGAGAAATAGAGCGATACTCCTTGTCCATATGTGCATTTGCTTTTAAGTGTTCCTGGTTGAATTTAAGAATCTGAGTTCGTAGCCAAGCTCCAAGATTTACTACAAGTCTATCTTTCCACAAAAAGAGGAACATCTTTAAGAGAGTTTAGTTTGTCACTCACTTCAGTCTCAACCAA
The DNA here is from genome assembly GCF_033239565.1 of Halichoeres trimaculatus. Classification (NCBI taxonomy): domain Eukaryota; kingdom Metazoa; phylum Chordata; class Actinopteri; order Labriformes; family Labridae; genus Halichoeres; species Halichoeres trimaculatus. Next base: position 13,139,348 of record NW_027437184.1, on the reverse strand, counting down.
AGGACCTCCAAAGTGGGATGAATACTTTATCCCTTTACTGGGTTACTTTTCATGAAACAAGGCTCAGGGTTTATGTCTACCTGATAAGACTCAGCAGGGTGGCAGAGTAACTAGGGAGATGTTCAGCAGGAGGCCAAGGGTTCAGAACCCTAATACATGAGCAACATGTTTAAATCTTTTTTTCCTAAAGCACTGGTACTTTGGCTGCTTCTGATGTTAAAGATCACAGGCATTGCATTACTTGAAGCATGGGGATTATATGTCATATGCTTGAACGGACTTTTAGAAGGTAAAAAAATACTTCAAACCAGTAGAAAATTAGCTCCATTTTTTATAATCCAGCCAATACAGTATGTGGCTTGACAATGTCAGATGGGATTTTTTAGTGTGGCTAGTGTTAACAGAGATAGCACCACCACTGATCAATTCTCGTCCTCCATCAGAGCACTGCCAAACTGTAGTATAATAGAGTTAGGGTAAATCCCGTCTTAAAGGAAATTTGTCTTAAAGGAAAAAATGTGAAGATTCTTGAGAACAGAGTTTTACATTTTTTAAGCACATCCAGGTTTTAGGATAAGGTTTAGGAGGGTTTGTAAAACAACAAAATGAGCATTCTAGACAGAAAAATCCCAATCCCAATTACTCAATCAACTTTCTTACATAATGAGTTAGAAAAGTTGTATATTTTGTCCTCATTGCGTACAAAAATGGTGACACGTTGGAGAAATCCTGCAGTGTAGTGGTATGTTTTGACTTCAGATGAAGCCACAAACATCATTCTGAGAAGTCCTCACAAGGTTACCTCAGGGATGAGCCATCTATTTATTCTTCGCCTGTTAAACATTTTTTTAGCTCCTTTAAGAGCGCTGTCAGCTGGTGCAAACTGACACTCAGCCTTGAGGACTAAGGCTATGGATGATGTCTTTTTTCTGTTGTAAATGCTAATGGCATGCAAGCAGGTGAAATGGTTGGTACACACATAGGCAGAATAATAAATGGCACTGAGAGATTTACAAGTGTGTTAAATAATCATGCACATCTTTAATTTTTTTATTGTCTTAGCATGTGTGAATATGCAGCCTTTAACACACACAGATAACACTTTCTGTATTTGTTTGCAGACCTGATTGCTACCCGTGTTCAGCCTGCTAGGTTATAGGTCTACACCCAACAAACGCAGAGGACCTTGTGCCACAGAGCGGTCAATAATTTACCTGACCAAGGTTACTGTACATGTGGAGGCAAACATTCAACCCATGAAGCTGTTGTTGTGTAATCTTATGATCTGCAGCAGCTGGTTTGAGGAAAAACTTGAAAATGGCCTCATTTTGTCACAGTCAAAGTACATCTGATGAGATTTGGTGTGGAGACCTGGGTTGTTCTAGGTGACCCACTTCATGTTGTGTGTTTGCTGAGCTAATGTTTTGTGCTGAAATTAAGATCCATCCAAAGACTAAAATACATTACTATTAAAAGTCTTTGATGGGGTCTGTTAAGCTTATAGCTCCCTGCACTGGTTAGTAAAATTGTAAAAGTTTTAAGAAGTTCTGCCACAGTGTTTTAATACTGAAAACATGGCTTCATTCAACGTAAAAATGTTGGTTTCTTTTAAAGAGGAGAAACACAATTTTAATAGAGAATTGAGGATTTCGTGTAACCTATTCTTAATTTCAACAATAATAGACAGCTAATTCTCCATATCTTTTAAAAACCACTGCACAGGCTGATCAGTTGTTTTGATGGACATGCAGGCTACATTTTGGTTTCCAAAGTCAACACTGGGGAGCAATTTGAATGTTGTGGTTCAGTGAATAAGAAAGCACTTTCTCATTTTCTCCAGCGTTTAATGTACCATGCTCTCCAAGTCACTGTACATCTTGTCCAACTTAGCACAATGCCATAAACTCTTTAAAACTGAAAAAGAGAGTTAAACAAAAGAAACAGAAGACATGAAAAAATGAAACTGGGTTTGGCTTACTGATTGAAGAAAGGGACTCTAAATGTATTTGAAGTGGATGTAGCTGCAGTGGAAGCTTAGCGTTTGCAGGGGGAGAAGCACTTGAGTTGTTTGGGTGTGTGGTGTCTTAGTGGTCCTGTATGCATTCGTATCAACACCGCCTTAGGTAAAAACAGGCGTAGACTGTGTTTATCATCCAGACAGAGCAAGCAGCTGTGTGACAGGCTGGTGGGTAACAGTGTTTATCACTGAACCTTGTCTGTACAGTACAGGACACATGAGGTTAAGTGCAGAGACGATACCGTGCTAGATTTTGTATCTTTCTCTGTCTGTTGAGTCCTCTCTCGTTCCCTCTTTCATTGCCAGAGTCTGAGTCAGCAAAGCTTTGGCTGAGTCCAATAAAAACAGAAAAATGTTGACAATTTTTGGAGTTCTTTTGGACAATGAAACATTTTGGTTGAATAACTGCAGTGAGAGATGTTCTTTTATGTGGAGAGCCATCAGTTCCTGCATTGACTAAAGTGAAAGTGAACCAACCCCTGTCCTTACTTGTGTCGTTCACATGTTTCTCAATATTGACCCACCTTTCAGTCACCATGCCGTCACTCCTTTTTTTAACAGAAGCCCCTCTGTGTCTGGAGCTTGTCTATTTTCATCAATGCTAGTGCTAAGGCCAGCTACTATTTTTAAAATCGCTTTAGCTTGTGGTGATAATATGTTGCTGGGACTTACGCTGTGCCTGTTTTTGCCACGCCAGAGCAATGTTAGAAATAGACCTGTGGGCTGGAAGAAGCAATGTGTCAGCCAGATTATTTTTATTGCTTATTTATTGACACAGGTTGGCCATAATTCAAATGTGTGGAAAACGCTGGTGGCTTCCAAAGCGTGTGATCTTCTTAGTTGTTGTCAGGGCTCAGGTTGCTGCTAATACTGAACACAGAGTGTCTGAGGTCAGTATTGATGGCCAACATTAAATTTGAGAGAAGAAGACCAACACCTTCACACTGCAAGAGAAACCATCTTAGTGAGGAAAATCCCTAAACACAATTTTGGCTAGAATACTAAATATCAAGTTTTGCAGTTTGGATTGACCAAAAGTTTATCCTTAGACCATTTTTGATGTAAATGTAGTGTTAGTACCAGCCCAAAACAGGCAAGTATTTATAGATCTACTAAAATATGCTCACAACTTCAAGGTGCGATTAACATGGTCCTGGTGTAAACATCCATTTTACCTTTGAGATGCATTTCATTATCAGGAAGTTTGGATACTAAGTTTGATACATGTTGCATATTTTAAGTTGTTCTTGTTGTTTTGCATTTAATAAAATATTAATTAATTTCAATAATATTATCATCGAAATGACATCCATTATTATATGTACATTATTTTTTGAAGAATTTGTCCAAGTGGTTCAAACTCATCTCATCAATCCTGAGGTGAACTTTGTAAACATGGTTAAAAATAAAGCTGCCATATGATGGCATGCTAGCGCTAGTGAGTCTGACTAGAAATAAAAATGAGTTGTTAGTTAATCCTGTTATTGTTTTTTTGACATTTGTAAACCATTTTTTTAGGATTTGTGCTGGCCTGTGTTAAAAGACTATTTGGCTAAAAGTCAACATTTTTCTGCTCCAAGTTGTCGCAAATTATTTTCGGATTAAGGCCTCTTGTGCAAGAGTTGCATACCTGCCACGTTTTACACACTAACTCTGGGTTTGTAGAAACGGAGTGATTAACAGAAGTGTACAAACACCCACCCACGCACCTTACCCTCTTCCTTCCCTCAAGACTCTGTCCTCTGTCTCTGATGTTTCCTACATAGACTTCACAAGTCTTTTTTGCTTCTTGGAGTATCTCTGCTTCAATGCCTTTATCCTCTTTGTCTTTCTTCACTCAACCAAGGCAGTGTACCGTTCATTTTTCATGGCTAAATGCCAAGAGGAGTAGAGAGTAGTGCTTGTGTCCTTGCTTGTAGTCATCAGTAATGAAATGGTAAATACAATAGCATGTTGAGGGGCTGATGATCAACAGGAGATAAAAACAGCTTTGAAAAAAGAGTTTTTTTCTCTGTGAGAGGAATCATTCACCAATTATTTTTGTCCAGCATGCTAAACAGGTTCACAGATTGCTGGAGGTACATCAGCCACATTACATTAACTACAAAAGTGTAAGGTATGGCTATTATACCCTTTCCATCCTTAGTCTTTTATCCATTAAATTTCAAGTGACAAGAAGTAACAAATCAGGCCTGTAAGTGAGAGTTTGATTTTGGAGGAATTAAAAGTAGCACACAGGGTAAAATAGGATTTTAGGTCAGATACTAAATGTAAATCTGGTTTCAAAATACCCTAATTTCCTCGTTGCTATGTCTCTATTTTGAGTACGACTTAAAGTTTATATGTTTCTGTTGTTGATATTTTGTAGCAGAAGAGACTCCAGTGTGAATGATTTGAATACTGGTAAAAATATACTGTGCTAGTTTTAAATAATGTCACACCAGTGCAGCAGAAAGATCCACAACATTACAACTCTATTCCTAGATCTATTGTCAGCTCTAAACCCAAACTCCACCTTTAATTCTGGCCCTGGTTTCTCAGACACACTGATTCAAGTTACTTGATTTCAAAGGGGCAACAGAGCGTTAACTCTCTGAGTCTTTTAATATCTGTCTCTTTTTCAGCCTCTTGCTTTCTCTCTTTTGAGAAGGGTATCCTGGTTTGGACTGCTGCCAAGAAAGCATTGCCTGGTGCTGTGAAACCCTGGCACATCTCAGGCATCCAGCAGCTAAATTGGCGCTTGCTTCCCAGATAGTTGGTGTCCCTGAAGGACCCCTATCCCCCTAAAGTTTTAAAGAAAAAGAATCGATTTGGTGGCCATTTTTAAAGAGTTGTTCATGAAAGCTACATGTTTATGGATAAAGAGAGGTTCCCATCTAGATACTTGGACCAATGCATTAGATAGTACCTGAGCACTGAGAGAGAAGTTAAGTTTCTTTTAGAAGCACTCTTCTTCCTGTTTTGTTTGAATATGTCGTAGGAATAGCTTCTTTTCCTCTTTTTTAAATTTTCATTTTGATGTCTGGTTTCATGAAGTACTTGTCAGTAGTAACCCTCAAGGGAGTCTGGTCAGCTCAGTCTCTTTATTGAGAAACCACCAGGACTGGCATGAAAGCTAGGCTATAAACCACAGTACACGGGGTCAGTTGTTCCACAAATTTAGAAAGGCAGTTTGTTTGTAGCTCTATTTTTTTGACAAAAGACTTACACATTTCTTTCTCTTCAATGATCAGTAAGTGAAGGACACACTTTTCTTAAGATTAGCTAGATTATGTATTAAAATTGAGCCTGTCTGCAGCAGTAGCTGATTCTCTGCAGGTTTTGTCAATAAAGGGACCAAGCTAACAGAGATCTCCTCTGACACAACCTTCCGTCGAGCATCTCACACACCTTACTATCCTTTCAAAAACAACCAGGGAATGTGTCATGAGAAACTTCTGATTGCTAACATCTAGTTAGTTTTGATTGATATTTATGCTCTTTACTGGCACCACCTTATTGTCATTTGGTATTGTATACTACATGTAACTTCAGTTCTTCCCTGTTCTGAGAAAGTACATTTTGGTAGCTATAAATGAAACATACATCTGTATCAGATTTCAATACTTTCAATCTTTTTCTTTCCATCACATCTGTTTCCATATATTCATCTGTTTCCAGCAAATATTTACAGAGAAATTCTGGTCTCTTTGCTTCATTCCTTAAGGCCTCAATTGTCGACATGTTGCCCTATTTACTGATTGGTCGTCTCTGATTACAGTGAATCTGGTCACAGATAATGCAAAGCTCTCCCATACCTGTTTTTATGTCTCTGTTCTCAGGCATGGAGGCCCGCCAGCAGTGTTGTGTAACATCTATAAGGTTGTATCCTAAGTAGACTCAGGCCGCTTTTTGGAGGTCAGGGAGTTGGCTCGTCAAACTTGAGTGCAACGTACGGAACTATGATGTAGTCGCATTGAGTCACTGGTAGCAGCTGTAACCGCTGTGTGCACACTGGTGATTGGCAGTTAAGAGTTTACCTTCTAATGATCTTCTAGCTCCTTTCAGAGACAAGTAATTGCTTGTTCAGTTTTATTCTCAGATCACTTTTCTGAGTAGGCTCTTTGGACATCTTGTGAAGCAGAGCCTGCAGCTGTTTATTTGAGTTTAAGCTTTCAGCAGCAGGAGCGACTGTAGACACGGTGTTGTTGAGTCAATAAAACAAATGAGGAGACTTAAACATGCACATTTTCTTTCCCAGAGCTTTTCTGCCTCATTACTGTCAGCTGTGTAATCTCACTGCTTGATAACGTCTGAATACTCAGCACTAAATGTGAAAATAACCATACTGAAGGGATAGGTAATCTTATTTTACATTCTCCACATATGCGTGTTTCCTCCTCATCTGGTCAACTGTTCTGTAAAGTATGAATGATAGCTTTACAGTACAACACGGTGTATGGGTTGTAAAAGGGTTGTGTTAATAGACAACAATGATAGCCATAGGAAGCTCTTCGAGACTCTCTATTACACTCAGGACTTAGGGAACTCTGGTTGGTGGGCGATGCAAACTGCAACTGATAAATGATTCAGCCATGAGATACTGTTATAGCTAAGTCCCAAGAGCAGTAGGTCTCTGAATTTGTTGTTCAAGCTGACCTCAATGTCTTGTGATCACATTTTTAATATTTCTGGAATCTCAAAGAACCAGATAAAAAAGATAAATAAATAGAAAACTGTCCTTTTACATTTTTTTATGTGTTCTTTTTGTGGGTTTTTGCCTGGTTGTCTATCAGCTTGAATTAATCGATTCATTAAAAGTCTGAGCACTGCTGACTAAGCCCTTATTCCACCTCTCATGCTGCATTTTAAATAATGTAAAAGCTACTGACAGCTGCTTGAAGTTCTGTCATGGCATACACAACAACGTCAGGTAACTTGATTTGCAAACTGAACCATGCAGACTGAAGCAAAGCTTTGAAGCTCTGAGACCACTGATTGCAATATTCAACAACAAACAGTAAAGCTGAGCAGACTCATATCATTTTGTGTTATAGTTTGTTATTATTGTATGGATGTTTTGTCTTTCAGCTGGATCCTTGGACTTGTGTGGGAAACTGCAGCTCTTTACATTGATTCATAAAACCTTTCTACAGTTGTGCTCTCATAAAACAAAAGCTGCTCAACCAAAGTGAGGGGTTATTTAATTATTTTTGAATGAGACTAAGGGATGAACTTTGGCAGAGTTGTTGGAGGAACTTTATGAAACAGTTCAGAGGAAAGAGGAAGGAAGAAGGATCAAGGAACGGTAACTTCAAGGGGTGAGTGTGCTGAAGGTTGCTCTGCCCTCCACCCTGCCTGCTCAGCCACTATGTAAACCAGGACGAGATATTACGAGATGCAAAGGGGATCGAGTGGTTTAAACGATTTATTTCAGGCCTTGGAGCTGCATGACATCAAATCCAGAAGGCCTAGCTCTTTCCCACTCACATGGCAAAGCCATGCTGCATTTTCAGTGAAATGCAAGTCCTAAAAAGCATTCTAACCATGAGTATGATTTGTATAATCATGTATACTGTATATATAATCATATATGTGCACATATATAAATACATATAGATATAGTTGCCCAGCCAGTGGTCACATTTTGCTGGCTGTCTTTTCTGGCTCTTGCACAGACAGATTCTTTCTTGTTCCCTCTTCCCAGTCTTGGAAAGGAGAAAAAAGAGGGGAGGAAAAGGAGGAGGGGAAGGAGGTGGAGTCCGACAGGCTCTACTGTAAATAGGCTGTAATCCAGCTGGGCCAATGTCTGTCTCTATATGTGTCTCTGGCTGCAGATTTCTTCTTAACCCTTTTTCTCTTTCTCTTTTAACTTCGTTCTTTCTTTCTTCATTTTTGTTTCTGTTTTCTTTTTTTACAGTCCTTCTTTAATTGTTTGTTTGCAGGTACAGGGTCATTTCTTCACTTGTTACTGTACCAGGCTTTGTGTTTTTTCTGTTTCCTCAGTAGGTCACAGTCAGCGTGTTTGTTATTGTTCTAAAGCTGCAGACCTGCTCGCCTAATGCTGAAATTCCTGACAGGCTTCCTCTGTGCAAGAATTAGGTCACTTGTTTCTTCTCTCGAGGACGACTACTGTTGACCTTTAAAACATTAGTTTGTGTCATTTACGGTGTTGGTTTTTGCCAAGGTTTAAACAAACAGTTACAGTTATCGTGTTATGGAAATATTTGTAAATTGGAAGAGTAATTTTAAACTTGTTTAATGGAGTCAGACTGATTAATTGTTTGGGCCTGCTCTAAATGTCAGCATATCAACTTCAAAACAGTTACTGGCTAGTTTTTCTCTAAACTTAAAAGGAGTCATGTGCTGACTTTTGTAACGTAACGCAGTTTGTTTACTTTTGGTTTGTGTTGACTTTTGCGCTCCCTGTGGCCAAAGTAGAGACTTTTTTTTTTCTCTTTGCTGATTTTGTCCTGTACATTTGCAGTATTTTTTTTACAACAAATAAAGCCTTGACTCATTCTTCCTACATCAGTCACTAAATACTGATACTCGCACCAGCCATTGAAAAAAACAAAAAACAAAAAACAATATCAGTTGGCCACTATTACTTCAGACCAATGAAAAGCCCTAAAAGAAAGATTCACCATTATAAACAAACAAATATGAAGAATACTCTAGAATTGGTTTTTGAATGCATTTTTGTTTTTAGTAACTTTTAAAGCCCCGTTTACACAACGTTTCATCCCAGAATGCTAAAACACAGTGAAAATGCAGTGCAAAAAATCTGCATTTACATGGAAACACCGAGTGACTGAAAACGCTGTAGTAAGCATGCCAGGCCTGTAGTTGGCGCTATGAATGTCTTGTCCAGAAACCACTTTTGGGAGATCCCCACTGAGGTACAGTTGACCGGATCGTCTAGTGTATTGGCGAATACTGCGGAAGTAGCGCAATAGATGCACACTTTGTTGAAAGACAGTCAGCAGATTGAGCAGCATAAGCACAACGTGGTAGTTTGCGACGATTGTAAGGACGGTACTGTTGTATGCACTTGCGTGAAGCAGACCGGGACGTCAGCATTTCCACTGAAAACGTCAGCTTACTGTTTGCACGGCAACAGTGTTGGCACAGTTTCAGAAAAATTCCACTCTGGAGGCCGTTTTCAAAAGCTTGCGTTTTAGGTCGACTAAAATGCCGTTTACGTGTTAACCCGGGGCCGGAACGCGACAAAACTTTTGCCTTTCACCCTAAAACCATTGTTGTGTAAACAGCCCCTAGGTCAAAGAGTTAAAAAGCTTACCAAAAAATATATATATTTGCATACCTAAGAATGCATATGGCTCTAACCACATCTCCTCAGCTTTGCTTTACTTTTAAAGTTTGAAATCTAATGCCTGCTGTCCTCCACATTTCCCTCCCCACTTGTACATCAGCCTTTTAACTGTTAATTACAGCTGACACTCTCCTTTTTTTCCTATCTCTGCTCTCTGCTGTGCGTCTTTTGCCTTCTCTCTCTTTTTCTGAGCTCCCACACTGCTGTTCCTTCTTTTTTTCATTTACTCCACCTCCATAAACTGTTTGTCAGAATACATTAGCCTTCTGTCAGCTCTATGCTTATAGTTTTAGCCAATAACATGTTATTACAAGGTCAAATGGGTACAGTCATTTTGTGAAAAATCAAAACAGGTTGGTGGAGAAAGCAATTACTTTGAAGGTTGGTAAGTTTGAAGTGTTGTTTATGTAACAGTTGGGGAGCATTTGAAACCAATAAACCTTATATAAGATAAATAATGTACACTAACGCTTTTTGTATTAATATGTAATTTAACACTCAATCAAAGCCACGATTCTCAGTTTTTATTGTCAACCATCATCATGTCAGTGTCTCTAAGCAGTGCATCACACATTTAAATAAATGTTTGAAATGTGAAATAGTCACAATCTGGTAGGCAGGGGGCAGAGAGTGGCATTAAGACGGGCTGTTTTTCTTGCAGGCTGCTGCTGGTGCAAAACATAACACAACAATGTGAGTGAAAGAGCTCTGCTGCACTTAGTCATGCTGTTCTCTCAGTGCTGTTGCTATGGAGCCGAACTATGAGGTCAAGTTTTTCACTATTTTAATCTGAAACCTGATGCATTTGGAGCTGAACAGAGCATTTTGCCATTTGCAGTGACAGGCTGATGGTTAAATTCTTCCTCATTCTGAAGAAGAGTTAGCCATCTGATCAAGAATGGTCACTGAAATCACTCACTCATGGTCAATGATGCATGAAGAATCAGTGAATGAAGTTTACTGTAATTTTGTGTATTACTTGGAAAAGCTTGAACAAATGAAGATCAGCATGCTATTTTCTTTAGGTCAGGTTATACAGATTCATTTTCATGTATTAACTCACTACTTGCATCCATATTTTTAATCCATTACATTGAATCCAAAATGCTCCTCTCATTACCTCCCAGGCAGCTTGTTGTCTGGGTTATTAGTTATATAAACAATGACTGATAGTTCACTTCATTTTGATTCATGAATGAGAACAGCTCCAGATAAAAAGGAAAGATTTTTAAAAAGTAGGCAATGGCATCAGTCCTTCTTATAAGATCTTGTTGAAATAAATTTTATTCAAGAGAATGAGATGGAAGCTCACAAGAGCTGATATCTTTGAGGGTACTTCATATTATGTGTTTTACGTTCAAGTTCTACCCATATGCAAATGCACTTTGGCTATAGTAGTTCCTTTCAGAGATGTACTTTTTTTAAATGCTGTCTTTAAACATAGTAGATTATGTTGTAGTGCTGCATAAAATTACAACACACTGACATTACTTTAATTTTTTCTTTGATATATTCTGCAATATGAAAAGAAATAACCGCAGATTGCTGCTGTTTAAATATATAACAACATTTAACCTTTACAGAACATTTGACCAACATAATTTATTTGTGATTTATCTATATGTCTGTTACTATCCTTAGAATATCCAGCTGTCCTTGTGTAACATGACTCATGCAAGTCAATCGAATGAGGAGCTAAAATTGGAACCACTCAATTTGCACTGGTTAATCTAATGATACTTTATGATTTGCTTTAGCTTCATCAAGATGCTTAAAAATGGTGTGAAAGTGACTATCATACCCAAGCTTCATCTCAAAAAGTTAATGTACTTGTGTTTGGTGAAAATCACTGCATATTTTTGTGTATTGTGATCAGGATTGTAGCCAGGATTGGAGCAGATTTAGATCATGAAAGTAAACCAGAACATATTAGAGAAAGGTTGTCCAGAGTTCAGTTGCTGTAAGCTGTTTGTTTAAGTTGAAGCTCTGTCACTAAATTGGAATTTGGAATCTGGACATCTACCAACTTTTGGTGTTCTCGGTTGTGTTGGAACAGTTCACTGAGGTCTTGGTGCCTGCTAAACAAATCACTTTGGCTTTCCATAGGTGACGCCTTTGATTTCCTTTTTGAGCAAGAACATTAGCGTCTGCCAAGTAATGCATGCGGAGAGGTTTCTTATCTGTAGGCTGCCATATGTGAGGAAAAGAAGACGGCAGCTTCACTTTGGGCTAAAACAACAGAAGTAAATCACAGACTTTTATTAAAACAGTTTCTTTTAGTCCATGATGATTCCATTATAAAATATATCTTTAAAGGATTATGACGTTTTTTAAAGTTGAAAAGCACTTTGAGCTATGCCCTGATGTGAAATATTAATGATTGACTGTGTGAATGAGATGTTGACCCGCTTTTAACAGGACTGAGGAATGATATGACACATATGAACCCATACTTATCATTTGCTCTCTAAATGTGGTTTAAAACAGCTGATATGAAAAGAGTCAATGATGTTTTCGCTCATGTAATAAAAACAAACAAACACACCCATATCCCATATATATGAATATACATAAAAACACACACACATAGATTCCAAGGATCAAATAGACTAACAAGTAACGGAAAACATGGAAACATCATAGGAGCACTTCATGCGAGATGAGCACCATGACCATGTCTAGTCCGTTTCATGGTGTTAGCATATGGTACACGTTAGCCATTTGTCTATTTAACTGCTAAGCAGCTACTTTGTAATGCATTTCAATAGTATAGTTTCATCCCAGAAAACATCCCATACCAGTGATTAACTTCATTTTTCTAATATCAGTTAATAAATTACAGTTTGGAAGAAAAGGATTATTTTACCGTCTCTGTCTTAATGTAATAGAAGACTGTAGTGGGAGGTCCAGGGCAATGCGTGTGATGCTAACTGTTAGCTGTTGATTGGCAAAAGCTGAGGATTTTCAAGTATGTTGATATACTTAGGCTCAGTAACCATTCAGTTATTAGCTGTTGTTTTGAGTTGCCCAAACTATTAGTTTGTTTTCAGTTATAAATGAAATTGAGCTGCTGAGTGGTTAGCTTCATGGTTACCTTCATGGTTAGCTTCATTAGTCACCTTCAGTCTATCCAGTTTGGCACTTTCAACTGAGAATTAGGGTTTCAAAGCAACATTTGACCTCCTTATTGTCACTGTTAACATCACAAAAAAAGCTCCTATTTGACTTTGATGAGCATTTGAATAGACTACATGAGTATGAAGCCAGGTCACTGATTTTGGCTAGCTGTAACAAGATTGTCACAGACAAAAAGGAAATAAGTGAGTTTATATGTGTATTTTTATGAGGTAAAATAGTACACACAGTTTTTATCTACCCCATGTCTGTTTTCCTCCTTTTGGAGTCTTTTTCTTTATTGTGGCTGCTCCATTAATGTTGTGAAAAATGTCACTAATGATTTTGTTTACTTCCACTAAATCAATGCGGTGGATGCTATTTTCACTGCTGAATGGTCAAGGCTGGCTGGAGTAGACCTGTGTAAAGACTGTGTATTGCTAATATTTCCTCCTTGAATCATTCTGAACAATCTTAAACCTCTGGTTACATTTATTTCAGCTCCCTTCGATAGTAATTGCTCCAAAAAGCTCCCTGATATTTGCTTTTCAAGCAAGAGCTGACCTTTTGTAGTGTTATACCAAATTAATGGTGTTTCATGTGTGTTCCGGCCAACATGAGCTATTTTAAGTGCTGTTGACAGAGGCGGATATAATTTTCCTCATCCTTGCTGTGAATTTGTTGTTGATGCTTTATCTGTACTTGTTTGGATTACAATAAGGCCAACTCAACCCCCTCTCAGGGCTCTTATTAAGCTCTCCATCCCTCTACTAATTTTTATGTCAGTCATTGAGTTCACCTGAGTGAAATCTAGCATTTGGTGGGGTTCAAAGGTCAGCACTGATGGGATTGTTAAATAAGGTACCGCTGATGAAAACTCAGGTTGTGAATCTCAACTTTTTTTAGGTTTGTATTTTATCCAACTCTCCTTGTTTCTCCTCTAACTCACCTCTTTTCCTTAATGTCACCTGAGGGAGAACAGATAGCTTCATATAGTGACATTTAGTGCATGTCTCCGGGTTAATGATTGGCTCCTTTTATTCCTTGCATGTGTGTCTCCCTGCATGCGTGCATAGGTGTGTCTCATGCGTTAGTGTGATACAATGAGAGGGCGACCCTATGTGCATTAAAACTAGGACAGCCAAATAAAAGCAGTGTTGTACCCTCGTGGACTCAGGGTTAAAGTCTGCTAGTTGTCTCTGATATCACCCAATGAAGTATGTCAGGGGAGTGAAGTTGTGCCAGAAGAGGCAAAGGGCAGCTTGGACTACTATTAAAATTCATGAAAATTGCAAATATTTTGCAAAGTATTCATAAGGTGTCTCAGTCTGTATGCATGGTGTTCCCTTTGTCCCTCAAACATATTCTCTTATTATGTTTCTCACTATCTCTGTAGACTACAATGGGATGGGACCACTGTTTTGTTATCAGTCCAACTTCTGTCAGGCTTGTAAAATTAAAATAAATACTTTCTTAAAGAAATGTCCTACGTGTTGTCACTAATGCTTGCTCTGTACTGTTCTCCTGGGGCTCTTTGCTGCTGCTCTCCCTGCCTTGGCTTTTCATGTCTGCACAAGAAGAGGGGGAAGGTGGCTTGTCAGGCTTTAACGAGAGTGGTCCTGAATGAATTCAAATCAATGCTTCATTGCTACACCGGTGTGGTCTGTAACCATAGTGCTTTATCCAGAGGCTTTTCCCAGTTTTCACATTCAGAAAATATACTCTACTGTTATTTGTGATGCAGTTGCCTGCTGGCAGAAATCTGATTTTAAAAGCTAGTTTTTTTAATTTGAAATGTGCCAATCAGAAGCACGAGAAGTTGTGTTATTTTCCATCATAGCAGCAGCAGTGAAACGTTGTTTTAGATAAAAGGGACAAAAAAGCCTGCTTTGAAAGCAAACAAAAAGACACTCTACTTTAAATTCTCAATTACATCCTGATAGCCACTTAAGTGCTGTCAGCCTTAGTTAAAGACACAACAAATGAAGCTGAGGAAGTGTTTGTTTGGATCAAGATGACATTGTCTCTGATGTACTTAGGGGTGTAATGGTACACAAAAATCAGGGTTCAGTACGTACCTTGGTTTTGGGGTCACGGTTCGTTACATTTTCGGTACAGTATGGAACAACGCAAAACCATTTGCTTGTTTAGCATGTTTATTAAACCAAAAATTTGCCATTATGCAGCGAGGGCGGAGGCTCTTCAAGCTCCGGTTGGTCGTTAGCAGCAGCCATGATGCACAATTCAGACACAAGCTCCTGTGGCTACGGAAGCTGTTTGATATAGGGCTGCAACTAACGTTTATTTTTAAAGTCAACTTATCTATCAATTACTTTTTCGTTTAGTCGACTAATCACGGTTATTTTCTGTTTCAACCTAATTTGGCCTTTAAAATGTGCAGACCTTTATAATTCAACCTGTGTGTTGCATTTTCACTGCATCTACCCTGATTGGACAGCACTGTGTCATGTTTGTTTGTTTATCTTTGTTTCATTCATGATGACATAAAAATATAAGTACAATACAAAAAAATAAATAAATCTCAAAATGAATGAAGCAGGTAACAGGGAAATTAATGTTGTAAGCTGTGTTGGACAGACCGCTTATTCGTGACTTTGGGTTTGTTTTTTTAATGTTTATTTGCTTATTAGGGCTTGCTTTGCTCTCTGTATGATCCCGCCTGACTCCCTCCCAGCTCTCCATGACAACGCATTTAGTTTCGTTTCTCTACATGCGCTATTTCGCTGATGCGCAATCCGCCCCTTCTCCTCCCCGCTGAGTGTGACCGGTACAGTGTGAGCTTGAGAGTGAGAGCTCCATCAGATAAATGTCCTCTCTTTTCAAAAGTTAGGGGAGTTTGACACTAGTTTGTGACTCAGATCCTGAAAAACTGTCTGTAACAGAGAGTGAAGGAGATTCTCTAAATCACGTTATCAGACGCTAAACTCCGGGAGCTGTCAGGCTGTCCAAGCCGGAGATGCAGAGCCTCCTCAGCGCACAGCGCTCTCTGGGAGTGGAGATTTTTCCTCATCAATGTTCCTCACGTATGACCTTTGTGATCTTTTCCCATAAAAGTATCCAATAACACAGCACCTCATGCTGTGAACTGAAGTTACGAATGAATATTACCCCCTGGTATTTGATTTCACCATGTGACAACGACAATAAAAACAATAATGCGACGTGTCAACTATTAAAATTTGCGTAGATTAATTTTTATCATCTACGTAATCGATTATGTCGACTAATCGTTGCAGCCCTACTTTGATATTCATCTTCTGATTGACTCACTGTGAGACGTCACATACACATGATATGCACATGATCACAAAGCACGAATCACAGACCACTTTCCTCATGAATATTAAAACGCCTTCCTTGCTCAGCCAATCATAGACGAGTACTCACGTGAATATTAAAGAGCCATGTGCAGCGGCTAATGTAAAGTTACTGTACTCATTCGAATACAACACTGTACCGAACCGAACGGTCTTATGGAGCGGTTGGGCACGGATACATGTACCGTTACACCCCTAGATATGCTATATATACTTCTGCAAGTCTCAGCCTACAGGGAAAGTTATGCTGTGAAGCTTTTGTTTGAGTTGTGTCTTCAAGGGTTAAACAGCTTAGCCACTCTTGCTTATAAACCTGATACCTATAAATAAGTCTGTTACAGATGAGACAACAGTTGTAACTCTGGATTAGTAATGGAGTTGCCTGAAGGAAGAAAAACAAACAATGATTGTGTCATTTCTGGGACATAAAATAGACCTAAGCATCTAACTTTGTGGCGAGTTGTGTGAATTATAATTCTGACAGGGCGAGCAGGATGGGTCTTGTCTAATCGTGAAGGGACCAGTTTGTGATGGGAACTAATGTTTTTGATTTAAGACCTGTCATCAGATTGTCCTTAGCATCATTTTGGGGGTTTCGACCAATCCAACACAGTGAAAAACAATCTGTATTGCATTTTCTACAAGAGGTGATTTTCACACACTAAAGGAATGTTTTATTACCACTGTTTTTGTGCCATTATCAGTCCAGCACTTACACTCTGCTGTTGGTCTGTAACTGTGTGACTGTTATGTAAGACAGCATGCTGGGTATGGACTCAGCTGTCTGGTCAAACAAGTTGACAGAACAAATGGAAATCGACAGCTTACAGACCACTGTACAAATCAGAGCCTCTGAAGTTACACCTCAGTGGAAACTCGTCATCAGCGAGCCGGCGTGTTGGCTTAGTGGTATTTCTGCAGTACTCAAGTGCAGATTGTTTCTTTGGAAGAAGTCTCACTTTTATCATACTTGCTTGTAAACTGCAGTGTCTACAGACCAGGAGTGATGTCTACAGACACTTAGGATAATGTTTTGTGCATTTCATCTCATGGTCATATCAGCCTTACCTTGCTCTCTAAGATGCCTTTTGATGAAGCTTGAGCTGAAGTAATGCAGCAAACTGCAACAGCATTCATCAAGTAAAGAAGCTCTGTCTTTTATTTTGCTTTTTGAAGCACAAATGTTGCTCATGGGCTTAAATATTTAACACTGTTATGAGGCAAATGTACACTTAGTAATCTGCTGTAACCTATATGGGAGTCATGCAGCTGTTTCCATGAGCTAACAAGCTAACTATGGGCAGTATACAGTTTGTAAATGTGCTGTTTGTTAATACAATGAATAGCACTGAAGAGCTGGCTGCAAAGGGAATAACTGCTCATGGTGAACCTCTGGTAACCTTTGAAAGGAAGTAGGGTTGTTAGAGGTATGTTATTCTGTTCAGAATTTCATTAAATGCCTCTTTTATTTTGGACATTTAGCCACTTTTTCCTATTGAACACACCTTTCTCACCTTTTCAAACTCTCAAACCACTACTATCTGTTGTACTTTATGTATTTCCATTATATAAGTCATCATCTCTAAAACATTATTATATGTTTCTTCCCTCCTAAAAGCTCAAATAATCAAAGGTTTGAATATTTTCAGTCAAGCCATGCTCAACCTCTCTGGCAGGATTTGAAAGCATTCCCCGCCTCTGGGCCGTCTGTCTGCCAGTGATGCTACTTTTTCATTCTACGCTTCAGTAAACACTCCTGTCAACTTAGCCAGACTCCTCAGTAACAGGAAGCTAGTTTAGCAGAGTGATTTCATTTTACAGTAGCACTGCTTAGAGCTTAGATACACTTGTATGCATTGGCACTGCTCCACCGTACAGTACTTACACTACTGCATGCATCACAAGCGATGGAATAAACAATACATTTAAACATCTGGTTCTCATATCTCTTTGCAACTTGCGCCTATTCAGATCTTGTTTTTGATACCGACCCCGTAGAGAACCCTGAGCAACCACACTTGTTTTCTTCCCCACTATTGGTCTGCTAGATTTAATTTGTGTCTTCGACTTCATTAATCTTTTTACAGACAGAGATGGTAGTGGGCGTATGTAAATTGAACCCTCTGTTAGTCAGCAGTCACTGCTGTTCTGTCCTGCTAAAGCTACCGCTTTTTTTGCTGCTGTGAATATTTTCTCTGTGTTCCTGCCTGCTAACTCTGCCCGCCTGCCTGTATGCATGACCTGATTTTCACCATCACTCGTCTGTTGGCAGCAGACCTGGCTGTAACAGGGTTGGACTCACAGAGCTGCACATCGCCTCTCTCAAAGTTTCTCAGACAGTGTTTTAAAGACATTTACTTTGAGAGATAATCAGCAAAAGGCTTCAGGCTACAGGCCTGTCCAAACATTGACTACAATGAAACCCAAGAAATGTAACATCGTTATTGTTGATGATCTCATCACTGGGGATCAATTTAAAGCTGAAATGCTTTGCTTGAGGTCACCACCAGTTCCATTTGTTAGTTGCTTCATGCAGAGATGCAACAACAATTCAATGTAGTTGTCAATGACCCTTGTTCACTCCATGCTAGCAGTCAGTAATGTTAGCCCGCTGTCAGCGCTTTCCCATTTCCTCAGACACAAACACTTATTTTCAGAAGCTTTGTCAGGCCTGACCTCAGGGTGAGGCTGGAGGCATGTATCCAGTTTCATCTCCTTCTGTATTTAGTGTATAGCCAGTCTGACACTCAACACTTTGTCAGGCCCAGTCTGCACTCTCTGCTGTGTTGTATGTTTCAACCTCTACAGAAAATGTAGGCCAGTGGATTGTGGAGCTCACCACAGCACAGCATAGCTCGCCACTCCTCTCCACTCCCTTTTTCTTTATTTAGCCTTCATGGCGGATGTCCAAGTTTCTGTCATGTCTTTTTCATGAAGCTATTTAATTGTTGCATGTAAGCATTTACAATCTCCTGTGTCTTTGACAGCCAAGAAAAGGGGCAGTTTTGCACAGTTAAAATGACAACAAGTAAATGCTTTGGATTTTTGTTTCAGCACTGAAGATTTTAGAAACATGTGGGACTTCAAAAGTAGGTTGTTTACATCGTAATGGCTCTAATAGGACTTCTGTAATAAACAGCAACAACAAAAGGAGAAACACAACAAGCTTTTCATTGTCACAGTCACACTTTAAATGGCATTATAATTACATTATTGTATTGCCTTTGTTGTGTTGTGTGAGATAATATTAATGTTAACAAAGACTAAAAGGGCAGTGCGCTATGGGTGAGGAGGAAAAATAAAAAGGAGGAAGAAGAAGGAAAAAATGTGGGTGTTGAGGGGGTGGGAGACCTTCATGTAGGAAATTTGTGGGGGGCTGAAGCATTAATGTGCTAAATGAAAGCTAATTACATAAAGGCACTATGGGAAATGGGTGCTGTGTGCCCTCAGGCCCTGGACATCTATCTGATTTAAGATACACAATGTGTCAGCAGCAAATCGAATCTGCTGGGAGCAATTGAAGGTTCCATTCACACACACACACACACACACACACACACACACATACACACACACACACACACACACACACACACACACACACACACACACACACACACACACACACACACACACACACACACACACACGAACAGGCAAACACAAACAGAGGCTTTATTACAGCTGTGTTAGAATCATCCTCCCAGGTGGTGGAAAAAAGCTTCGGTCCTCCGCATGTCTTGAATCCCAAACGTCAGATTGTTAAAAAAAAAAGTATCAAAAGAAATAATTTACATAAAGAAGCTTAACCCACTGATTGTTCTTTCACAATTACACACACACACACACACACACACACACACACACACACACACACACACACACACACACACACACATACATTGTCTTCAGCCGTTGAACTGGTTATCCAAATAATTGCTGCTAGACAGTCATATCTGAAAAGTGGGTAAAGCTTGGAGTTACTGTTTGTGGGTTTTAACAAAACAAATGAAAAAAATAAAAAATTTGAAACAGTAAAAATATCCACCTTGGCAGAAGAGTATGGCGAATAATGTTGCAAATAAAATAAGCTGAAATACTTGTTAAGTCTTACATATTTGGTTTAATCTATTACTGAATAAATATCTGCAAAATGTTAACATTTAGTTTTACAAGAAAAGGAAAGTAATATTTGAGACAACCTAGTGTTGCTTTAAACATAGAAATGATGCTTTCAACATGGCAAGGCATGGATTTTTTAACAAGTACACTAAAAATAAAAGAAAGTGTTCATGTTTGTTTCTTGTCAAAAACATCGTCAGACTCAATACAAGCCACATTGGTCATCTTTTCGTGTTCAGAAAAATGTTGTAATTCAAGATATTAAAAGATAAAAATGATGCATAGATTGTATAAAATGTTCTTGAACAAAGATAAATAAATTCAAGCAAATTACCTTTCCATATTGACAGATTTTCTTATTCTCAACAAGGAATTTATGCCTCATTTTGTGTTTTATTTACATTTTTTTCTGGGCTTGTCAGAGGATTGTGAAGTGTGATAAGATGTTTTTACTAAAATAAGACTCAAACACCTGCTTTGATCTCAATTTGTACAGTATACTTCTACCGTACAAGGATCTAATGCTTCAGAACCGCCTATACTAACCTTTAGAAAACAATGACAGTCTTTGTTTTTTTTTTAAGTAGTCATGCTGTGACTTTAAAGATTGTACCATTACCCTTCATTCTGCTCCCTGTGGTCTTCACCATGTGGCCCAGTTTCCTGCAGAGCTCCACATTCCAACAGAGCATAGCTACACTCCGGGGATTCACCATGTGACCTCATCTAGCCTGAACCGTCGCCTTCTCACAGAGGAACAGTATAAGTTCTATCTCTTGTTTATCTATGTTCAACTTCTTGCTTCTGGTCCCCACATTATCTTGTACATCAAAGAGAGAACTGTGTTGGGTTTCTGGCTCTGTCAACACACTTTACAGTTGATTGCCTCTTCGTTGTGATCTCTACTGTTAATCTGCACACACTCATGACTCTTGTCTCTATTTATAACTGAAGCTTGGTGAAGAGATACTCTGTGGTGACTTTCAGATCATGAGCACAAAGAAACTTCCATTTCTGTCAACTAAACCGCCAGATATTAGATGAGATGTCAAATGATCCTATATTATTGCAAATGCTGTTTAATGTCTTGTTTTATCAGGCATATCACCTTTGACGCGTCAACTAAGCTGTCAGGTAGTTTTCTCTGGCAAATGAAATATGCCGTTTAGAAGCTTAATGGTGTTGTCATTTCTATTTCCAAGCAAGACATTGCTGCAGCAACTCACCTATGTTGCGCTGAAAGCAACAAATTATATGCATTAAAAAGAAACAACATGGTAATTATGCATAGTAGTTGCCTTGCAATCAACATGCTAAGCCTTACTTGCTGTAGTTTATCATTGTTATTGTGCAGTTTTTGAAACCTGTTTCTCAAGCTTTGGAGAAACAATTGTTTTCACAGTAGTTTGGTTCAGAGAGGAATTTTATTTTTGGCCAGATGAAACAAAGGAAGCAGTTAGGATGATTATTGATTCAGGTCTATTACCAGACCCATCCATCCATCATATAACAAGCTTCCACTTGGAATGAGTCACAACTTTTGAAGCTTCAAATATACATTACCCTTTCCAAATGTGTATCATAACTATAACCTTATAAAGTTTCAATTTTCTGTAGTTTCCACAAATTCCTGGTTTTAAAACAGTATTCCTGCCAGATAGTGACTTTGGCACGTCCTACAGCTTTTTCCAATCGCATTTTATAGCAGGAGAAGAAGAAGAAGAAGAATGGCAACTGCATAAAATAGCAAAAGAAGAAGTTCAGCTGTAGTGCTGTGAGATTTAGAAACTGAGGAAATTGCAAAGACTGAGCGTTGTGGTAAAATGTAAACAGACACAATATTCTCCTGTGTCACAGAAACATCAACACAAATTTTGAGACAGACACTACCAGAGCCTGATACCAGCAGCAGCTCTTCCTGCAAAGTACAACCCTGTGAAACAGTCCCCGGTAGAAGCCTCTGAATTACGTATTTGGGCAAAAGAAGGACACAAGTTTTGTGGAGTATTGGTGGGCCATGTGTTTTTGTGTGCATTGGGTAAAATGTTTTGAAGTAGTGTGACAGACAATTGATTCTGTCTCCTAAAGAGTGTCATCATAGCTCCTAGACTGGAGTATGATTGCTCTGCTTGAAGGTGCATCACTCTTAACCTGACATGACAAACTGACTGTTTCATATATCTGGCACGGAAATATTTCACTTGTCTATCTGGGTAGCAGCTCTTTGGATTTGTTTTCAGAGGCAGGACCTTCAAAAAAATAAGCAGCTGGTGATTGGACGACTGTTCTGATTGACACACTCACCACGGACCAATCCACATCAAGCCAGGGTATGACGTAGCTTATGTGCACCTCTGCTGAGAAACAACAGATGAACAACTACAGGAACAGGAGATACAGCTGTGATAATGGTGTTAGACGTTAACTTAAGAATTAAAGGAACGCCGACAAGTACGAAAGTCTGCTGACTTCACGTCTGCTCATCACTCCCGCAGCTCCTGCCTGATTGGGCCAGTTAAAATTTAGCAGAGTGAATTTGTTGGTCAATGGAGCCTGGCAAGTTGAATCTGCAGGAACTCAATCAGGCAGGTCCATCCACTCTGCAAGGTTACATCACTCTCCCCCTTTTTTTTTAATCACATTTAGTCTGTGCTGGTTTTGAAATTTGTTTTGGCTTGTTTGGTTAGGACAAAAGTGCAGTGTGTCTCAGTAAGTTATTAAAGCAGTACTCAGCACTGGATTAAGGCGCTTTTAGTTTATAATCCTAAATAATTCCATTAAGAGTTTGGCATTCTCAGTTCATATTCATTCTGTGAAGCAATGCTTTAGCCAAAGGAGTATCGAAGAATGAGGACTGAAAAGCAATGTTGCTTTTCACTTTGGTATCAAGGAATCCCTGTCCAGTGATTAATGATAGAATCTGAATGAATTGCCGCTCACAGACAGAGCTCCTGTGCGTGAGACCTCACCTTGACCAATGAGGTGATGATTATATGTGAGCATCACGGCACAAGCAAAACAGACAGAGGCACATTCAAGAAAATAAGGAGGGCTAAGTAATAACACAAACACACACCAACCGTCTCTTGGTGTGGTGGAGAAAGGCAATGTGCTTGTCTGAATAATAAACTTGTTTCCCCTCTTCGAGCTTTCACTTCTGCAGTGCTGTGAGTCACCTCACTCGCACTGGCCTTCACTTATCACACGGCTGCTTCAAAAGACCCAGAGGACAATTCGCTGCTCAGGATGAAATGGTTCTTTTTCATGTCAATATAGTTTGGCTTGTTTGAATCAACTTGCATTTGATTTTTGAAGAGTCAGAGAAGTGTGTGATGAAAATAAATTACAGCGAAATGGAATGCAGAAAGAGGATCACCAAAAGGTGTTCAAAATAAACATCAGATGTTTTTCGTTTTCATGTCACTTGAGCTCTGCCACGACCAGTCACAAAAAATTACCTTGTCTGGTTCAATTAAAGAGCATGGCAATGGATGAAAAAGCCAAAGTGACTCTGTTTGATGTTTCAAATATTTATCCTGACCTCTTTATCCACAGTTTTATAACACTGCCGCACATTCTCTGGGTTTGAGATGTGTCACTGTGTAATTGCATTCAAGTTTTAAAGACAGGGAGCTATAGATATCAAATTTGAACAAACTTGATTCTCTCTTTGAAGTTTTCCTCATAGTGTTTTGATTTCAGTATGATGCAGTTAAGGAAAGTGTGCTGTGCTACAGATGATGCAATATGCTGCAATTCCATACAATACAATATAGGGATGCTGTTGGATTTTTGCCGATATCCGATATGCCGATATATCAAAACCCCTTTTGGCCGATACCGATACCAATACCAATACCAATAATCACAAGTTTGTTTGTTTTTTTCACTGTAAAGAAAGCTAAGTCTATCCTGTACTGGCATTTATATGCTACTCTTATTGTGACGGTCTTATTTGTTTAAGAAACACACATAAAACAAGACAAAAAACATTTGATTTTACCATAAATAAGAAATGTATTATTTTTTCAAACTTAAGACATTCAGTATTGAAATACAGAAAAATAATTTCTTTAGATCACATGAACTTTAAATGTACAATGCATTTTTAAACATAACCAAGTTGCATTTGATTATTTTAGAGCTACTGTAACAACCTGGTGACAGACACAGAGCTCTGCAGTGGAAATAAATGAAGTGCTACATTTTATTTAAGGACCTTATTTTTCAGATGGAAAATAATAATAATCCTAACTGAATAGCACCTTATCGGCTGTGCCTATCGGCAGAAATTTTCATATCTGCCGATACCGATAAACGTGTTTTTAAGCTTTTATCAGCCGATATTGATATTGTGCCGATAATATCGTGCATCCCTAATACAATGTCATACACTACAATATAATACAACACAATACAATATAATGCAACACAATACAGTATAATGCAATACAGTGCAATGTTAAATGACAAAATCAGATGCACTATCATGTGGTGTGATACCAAACATTGTGATTCCATGATACTGAAGGACGTGATGCGATAGGATATTATTTAATGTAAATCATTAACATCAAAAATGATCAGCACTGAAAAATAACGTTATCATTTTAATGTAGGACTTTCTCATGGAGGGCATGAAGAATATGCTGGCATAACTGAAGCCACAGCACTGTGTGGGAGATGGAGACTCTTAGAAGTATAGCAGCGTGTAGTGGGCGAGCATGGGGAGTTCTGAAGGAGTGAGCAGAAAACACTGAGCCATCATACAACCTCATGAGGATTTCTTAAACAAGAGAAGCTTTATAACAGCTCCTCTCAAGCAACTAAAGACTCCTCTTACTAATTTAAAGACACACACACACTCACACACACACACACACACACACACACAAACAAATACATTCACACACACTCCGCCTCCCTGTTGGTGACACACACTCACATACACACATACTCTGCGTATGCTTGTCTCCGGGTAGGTGAGTTGGATAATCCCATGACTCGCCTGACCTCCTCCGTACTTCCTGCCCGTAGTGACAGTGGATTGGCTGAGAGGCGGGTGATAAGGGGGAGGGGAAGGTGTCTGCCCCAGCAGCAGTAAAACGTAGAATATTATATAACCTCTGCAGATGAAGTGGGGTGAGGGGAAGAGGAAAGAGGAAAAGGGGAAATGAGTGTTGAAAGAGGACGAAAGGGAGTGAGAGTGAGTGGATGTGATAGGGAGAGGAAGTGAAAGGCAGGAAGGAAAAGTTCATTAAAACAGTAGAAAATCAGAGAAGAGATTTTATGCTGCAGAGCTGCACAGTGCTAACAAGCAGTTTTATTACATTTGAGTTTTTAAATTTTGATTAAAGATGAACGAATGCATGTTTCGGTAACATTCATGTCCGTTAGTACATGTGATTCTTGATAGTTTTACATTTTTGAGTGCTATGTTTCAGAAAAAAAATCAATAAAAAGAGATAAGTGTGTAACCTGCAAATAGTTGCAAATCCACAGAAAGCTCATTTGCCAATAAAAGATGTTCAAATGTGTTATTGAGGAGTTGTTCACCACAGCTGTTCTTTAATTACATGTTTGCTGAGTCGATTGCAGACAGTGTTATTTGTGATAACTTGTTCATAATTTGAATACCCATTAGGCTTAATGTCAAATCTGCTCCTTTTTTTCTTTTCTAAAGTCAGGATATTTCAGTGCTGTGTGTCATTGCAGACAAAACACTTTTGGCAGTTTTCAACACATTGGTTGTTGATTCCAGCAGTAATTGGAAAGTGATTTTAAAATTGACTACTCTTGCCTATTTTAGCTGTTGTATTTCAGCTTCTCTGCTCTCAGAAGCAATCAGATTCTGTAATTATTATAATCTTTTACAGCAACAGTAATTCTAAAGCAGTCTGTTTGAGAAGACCAAGGCTGAATATTGCATCTGAAATGAAAAGTTTTATCTTTTTGCCATTTTGGGTCTTGAACAGACCAAATAAGCAAACAGTCCAATGAACATCAACTCAGTCCTCTTCAAAAACTGAGTGTTTTTACCTTCACATTAGGCTGTCAGACCAGGTCAGAATTAAAAAAAAGGAAAAAAGAAAAAGTTGGGTCGTGTTTTGCCTCTTGAATGGAGATTACACACCCTCTTCTGTGGGTCTTCAATAATGGACGACCTTTCTGAGTGCCCACTCACTACCAGAGAGCAGGCCATGCACGAAGGATGTTCATTATGTGCCAAGGTTGCATTGCAAAAACAGATGGGAGTACATCTTTTTTCCACTATTTTGTACTATTCAGCTTTAATAAATGTGCACACGATATTTGATAAAATCAATATGACTCATTTCTTCCATTCAGGCTTTAAATTTTTTTAAATCAAACCTTGAATAAAAAGATAGACTGGACAACTGCCGTGTTTGCCCTTAAAAAATTGTCAAATGTGTAGATTTACCCTGGACATTCAGGTTTGTTTTATGAAAGGAAAAAGCTCCAATCTTTTTTAATAAGCAATAAAGTTAGTGAAGGACGTACTAATGCATACGCATGTTGTCATGAATTTCTATCATAAGTGTTTGGCAAACCTGAACGATTTCTGAATTTGCGTCAATACTCAGCGCTGTAAATGTTCTCATATCCAACGTTCCTTTCCCATAAGAGCCTGCTGAGCTCCCGCTGCCCATCTCATACTGAATGCTCCCACACATTAGCCTTAAAAAGCTTTGATCCTAATGGAAAAACGATCCTCTCATGGGTTCCCACTGTAGGCACTGGTATACAGTTCCCCAGTGACAACAGGTCAGTCCAGTTCACTTTTCTCTCCATGGTTTCTACAGGCGCTGTGTTTGTTGTGGACTGTCATCAGAGCTGATCCGTCTTTTCCATCACCTCATCATCCTGTGGTGTTATGGCATAGGAAAATGTTTAATACCATTGTAACATATAGAGCTGCTCTGGTTTGATTTTACTCTGATGTAGATTTAGTTAACAGCTTGAGTTTGTTACAAATGAAAATCCACGTCCTGAATATCACTTTGCCTCATCAACAGTGGAATACAAATGCACCGTGTTTGATTCTCATCTAAATCAAACCAACATCTATTTCTGGCACATTGCAAACTTTGCGAAAATATACCCTTAGCACAGATAGAGAGGATTGTTAGTCCCTGTTAAATCCTACAGGCACATACAGCCTGTTTCAGCAGGATTGTGTTTAATTTATTGTTTCTGTTCTTCAGTGTTGAAGCCAAGGCCCTCTAATATTTCTCCACAGCCTCTCAGTGCTGACACATATTGTTAGCATATGTTCTGAAGGAGATGTTTGTAAGGTAGAAGTGAGGGCAGCTATGCAAAGAAGTGGTAGCACATCCCTGGGTGCAAAGGGTGTCTTTCTAGTTTCTTCTTCCCTATGTAAACCTGTTGCGACAAATTTTGTTAAATAACACAGACACATTGATAGATGTGTGTGTGTGTGTGTGTGTGCAGGAGAAAAAGTGGAAAAGGGCAGTGAACTGCAAGCTTTTGTGTGCATGTGTCGGTGCCTGCGTCTGTGTCTGTTCATATCTTCCTCAAGCTGGATCATTAAACTTCCATTTTCTGCAAAGCTCTGTTTACTCATTCCTGTCTGCATTTTACTGACATGCTTTTGTTTATCAGCATACAAGTTATTTTTCTTTTTCTGCGTTTGTGTGTGTGTGTGTGTGTGTGTGTGTGTGTGTGTGTGTGTGTGTGTGTGTGTGTGTGTGTGTGTGTGTGTGTGTGTGTGTGTGTGTGTGTGAGAGAGAGAGAGAGAGAGAGGGAGGCTAAGTGCACATGTTTATTACACTCCAGTCCAGTATGAAGGCGTTCCTAATGAGGCTTGAATCTGCGCTGCATGGCTCAGAGCCACACTTGTTGGCTCAGTGAGGGGAGGAGCATGGGAGTTGGAGCAGAATTGAAGGGGTTATAAATGTTTAATTCAAACACCACCCTGTGGTGGTTTTCTACAATCCAAGTCACATATGAGGAGAGAGGAAGAAAACCTCAAGTCACAGAAGAAAAAAAGAAAATATGTATCTAAAAGTCTCCAAAATATCACACAAATACCTACACTTGTGCCGTCCGGTTGCTTTGTGTCATGTCATCTTCTGCTTCATTGGAAGCCTTTTTTTCCGGTTGCTGAGCAATCTCAAGGGAGTCATCGCAGGTCAAGCATTGCTCGGTAATTAGTGTTCACACAGCATCTACGCTCGAATCCAGCCAATGCTGCCTGAAGTTGACAAGTAACTAGAGAGCCAGACAGATGAGAACATGAGCAGGACACAGTATACCTCATAACATCATGACAGCTTCTATTTATAACATTCTACTACTGCCAGAGAGTTGGTCTGAAGTGAGGAGTGGTACATATTGGAAAGCTTCTGCCAGAATTTCTTCAGCATAATTGTTGCAGATAGTCTCGACGTAGTGTGTAGCATACGATAAGGTCGAGCTGCTTGTTTAGTTTCAGTCATGCAACATACAAGCAACTGTGGGAAACCCTGAAGAAGTTGTTGAAAAAGTTGCCGACAGTGCAGTCCAACTTCTTATCACATAGTCTGTGACACATCCTACGCGCTTGTGCAGGAACAGTTGCACAGCCTTTGGATCTGGTTGTATGCAGGATATTGGTGCCAATTGTAGGTCAGTTTTGTTGAGGTTGTTAACTGTACTTCTGTGGGGGTGTGAAAAACACTTATAAAAGGTAGATTGTATAACTTTCAGAAGAAGCCATAAATGGTTGTTAGAGGAAAGTTATCACACCTTTTAAGTTAGAGGAGAGTTACGCAGCAGAAGCTAAAACTAACAAAAAAAAATTCCCAGCTAAAATACATAATTTCACTGATTTAATCCAAACTCACACACAACGCCTAGATCAGGGGTGCCCAACTTCTTTTCAAGGAAGGGCAAAAAATGAATCAGGGTGGAGGGTTGCGGGCCAAACTTAACATTCATGTTGCAGTGTATGGTATCACAAATTTCCTACAGCATTACTGTGCTCCTACAAGTAATTTTGAAGATGATAACACTTTTTTTACTGTATTTTACAGCAATAAGTTACTGAACACCCATATGGCACACTAGGCCTATGTCTTCAGAGACATTTAGCGCAATAAAACCTAAACAACATGTGACACAACATGCTCCTATAAAACAAAATAGTGCATTTCCACCCCTTTAGAATAAGGAATAGTAATAAAACTGGACACCTGCTTCAGACTTTTTTCCCTATGGATGCACCGATCACAATTTTCTGGCCGATCACCAATCTTTAAAAAGCCTGACCTGCCAATACTGATTTTTATTTTTTATAACTGACAGCATATACCTTCAATGTTCCAGTCTTAATTTATTGAAAATCATTAAACAATACCTGTGAAACAATAAAACCTTTTTGTTTTAACTTAAACAACCAATAAAGTGTCCTGAGTTTTAGGTCTCAGAGCAAAAAGCAACAATGGCAAGGTAAGGCAAGGCCAGTTAAGTTTATGGCACATTTCAGCATGGCAATTCAAAGTGCATTACAGACAGAAAAAATTAAAGGAAAACAATTAAAATTCAATTTTAAAAAATGGCTGGCTGTCAGACCTTTGCAGAGGAATATAAGATCAGTTTCATATGTAAGGATGGGCCATTCCTCGATTCCCAGTCCCCGATAATTTAGAATGACTTTATAACAAAAACTCAAACATGGGCAGTGGGCCGATTTATAGCTGGCTGGCCAAAGTTGGCCCGTGGCCTGGGGGCCACAAATTGGACAGCCCTGACCTAGATAACCATTTATTCAAAGATAATAAAAGCAAAAAAATATAAATATGGACCTGAATGGCTTTTAATGTATAAAATAAGAATCTGCCAATAGGACTACCAGAATGTACTGAAGTTTCTTGAGTTGAGACAATCTTCCTTAAAGCAAATCAGATATTTCTAAGATCCAACATTTATTTGATATGTATTTTTTTGTCATTCATTTTTTGTTTACAAAAAAAGATGTATTCTCATAAGGCACAGTATATTAAAACCAATCACATGGAATTTTATAAGAATTAAGCAGAAAAAGTTGCTTTATAAAGAGTTTTTGCAGTGTATCTATTGTGGTTTGAGAAAGCTGTCCTCTCAGACCTTGTCCTCATGTGTTTGGATCTTTTTGAAAGCATAGTTTTTGTACTTGAACATCTGTTTATTACTAATAAACAGCTTGAGGTCACTAGAAACAGACTGAGGAAAGAAGTTTTAAATTTGATATTTTGAGAACTCAGTTTTCTTTGTACTTGTCGGAACAGCCTAAATTAAAGTTTTAGAGAATAGTGATAACACCTGAACTAACACTTGGCAATTGTTCATTTTTGCACAGGCTCCATAAATCCAAGCTTATGTTAAGTATTTGCCTTGGCACGGCTTCCATCTGATTTTCATTTGGCACTTGTTGATTCTCCAAACCCTCCAATCTCGACTTTTTACATTTGTAGCCAACTTAAGGAAATGCTCAGTAATTATGTTCTTTTATGGTGTTCAACATGACTGATTACGCATTATCACCACCACCATTGCGGGTGTTTTCCATTGTTCTACATTGTCGAGAGGACAGTAATTTTTAACAAACAACTCAAGTAGACAAGATTTTTATGGTAAGTGTAGGGAAGATTTTGAAACATTTGTGTTTCTATTCATGGGAACAAAGAGTTATTGTTTTTTTCACCACATCAGAAGATGTTGAACAGCAAAATCTTGCCTTAGTTTACTGAATTACTATGTAACAAACATGGAGATGTCACACTCTATCCTCACTCTCCCCTCTGTTTTTACACCATCAGTTCAAATTGAGTGGTTGTTTATTTCTTGGAAAACAACCAAGATCTTGAATCCCACATATGCATTTTCCTTTAGGAACAATCTTTACCAGTTTCAGTTCAAATGTATGGCTAATCTCTTTAGCTGGATGTCTACACAGATCTGCTATCTCTACCCCCTCCCTTTGGCTTTGGTCCAGTGTGAATAAGCAAGTGTCGTCTTTCCAGTGACCATGAGGCCCCGGCCAGTTTAGGTCATGCTTGTTTGGAGAGACAAGTAAGGATGGCTCATGGTCTGTTAGGTAGACACTACAAGTTTCATTTATATTCTCCCTCCTCTCCTGTTTTGAAAACACGATCCTGTGGATTGAATGGAAAGCGAGAAGAATTGGTGGGATTTTCAAAGCACAAGGTAGAATAACGATGCAAGATCAAGAAGCAGAGTAGAGATATCTATAGGCCTGAATGTCAAGTCATTATCAAGCCTTGCAAGCCAGTTATATAATGCACATACGCTCCAACAAGTGTGCTGCCAAAACAAACAAGGGAGGGAAGATTTAATCCTTTCTAATGCGTTAGAATTCTTGTCATGGATTACACAGCAGTGACAGTCTAACACTACTCTGGAGCCCATTTGGTCAAAACACGCCCCCTTAAACCTGACATTCCCTCCGTGCATGTCCTGGCACCTTGCCACCATACATCTGACAAATTGGTGTTGGTGCCTGCCTGGTGGAGCTTCACTCTGCAGTTCAGTCGTCTCGGTTACTTAAAGCGTAATTATAGACGGTGGATGATAATGACAGCTCTGTGTGTGTGCACGCAAGTTTCTCAAGAGGTTCAAACCTGGCTTTAATGTGCGGGGTTGTAAAAATCAGAGGAGAGCTGTCTCTTTGATAGGTTGTGTTTGGCTAACTCGCTGACATACAAGACAGTGATAAAAACGAAGGTCAGTGAGGGCACTGAAAGGAGCTGAGTGTCAATTATACAACATTAAAGGCAGTGGAGTTCATCCCAGGACAGCCTGGCTGTTAGTTTTATTGAAGTTAAAGCTGTGCATTATTATGCTGTATTTACAAATAGTGTATTAAAAATTGTTTTATCACAGCTTGGTGGATCCAGATTTAAAGTTTAGATGAAAAAAAGAAAATTGTCAGAATATTTGTGTTCATCTGTATGTGTGTATGTGTGTGTATCCTAAATGGAAGTGCATGAAATTCTCATTCCTTTCCTCACCTCTGGGGGTTGGTTGGCCATTTTACAGTTACTGTCTTTAGTTCCCTGCAACGTATTTTATTAAAAAGTCTTAGCAGCCAATGAAAATGAGAATCCATGAGTACATTTACTAAAGTTACATTTACTAAAGAAGTTGGTAAATTTGAATTTTAGGAGCTGTTTGTTTTGTGCAGAAATCTACAGGTTCAACACAGAGATGAAATCAAGGTTATTGCTCCAGATTAAAAGCTAAAAAGGAATCTGTTTTGTGGGAAAAAAGAACAGAAGAAGAATGATTTAGTCAAGATCTGATAAATGGCAGTACTCTAGGGTTCTCAATAGAATGAACGTACAATGAATCACAAAGGTATCAGAGACTATAATAAAAGATACAGGTTTTATAGAGAAGCAGTGTTTGCAGGACTGTTCAAGGTCACTGTGAGTGCAACAGCACCGTTATTCGTAAAGCCTCAGTCCCATTCAATAGAAAAGCAAGTTTTAACTTGCCCTTAATATTATCCCATAGTCATTGTCCAGCCTAGTGAGCCTGAGAATGAGGTTGCATCACAGCATCTACATTCTTTCTCTCATCTACTAGAAATATCTTTCTAGATGATTCTGTGTTGATGTAAGGTGAGAAGTGATTTGCATCAGCATGCACGCTAAACCACTCCCACAACTCTGACCTCACCATTTCCTCCTACAAAACTGTGGTTTCACTTTGGTGTTGCAGAGTCTAGGCGTCATAGGTCTGAGCCAGACTCGCCAGGTTCTGTATCTAAATTCTGTATTCTGATAACCAAAAAAACACTGTGGCTATATTTTGTTTGTACAAATTACTTCACTTTACTGGACAGCTTTAACAAAAGGGGGCAGACTGAATGTAGTTAAACACAAAAGGCAAAAAAGTACGAAATACTCATCATGTTTTAAGAGACGACTAAGAGACATGCTGTTGTAGATGTAGTTGCAAAAGTTGTCTCTTCAAGTTAGAGTTTAGATTCTTGATCATAAACATAGTAGACTTGCAGAGACGCTTATGGGGAGTACTCGTGTTTGTTTTGGTGTTTCTCCACCTCTGCATCTGTCTGCACCCTCCTCAAACAACATTTAGGCAACTGATGAGAGTCTAAGTATCTTAGCAACCTTATCCACTCAGATCACTGCACTGGTAAGATTGTGAGCAAAGAGCTCTTCCACAGAGATAGGATTCATGATAATTAATGCTACTGAATTTAAACGTTTTTTTTTTTCCAAAGGCATGTTAGACATGTTATCCATAGCTAAAATATCATTGTCATTCAATCCCTAAACCTAAGTCTGTATCCATATCTGCTGCCAGCTTCAATACCATCCTCGATCCTTGATTTTCCCAATGGTTTTCTTGTCTCCTAGAAACCACATTACATGCCATTGAGTCTGTCACAACTAGGCTGCTTTAAAATGATCATCTCCTCATTTACATGCATCTCACTGCCCCTTACATATTTCTCTCTTCTTTCTCTCCCATCTAGCCCAACATCAAGAGCAGCAGAAACCAGCAGTTCCAATGCTGCAGGCCAATCCAAGCCTAGCGGGCAGACGCACAAGATCTGTTTGGTGTGTTCAGACGAGGCCTCAGGGTGCCACTACGGGGTCGTGACATGTGGCAGCTGCAAGGTGTTCTTCAAGAGGGCTGTCGAAGGTTGGTCCTGAAGACTTGACTTTGTTCTTAATTGAGCACAGGCATGACGAACTATTGCAAACAACAGAAACACATTTTAGATGTCAGCTAAGAGGAAAAGTTATGTAAATTTAACAAAAAAAGGTGAAAACGAGTGTAACTACTTGAATGGATGACCATATCAATAATCAGATTTGCATATTCATGCCCCTGTATTCTTTATTAGCTTGCACACCCTTGTACAAGTGCACCTAATAGCGATAGTTAGAATCCATTAACATGGGACATTTTGTCCTCTAGATTTTCATTCATTTGAGTTACATAAGATCAGCTCATGAAGCTGTTGCACAACAGTTTCTGTTGTTTTTCTTGTTTTTAAGCTCCAGAAATTCAATTATATTTTAAAGTCTGAGGTCAGAGTAGAATAAAAAAGCTCTTATTGACCTTAAGTTGACAGTCACCATGGCCTTTTTTTGGGTTATTGTAGTGCTAGTGCTGACCTTGCATGTCAACAGCTTTTTCTACTCCTTGCCTTTCCTGTTTGTCCTGTATCAAAGAAGAGTTGACTTAGAAGTAATTTTGATTGACAGCAACAAATTGCCGATGGCACACAAAATGCATTACTGTCATGAGACTTCTCATTTTTCAGTGCCTTGTTGAAAAATAGTTGCAGCGGGTGCCATTTATTGCTTTGCTACACAAACATTTGGTGTCTTCTAACACAGATTTTACAGTTTGTTCCTGGGGAAAGCTGTGTGAGAACTAATTAGCTTGACAAAATCTTGAGCTGGGAGTGTCAGGAATGCACCTGACAAACAGACAGCAATTTGTATTTCTGTACTGCATTCCATCTCCCCCTGCTTCTCATGGCTTCTGTTTCATTAACTGTCCGTCTAAAGCTGTCTCTCCAGACATGTCATTAGTGTGAATGGGTAACAGCTCATTGGTAATGGCCTTCATTGGCATTGGTGGTTAAATGCTTAGGTTAACAACTTTACCAAATGAACTGAAATGAGCCGCACTAATCCCTTGTTTCAGTGCCAGCTAATGGACCGGCAACCTTGTCGTTTTCTTGTATTCAGGTCCAACATTTTCTCTTATTTCTCCGTTTGCCTAATTCCTTTTACTAATGTTTCTAATGCACTAAAGCAACAAGAGAACAAGCTCTCCGCTGGGAAAACGTTTCTCTGAATGCAAGCTGATGCACTTTAAATAGAGTGTCCTGCTTCTGCTGCACTTTGGGACTAAGGGCGCTTTCAAGGGTCAAAACAACTGCATCATAGTATCTGTTTTCATTTTTTTCTGAATTAAAAGGAGGCAAATGAAAACAGCCTAAAACATAGCAGAAGTTTCCTTCTTATTCAGATGCTCTGAAGATATTGCCAGCGCTCTTCAGAGGACAGCCATACACCTTAAATAAGAAGCTGCAATATGGATTAACTGTAGCATTGAAACAATAGAGCCTAATTTAAGCTGGACAACCTGCTTGTAGTTGTTTTGTTTGATTTTTGACCACTAGTTTTTATCCTACATATGAGCTATACATAGGTGCTGGTTTAAATGCCTAGCACACAACACTCAAATTGAGGTTTTATTTTGAAAAGGCTGCCTACAAAAGCACTGAAAAAGTCATACCTGTTATTTTTCTTTCTCTCCCCTCCACCTCATTCTCCGGTCGTTGTCTCTGTGGTGAAGGATGGAGAGCACGACAAAACACAGATGGTAAATAAACGCACTTTTAATAATAACAACAATGACAGCAATAATGATGATGATGATTTTGATGATGGTAGTACTGTGACCTCTGATTTGCCCATGTGCTTGTATTCCTTCAGCACTGAAATATGACCAATCTGCTTTCACACACGCCAAGCCTCTCCTGACAAGCCTGTGTTAATGCATGCACATGTTCTGATTTGGTAATTCAAGTCAGTGTTAATTGCCTGTCAGTGATTTTGTAACCTTGGGATGCTCCACCTCGGCTACTTCATAGGGGCTGCATCCAACAATCACAATCACACCCTGTCTGTAATGAAGCCTTTTCTTTTGCATTTGACCTACATTTACTTCCAGAGGTGTAGTACCAGAAATGATCTGTCAGCCTTTTTCCTGCCCTGTGCTGTTCATGTCTTTAATTTGAGTGTGTCACTGTTAAACTGATAACATGAGCCTTCATCCAAATGTCTGCTTTTGCAAACATCCTGCTTGAACTAATATCAGTTTATTCCACAAGTAGTTATTTTCAAGTTGTAGTTAATAGTGACATACTGTTGTAATCCAGTAAAAAAAATATTACATTATTTACATTATTTTTTTTCAGGGACAAAGAAATCTCAAAAGAAATCAGGAAAATTTTTTAGCAAAGAGAAAATCATAAATCCTGGGAATGTATGACGCCAATGAAACAGTGTGGCTTACAGATTCCTTGATATTGTGATGCATCAATGCAAAAATCTGAAATCCAAGCAAGCTTTTGCCTTATTTCTCATACAGAATGGTTAAATTAGACCCAATATTAGCCACATTCACACGACAAGTCCAGATAATTTTTTTATTCAAAGATATTAAAAGACAAAAATGACGCCTGAATTGCTTACAAGAAAAAAACTCTGCATAAATAGGGCAAGAAAAACTTACTTATTTAGTTTCTTGAGTTAAGACATTCTTATTTCTAGAAAAAAGAAAACCTATTTCTTACTCTTTACAAGCAGTTAAAGCATCATTCCTGCTTTTTAATATCTTAAAATACAACATTTCTTTGGTGTATTAGGTGAATGTAGCTCAAATCAAGTCTGATTAGATATTTTTTACAAAAAAGATAGAAACACTCACTTAGATTTTAGTTTTTGGAGTGACCTTTTATTTCTTTTGAGTTTTCATCAGCTATTTAAATAGGTAAGCCACATAAGTCATCTGAAGCAGGGGTGTGCAGGTCCAGTTAACCTAGTTTATTACAAGAATTCCAAAGTGCTGGTCATACCACATGCTTTTTCTATGCATGCTGTAGTGCTGCAAAAGCAAAGTCACTGTTAGGGTCTACAGCTCCAAGTAAAAGCTGCAGATATGATGCTTTAACGCTGTGCTGCTGGATAATCGTACCTCTTCTTCAAAAACTTCCTAGAGTTTTTCCTTCACAAATAGAAATCCAAGCTTCTGCCCTTTAAGCTCTGAGCGCTGAGAATTTTGAAAATAATCTCCCCCGAACATCATAACCCCTTTCCTTTTGTCCTTTTAAGATGTGGTTAAGGTAAGTGAGTCTGGACCTCCTCGCAGTGAGTTAACAATTTTAACAACCGTCCCGCTGAGCAAACACTCATTAGTTTCAGCCCTGCATCGAGCGCTCTCACCTAGCTGTACTGATAGGCTCTGCCAGGCTCCTGTTAGCAGATCAGGCCAGGATAAGAGAGTGAGGATATCAGTGTGATTCAGCTGGCTCTTTTGACACCACAGATGGCTTTTTACGGCATTGTTTGCAATGACTTCCTGTGATATCAGCCGTGGCTGCGACTGGCAGCGCCCAGGCTGCTGTCCTGTCATCGCACTCGCAACTCTGCAAGTTTTGGGGGTTTTGTTTTCAGAGACAGCACAGATTTCTCACAGTTCAATTAGTTAAAATTTATTTTGTGTTTCAATTAATTTACAGACAGGTTTGAGCTTTGGTTTTACAACTGAGTTATAAGGCTTTGGCAAAATTCAATGTAGGGCACCTTTGATCCAAAATGTCATCATGCTGAGCTAATCATTTGCTCGCTGTCCCACTTTCACTGTTTACTGATGATCATAGTGCATGCACAGAGACTGCAAGATTAGGATCAGTGTTCATTTGCTTGAGATTGTACTAGACAATAAAAAAGAGAGTCACTTATACCTCGTGAAAAAAGAGAGAAAAATAGAGTAAGTTTAAGATTAGCATCTTGATGAATAAAATTGTAGCAAGGTTGGGTAGTATTTATTGAAAAATAATACTTTAGTAAACCAAAGCTTCACAATAAGTTGCTTTTACTAATCTTCATATCATTCCAATGAACAGCAAATACAAAGGTAGCTAACCATAAGTAACACTAATGCCACATTCATAGCCATGCTTGCTAACATTGTCCAAATCAGATTCAGAAGTACTATATCAATCCCTGTTTGCATAATACAGCATTTGGAAAATAAGATGCAACAGGGTCATAAAATCAGTGATTAATATACAATAGAATAAGCAATAGTTTTCTAAATAAAATGTCTCTGCTGGTATGGTTTGACTTAGCTGTTATAGCTTCTTGCTCAATCTATAGATTGAGTAAAGTCTGCAGATATGTTAGCTTGCAGAAACTACTGTATAAACCATACAAAATGAAAAAGTACAGAGGACTGATAACCAGTGCTGGAGACCAAGATGCATTTACTGAAAATTTGAAAATCTCTCTGTCAAATTCAGACCTGCTATTCATAAAACCAGGTTGCTTCTAAATTAATTTACGCATTTATCTGTGCAACTCAGAAATCTCATCTTGAAAATGGATTTTTTTGTAGTTGTTCGTTTGTAGTTGATCATAACATGATTTAACGACCAGACAGTGATTGTGAGAGATTTTTTCAATCAATAACAAATAACTTCCATAATAACTTTCCAAATAACTTTTGCACCAAAGAGTTCTGGAAGGAACTTCTACACGGCAAGAAACTGAAATCTTATCAAGTTTTGTCTTATTTTAAGTAAATATTGTCTTATTATACTTGATATGAGCCACATTCAACTGATCAGTCCAGAAAAATGTCTTGTTTTACATTATATAAAGACAAAATTGAGGTCTGAATTGTTTGTTGACAAGTAAAAAACAAATCAGCCAATGTAACAAGAAAATTTGCTTGAAACTAGAATAATGTCTTAATACAAGTGACTTTTCTCTTATTTCTTTGGCTGATTTTTTTCAGTGTTTTAAGCAATTCAGACCTCATTTTTGTCTTTAAATGACTTGAAATAAAACATTTTTCTGGACTGATCAATTGAATGTGGCTTATATGACCTGGTTTGACATCATTTCAGAGATGTTGAAGGTTTTCTGAATATAAATACAGCTTCTGATGTGCAGAAGACATTTTACTATAACCTCCTGGGATGTAGTTAAACAGGAAAACAAACTTCCCACTGTGCAGCATTATTTCAGTATTCTGTTACTAAATGCCAGCAGCAGTATTATTGAATGCCCTTCAGTTCAAAAAGCTGCATCAAACACATGATATTTCAAAGATCTGGAAGGGTATTTATGGTCCTAGAGAGCATTTTTCAAGGCACTACTAACTTTGTGATGGTCACACAGAAACTCATCAGTTGGCGTCAAACTAATAGTAGATTGCAGAAGATTGACAGCTAGTTAGTTTGAAGCATTCTTTTATTAGTCTTTAATACAGTGCTGTGTTCACAGCATGAACAGACTGCATGCCAACTCAATTACTGACTGTCTGATACTGTTTATATCTGCTCTACATCCAGTTGTGGTATGATACTTAGCATAGCTGAGGGTATGTTTTCTACAACACCAAGGTATTCACAGCCCCCCACATTTGAGTCGTCCTGCATGCTTTGATCATTCAGAAGGTTAGCATCTTTGTTCTCATCAAAGATTGCTTAAACAATTTAAACAAGATACATTTGAATTCCAACTTTTATCAGTTTCAACACATTTTAACCCTGGTTTATTTCAATATATGGCCTCAACTGTTGACATGAATGGCTTTGAAATGTGCAGAATGATTTGCATGACCCCTAATGTGCTGCTAAACTACTCAGAATTTTCAACTACAGAGCTTATATAGCACAATAATAGTTCCTGCATCAGCTGGTTAAATACTTTCCCATTTTGCACTTGAATGATATAGATAAGGTTATAAAGAATCCAGAAATAATACTGGCCAAAACATAATTTTTAAACTACTTCAGGATGTTCTTTTAGTATTTTTCCTTTAAGATACTGATGCATACATTGCAATAAGTGCTGATACCAGATACCGAATTCAAAGTAGACAGAAACCAACAGTCTGTTGAAGACTTGAACCACAGCAGTCATGTTTGAATAACATCCAGACCTTGTTGATGGTTTGACTCTCTTCTGCTGTTTTTTTTAAATTGTGACAGGAAGTGGATGTGGCAGAAACAACAAAAGAGATATCAACTGCCAGAAAACATTTTATAATCAAGATATCTTAGTTCCTGGCCACCGCTTTCACACCATGGTGTCATTTGTTGGTTCAGTGATTCATCAAGTGTACCAACTGATTCCAGTTACTCATGCCACTTAACTTGTCACTCGCTGTCATAGTGAAACTTCAACCAACGAATGACCTTGCCACACATTGCATCATGTTCTGAGACATCCTCATGCTAATTTTGACTATTAAAAGGGTTATGTCTCAGTTTGAACTCAAAAGAATGAGTTGATTCATGGGAAATGGGACCCATGTGACAGCCCTAAGGCTCTATCACCCAAATATGTGATAAGATTAAGAAATTTGCTCTGTAGCCAGGGCTAATTCTTCTTAAAAGATAAAATAACATCCTGACAGGAAAAAAAAAGATCTAGGCTTGTGACACTGAAAGCATCAAAGTTTGTTGTCAGGAACAAACATTAAAAGGAAGCATAACAGTGGTTTACAGAAATAGTACAGGGACCAAGTATGAGCCTTCTACTTATTAAGTAGAGTTTAGCTCTGTAGTGGTTTCCCTTTTTTGAATTTGTTTATTTTCCCATGTCCACATCAGTCAGTCATGTGTTGCTCTAATAGAAAAGGAGGCATATTGAGAGAGCTCTAATGCTCTCTCAACTACAGTCTCCAAGTGGGACAACACAAGCCCTAATTTGAATGTGGACCATGTTGACAGTATCTGATTGTTAGGCTGAAGTAGTTCTTTAAACAGTCGTGGATTATGCTCAGTGTTCTAAGTACAGACTTGAGGAAGTGAAGCTGTAAACACCACCGGGATGCCACAGGCTTGTCAGGCTTACAGTAGAGTCAACAGGTGGTTATTGTGGTCATAATGCACCCTGCTCAAGCTAATCCTTCCTCTTCCTTCTCTCTGTCCAGGCCAGCACAACTACCTGTGTGCAGGGAGAAACGACTGCATCATTGATAAGATCCGGAGGAAGAACTGTCCCGCCTGCCGCTTCAGGAAATGTCTTCAAGCCGGAATGAACTTGGAAGGTAAATAGTGTGACCTGTCTCTAATTGAGACTGACGTGTGAGGTATTTTCAGCTGACACAGAATAGTGTGAGGGCTGTAGAGACGTTTAGTGCAATGGCCTCTCAGGACATTGCACCTTCACTGTTAAACACATGATGCTTCATAGCTCTCAAAGCATTCTTCCCAAATGCAACTATTGTAGAGCAAATTCATAAAGTTGTGAACACATTTTCTGAAGCATCACAAGCCCCTCTAAGCAATAAAATTTCAAACTTGCGCTCGATTGAAAACAAACGTGCATACAATCTTTTTGCACAATCTCAAAAAAATTTCAGATAGGGAGACAGGTTTAAAACTTCTTTAATCTAAAACTAACTTTTTAAAGTCCTTGACATGGTGTGTCTTGCATCTGGCTCTGTGATGCAGCCAGTCTTCTGTTTGATTTTGCTATTACTCACTCTTACATCAGTTCATCATGAATCAGTCAAAGTAATAAGGATGTTGGGTTGTTCAAATAAACCACGCAACCCCTGAAATAACTGTATTATTCAGTGTTTTTCCATTTTTTTAAGAACAAGGACAAAGAAAGCACCCCCAATAAACTTCCAGACCACCAAGCTGAATAGCTCAGATAGCAAACTGATGCATTATAAACTAGTATCATATGTGATAAGTTTTTCATAAAAAAACAAATTGTACTCTCAGTTGTATTCGACCACAACTTAAATGAACACTGATTGAGTCATACTTGTAGCTTTATTCTCCTGTGAGAAAAATTTGGTATATGTAATTTCAGCATCTCTTTTTTCCTCCTGTGAATACATAACATCCTCCAAAATAACATCCTACATTCTCCTGACAGCCAAACGAACAACATGTGAAGAACTTTGTACCATGAAAATTGTAAAAAAAAAAAAAAAAGAAAGAAAAAGAAAAGAAAGGGTTATTTAAGCTGCATACTGTTAATCAGCATTGACAGCAGTGTTTTTAGACATAAATATAATTATTAGAATAATCTTTGCCCAGATGGTGGTCTGCTTAGCATTAGCAGGTTGAAGAAAGGCGTCACTATTAATGCTGGTCTGTTTCATCCACATCTAAAAACCCCTTGTGGATGTTTTAACAAATTCACATTATGTAACATATATATATATATATATATATATATATATATATATATATATATATATATATATATATATATATATATATATATATATATATATATATATATATATATATATTTATTTGTTTATAAAGTATATATAATGTTATAAACATAGAAAAGAAAGCAAATAAGACATTGGCAGACGTTTAACTGTTCTTGATAAGGTAATTTTAGACATTGTTTTTACACACCAGAATAGAAATTCATAAAGGCAGTAGTGTTCTTTGAAAATGCAGATGACACATCACAAGACCAAAATGCATACTGGTACATGTTATCACATTAATTCACCATACAAAAATCACTCTATATATCCACTCTGTGTCCAGGCTTCCTGGCATGTTGAGGCCTGTTAAGTAAATTAGATCACTGAAACATGTCTTTAAAATTGCTTCTTTGCTTACTTTGTCGTCTTTTTGTCTTATCTCAGAAGCTCCCTCAACGTTTTTTCCTTTTCTCTTCATGTATAACCAACATGAAGTCATTAATTAGTGGCCATAGAAATTCTGTTGTGTATCGTGGAACCATAGTGGATCTAAGAAAAGGTTAAAATGCTTTTATTTTGAAAATAGTGACAGTGAAGTATATGAAAATAAGAAATGCAGTTCATTTTTTGAAACAGAATTCAAACATCAAATGGCTTATTTGTCTCGGTGTGGATGTGGTTTTTCTGTGTTTTGAAGAAATGCAGTTTTCAGCACTCAGGCTTCTTATTTTTAGAACAGGGGGTTGCCACTTGGTCAAAACTCAACAATCACACACAGCTGTGGGGGAAGTTTGTCAGCCCACCACCTTGAATGAAAGTAATAAAACAAATTTTGAGGAAAACTTCCAAAATTTGCTCAGTTCACCAGCTGGCATTAGTCTTTTTAAGCCTGCATGTGTCTTTGCCTGTGTTTGTGCTGTTCTCAACACATGTGTCGGTATGCAGGCCGGCCAGAATGAAAGAGTGCCACATCCTCACACACATTGATCAGTAAATAACCCACTGGACCCACAGCCTTGTATCTTTTAAATGATTCTTCCTCAGGGGAAAGATGTTGAAGAACCAAATAAAAAGTGGAAGGATTTTGCTATGTTGAAACACATAAAAAGCAACAGGTGAAGCACAACAGCTGCTAAAGCGCTTCAGCCGTGGTCAGGGTGTTGTTCTGTGAAAATAGTGTCCAGTGGTTGATTCAAATCAGTGTTGAGTTAAATTACATGTTGGTCTTGTGTCACAAAAAGGTGAAAGCATTTTCACATCCAGAGAGACAGAAAGAGAGAGGGAGAGAAGTGATGGACGTCGGTGCATCAGCAGACACACCAGAAAGGCTCTTAGTTGCTATAGAAACGCCAGGAGCGGAAAT
This sequence comes from Halichoeres trimaculatus, assembly GCF_033239565.1. Lineage (NCBI taxonomy): Eukaryota > Metazoa > Chordata > Actinopteri > Labriformes > Labridae > Halichoeres > Halichoeres trimaculatus. The sequence goes on along the minus strand of NW_027437184.1, from coordinate 13,096,083 downwards.
TAAAAAAGGCAGAGAGTAGGGGAAAAAACATGTTTTTTTCATGGTATCCTCTCAACTCCTGCCATGTTTTTTATATTTGGAGGTAGAAAATGGCTAAATGATGCCCAGACCATCTACATAGTGTGCAAAAACACAGCAGTTTGCCATCCCTGGTATTGTACTTCAGAGGATCTTAAGTTGAAACATGCCATTGAGATGTGTTTTCTTTTTATTATGACTGAGCACAAACCAGCATGTGTCATCCATTGACATACAGTAAGTAGAAACAGGGGATGGTTCTCCATCTCCTCATGTTGAATAGAATGACACCAATAAAAACTTTCCATGATTGGTGCTGACATCTTTTATTGCAGATATTGGTTGTGTCAAGCAGTTTAAATTGTTCCTAACAAGAACATTTAACTGTTGTGACAGAATCCCTGTATAACCATCTGTTATTATGGAGGAGGCGGCTTTAACACCTGTACTCCAGCTCATTGGTGGAAGGGATTCCAAATGTTTTTGCTTCACTTTTGAGGAGCTGTCACATCTTTCTAACTTTTTATAGATTAGCTATTCTAGACCAGAGCAGATTTCAACTTAATAACTGGTAGTTCATCTTTATAAATTTGTAAATACATCTGCTTGAAAGCAGAGAAGACATAGAATTTATATGATTTGCAAACTCATTTTATGTTGCATGAAAAATCTTTTCATTAATGTGATACAATTTATTGCCAGGTTAAATTCTCACATTGCCAGTTAAAGTACGCATTTTAAACACTAAGCATGTCAAATATATCAGCCAGCTATGGTTGGAAAACTGTCTCTGGATGGCTCATATTTTCACACATCTGGCTTTTTCACATCAACACCTGTTTTGTCAGCTTTGATTGATGTCCATTGTAGATTGTGCAACATAAAAGTATTTGCTTATTACAGGCAGTGAATTTTTTACATGATGTGTTTACATGTTAGGATTTACTTTTAAAGTTAGAAATGAGGAGGTGGTCCAGTTTATCACAAGGTCAAAAAAAGGAAATGTTAAAGAGAAAAGACGAAAAATATTAGATAGAATATCACAAGACATGATTCAACAAGATGCAGTGCAATACACTATGATATGATTCTAATTCATACGACACAAAAGATATAATGCCATAGAATACAATGTGGTACGATATGATACAATATGATACAATACAATAATACAGTACGTTAAAGATAAAATTACAAAAAAAATTATGAAGTCTCTCTACACCTGATTAAAATATCTTCTCTTACCTCACATCTGTCTCACCTCTTCTTCCCTCCTGTCTACATACTCTGTGCCTTCCAGCGAGGAAAAACAAGAAGCTGATCAAGATGAAAGCACAGCGGCCCCCTGGACCATCAGAGCCTCTCAGCAACATGCCTGTTCCAGTCATCCCCAGGTGCATGCCCCAACTTGTTCCAACCATGCTATCTGTGCTCAAGGCTATCGAGCCAGAGATCCTCTATTCGGGATATGACAGCACTCTGCCCGACACCTCTTCGAGGCTCATGACCACTCTGAACAGGCTTGGAGGACAGCAGGTCATCTCTGCAGTCAAGTGGGCTAAGTCACTGCCAGGTAACGACAAAACCCTTTTTAAATAATACCTTGTGTCTGCAATGGGTTACACACTTCCTTTGGGAAAAAATGGGACATTTTTTGGTTGTCTTATGTAACTTCTATAGTTTGGTTTGGCATTTTGTAATAAACAGTAGAGCCCATTTTTGCCCTTTAGATTGCTGTACATCTGCTGGAACACACTCTGCCACAAGTAACTTCCAAATCATGTAAAATATTGGATTTTCTTGATGAAGAAGCAAAACTTGTCATAACTTCTATGAGTTTCTCCCAGATTTTTGGATGGATGGTAGTACATTACTTGAGTCAAATTGAAGAAGAAATTGGGCCCTTCAGATTTAGCGTGCAATGTCTTGCTCATCACCAGAATTCAAACGCTTAATTAAAAGCGAAAATGAAACTGATATGTGAGTTTCATCAGTTGGCTTGTGAAATCTGTTGAACTGGTGACCTGTTAGTTGTGTTACTTGGCGCCATTATGGACATTTCTTTTTCATGCTCTCATAACTCCATAAAAGATTCAAAAACTGTTTTTTTCCCTCCTTATGACTCCTCTTGACATCAGTAGCATTGAATAACAAGTTCAGCGACCTTGTTAACAAAAGTGTGGCCATGGTAATGAGTTGATCCATGATTACAGAGAGAGAAGTGTAATGATGATTCATGAAAGAGTGATTCACTTAAGAAACTCAGTTGGCTTTAACCAAGGTTAATCAGCTTTTTAATGCGCATAAAGCTGTAATTCCTTCAATCCACTTTGAATCATCTCTGTTGAAAGCATCAGCCTTTGGTTGGAGAAAAATCTACTAAATTAAAAACAATTCCAAGCTGTTGAGGTAAATTTTTTTATGGACATAACAAATTATTTGTTTCTCAATAAAAAAATGTTGTTTTGGTTGTCACAAAGTTACGGTACATTTACCTTCTTTGAAGTGAAGCAAGTTCAGGTCACTCAGTTGAAGTAACTTTATTTGTCTCAAAGGGCTTCAGGTCATACAGTCAGTTCAACAACAGAAACCATGAGTGTGTCATGTCAATAAACATAATGATATAGTAGTTGTAGTTTTATGCTCTGTGTTTCTGTCTAAAGAGACCTGGAGACCAAATGCCTTTGAATGTAGTTCATAAGAAGATCAAACGTTTGTTTCACAGTCTTAACAAATAACTGAAAGTCACGTTATAAACAACAAAAGGTGTTTGATGGGTATGAAGACTGGCACAAAGTATTAGGAATTTAAACTATTCATGCTAGTTTATTATCACGGGAAAGGAGGCGCATGACTTCATAATCACTCCAAGTATTTGTTTGAAGATTTCCCTCCTCACTCTGGTCCTGTTCTTCCCACCAAAGATGTAAGGCGAGGTTATTAACGGGGGATCTCTCAATGAAACCGTGAAGTAACAGCAAGTAAAGAGTTGTTTGCTGTGTGTGGCTGTGTGTGCGTCAGTATAATGAGGGGACAAGTTTGGCTCACATCTTGTGTGAGCATTGTTCACTATTGGCGGCTTGCCAATGTGATAGTGGGGGAAAGCTTCTTTGGTTTGGGGTGAGGGGGCTTTTACATAACAAAGGCCATGGTTTCAAACAAATGTAATGTGAAAGGACTTTTTTCATGTGCAGTTCCACTTTATAGTTTTGACAGTGTGGAAATGAATGAACTGCAGTTCAACCCGGGTTTGGACATTGGATTAACTAGATCCTGTTTTGTTTTGTTTCCTGGCCTTGTAATTGAGTTTTAATGATGCACTGGACAATTGTGTTTTCTTTCATGCAATGTTTCTGAAGCACGCAATATGCTGTGCGTTTGGATAGACCAAAATAAGTCAATATTGTCACAGGCAGCAAAATAAAGGATATCATTTTTCCACATGCTAAAGCATCATGATCTTGTACCGTATAGAAAAATACATTGGCATCACATGGTTAGAAACATCATCTCTCCAAAAACTCTTTGGCTTTTTTGAGACTCACATCACCAGCTTTTTTTTTGCCAGATTGTAAGTTTTGCCTGTCTGTGTTTTCTTTTCTCCAACTTTAGGCTTCCGCAACCTGCACCTGGATGACCAGATGACGCTGCTGCAGTGCTCCTGGCTCTTCCTCATGTCCTTCAGTCTGGGCTGGAGGTCCTATGAGCAGTGTAACGGCAGCATGCTCTGCTTCGCCCCTGATCTTGTCATCAACAAGTGCGTACCACAGCTAGTTCCTCTTTATTTATATCCAACATTTTGTCAGCCAATTTTGCTTTTTGTTTGCCTATTTCAGGGTGTCAGTCTCTCTTGGTTTTCTTATCACTTGGCTCACACAATTACCCATCTGACAGTAGAACGTTGTGAAATTTGGCAGTTTCTGCATGTGAAGATGTTAAATCAGGTGGAAAGAAGCAGCAGGCGACACCGTGTTTATCAGAGAAAACACATGGCAGTCTGCGCCCTCCCAGGCTAACAAGGGCATATCAGAGACAAAGACGTGGTGCAGATGGAATTGAGCATTATGAGGAAAGGATGGGAGAGAAAGACCTCAAAATAAAGTTTTATTCTGCCAAGGTCTGACCCAGTTTTTCCTATGATTAGCAAGCTTAGCATGACAACCGAAACAAAGAAGGGAAATGCCAACATGGTGATGGAAAAGAAAAAGAATATGCTCATAAGCACCTGTAAGCGCTGCAAAAGGGAAGCAGGGCCACGCCAAAAATATTTTTGGGGTAAAGCAAGTAAGTAAAAACAACTGCCCTATTTTTAAAGGTCTGATATAAAAGTCAGAGTTCTGTGAGTGAGGAATTATGGGGTTTAAGTCAGGGTGTTCGAAAAAAAGTAAAAAATTTCTAATTTCTTTCAAAAATTTTGATGTTAATCTCAACCCCTGTTGCCCTCCTCCTAAACCTCTTTTGTAATCCTCTCTCCCAAATCTCCTAATTAACTTTGCTTTTATCCAATGTTTATGCTCTCAAAAACCCTATTTGTGGTGTTTTACTTAGAGTCAATGTTTTAAAAATTGCCCAGCACCTTCAAAAGAATTTACTTCAGTTACTCTTTTCTTCGACCTTCCTTCCAGTCATTTTGCCGAGCTAAGATAATTGCCTCTGGAATTCTCCAAGTGAAAAGGCATAATTTTCAAAATAAATTATATCTAGAGAGAAAAAAAATGTTTTTATGTCAGCAACACAGTCCAGTCTTATAACTCTACACTGATGTTTGATCCCCAAAGCGAAGGAATGCTGATGTGCTGAAAAGGTGAAAACATGCCTTGATTATCTAATCATAAGAGAATCTCAGCGAGCTGTGCACATAAATATTTGTTAAGTTAAAAGAAAATCTGCATTTTTAGTAACACACATATCAAACACAATCTGGCACTAAAATTTCTCACAATGAGAGGTGAGAGTTTATTAATCACATACTGAGCAGTGTAGTAAATACCCCTCTGTGCTACCGAGGGGCCACAGGTTAAACAACAGTTTGTTAATTACGGAGGCTAATTACTCTAACAATCTCTGTCTGTAAAACTGACTGTACTCTGAAGTGTCTTACCAAAGTCTTTGTAGTCTCAGGAGACAACAAGATTATATAGAGGCTAATCTATTGTTAGCTTGTCTGATCTGTTAGCCTTGCTTGTTAGCTTTTGAAGGTCGAAATTAAAATACCCAAGATACTTTGTTTTTTCTGGGGCTGTTTACATTAATGCGTTAATCACAATGTAATTTAGGCCAAAGGTGAATATGTTAATTGTTTTTGCTTGCTTTTTAAAAACTGACGTGGTGCTGAACATTAATTACACATGTTCACTGTAAAAATCATCTAATTTGATTTTGAGCTTCTACTTATGAGCTAAACCTACAGATGCAGCTAGCTGTCTAATCTCCATTCTGGGGTGCTCTAATCGTGACTGGCCTGTGACGCCGATCTAAGTGATGTCCCTAAGTTGGCAGGTTGTTGCAGGTCGAGCCTCCTGTTTAAAAGCAGACAGTGCACCTGAAGTGGAACTCCTGAAAAGACGGATCATTGCACGTCAGCGACCAATCAAAATGACGTTCAAGTAATTGTACATCTCATCGCCGCCTAATGGATGTTCTGCACACACACTACTACATATTTCTTAACTGCTATCTCTGTTAGTAAAAAAGTACTTAAAGCAACTCTGTAATTCTAAATAAGCCTATTCACTTCCTCAAAGACAGGGTTTCAAAAGACAGTAGAAGTTCAGCATTCTCTTGAATGATAAATCTACAAGTAAAGATCATAAAGTATATTTTATTGCCATCATTTGATTCCAAAATCAGGACACTGGTAAGAAATGCTTCAGGAATCAAAAAATTGTGTTTAAAATGCAAATAATCCTGATTTATATCAAAATACTGTGATTAATGGAGGAAAATAAATAATAATTTCACTGCCCTGGTTTTTGGCTTAAATTGTCCAACAGGCGGAAACCTGGATTATTACCTGATCAACCTTTTTACATTGAAAAATAATGTTTTGCTAGCAGCAGCTTGCTATGCAAGAATTATTGCCAGGCTGGATGTTTCAAAGAATAAAACTGTTAGGGTCACCAAAACATTTATCATAAGTGGTTCAGGAGAATTAAAAATTTGTAACCAAATCCTCAAAAACAATTTAAAAAAAACTTGCAATAAAAAACTTTAAATGACTAAGAGCTGGCATCTTGTGCTCTGTAGATGAAGGGTCTTGAAAGAAGAGGCTCTTGTGGAGAATTACATTAAGTGGACACACAAAACTCAGAGATGGAGTAAAATAGATCTGAAAGGTCAAGAAGTCAGTGCCAGCAGCACTGCAGTTGGTCATATGAGTTGACAACCTTAAAAACCTTAAAACCAAGGCTTCATTCTATACCCCCAGAATACTCTCGATTGATTTTAGAGGAAGGAGGTGATGTTGGCAGTGTTAGTGTAGGAAAGGTGTGGAAAGCCATCAATCCTCATATAACCGTCTGGTTTCTCCAGCCTGTTTGTAATGCTCCCCTGCTGGGACTGTGCATGGGGAAGTGAATAATAGGATAAGTGATAGACCTTTAAGTCTAATCTGTCTGTCTGTCCTCCCCCACCTGTTTCTACCTGCTCTCCTCCATCCCTCCTCCCTCTCTGTCCTGTTCTTTCTCCTCTTTTCAGAGATCGCATGAAGCTGCCTTTCATGACCGACCAATGCGAGCAGATGCTGAAGATCTGTAATGAGTTTGTGCGGCTGCAGGTGTCTTATGACGAGTACCTGTGCATGAAGGTGCTGTTACTTCTCAGCACAGGTAATGGAAAACATTTCTCTCTGAAAAATAAAAAGCAGGGATTTCCAAAATGCATGGGTGGCAATTTTGCTATTTTATCAGCCGTCAGCCGCTGTCACAGCCTTTTTCATTGCAATGTCAAGGACTCTCAATCTCCCAAGAAGGATAGTGACAAATGGGGGAACATGTATGCAAATTTCTCCACAGCAGTATTGATGCAAGTGGAATGACGTCTACATTTTTGGAACTCATGACCGTGTAGGTGTGAATGAACAAAAAAGGGAATAAAAGAATGAAGGTTTGACCTCATTGATCCACAAGGTGCTGGGGAAAATCAGGAAACATTTTAAACATTCAAAGATTTCTTCAGCTTGTGCTTTTTTCTTTGAAATTTTGATTTCTCAGCCAGTCTGTGCACTCAATGAAGTGATTCTGTGCATTTAATAAGTTAAAGAATATTGATTTACAGATAGGTTGTAACAAACGTTGACAAAAAACATGTTTGAAAAGCAACCAGAGCTATGTTTTGAAAGGCTACTGAGAGACAAAGAGAGACAGAAGGATTGCTGCAATTTACTGCACCAATCCAAGCAGTGATAGCTTGATTTGTGGTTCCCATTTTGTGTCAGTTAACTTTAATTAAAGCTGCATTTTTGGGTTTAATGATTCCTTAAATGACAAAATATCTAAATGTTAGCATTTTTCATTCAGCTTTATTTTTCATAACTGAAACATTTTTGTCTTTGTGTGATTATGAACCTTGTGCTTGACATGATTTGTAAACTAACTTAAACTGAGACTAACCCAGTTTTCCAAATAAGGGGAGACTCCAGCACTAGCACTTGTAGCTGTGTTCTATAAAGTATTTGATATTATACTTAAATATTGTCGTGAAGACTAAACGTTTAATAATAATACAGTTTGTGTTGAATAACAAAAGTACAGATAGGTAATACATGTATTTACTTGGGTCAATACTCAGTTTACTGTAAATTGAATCATATAGAGGCTTTCATAGCTCTCAGGCTATACATTGTGTGTTTGTGTGTGGCATTGAAATCAGGTAGAAATAAATGTCAGGATATGATTCCTGTCCATATGTAGATGTTCGTAGACCCCTGGTTCTTTGGTAGCTTTTACAGATCAATGTTGAGTCCAAAGATCCTTTATTACATGTTATATTCCACATTTTCCGGTCCCGCCGTGTTTGGAGTCGCTCTTCACAATGCTAAGTGGGATTTGTTTTGCCAGAGTGGGTGTGTCTCTGAGGGGAAGTGACATAAACGCAAACCCTCTATTAGGGAAAAAGACTCAGTAGGAGTTTTAGCCACCTGAGAAACAAGCAAAGAGATGGAGCTGAGGCAGGTTTTTCAGTCTCACCATGTCTCAGTCAAATCAAAGGCATTGCTGATATTTCACATTAAGAAATAGTTTAAAAAAACATGTACACATCATACAGTAATGTACAGATAGAAATAAATTGGCTACATGCCACATAACTCTTTAACTTTGATAGTCTGTTAATATGTTAAATTTTTAACATGGGAGCTAATGGGCATTTGGAGCTAGCCTCAAGTGGCCACTTGTGGAACTGCAGTTGGCTTCATTTATAACACCAGAAGTGTCTGCTTGATCACAGGACTAAACTGTACCTGAATGAATTGTGAGTAGTTGTATTAGCCAACTACAATTTTGTGGAGAAATTACTTAAATAAATTCATAAAAAATTTAGTGTTAGATGCTTAATCTTTAGCTTGTGTTTCATCAGATGTGAAATAGCAGCATTAACACTGGAAAAAAAATAAAATCTTTTCAAGTGTTTTTGTCTTATTTTCAGTAGAGAATGCCTTTAAAGACTCAATATAAGCCGCATACACCTGACTAGTCCAGAAAATGTCTTATATTTTGTTATTCAAGAAAAAAAGTGAGGTCTGAATGGCTTGTAACAAGTAAAAAATAATCTGCCAATAGAAAATAGAAAAGTTAATTGTATTAAGACATGATTCAAGTTTCAAGCAAATTTTGGAAATTTTTGGAAAGCTAATTTTTCTTGTTCCATTGGCATATTTTTTTCACTTGTTTCAAACAATTCAGACCTCATTTTTATCTTTAAATAACTTATAATAAGATTTTTTTGGACTGGTCAGGTGAATGTGGCTCATATCAAGTATAAAAGGACAATTTTTACTTAAAATAAGACAAAAACACTTGATAGTTTTCAGTTTTTTGCAGTGAATGAATTGCTTGTGCGTAACTCTCTAGTTCTTCCCTTTGGTTTACATTTCAGTGGAGGACCTTTAGGTTTTTCAACACTTTCTTCCATTAAGCCACGAGTCTCTTTTTTGGTTTGATGATGTCTTTTTATCCCCATATTCAGTTTTCAAAGCTCAGGGTTCTTCTGAAACATGTCCTCTTGCACCAAATCAAACAATCACACATCAGACATTTCTCTTCAAAGCCGGATGAGACATCAAAACAGAATAAAACTTTGTAGACCAGATTGCACCAGGAATTTTCAGTGTCTTGCTGTTGCTGTCAAAGTACTAGATAACAAGGATGTTAGTTTTTGCCAGTCTTTAAAAAAAAAACACATGATGATGTACAACATCGCAAGAATGTCAGAGGAGTTTTTTTTTTCTTCTCTAAAGGTCTTTCATAACAACTTATCACTCTATCCAGTTTTGGGAGCTTTCTTGGAAGCTCCTTTTTGCTGTGAGCGTACAGTTTGTTCATCCTCTGTGGTTCTGGTTACTACCGCAGTTGAGGAGGTGTTCAAGCAGACAGAAGTGTGCGAGGACAGATGCAGCCTTGTTTTGTAACTGGAGATTACCTAAAGTTTGATTCAAAATCATTACATTTCCAATTTGGCTTTAATTGAACACAACTTTCAATTTCTTATCTGAGAGGATAAATATGGCTCTCTGTTTGGTGTAATTGCATAATGAAAACTCATCACAATAAAACCTCAATTTTTGATAATTTGGTTTTCTGCAAATTGCATTCAGAAAGAATCATCTTTTTCTCTAAAAAATATCCTTCCAAATTTATCCCAAACATGTTTTGATTTGCATGAATTACATTTAAAGGATATTTAAAGGACACCAGCAAAGGGAAGACAGAAATAAAATGTCAAGTAGCCTTTACTTTTCCTCCTACCTGCACAAGAAGCATTCGTCAAAGAAAACAGTCAATTCTCAAAAAGACAGCACACAGCCCGAGAACAGCGTTATACAACCAAATGCTTCCTATTTATGTAGATTTTGCTCTTCTCTGCAGAGGAAAGCATCCATCTTTCCTCCTCTGTCTCTCTGAATGGCAGGGGAAAGGATGCACTTTAGTGGTGATCTGCTCGTTATGTTGAGGAAATGACATTTCCATCCCAAGCCTCGGTTGCCTTTTTGTACCTGGGAGCTTTTTCCATCTGTCCCTCGAGGGATGGAAATGCTGTCAGGTCAGCACAACTGATTTGAACTGTTTTTAATTATTGCTTATCATTGGAGTGAAAAATAAAGACATCTATGAGGCTGTTAGAATTTGCAGGCCAGTGCAGAAAGATTGATCTGCATTGCATATTTGAGAGGCCAGACAGCTCGTGCACTGTGGCATCTCCCACTTATCTGGTTATGTAAATCAGACTCTAATTCACCCTGATCCTGCCCTCTGTGGCTTTGCACTATCTCTGGGCCAGCAACTGTGTTTTTTCCTGGGCCCAGTGCCAGACACCAGACTGACACGAAGTCTGCCGTGGTTTGACACTGTTGTTATGACTACTGCAGATCTGATGTCTGTTTCAGCTGTTTGGTGGTTTTTAACCTTATTTTGTAACTTGTGATGATAATCATCACCAAAATTTCACACGGTCCACACAGTTTATCCTTTTCTGATGTGATACCAAATATTTACTGCTCTTGTTAGATGTGTTGTTGTTGTTTTACATCTTGGCCTCACAACTCACCAGAACACGCTCCCTGGTTGCCAGTGATGTAAGCATTGGTTTAGCATATTTTCCACTACCTACCACATTCTGGTTCGTAGGTGTGTGCATGCATTTGAGTGTTTTTAGCCTGCGTCTCCTGCTGGTCCATGATGGGGTCTTAAACAGTAAGGTTTAATGAAGTTTTAATGCTTGTTGCTGTTTGTTGCAACACAGAACAGGATGGAGATCAGACTGAGACAAATAGCAACAGTGCTGATGGGTTTTCAGTTTGAGACAGATGTTTAACTAGAAGAGCACTCAGAGAGTGCAGACCTCCGCCAGACATATTGTAATTGTCATGCAACACTTTAGTCCTAATTTAATTTTGTACTCCCTCTCAGCAGACTGTCTGCTACAATTTGGTATTAGTTGCAAGTTTGTATGATAATTTGTTACCTGGCAGTGCTAAAAATTATGATGACCCAGATTTTTCATATTACAGATCTTAGTATCCAGAATATTACCAGGATCTGGATCATACTTTTACATCTGTCAGAAATCATGGTGACCTTTTCTTGTCTTCTCTTGCAAAGCAATCTGACCATTTTTTATGGAGTTATATACACATATGGTGAAACTGGCCCTATCTCACAATGATAAAGAATCCTTTAACAAAATCCTGGATCCAGACAGTAATCTTGATCACCTCCAAAATTTGATCAATTCTTCCTTATCCAATTTTGAATGTTTTCCGAAAATTTCATCAAGATCTGTTCATTACTTTTTGAGTTATGTTGTTCACAGACAAACAGACAAAATCTCCCAAAAACATAACCTCCTTGGCAGAAGTAAATATGAAAAATGTGCTGAACAGATGGCTAGGTATAAATTTGGACAGATGTATCATCATTAGACGTCTGCATTATAGGGGTGATTGTGGATCTGCTGTATTGTTTTTCTTGTTGAACCAAAGGCAGAACAGGTCCTTTGTTAGCAAGCTAGCATTCACGTTGGACTTTTTGCCGATATTGACAAACCAGCTAATTTTCAACCTCTTCTCTTTCTTTTTTTATTTTTGTTTCTTTGTGTGGATATATGTGTGTAGTACCAAAAGATGGCCTGAAAAGCCAGCCGGTGTTCGATGAGATCCGGATGACATACATCAAGGAGCTGGGCAAAGCTATCGTCAAGAGAGAGGAGAATGCTAGTCAGAACTGGCAGCGCTTTTACCAGCTAACTAAGCTACTGGACTCCATGCAGGAGGTGAGTCAATCAAAGGTGCTCACACACTTGCACAGGTCTCATTCCTTATGAAATTGAGGAATGCTCAGATGATAAACATAAAAAAACTGCAAAACAAGTGAAAAACACACAACAAGTTTGAAAAGAAAAAAGACAAAAAAATAAACTCTGAATTTTAGGGATGGAAGAAAAATTTGAAAACCAATATATTGTGACATTTTGTTCGATAGTATCAAAATAGGAATTATTTTTGAATAAATCTTCTTCTTTTTTTTCAAATTCAAATTCTTCATTTCAGTATTTGTTAATGAACTGGATTGGAAAAAAGTTGCCATTTTTCTCCAGCAGAGGGTGAAATGTTTCACTCTGACTCACGTGATGTACATTTTATGGGAAAATGTGGCTCCTGATATAGCCTGTTGATATCATCATTTAACTAAGTCACATGGTCTGGTGTTAAAAAAGCAAACTAAAAAAAAATACAGAAGAATCGCAATTTAAATCAAATTGCCATCCCAAAAATTGTAATAGAATTGGATCCCAAGAGTAGCAAATCCGCCGGCCCTGCTGATATTAAAGTTATTGATGTAAGGAAGAAGTGCTGAAATGGCTGTAGCCAAGATTATCCAATGAACATTGTTTGGAGCCATAAATTTGGAGAAGGAAATTAGTATTTTTCAGAGTCCTCTGCTTCCTATTTTTACATCTGTAGTCCAGTCAGACTGTCTTGAAGTTCAGCTGAGTTCCCTGTACCATACTGATTAGGGATAAACCCAGAAGACTACACTCATGGATACCCCTGAGAGCATAATGTTCCATTTGAATCCATCAGACACTGTCTCTATAAAGCCGCAGAATTAAAGACTGTCCGTATAGAAACCCCAGACTCAATTCAAGATAATCCCTTGAATGAAAAAAGAGGATTTCGGTATCTAATAGAGTCTAATGAAACTCTCTGTCTCCTCCAGATGGTCGAGGGTCTTCTCCAGATCTGTTTCTACACCTTTGTCAATAAAACCCTCAGCGTGGAATTCCCTGAGATGCTGGCAGAGATCATCAGTAACCAGATACCAAAATTCAAAGACGGGAGCGTCAAGCCTCTGCTGTTTCATCAGAAATGACTGCCTTAAACTGTGAAGCAATGCCTTAAATTCTGCCCTCCCCGTGTACCTCTCCAGGGCCCCACGCTTGCCCCAGAGCCCTGAGCCTTTGCTTTCCTGCCTCCCCCATCACTCTGATTCGATTCCTCCTGTTTTCCCAGGCCTCCTCTAGGAATCCTGCCACGCCCTCTCCAGGACTCAGCCATTCAGCCTAATCTGGGAGCACAATACCTCCATCTCTTAATCCTGTCCTCACTTTGGCTAAACTTTGCAATGGAAACTTACTGCCGACCTTTCTTCTTGGCTAACCAGGGAGAATTCTGTCCTCTTGAGGAAATATGTGCTGTCTTGTGGGCAAGAGGCCCCTCTTCACCCTCTCCGTCCACAGCCCTGTCCTCAGGATCACCTGCAGTTTCTTTCAGTGGCCTCCTGCCTCTTTCCTCTCTCCTGCCACCTGTGTTTTTTGCTGTTTCACCGACACGCCGGCACCCAGAGACACCTCTCCCTCCCTCGACGTGACGCCCAACATACTGTCCTACTCAGCCTGTTGAAGCTGCAGCTGAAGCCTCGTGCTCCTTTGCTCCATCTGCTTTCACCCCTCCCAGCTCCACAGAATGTAGTGAGCGCTCACCTGTTTGGTTTCCAAAGAACTGACGGGATAAACAGCAAAGTTAGAAACTCACTCTAAAGTATGAGAGTCTTTTTGGACATTACAGACCAACTGTTCTCCTTTCTTCTCTGTATTGATCTGATTTATATACCGTACCAGTGGAAGAGAAACATCTAGAGGAATATTCATTTATTTTATGCATTTCTGAATACACGCTTACGCACACTAACATACAAAATGTATACACACAGACACAGTCACTCAGCGAAATGTTTACACAGGATGTATCTGAGAAGGGAAAAAACAGTGCCTTGTAGCTTTTAAAGCTCTACATAGCCATCCTTTATAAGCCGTTGTTGTTTTGCAAAAGAATCAAACGTTGACATCCTTCTGCATATCTTTCCTGCTTTAGTTTCTCCATGCTGGCAATCTCTGTTTTCTATCCAAGCAGTCATTTCTTGGTGTTTTTAATGTGGGCAGCTCTCAGTTCTGAATCCCATATGTGCTGAAAGGAAAGCAGCATATGGTACAAATATGAACATTTCTACATGAGTTTGAAATAGTCAGAAAATTACATATAAAGAGAGAAATGTATGACAAGATGTTTCACGTCCTAAAACACACGTCATACGTGTACCCTTTACTCATGCGAAGTATATATGATGAACTACTGGATTTCTCAAACAGTAATGTGTGATTTTGACCTTCAGATTAACTTTTTATAAAGAAAATAAATCTATAATTGAGCTTATTTAAGAAATGATTTTAGAAGCTGCACGTAGCTTGTGCTAAGTGGACACCACTGGAATTCAAATCATGTTTTGTACCATTTATTAGTATTCAGACAGGAATAATCAGTTAATTGTTAATTAGAATAAAGATATTCTTTCATGCAGTCACATAAAAGTTTATTAATTTTCATCACCCACATGTAGTGCTCCTGAAAGTTTGTCACAGATGTATTGCATGTCACCAAAGTAAGGCATTTTAGATGAGATCAACACTACATGTAATCAGGTTTATGTGTTTGCACAAACATGAACTGAGGTATCAGTTAATCAGCCCAACATGTCTTTAAAAGAAATAAAACAGTCCTTATTATTCTGTACATGAGATGTAAAATTAGATTCACCCTTGGATTGAATTTCTGCTCTCAGCGCAGGATTTTATCTCAGATTTTTTTTTTTTTTTTTTTTTTTTTAAAAGATGCAGTTTGGTCCAAATAATTTATGAATCAACGCTCAGGCTGTGAGAGACTCTATCACCCTCATGTGATACACTAGTGCCAAATGTATTAGAGATATTTTATATGTCTTTTTCCTGGAGATGTGAAGGTAAGAGAACTCAGATGGACTTCAACATAATGTTATATTTGTAACCTAGCTTAAGAGTGCTCCTTCTATTTCAGTATCACACCTACACCAGCTTAAACATACTGATTGTGATCATCAGAGATAAGTGTATAGTAGACTTTTCATTAAGATGCACAAACACATTGTGTTTTGAAGATTTTGAGGATTATCTGCTGCTGTCAGACACGTGGTGGTCAGCTCGTGGTACATTTGGAACTGAAAAGTGTGTGTACCAGCTGATGCGAGAGCCAAGCAGAAACATGTCGACAGCACAGTTGTACAAACACAGTCCCTCCCCCTTCTTAGCAGACATGCTTCTATTTTCCTCGGTGTTTCTTGTATCTGCCTCTTTGCCTAAAATGTCGACCTTATAGCTGTTTTTGCTGAATGGTACTCGTCCTCACCACATATAACCCTGAATGGCAGTTAACAGAGCAGATAGCAGGTTGCCATAGGGACCGCTCATTTGTGTGTTACTTAAAGCTTACAGAACAGCAGGCTCTAGACACATACAAGCCAGTCTTCAATAAGAGCCAATCATGTTATTAATCAGCTGTTCCACCAAAGGACGGTCCCTCGCAGCAAGCCTGTTTCCATGTACAGTGCAGGCTTTCAGCTTTCATCCCGCTTCACTCGCTCTTGTGGCCTTGTGCTGTAAAAATAACCACGCCGCTCACTTCATTGTTAATTATTCTGGGGAAGATTTGACTAAACTGTCTGTTAGTTTTGGTAACTTTTGCATACAGTATTACAGTCGTTTCCCGGTGGTGGTGGTGCTTCAGAAAACCAGCTTTAACGTGTTGATGTAACCTTTACCCCTGCTCGTTTCTAAATGGCCATAGGTGTATATAGCAGCGCCGACATATCCAGTGCAATGTAAACAGTGTCTCTTATTACAAAATATTTTTACATAGACATAATCTCTATACTCCTATACATTTTTCTCTTTTACCTTTCAACTACATGTTCGATTAAAGGCCTTGTGAAAGGGAGACAGAGAGCCATAGAAATGAGATTTCAAATCAGGAAATAGATAAACCCTTAACAAATATCAATACTTTTGGAAAATGATCTATTGTAAAAAAAAATATAAAAAAAGAAGATATTTTCTGTGATTTTGAATACATCTTCTTGATCCTCTTTGATATGAATTATTTTACCCAATCCTTTTGTACATTGAACGAGTCAAGAAAGTATTTTTTTTTTCTTTTCTGTTTGTGTTTGATAAGGGTAGACGTGTTGAATACATTAGGAAGTGTTGAACATGTTTGTCTTGTGAAGTAAATGTAAATTCTATGAGTCAATGGGAAAGTCATGAAAGCTCACTGTGTTTTAAAGTTATAAGGAAACGAGGGAGGGAGGGAAGGGGAGGCGAGACAGACTAGAGGAGATTTTTGTGTTAAGTGAGAGTGACCAAAGCAGAGGAGGAATAAAAAAAAAGATTTAACAAACAGAAGTATTCAACCAGTTACAATTAAAGTAGCACTTATTATCCAACTTCTAGTACTTCATATTTTATTTTAAAAGGTATCTTTTGTAAAGGTCCAGATGTTGGCTCCCATGTATATTGCTGTGAGGATTTACTGGTCACAAAGTAGAAAAATGAAACGAAAATCTTGATGTGAAAGTAAATCTACCAGAGCCTGACAGAATTGCACTACCCTCATATTGGTTGATAAAGTCTATTTTGTATAAAATACATGCAAATATTATCTTTAAAGATTAAGGGCAGATCATGTTTCACTGGTACATATGGCTATGGCTTTCATTGAAGTCCGTTTTGTTCGTATTTCAGTTATGTAAATGTAATCCAATGTAAAAACAAACAAAAACATAAAATGTTTGTTTCAAAAAATAATAGTTTGCTTTACTTCTGTATTACACCTCTTCTGTAGTCAGTGTCGATATTTTCACCTATTTGATTAAATGTTGAATTAAGTTATCTGTGTTGTTCTTTGCCATTGGATTTGGCATTGTGTTGGTAACAACTTGGATAATGTTTTTCATCATGGCAGGTGGAAAGTGGAAATTTAGAAGAACAGATTTCTCTTTAGTTCAAACATCTTACACAATAAAGTTTCCTGTTTTTCAACACACAGCTCAAATGTTTGATTTTTTTTCCCTCTTACATCAGTAACTGAGCATGCTCCAAAAATGCTTGTCATCCTGGGTACTGTTGAGTGAAATACAGACAACTTGTTGCTTTCTACTTAACACAGCTCACTTAGTTTCTTGTTGAGAACGACCTTGCTTCACTGGTATCAGTTTGGGAGCAGAGAAATAGTTCTGACACCTAAAAGATCTGGTTTCTTTGGTTTGTTCTACTTACAAAATTTGACCTAAAAAAACTCTTAAAGCTTATTGACTTTTCACCAATTTCCATTTACAATGGAGAATTAGTGCAACTGTAAAAAACAGTTAAGAAAAAAAAACAGTAGAGAATAAAGTTGTAAAGTTTAAGAGAAAAGTCATTATATTACGATGAAAGTTGTAATGTTAGGAGAATTAAGTTATAAAAACCATGATTTTAGACAATGGTTAGCCTGTATGCTAATTTGAAGGGATAGAAATGAAGAGCTGCTTCAAGCTGCTTGAATTTAAATAAGGATGTTATATACTTTTAGCTCATCAGCACAAAAGTCCTAAAAGGTCATAATTAATTTTATTTTATTTCTGTTCGCTCAAGCTCTCGCTTTTGTTTTTGTGTTAAGAAGATATTAAAGGGCAACTCCGGTTTTTTGACACCTGGACCTTATTTATAGGTGTGTGCATGCTCATGTACTCACTCAAACAAACATCGTGCAGCTCGGAGTCCTTCAGAAGTTATTGAGATCCAGCTGATCTTAGCCGCACTTAGCGGGGGCCACGGCAAGGGAGCTTCATCTCTGCAAAATCGCTCATTTCGGCTATATTTTTTCATCCATCACTATCCATCGTTGTCACAAACACACTCCTCTTCTGTTGCCATAGGCGAACACGGTCCACAAGCGCACCACCAGTTTGCATTGAGTCGTGGACGTGCTCCTGTTTATTGTTCTCGAGCCAGCTCTTCGTCTCTCTCCCTCTGCATCCTTCTTTCATGGAGCTCCTCGTCCTCGTGTACTCAGACTCAAACCGGTAAGGACAACCGTCAAACTCAAAGTCGTAGTCTGAAGACGGTAGTTGAGCTGACTTTATGATAACACTGGCGATGGATGAAAAAATTTAGCTGAAATGAGCGATTTTGCAGAGATTATGTCCCGCGCTGAAGCTGCCTTGCCGTGGCCCCCGCTAAGTGCGGCTAAAATGGGTTGGATCTAAATAACTTCTGAAGGACTCCGAGCTGCACGATGTTTGTCTGAGTGAGTATATGAGCATGCACACACCCATAAATAAGATCCAGGTGTCAAAAAAACGGAGTTGCCCTTTAAGTATGATTTATCTTGTTAAAAACAAGGTACTTGTTTTCCTGAGATGAGATGATTTCCCGACTATCTATAAATCGAGTCAGTGGGTTTATCACGGTTACTAGCATTGAGAGCATTAAGAAACAAAAAATGGGCTTCACTTTCCTTAATAACCTGATCTTATTTTTTCATCACTAGAAAAGATTGTGTTGTCTTGAAAAAACAACACACTTTTTCTTGCAATAATGAGAAAAAAAGGGAAAAATCTTGATGAAAACAGCCAAAATTAGCTTATCTCCAGGAAGCTGAGTATTCAATCATGACCTTCTAGGGCTTCCATATATAAGCACCACAGTGTCAAACATCAGGATTCTGAGATTGAGTCCGTTCTCAAGACAGGAACCTCACAAGCAGCTCACCTCTTTTCATCTCCACCCCACCTCCACAATATGATCCACAGCCTTCATTTAAGAGCAGGAGTTCACAGGTGGATATCCTTCTATTTCAGCATTTATATAGACTAATCATAACCTGTAATTGTGAATTCTTTCTCAAAAACTACACCTTAATTTTTGAATATCACAATTTTGATCTCAAAATCTTTCCTCTTGTCCTCATCAGTGATTTTATTCACATGCAAAAACATCAATCCGTAGCTCCCATGTGACATTATGTGCAGGAACTATTTCTTGGAAAACATCGGCATTGCTCAGTAAGAGACCTGTTGGCTTCATGTGGTTGCCAAGCAACCAGTAGAAAAACTAGACAGAGATGATGAGCATAGAAATGAAATGATCTTTTGATTTTCCTGAAAAATCCTTTTCTTTATGTTTCTCTCTTTGTGGATTTAACAGGCAGCAGGTAAGGTTCTCTGTTGCTTTCATAGAGCTTTGAGGAAGCATTTACAATCTGCTACAAAAGTTTGAGCTGTTATCTTACTAGTTCATTAATTTTTTGAACATTTGATACTAAGAAAATAAGAACCATTGTAGGTTTTTGTGTAAACTGTCAGATAACTAACATTCAGTCTCAGCAAACCCAGTTTTAAAACATTTATCTTTAATAATGCAACAATCTTGTCAATTCACCAAAAACACCTGAAAGAATATTTAAGGCTGCAGATAGACTTAAATGATACAAAAATCTGGTCAACAAAATGGAATTAAAGAATTAAGTTAGTAGGCTAAAAATACAAAATATAAAATTTCATAATTAAAAAAAAAATTATACCTTATCAAATGCTGCGTATGTATTTACAATGTCAATAAAACACTTCAGAATGCATACAGTTCAGGATTACACCTCTCAGAAACTCTCATAAATAAGAAGCTTAGATATGAACAAAGTAGTCTCACTTCACATTTCAGTTTTTTCACACTCCCATTTGATTTTTTTCATTTTTTAAATACTAATATGTTTTTTTTTTCATTTTCTGTCATACAAAGGAAAATTATGTTACATGAGTGGTTCAAGGAGAAAATCAGCGTTAGGTCATGAAATGAGGACATTCCCCAGAGCCACAGAGCAGACCAGCTTTATACATAAAAAATTACCGATCAAAAAATGGGTTTAATATTCTCTCAGATTGAAGCACTGTTCATCGACGTGCAGACGACTGAGTGTTTCACTTTTTTTTCTTTTGGCTTTAACTTAACTTTGGTTCCGTGGTGTGCTTTGGAAGATCAAATTTCTTGAATTAAGTTCTTGGACAAATTGGCATAATCACTGAAACTAGGATGAAAAGATCCAAGCTTTTAAACAAGCTGAGAGAAAAACTGATGTGTGACATCCTGATGAATAAGGATTCAAAATAGTGAACTGGAATAGTGCAGTCCAGCTCAGCTCCATGCTCAGTATCAACAGACAAACCAAGAGAGCTAAAGTGAGGCCTTTTGGGTAGGCTTATTTTAAGCAGCAGGAATCAGATGTTACTTGAGTGTTTCGTTTTAAACCCCTGACCTGCTTGTGGAGCTTGTTTGGGATTTTTCACATTTGGGAGAGGCATTGAACCAAACGCTGACCTTTAGGCGAACTGTTTTCAAGGCTACCTCACCCTGTGCTGATCTGCCCTGAGGCTCCGGCTGCTGAGCTGTGCGCTCTACAACGTTAGCCAGGTTGAGTCTTGTCCTGGGGAATTACCAGACCGCTAGCAAGTGCTCAAAAACACATTTACAGCTCGACAACAAAATCCAATCATTAAAATCAGCTTAGAAAAGCTCCTTTCCAATGAGATTATCTATCACTCAGAAACTCACAGTAAAGGGATGAACTAGCACGGCCAGAGTTAGAGGCCACTCTCCTTGGACTTCATTCTTTGCCTCCATCCACTCTGTGGAAGGATCTTTGTATTGATGTCTGATTAAAAGAGGAGATCTGAAGCAGTGGCAGTGCAGTTCAAAGTGATAAAGCAAGGACTAAAAATCTAAACCCCACTCACCTCACACAATGTCTCCCACACATTCAAACACACATTTCAGGCTCATTACCACATCATCATCACTAGGGTTTAAGGAGTCATTCACACTTGTTCAATTACAGTCTGAACCACAGTTGGACGCATCTTTTTTTTTTCCAGTGCAATTATGAGTTTCCCTCCAAAGTCCAATCTACTTTGCTCCTGCACATCAAATCAAAATGATTTAGTTGGTCTATTTTCAAGTCCCTGTCTCGACGCTTTTTTACCAGTGAGCCGGTCCAGTTGTTACAACATCTCCTAAAATCTGTTCTGTCTTGTGCAGCCAGTTTGGTTATCTCCAGTACAGTATCATACAGATCGAGTCTTCTCCTAGCCTTGGACTATAAAAACTCAACATAGTTTTCTGGAATCAGTCCTGTTCGGCTGTCCAAAGTCCCCTCGAGCCAGCCTGGTTCCCTGGAGGTATGAACTGGAGAAAGAAAGAGAACAAAAATGGTGTTTAAACATCTTAAAATAGAGGGGGGGAAAAATCCATGTGTATGTGGCACTTATATATGTCGGCATACATTTGTATAGGCACATGTGCAGAGAGTGTGTGAGAGAGAAGGAGGAATGAGGGTCAGACATAAATAACTTGGAACAGGAAACTTAATTCCACATGTTATTCATTATCTAAATGTTTTATATCAAATTGTCCAAAAGACTTCACTGCTGTGAAGGGGGGCAGTTGTAGTAAATTTGTTTGGTAGTTATGTACTTTAATTCTTTGTCTTCATAAAGTTACTGTGTGCTGGTTCAGCTATTTTGGTACGTTTGATTTAGAGGTACATATTATGAACTTCACAGTAATAAAGTGCCATATTAGAGCTAAAGAGGCGCAGGCAGTCAAAGCTGAATGAAGTACTTTGATGAAATGTGATTGGATTATAAAACAGCTTTCAATTAAATATGATGCTACTTTATTAGGATGTTAAAATCATTTTTGGATTTGTAGTCTGGAGGGAGAATTTCTAACAATGTAGTAAAACGATGTAATAAAGCTACACTGTTAGCAAATCATTCTCTTTACAAACATCAAGGGGATTTTTCATTACAAATTACTTTTGAGGCTTTACTTAAATTCCCATATTTAAGAGGCAAGGGATGTGGATGGGTAGCTGAACAAAACACTGGGGAACGACATATGGCAAAAAGGACTACAGCCTCTATATATATATACATACACAAATTAATCACCCAGCTAAACCACTGACCTACATTCAGCACAATGTCTACATCCATGTCTATACCCTAAATTCATCTGGTGCTGTGTTCTGTAGGATTAACAAGGGCTTGTGATCTTGATGTTGACCATGTAGCATACAGTTGGTTTGATGCTGCTATTAAGGTTGTTACTACAACAATAGAGGCTAAAAGAGGCTGTAGAGCATGTTCAAGTACCATTTCTTCCATCCTTTTGCTCATTCCACCTCCTTTTAAACATGAAAATTTTATTTGAGCATCTTGAATTCGAAAGTTTGAATAGCGCTGTGAGGATGTAGCACAACAGCAACGTAGCACTGTTGTTTGAAATGTGACACAATGGAAACCAGAGCTCATCTACCAACTCCAACCTCACCAAGCAGAGCTAACATAACCTCACTCTTCATTTGACTGATAGACTCTCAAGTTTGAACAGACCACTGCAGAATAACTGCCGCATGTGGGTTGGAATGAACATTATCACAAACAGTTTAGCTTGTGTTACAACTTGTGCTCTATCACTCTCCTTTCTTCTGCTCTTCTGACCTTTTTCTTTTTGTCAGTTCAGCTCCAGTTCCCTCCATTACTTACAATATGTATCTAAAAAAGTTCAGTCTACGTACCAAAGTCTCATTTTGACTACTTTAGGATGACTTAACAGTCCTTACAGTGCTTTTAAATTTATAACAGAAAAATAGATAAGAAATAATGAAGTCATTTGGGAACATTTTACTGGTTCAATGAGAATAATTCAATTAATACTGAGTTTGTTGCAGTAGTTCTTTCTATTTTGTTTATTCTTTCAATTCTTTTAACTTTTTTTTTAATTTCTAACTGTATTATACTAAGTGTTTTCTTACATTACTGGATGAAAAGATATTTATTGTGTTATCATTTCTTATCATTGATATTTTATTAATTTATTTTTGCGTAATGTAAGGGTAATCACGTCTCTCACAAATGAAATTTTGCAGATCAAAAATAGTGCGATACTGAATAGGCGATGGGATTCATTGTTATTAACACCTCTGTCATTAACACCTGCGCCTCCTACATGCAGAAAATAGTTATTTCACTGTTCTAGATCTATCAGATAAGAGGACGTTTTGCTTGATTTAGCCAAAAGACAGAAAGATCCTGCAGACATGAATTGTATGTTCCCTACATCTTGTCCTCACTGTAAATCTAAGTTCCTCCAGTGTCACATCGAATACAGAGAAAATGAACATGAACTAATGAACTGAAGTAAGAGAGTGTTACTGCCTTTGAGCTTTATGGTTCTGCCTTTTTCTAATTCAGTATGAATCAGACTTATTATATTTTGTGTTACAACCCAAAACAAAAGATAAACACTATCAAAAATTTCTGTAGTATCCTTATGACAACTAAAGAGGCATTAAGAGCTCTGTGGGGACAGCTGGGATGTTTTATCTCTGGCTAGCCACAAAGCAGACTGGCTCGCTGACATACCTCTGCAGAGATTACCCGTCCACAAGGTCACATTCTGACCCAAATGGCTCTGATGATAATTCCCTGCATTACATAACAAACTCAACACAGCTAGCTCTGTTTAGGTCCTGGAGGGGTCTGACAGAACGAGTTGTCAAAAGGCATGAGTAAAAAAAAGTGAATCCTTACTGGCTCTGTGTTGCATAAACTTCCAAAGACACACCATAAAAAGAATTCAGATCAACTGCTTTCTGCCTGACAGCCAGTGAAGCTGCATAAATATTTTATAAACATTACATTTTTGCAAATCTGCTTTTCATTAGGAGTGTTGAGCCAAGGAAAACTACAGGGAGGCAAAGTGATTTACAGTTCTGGCAGCTTGGGGTTAGAGAGGCTGAAATTAGGCGTAAGAGAGCCACAAAAATGTCTGCATCATGGTTCTATTACGAAGGGGAGGGGAGGGAGGGAAGAGATAGGGGCGGAAGAGGAAGCTATTAAAAAATCAAATACCATCAATAGTTTCCAAAACCATTATTTGAGTCAGCGAGTGCACTTACCTTTACCTCTTACTTATTTTTACACCAAAAAGATTGAATAACTCATTATATTTCCAAGATATTACAAAACTGGGTGCATACAAAACAAAGCCATACAAAGCACCGCAAGCATTGTTCGCCATGATATCTGCTTTGTCAGCTCCTATTAGTCTCCTGAGAAGAGCACAACAAATGTACATCTAAGCTCTTCTTAAAGTACAGGTGCTGGACAACAATATATTTGCAAAGGGAAGAACACATGACGGCAGCATATGGATTCAGAGCTCAAATAATTCACTGCAAATGTCAACTAAAAGTCTTCTTCATACATCTGCAGTGCACCCTGCTTTCTACAAAATGATGAGCACACTTTAACCAGAAAAAAATAAAAGAGAGAAGAACACAGATCATTTTCATTACTTTGTAAATATAGTGGTGAAAGAGCCTTCCAATTTGATTTTTTTAACATTTATCCCAAGAATGAAACTTAAGACCAAGGCAAAGAAGAACAATCTCCACAAGCAGTCTTGCAGTTGTTTATTTTTGTTTCAATAGAAACATAAGCCAACCCTCTTTTCTTTTTTTTCTTCCTCTGCTGGAGAGGGCAGCGCCTGACTCACCGTTCTCAAAGATGGTCCCAGCGATGAAGGACAGCTCCGAGTCATGCTCTGCCTTGCAGGCGTACAGCGCTCGAGCCTTCCTACCCACCATACTGAGGAGAAGGAGAGGAGAATCAGGCAGCATGTTGGGGTCATTTTCAGGAGAAGAACATAAAAAACAACGATACATTCTGAAATGTAACTCAGCCTCAGATTATACCTTAAATCACATAAACGAGATTGCAAGAAAGTCTCTAATCCAGACTGCACTTTTATCGAACATCTGCTAGTTCATCAAACTTTTGTGTTACTTTTCTGAAGTTCTTCTAAATTCATGGTTTTAAGGATTAGTTAGCATCAACAGATTGAAACATGGAACCAAAAAAACAACTCAGGCTTCACCCAGTGAAGAGATATGCCAGCCATGGGATGTTTTGATTTTCTCTGAGGGGTCAGAACAGCTTACAATGGAATGTTAACATCCCCTGACAATGTAAACTTCTAATAAACAGTCAGAATCTTTATCTGACCAGGAGGTTAAATAACTGAGAACATATATATGTATTTAAAAATGTTAAACAGGCCCTCGATCAGGAGCAATTAAGGTCACTTCTGGGATCCTGGTGACCTAAGAAGACCACAAACATCCTACAAGAAGTGCAACTGTGGAAAACAGGAATAACTGCATAAATGTGCTAAATATAAAGATATGATAAAGGCTTTTATTGAAAAAAAAAAAGATGTGAGGGTAATTCTCAGGGTTTAAGGCATCATTTTTTGCCGCTTCACAGGTCTTTGTTGTATTTATTCCTCTACTATGACTCATGCAGTGGGTGGCTTGAAATAGCTGTGCATTCTGAAGATGCTGTATAGAGACGAGGACAACAATCTGCCACTGTGGCAGCACCTGAGATGTGGTTACACTCTGCATGTCTGTCAGAGGTGAACTGCAGCATTTCATTACATAAGGAAAGACACAAGTAAATTTAGAACTGATTGCTGCACGACTCTGAAATGCTGTTAAATTACATAACATGATCCATGATACTTCATCCTCTTCCTAAAAGAAGTAAGGGCTTTTAAATCAGCTCCAGAGGATAGAGGTTATGCTTAGTCACACAAAGGGGACCTTGAAGAATGTAATTGTCCTGCTCAGAGAGGAAACACTGAAGGAAGCTTTACAGGTAAAGAGCTTTTTCCCTAAACCAACTGCCGACATGAATGAAAATGAACTAAGAGATGAGTTTTCTGCTGTGATGAGCTCTGGAGATAATAAAGCACATTGGCAAACAAATAATTTACTGAATAGCTCTTAGGGGGTGCTTGAATCAAATGTCTTAGCCTTTGAAAACCTCCCAAAGTGGATTTGTGGAATAGTGGGTCTCCCCTTTTAATTTACGACTCATCTGCACATGCTAGCAACTGGTACAGCTACTGTTATCTCATGATTAAGTGTGCTCAAGATGAGGTTAAATATGTGGACAGACCTCACAGGGGAGGAGTCGCTGGAGGTGGAGGACGTCGGCTGTGGGCTCGATGGAGCTGAAAACATTGGCCAAGAGGGGGAGCGAGGGGAGGTGGGGCTGGGGGACGTTGCACTGAAAGAGACGTGCAAAGAAATTTAGAGTGATACTAATTCAAGCACCTGATAACAAGTATGTGAAGAAAGTTGTGGACATTATAGGTGTTACATATTTGAGGTAGGGATGTGTGTTTCATACCTGG
The DNA here is from genome assembly GCF_033239565.1 of Halichoeres trimaculatus. Lineage (NCBI taxonomy): Eukaryota > Metazoa > Chordata > Actinopteri > Labriformes > Labridae > Halichoeres > Halichoeres trimaculatus. The sequence goes on along the minus strand of NW_027437184.1, from coordinate 13,069,686 downwards.
CTGGTATGCTGCCACGACTCTTTGGGTTCAGCCTGGGACACAAAAATGAAAGAGGACATAAGAGAAGTTAGATAAATGCACTTGAAAGCTTTCTGTCAATTTTTGCTTTAAAACTATCTCATCTGTGATTGTCATGCAACACTACCATCCTACTTTAATGTTATACTTTGTAGACCAACTCTCCCAAAAACATAGCCTTCTTGGTAATTAAAAAGGTCCCATTGGATTGATTTTGCAAAAAAAACAGGTACTTTGGTACCTGATCAACAAATGATCTCGTGGCTGTATTAGACAGTCTCTGCACATCAAACATCTGGTATACAACAAGATATTTCAGTTCGTCTATCAGGCTATGTATAAAATGATGCAGTTTAGGAGATAAATGTTTTGTTTGTTTTTTTTAAAGCACTTCTAAATCAAAAAGATGTCCAAGCTTAGACTCTCAAGAATGTGCTAAATCACTGACACGATCTGTCCTAAAATACATTGCTACAATCATGACTTGAAGAGTGAGAAATGTTCCAACAGAAAAATATTTTATAATTTACTATTTTGGCCAATCCGTCAATAAACCTGTGATGAAAATACCTGTTCGTTTTAGTCACATTTTAGTCTTTTTTGCCGACAAACACAAAGCATTATAGCCAGTGTATATTTCAACTTTACTTGAGTCAAAGCGTTTTATCTCAAAAGAGAGGTTTAGAGATTAGTATTAAGGCTGTACCAAATCTTTAAAACAACAACATTTAACTCTCTTACCACTTATAAACCTGTAAAAATATTGGTTGAATATTCTAGCCAGGGCTCCTACCAATGTAAAGTTGTTCTGCTTTCCTTCCTGATCCATAGAGTAAGAGCAGGTCATTACACATCAATAAAAATGGAGTTAGATGGAGAATAGTCAATAACAAGTCAAGCAAAAAGCTTATTCTGTCGACACTATGGCTTTATTTTTAATCTCTTGCTTCAAATTGAGTGCTATGAACATGATATAATGACTATATTGTATATTTATGTTCCTTTAATACACCTGCAGACAGCCTAAACTCATATGAATCTAGACAGAGAAACAGAGACAGGAACAGTAGTAGCAGTAAAAAACAGCAGTTGATAACTGTTTAAAAGAAAAAAAAAAAAAAAAAAAACGACAGTCCGGTTGCTGGATGAGTTTTTGTCACCTATGCCCTGTTTTCACCACGCGGTCCAGTATGGATCAGTAAAGTTTGGTCTGATTGGTGAAGCCTGATCATGTCTGCATTTCCACAGCCGACTGTGCCCTTCTTAGTAGGCAGCGTGTAAGCTGAATGCCGATAACTGTGTCAGCTACCTCATAACGTGATGGCATAGCAGTCTGCACCTCTGTGGTCACCCATGAAACACATAATGATGCCATTTTCCAAACAAATGAGTCAACTGGAGATTGGCATGGCAGAGTTATGTGTTGTTCTTTATCTGCTGTCGTATGGGAAGTGATGATTCTTTGGACCAGTCAATGGACTGCAGTGTTTCTAGCTCCAACTTCTTGGGTCAGATCGGAATATCTGGCACCCCAACAGAAGGATAACAAAAAGTGGGACGGTACGGGTTGGTAATTTTGGGACCTATCAAAAGCCCTGTAATGGTCACAAGTTTAATACCTATTACGTTTTTTTTCTTTTTGTTAACAAAATTAACACTAACACGTGATCAACTCTGCATGGGTAATTCACTGAGAATGGATGCAGTGGCTATTAGCACCAAAGGGGGAAGTCTTTCCTCTTTTATTGCAGACCTGATGCGTGGCAGATGTGACGCACATTTCACAGTTTGAAACTAATCACCTGAAGAGAGAGCTTGTTCAGGTTAAAAGAATAAATGAAAAGCTCCTATGCTCTGAGCGTGTGTAGGGGCTGAGTCACAGGAGGCCAGGCTGATCCAGTCTCTGTTGATATAACTATAACAACTGTGATGTAAAAGGAATATTAAGACAGACTTTATGTGCAGATATGCAGTGATTTAAACCATCTTGGGGGTTTAATTGTTGTTTCAACCACTAAAAGCTTGAGTATAAATGCTACACTGCCTCACAGCTTCCACCAGCTCTTAGCAGACTGTAGAAATCTTACACCAACTGTGTGTGGCTGTAAGTGCCAGAGTTAGTGAGTTAAGAGTTATTTGCAGTGAGTCTCATTTGCTTAGAGAGGGTCAGGTTTGATAATGGTTCATTCAAATGTATACAAACACTGGCTAATTGCTCAGCAGAGCAGTTTGTGGAGCATTCAACGCTTTTCATGTGTTCTGTGAATATTACAATGTCTAATCACTCATCTGCACAGGTTCAGCAGGTACACAAGCCAAGAAATCCATGAGTAAATCCAACCCACTGTTGTACCCATGCACAGGCTTAAAGTTGGGCCTACTTACAATAGAGAATAACTTCAGTGATGGACTTTAATTTCAAAATGGACAGTTGACACAAAGCTCAAAAGCATCATACATCCTTCTATCCAATCAAGCTGAATGCTTTAAGTCAACAGCCTATATCCAGCCAAAGAAACAAACCCTACAGTGTAAAGTGATCATTCAAGTTTATACTGTCACTTAGACTTCTATCCATCATGTGATGCTCATCAGGCTGAATGATAGTCAACAATGAGGGATGGTGAAAGACCGGCTGAGGATGGAGTAGCTGCGGTGAAAAGCTGCTGAGGTTTAATAGAAAGACAGAGCCAAGGAAATGATTTCATTCATGTAGTCAGTTAAATTACATAAGCACAAAGCCGAGTTGTGCAACAAGCAATGAGGTAAATTTCTTGATGGGTATGTTTTTAGTAATTAACATGTACGCAGATTATTACACAGCTATTGCAGAGAAATCTGTCATGAACAAGACCAGCAGAGCAAATGAGGAAACACAACGCCCACTACTCTGCATTTACGCAGAAGCACGGACAAAATGCAGCCGGGCTGTCGTGCATTGTGACTGTCAAAATCTTTTGGACTCAAAGGAGATGACTCTGCTACCTTTCCTCTTCACTACTTTGCCTCATACGAACTAAAAAAATGTGTTTATATCATTACCAAAGTGATGCAGTACTTCTGAAGGCTGCTTGAGCCTTGTCTCCCTCGTTGCTCACCAAGGAGACCAATGAAAGAAATTCAACAAGCCTCCTACCTTTGCATAGACTTGGTTAGAAAGTTGGCTGGAGTGACTCAAAAGCACTACAGAGCTCTTCTCTATAATCAGAGGCATTGTCCTGTAAGAATGGTGTTAAATGGTGCCGTTGAGGTAATAGCTCTGTTGATCACTTATATTCATAAAGGTTTAAATAAGATGTGAAAGAAAAATCCTTTCCAAGGAGGAAGCACAGATCCAGATCTTCACATGAGCTGTATTTCACAATAAGGTGCACGTGTTAAAAAGTTTCAGGTCTTTTCCAAGCTGTCAAAACTTTTGAAAACCTTGAAGATTTTTTTGGAACCATGCATGTGCCCAACAGGGTTAAAATAATTTTGGATTTGTCATTATACTTTAGTTTAAGTTAGCTTTGATATTTTTTTTCCATTACAGTTTAGTTTTTATTAGTTTTAGAGCGGGCATTCTAGTTTTTTATTTAGTTTTGAATTTTGCAACAAGGCTCAGTTTTAGTTTAGTTTCAGTTTATTTTTAGTTTTTTCATACCTTATTAACCAGGTGTAGGATTCAAAAAGGTCAGAGTAAATATTTTGTAATCCTGTTTATTCTTAAGTCCAACATAGTCTCACTGCTCAGTCAATGCTGATACTGAACTGTTGGCTGCTGCCTTAAACACAAAAAAATATATAAACTTAACATAAAAAACATAAACATAAATTATGTAAAAATAATGTTTACACAACTTAAATAAAAATAGCATAAAAATAAATTATATAAAACAATTTGATGTGAGCTTTAATAACTAGAAACTTGGACTCTGTAACAATAAAGGCAGACTCAAATACAATTAAAGGCAGACTCACATGCAATTAAGCTATTAAAGGTGCTCTGATTCATTGCTCCACTACGTTTCGTCACAGCACAGCGCACAGCCAGTCAGTGCAGTAAACAAGCACGTCCTAGTAAGTCGCTATGATGGTGCTGTATGGCACTGACAACTGTCTAAAACTGTCATAAAATTGGTTGGAAAAATGTGTCGGATTAATTTAAATCCTAAAGGCTATTAATACTGTCAAAAACGATAACTAAGGACATTTTGTGTGTAATTTTGGTAAGTTTCTATTAGTATACAAGATACAGTTTTAGTTTACTTATCGTTTTTGTTAACTTTTCTAGTTTTTATTAGTTTGAGTTAACCGAAATGTATTTTAAATTTTAGTTTTCTTTTTAGTTTCGTTTTAGTTAACTATTATAACCTTGGTGCCCACCTAATTGGCAACTAGCGATTCTACATAATACAAAATATCGAACCTGTTTCCAGCCTAGGATTTTTAATGTAGGTTGAGTCCTTTTTTTCTTTTTTTTTGCAGTACATTAATTGTCCAAGCAGTCTTGACCAATAAGTCCTGACCAGGCTATCCTAATCTGCCATCAAGGGTAATTTCATGATGTTTTATATCTATAAACTGATGTCTTCCTGCAAGTGAAGCAAGAAACTGTTAAATTCTAGATTTAATATTTCAACCTTCTTGACATTTCTGCTTGACAAGACCAACAGTGTTTAGACAGACCAACAATGCAGAATGTATCAGAAAGAGTAGATAGGACCTCCATTCAAGAGATGAGCTTTTTAAAGTTTTTTTTTTCTCCTCCTCTAGGGACAAACTTAATGTTTACCTTTTAAAAAATCTGCAGAATGAAGTTGATTTTTTTGCAGACTTAGTATCTTTTGAAATAAGAATCTCAAGAAATTGTTCTGTTTGCCACTGTCAGCCACTATTACTAAACAGGTTCAATAAAATGCTTTTCTTAAGAAAAAGACCAGGTCTTACTCCTCACTTAGTCAACTCATTTCTAGCTGCCAATCTTTGCTGGCCAGTGTAGTTTCAACAAAGGGGACTATTTGAAGTAAGGTGATTCATCTTCTCCTAGGGAAATTCAACCAAACCATGGCCACTGGGAAACGGAATTGAGAAATAACAAACTTAAGCGCTGATAATCTTATTTTTAAATTGTAGGTTACGAAAAGGCAAATATATAAAAACGAGAAAATTTCAAGAGTCCTCACAGAATTTCTAAACAGAGTAAAAAGGCATTTTGCCCGGGGAATGAAATGGACCAACACATTTATCTCTAGCAGTACTGAGAAGTAATGAAATGAAGCTTTAGGATGTTTTACTGAATCAATAAGTTCCTACTGTAAGTTTACTTCTGTTGGTTTTGGTTTTGCACATTTGACAAAGCCATTTTAGCTCATCCACTATATGAAAGTACAGTTCACTACATGCAAAACTGCTTCCTTACAACATAATATCACTCTTTTGTTCGTTCACTGTCATTTCCGTCAGTTGCTTCAATAGATAAATGTTAATTTGGGTCATGAGTTTTATTTTTCTTATCTATCAGTGCACATACAGCATTTATTCATTCCTGTGTTGTAGAAAGGGAAAGTATGGACTTTCCCTTTCGAAGATGACATCAAACTGTGGTTGCCATAGTGATTCTGCTGTCAGTCAAGAAAATCTAGCTTGGGATAACCATGTTGTGGCTTCCTTTCAGAGCAAACATATTATTCAGTTCAAAAACCATCACTAATAAAATCACTCAGTCAGACAAAGAGGAGCTGTGATAAATGTTTGATCTTTAGACATGTTGTAAGGAGTCTATCTGCTGATGCCAACAAAGCACTCCAGCAGATAATATTGGCTCTGACTCTGCAGGAGTTACATGTTGCTAAGTGACAAACGTGGACAGAGTGATGAACTGAAGGTGGAAAGTTCCGTTTTATGGTTGGTATCAGCACTTTTTGCAAAATCTCTTAATCATATGATCGACTCAGTGGCTGTTAGGACGAACGAAAAAATGGGTGCTTGAGTTCACAGGGTTTTAAGAACATTGGAAGAACAATACCCTACAATCTCACAGTTTCAAACTATTCTCAATAAACTTTAAGTTCAGTCGGATCCACCCTCATCAAAAAAAAATGTTGCATACACTAAGTGAAATTTAGCTGTATGGCTCTTTTCTGGGTGTTTTCTGCCCTTCCACGTGCCAGAGCAACAAGTGGGGAGAACACATTTCCCTTAACTCTAAGATGGACGCCTTGTTCTTGGTTGAACATGACCTATGGCCTGGATGTCAGTGCCAGGAAAGGCTCAAACAGGGCAAATTCATTGATTTAGCAAGAGAGTGTTTTGATGGCATTACATCCCTGATCACACTGAGCCATCATTAGGACTGTCTACCTTTTCCAAAGTTTGTTACTCCCTGCTTGTCAACCCACTCACTTTCTGCTTCCTTTGTTTCTGTTTCTTTCTTTCTTTCTTTCCCCAAAACCCACTCTTCATCTTTCATTTCTAGCTGACACTCAAAAGATATTTTAATCAAATCTAAAGCACTTCTCTCCTCTGCTTAGGAAAAACTTTCTCATCAAGGACTTTACAAAGTTAACATTTTCTGGGGTATTACAAAAGACGTCAGATAAAACTCTCCTCAAAGTGAACTAACTTGTTGGAGAAAGATGCATTTTTCTAATCACACTCTCACAGCACATGACAGCTGATTTAATTAAACTGATGGCCTCCTCCTGACAGGCCATCAATCCCCAGACACATGAGAAAGCTGCCTCTGATGACAGCATGTATCTAAAGTGTAAAGACAGTTCAGCTTGGTGATCATTGAAGATTGCAAAGTGCTGACCCTCAAAACAAGAAACTTCAACTAACTACTTTTTTTCTGTACTTTGAAGGCATGAACATAGTATTTCTTCTTGCCTCAAAAAAAGAGGTAAAATAAATGTGCACAACCTGCAAGTATCAAGTTGGGACAAAAAAAATCACAAGGGTGCAACAAAGGGCTGTTTGGAATATTTCAATAATGGGCATCGTAAATCGTGGTTGCTGCTCTTCTCACAGAGATGTCACTGAGCCTGATGTCGTCTCTGGTTTCCCAAGGAGTGTAAACTGAGGATGAGAGAGGAATTCGACTGATTAGATTGACTGTGGCACTGTCTTTAAAAAATGGAGACTCAAGTGTGTGATAACACAGCATGTTAGCACTAAGTCCCCGCTTCAGTTGTCCAATACTTTAATTTGCTTTGGATTTACTAAGAGATGATTTGTGTTCCCTTGATTTTCCAAATCTTTAAAAAAATGATGGCGTGATATTTTGAAATGTTATCTTCATTACTTTTCCTTTGCAGGGTCATGTGGGGCTGGAGTCTATCCCAGTCACAGGGTGCAAGGCAGGGTACACCCTCAACAGGTCACCAGCCTATCACAGGGCAAACAGGGTTTCCACTTAGGTGCAACACTTTATACCTGCTTATATAAGGTTTACCAAAATAATTTCCAAAAAACTTCAATGCCAGTAGAAACAGTAGAACTGATTAGTGGAGATGAAAGGGGAATAATTCTTTTATATGTGTACACTTCATGCAGTTAGCAGTCAGTCTCTGGTCTTGATGCTTCGGGCAGTTAATAAATATCCATTGTAATCAGGGGTTGATGTTTGAGATTCATTTCAAAGCTGCAGCTGGATCCCTGATGGGCACTGACATTGCGCTGTGTAATATCTAAAGATCTGACAGCGCGAGTCTGTGTCTATGTTACGCTGCAGGCAAAAGAGAAAAACTAGAATTGAGAGAGAAAACAGTTCTTCAGTTAAAGTAGGAACAGACACATATTCACTGATATGTGTATGTGTGTGTGTATGCGTGTGCTATAGTATGGGAAAAAGATTTTTTCTCATGACATCTTTAATAGAAAACTTTCTTGTCCCCTAGGAGATCTTTTTTTTTTCTTGTTGAGCAAAAAAGAAGTAATTGCATTTTAAATCTCTTTTTTTCCCGTACTTTTTTCCATCGGATGCTCTCCAACTCTCCTTTGGAATGCCAAGCAGACAGGATGAATAAATAAAAATCATTTGCTTCTCCAAGGGATACACTGAAGAAATTTTTACCTTTTAGACTTCCTGCTTTCATGCATGACCTCTTGGTTTAAACCCTAAGGGACACCAATTGCCAATAAAATATGCAAGTTTTATTACAGACTCAGAGCCCAGACTCAAAATCTTCATTTTTCTGGAAGGTCAAGGACGTGTGATTATGGAAGAACTTTAATAGACGTTACTGTAAATAAACCAAAGAAAAAAAAAGAAAAAAAAAGTCCTCTTTCATCTGAACTATAAGTCACATGACTAAACTGAAACTGATATCCTCTTCAGGGTATTTGATCTTTGTACATTTTACTTTTAAGAAAAATGGCTACTCCTCAAAAGTCATCTTGGTTTGCTATTTAGAATTTAGTAAACATTTCTTTGGTAGAGATCTAGGTGAACAAAAAAGGAACAAACTTTGTCCATGATAGTTGTTATAAAAGACAGCAGCATTAAACTCTTTCATGAATCAAACTGACCCCAGTAAACCAACCATGACTTCAAAAAGTACATAATTAGAGGAGTAAAAATCCAAAGCACTTCCAAGAAAACAGGACTTTACTACCAACAATACAACTGTACAGTGTCTTTGTGTAAAACCTCCCTTCTCCGAGGAAACACCCACATCTTTCAGATTTCAAAGTCCCAGATTGTCTTAAGAGATAACTTTGATGACATCACTATGACGTCAGTTGGACTACATTTCTTCACCTCAGAAACATTAACAAAGCAGCCACAGAAGACATTATATAACTGTTTTTACTGGCGCTCCTCAGTGGACTTTCCCTTTGACCAATAACGAGCAACTGACACTATAAAGTGGTTTTACAGTGGCCAATAGTTTAACTAAACCTAAGAGTTGTGTTCAGTATTTAATGCAACTTGAAGTAAGCAAAGAATTGTTTGTTCCTTTCTTTTGCGACATCCATATTAGTCATTATGATGCTCTACGTGGTGTACTGTTGAAACCTGGGGCAGGGTTAAGGTCAAAAAGAGCTTCTAAAAGAGTTCAAAGAATATTTGGGCCTCTTGATCAAGAAGCTATTTTGATATAATCAAAGGAAGTAAGATAGTTGTCTGTAAGAAATACAGAGCAATACAACATCAGTCCACTTGTATAAGACTCAACTCTTTCCTCTATGTTGCATTAAAAAAGCTCAGGGCAGCTTGGCCTCTGCACACAAACAACAATACTGATGGATTGAGTCATTTCTAATGCTTGGGTTTTCTTTCACTGTGTCCTAATATTGGAAATAGGCATTAAAGCTACTGGAATGATTGGAAGGTTGTTATTAACGTCATACTCCAGGCAACGTTTCCCCTCCAATGTTTGATGTCATGCAGCAGTAAACGTTATAAAACATATTGTCTACATTTATTATTTTAGATTTGATGGAAAGAATCAACACTAAACAGCAAGTGTACTTCATCTGCCTGTTCACCTTGAACTTACAAACATTTAAATTCTCTAGTTTTAAATTTCATCTTATCTGAATTTGATTAGGAAGAACACATTGTTTACAGCATGAGTCTGAAACTTTTTAAAGAAGAACCTGGCACCATTGTGATGGTCCCTTCGTGTTCATCTTTCCTCCTGGCAGCTCCTTTGAGATTCACACTTAACATACTAGTCCAGCCAGATATCTCTGAAATCCATTTTATCCCTCCTTCAGGGGGCAGCATTTAGATTGTGGTTAGTGTCGGGTAGCTGAAAATTACTTAACAGCTCTATTTTGAACCTCACATAAAAACCCTGTGCTGTGTGTGTCTGCTCTGATCTGATGGAGTCTGGACTAAATTACATATTTTTAATGCATGTAAATCAACGGAGCCACATACTTCGTGCTAATGGCAAAAGGCTTTTCAGTGCAGAAACTGTGAGATTCTAATGTGTAAATTATCAGCGGAGGAGTAGACATCTATTTCACCTTGGCTACACATACACACATAGAATTACAAACCTACTATAAAGAGCTACATACAAAAGTACTTGAAAGCATACAATCATCACTTTGGCAGTGGAAAGGCAGTAAGTGGAGACAGGAGTGTGCAAGAGTAGCATTTTATGGACTATTAGAAACTGTATTATGATCATGAACTTCACCAGATTGCTTACCGCTGTAACTTTAGTACTTTTTAATGTGATTCATAACTGAAAAACTATTCAACTATGCACAAAAAACTTCTTTCTCCTGTTTTTTTCATGCTCTTCATCTCTTTTTCTTTTTTTGCTTTCTTTTACCCCCAGCAGTTTTTTTCAGTTTTGTTATCAGCATAAGATGAACCCTGGGCTTTGTTTAAAAAAATGCAAAAAAAATCAATCCTGTATGACTAATTAGCTGTTTTTTAACTAGATTGGTACAGACCTGATCAAAATCATGAGACCAGTTAAAAAAATGCTAGACTTTGCCTTTTGCACATCTGGATCTTAATGAGGTTTGAAGTAACTACAATATGCAAAAGCAAGAAGGGGGAGTGTTAAAAAAAGCACCATAAAAAAGCAATTTCTTGAAAACAACAAGTAAACTGAAATAGGCTGTTTATCAGCTGATCAAAAGTTAAAGACCATTGTTAAAAAAATTACAAAAACTCTCCAAACCAGAACAAAAAATTTTCTCAGTAGGACTCAGTAAAAGAGTAACTCCACCATTCTTGTTGATCACTTCAAAAATTAGTTTGGGCATGCTTGATGCGAGTGTTTCCAGGAAGCTTTTGGGAACATTGCTCCAAATGGTGAAGATGGCTTCATGAAGGGCATCAACTGTCTGGAACTGACGCCCATTTCTATAAACTTCCCTTGCCATCCATCCCAAAATGTCCTCTATTGGATTTAAACAAGCGGGATGGTCCAAAAGAGTGATGTTATTCTCCCTGAAGAGGTCCTTCATCAAGCCAGCATTGTGAGCTGTCCTATTGAAAAAACCCAGCTGTTACCACAGAGACCAGGCCCCTCAGTCAACATCTGCATGTAACCAACCGCCGTTTGACCACCCTGCACCACCTGAAGCTCCAGTGTTCCACTGAATGAAAAAGCCCCAGATCATGATGGACCCCCCTCCACTGTGCCAGGTAGAAAACTTCTCAGGTGAGATCTCCTCATCATGCCAGTAACTCTGGAAGCCATCCAGACCATCAAGATTAAATTTTTTCTCATCATAGAATCAAACATTTTTCCACCTTTCAATGTCCCATGTTTCTACCTGACAAAGTTTAAACGGGTAGTTTTGAGGCGTTGAAGAAGACAAGGTCTTTAAATTCATTCATTCATTCATTCATTCAATTCATTTTCTGTTTTTGAAACCCTTTTCCCGCAGATACCGTCTGATGGTTATTGCGCAGCAGTCGGCGCCAGTAAGGGCGTTAATTTGGGTCGAGGACTGCCCTGTGTCTTGACGGACAGCCAATCAGATTCTTCTCAGTGGCTCAGCGCAGGTGTAATCTTTTTGGGTCTACCACTTGAGTTTTTTGTTCCATAATGCTCAGGATCTTTCAGAAAATTCAGAATGACTGTCTTACTGCATCCAACCTCAGCAGCAATGGCACGCTGCGAGAGGCCTTGCTTATGCAGCTTGACAATATGACCACGTTTAAGAGGGAACAGCTTCTTAGCTTTAGCCATCAGGAGGGCATGAGCGTGTGAATGCCTGACGGAAAATGAACATTTTGAGCAGATTTTGGAATTAATAGCCTGTGGTCTTAAACTTTGATCAGGTGATAAACAACCTATTTCATTTTTTTCCCCTTTTTTTAAATTACAAGTTCCAAATGTTTTTTGTCACACTCCCCCTTTTTGCTTTTGCATATTGTAGCTCTACTAAAAACCTCATTAAGGTCCAAATGTGCAAAATGCATATTCTAGCAAATTTTTCAACTGGTCTTAAGACCTTGATCAGGTCTGTACTACAGGCTCCTTTGTTTCCCCTTGTGAGAATAAGGCAAAGTGACAAGCTTTGCATCAGACTCTATGTTACTGCAGGTGACTTTTTAAAAGGCATTTACTGACCACATAAGTGGTGACCAGGTGCTGTGCACTTTTTTATGTGGAAACACAACTGCATAGAATTATTGTTCTCCTCTATATCATTTCACAGCTTGATATTTCACACATAATATATACTGTGGTTTCTCTGCTGGAACAAAGAAAGACAGAAGAATGTGAGAATGAGAATCTTGAATAAGTATTTACTGCAGGTTTTTATCTTTCAGTGCAAAACTGCAAAATTAAGTAATATTTGAAGTTATGCCATGTCCTTTTGGAACAACCATAGAGTGGCCCTTAAGAGACAAATCATGATTTCTTCAGTTTGTGTCGCTGTCTGGACTTCAAGAATCCTTTGCAAGAATCAAACCTTATCTAAGAGAAGTGTCCGGGCTTATTGAGTTAATTGATCACATTAAGACTCAACACAAAGTGCTAGTGGGTAATTTCCTTCAGGTACACGTGCCAGAAATGAAACCGAGAAATTCATCAATCCATAGTCAAACCAAATACATGAGTGTAGAAGGGGAACATAAACAAAAGCTCCATGTAATGATCTCAGTTCACGACTGAAGAAAATATGAGATGAAAATGATAGACAGAAAAAGAAAAATAATCAGTTCATGTGCAAACGTCTCAGGAACACCTTCACTGTAAAAACTTATCAAGTGTTTTTCTTTTGTTTTTAGTAAAAAATGTCTTTTTAGACTTGATATGAGCCACATTCGCCAGACTAGTCCAGAAAATCTCATATTTCAAGTTCTTAAAAGATGAAAATGAGGTCTAAACTGCCTATGACAAGTAATAAAAATCTGCCAGTGAGGTAAGAGAAATGTGCTTGTCAAGATTAGAATAATTTCTTAATGCAGGCAAATTTCTCTTACCCCACTGGCAGATTTGTTTGCTTGTTACAGGCAGTTTAGACCTCATTTTTGTCTTTAAATAACTTGAAATAAGAGATTTTTCTGGACTAGTCTGGCGAATGTGGCTCATATCAGGTCTAAAAAGACATTTTTGCCAAAAAAGAGAGAAAAAAACTTGATAAGATTTCAGTTTTTTGCAGTACGGGACGTAAGGTTTGCAGTTTATATACCCACTTTAACATATAGAAACAGTATGGTCGAGCAGACAATCCCCTGGTTTTAATCTCTTATGCTCATATGTGTCTCTGTGTGCACTCAACCACATGCCACTTTGAATTCCATGTGCAAGCGTGTGTGTTTACACCTGTTAGTATCTGCAGGGTGAATTTGTGTGTGTGTGAGCTGTGTTAATGTGGAGGAATATTGCAGAGCAGCTTGTTCAAACCTGTGAAAATATTTGTGTTAGAGTAGAGTCTTCAGTTTCAGTTGAGTGAACTGCCGGTCTGATGCAGGTGCACTTTGTAAGATAGGTCTGAACATACATAACAGGTACTTTTTATAGTTGGATTGTATGGAGAATTTATTTGAGTTGATTACATGACTCCTGTGTGACAAGGTTATGTATATATGCCTGTGAATGGGCTTTTTGTTCTTGTTTTGATTGTAAACCCTGGAAGTCGAACCAAAAGTAGAAACAGCCTTCAACTGCTGCTGTACTCACAGGAACTGAGCCAGAACAGGATGCTTTCGGGATTTGATCTGGCTGCCTGGCAGACACAAAACTTCTTATTCTAACTCCCAGCTACCTCACATGTGCGTGCTAGTGTATGAGCTTTTGATTTGATGATAAAATTGAAGCAGTGAGTAATCTATGGGGCTTTTGTGGGACACCCTCAGTGTCATGATAGGATAATATCCATGTTTTCCACTTACAGTGAGCTGGGTCGAATCTGTCGGGTGTCCTGTGTGTCTCCATCATTGCTGGTCAAGCTGTGTCTCGGGGTCCGACCCTGGCTGCCACTGTTGCTGTTGCTGCTGCTGCTACTGCTGCTGTTGCAGTTGGTGGAGGACGACAGCGGCTGCTGCATCTCAGGGATGTTGGTACTAACGACACTGTTTCTCTTTTCACCTATTAGAGCACATAAGAAGTTGTATCAAGTTTATAGATGCTTCAGTTAGTAACACACTGCTGCATGTAGCCACTCTTTTTTTCTACCACATTTACTTTCCTAAAAGTGCAGATGTGTTTACAAAAAAAATAAAGTATGATATATTTCATGTGAAAGTGGAAGCTGTAGCCACTTTATTTTTCTTCAGCCTACAATATAGAAACAAAAAGGTGTGCAAGCACAAAAAGGAAAAAAAAATACATTCTTTGCCAAGTTAGTTGGTCCTGCTCACCTTTCTGAGAATGTGTTGGTGTGTGAAAGAGTGTGAGAGGCCTCTCGCTGCAAGATGGCGCTTTATTCTCTGCACTTCTCCTTCTAGAGAGGTTGAGCTGCATATTCGTTGGAGCACCTACAGAACTTGGCACCTCCTTGAATATCTGCAAAAAGAAGACATGTAGTTAGTGCAAATACATCCAAAACATCATTATTTATGACTACTAAAAAATCTCACATTCTTTTTAATCCATAGAAAGAGAGCTGAAATATATATACTTTTCTAGCTATATAAAGTATGCATATTAGTTTGTTTATGAATAAAACAGCCAAAGCAGCTCAGACATGGCAACAAAGCTAGATATTTTGAGTCAAAAACACCTTTTAACTGGGAATATGCAGAAACTTAACAGGACACATTGTGGGCTCAGTTTACGATCTGTGGCACGGGTGATCCAAGTGTTTTTTTGCCCATTGGGTTTCTGCAGTTTTTTTCCACAGCTGAAGCTCAAATGCTCACATAAAACATCAGCACAGCATCGATTTATCTATCATCACTTTTCTTTTCTTCTATCATCACTGTTCAGCCAGCTTCCCACTAAGAGCTCCACATGGAAAAGCAATTTCAGGGCTCAGGATTCAACTTTAACACTTTGTTGTGTTAGGTTGGGTAGCACCAATGGAAGATTGTCATAATCATGATCAAATCATACAGCAGGATGAAATGGAACCAGTATTAGTTGCACACACAGTTCATCCAGCTTTTTATGTGACCGTTAGTATGTTAAGTTAAGAGACTGATAAAAACACTTCATTCTTGTGTCAGATTAAGATTCGCAAACAAAAAAAAGATGATGCTTGTGGATAAATGACAGACAGCACTCTGCAGCAACACAGCTGTGATGATAAGATGTTTTAAAGCATTTAGCTTCGCATGGACTCACTTTACTCTTTTGTTTACTTTTCAAGAAAGCCTGAATGACTGCGAGGATGAAAACACTGTGCACCACACACACACGCACATGCATGCACGTGCACACGCACACATCCTGTACTTACATCAACATATGTAAAATGTCATGTGGTTATGCATAATGTTGTGAGTGCAATAGCATGTGTGCAAAATGCAGGGGTCTTATTTCTGTGTTGCCATGGTGACATATATGTAAGCAGTTTTGCTTGTCACCAAGCTGACTGGGTCTGGGGAATATGAAACATACCAGAGGTGCATCATTTAAAAAAGGGATGGCTGTGGTTATGTCAGGGATAATGAAGAATTAGGGGTCTTTATAAACCCCAAAATGACTTAAATCAAGGTAACTTCCTGAAGAAATAAAAACATGACAAGAATGTAAAAAAATACTGACTTCAAACAAGCTGTAACTGAGATTCCCCTTCCAAAAGTTTTAGGTCGTTTTTTCACTCAACCAGTAGTCATTAAGCTAACATTATCCTCCTAGCTGTGATGACTGGTTAAAGCTACAGGTCCCCCCCTGCTCAAGCACCAGCTGCTCCAGAAGCATCAGTTTCCTACAGCACTAACATTTTTGCACCTTGAGACTACATTAGCAGCTCTCTCCGAGGTCTCCAACGTCTGAGGTTAGGAATTTAAAACTGCCATTGCGTCAAGTATTTAGTAAAAATGATATCTTATTAGGATTGACATGAGCTACATTCACTCGACAAGTCCAGAAAATTCCAAGATATTAAAAGACAAAAAATGAAACCTGAAGAAAAAAAATACTGTTTGTTTTCTTGTATGGAGACATAATTCTGATTTTGAAAGACGATTAGCATTGTTTTTATCTGTAGAGGCTGATGTTTGGTTTTTTGTCTCTTTTCTTAACATTCTTCTGAAAAGTAAGACATAAACATTTGCTTAGAAATTAGTTTTGCAGCGTCTCTCTTCAACACACCAGTCACAGATGTAATATTCTACATAGGTTTAATGAATTGTTTAAGTGTCTCATTAATAACAATATGTTAAAAAACATGCTTTAATTATTTCAAATGGTGGGTTTTGCAGTATCCATGTTGCTCTGGTAAATGCTGGTATGTAGCTGACAATTTTTCTGTGCTCTACCACATAGCAGCAAAACAGAAAGAGATCCCCAATGACACACTCAATAGGTTAATCCAATTTCCCATCATGTCTCCAATGTCCCAGGTGGTTTGTGCTATTTATCAGTTTATACACACTCTCGTCCTCTCACCCTGTCATGGTGCTCTATAAGGATCTCCACAACAATGTTCTGAAACTTGATGTCCATGATGGCTGCCACTGTCTCCTCCTGTGGGCGGAGCAGAGTCGGCCCAAAGACCACACCCAGGTTGGCGATGGTCATCAGGTTCTGCTGGTGGTGACTGGCCACACTGTTGAGAGTGAGGGGTAGACAGAAGAAGTTAGTTCCTCATGTTTGTACAAATCTTATAAAAAGCACATTGATCCTTTTTTGCAGCACTACTCATTTTCTCATACACACAATGAACTGTGTGTGTCGTGAGTATGTAATCACTTGATAATTTATTCTATATTCCTCCCAGCAGTAAAGAAAAAATGTAGCTGTTACGGAGCCAGCTTTTTTTTATATCCTGTTTCCAGCAGCAAGCAAAATGATTCTGAGCAGAAAACTCTGATAAAACCCCTCTGATCTACTCGTCTTTACAGCACATAACTATAATTAGTGCCTGGCTCAATACTCTTATTTTAACATTGAGTAACTATGAGTTGTTAACCACACCCCTGTAACCTTGCCTTTATAATATTTCAGTTTTGTAAGTTAATCATTTGTCAGTGTTGTGTTTACGACCTGTTCCCCTGTCATATCGTCATACTGCAAATAGACATTTTATGAGCCATGTGAAGTAACAAGTTGCCCTTTCGAACAGCAGTACTACTGTTTCACCCCAAATGGAAACAAGTCAGACACTCCACTCTTAAGTGTTACAACCAAATGGGACTCCCTGAAGTGACTGAGCTGTTGGAGCATCTTGTCAGAATCAGAACTTAACCTGACACATTTCCACGCTTTCCCACACCTTCAGATCCTGCTTGTACACCCAAAAGATGAACTGTTGAAACTTTTATGTAGGTCTGTTAAGCTGATTAGTGTGACTCATTTCTTATCAGTGAGGAAAAGCCTCTGAAGTTTACTGCATCTCTGTCATAGAGACAGTAGTTGTGTAAGGGAGCACATGGTTTAGCGAGATCTGCCTAATACGCTTACAGCTGTGTGTTTATCTATTGATAGAACCTTTCAATCCCTCTGGTAATATTGGTTTCACGAGGCACAGGTGCCAATAAACCTTCTGATGTGATTCAAACTGAAGTCACACTCAGGTGTGTAAACTGTAATCCACAAACTGAACATGTAAGTCAGGTGTAATCTGCTAAATCCAGGTTAAGATGTGCATGTCCTCAGAATACCTACATTCCTGCTGTATAAACATGGCTGATGTCCCATTTATCTCCCTGTATATCATGGAACTGCTGTTCAAGGAAAGCCCCATAAAGCCACTGGGCTTAGATGTGGGTTTAGAGTGAATACACAATGCAGGTTGCAGGCTTTTGGGAAATAATAGACATAAGTCAATGGTGTAATGCCCTGTCTATTCTTTTGCTGATGGGCTACAGCAGCACAAGGTTACACAAAAGTGTTGTATAAACTGTTTATAAAAACAGATCTGGAGAGAAAATTTGATGAAATTGTAAAAATATTTTTTAACTGTATTTGATTAAAAATAGTACAAACACATGAAATGTTAAGACTGAAAATTTAATATTGTTTCATAAATAAGATACATTCATTTCTTATTTGCTGACAGAAATGTCTTAAAACTAACACAGGGTGTTATTCTATTTTTTCTAATCTAGTCTGGTCAAAAACATCTTTAGGCAGATGTTGGCCTGCCATTTCTGTTCCTTTGTAGATGGTTAAGAAGCTATTCTTTTCCATTTAATTAGGGTATGATGGGCCTGGATGTAGTAAAAACCTTGAAGGAACATACCTCACTAATTAGGTAACTGTGCAACAGGTCAATAATTTGACTGGGTATGAGAAAAAAAGATGCCCAAAGGTGGCTGAGTCTCAAAAGTGATGATGGAAAGAGGTTAAACACGTTGTGCAAGACTGCTGGAGCAAATTTTAATTTCTGAATACCGTTCTTAAGGATAAAATAGCAAAAAATTCAGAGATTTATTCATATGTAGAACAAAGATTTATTCAAAATACTTAAAATCTGAAGGAAATTATATATAAGAAGGACAAGACAAAAACTAAAACAAAAAACAATCAGGATAGCCGTAAACTTTAGGTCATTGGAGGTACGGTGCTAAAAACAGAAATGACTCTGCAGTGGAAGTCACTGCATGGGCTCCAAATTATATCCTAAAAATCATTTTTCTGTGTTTCACTAGGACATAACTTCAGGTTCAAAACTCAAAAAGCTGTTTTCAACATAAAGCTGATACTAAAAATGAAACATTTATTTAGAAGTCATAAAACAATTTTCATGGGGTGGTTGTGTGTGTGTCTGTATATATATATATATATATATATATATATATATATATATATATATATATATATATATATATATATATTTTTTATTTTATTTTTTCTATAAACCATTAAAATAATCCTCACTAGGTTGTCACCAGGTAGCTCAAACGTTTTCCGTCATCCACATAAGACCTTAACCTGACTATTAACCCCTCACTGCCTTCATTGGATGAGCCTGGGAAATAGATTTGTCCCAGTAGCGGCTGGATGGGTTTCTATTTTTGGTGCACAGAGCCTTAATGCAAGTGGTCAAGAGATTACATGATTCTCTAATCCTCCTCGAGGATGAACAACAACAATAATCAAGCTGAGGAGAATTACAGCAAGTTGAGAGAGTTCAAAATTAAGCCCAGAGCTGTTTCCAGGGAGGTACAGAGTCAGATATAGTCAAAAATGTATGACTGTAGTTTTCCATGTGTGTGAGGTCTACACCTACTTGGACAGGTGTTTAATCAGAAGCTCCAACATCTGTCTGTTCTTTTCAGGCAGCCGGTGCACCAAGGCGTGGATCTCTGTCACTCTGGCTTCAGGGTTGTCTAACTCTGGAAGATAGAAAGAAAAAAAGAGAGTGGAACAGTTGAATAAATAAAGGCTTCACCTTGGAGGTCACATTTCATAACTTTTGAGGGCCAAAACAAACACTGAAGAGGTAAACTATAGCCAAGCAGAATAAGTTTATTGATCAAAAAAAATTCTTAGTACAAAAATAATTGCAAGACCTTCAGAGGGAGACAAGCAGTGGTACTGCACTTCATAAGACTTAGAAAACAAAAATTAAACGGCATGACTCTAAGGGTGATAAGAATAACATTGGATAATGATTTATTTGGTAGCACATTTTCTGTCCACTTTCACTGATTCAATACAAACTCTCAAAGGCAAAGTCCTCCTGCTCTCACATATTATCACTCAGTGTGTAGGATGAACAATTTAATCAATCATTCTTCTTTGAACTACTTCAGTTCCTAACTGTTATTGTTTTCAAATAAAACTGCTGATTTTTTTTTGTATTTTTTCAAGAGTTTCACACATTAGGTAGAAAACTCTCAGGCTTGTGCCTTTTTTTTTTTACCAGAAATGGGATAAAACAATTAGACCTTCAGGGATCAGGGACAGACCATCATATGCCTGAGGACTGAATCAGAGTCAAAGTTAAAGTGCCCAACCAAACAAACTTGTTTTTGCAACACTAGCCCCAAAGATCATCCCCCACCACATTACATAGCTGAGATAAAAAATGAAGCACTGAAGGATTCAGAGACGGATGGGGAGGTAGTTCCAGCCACTTGGTGTTGAACTCTGCTGCAAAGTAGGAGAGCTCTGTGTCCAGGTGATTAACAGGTAGACAGGCAGGGCAGAGAGACAGGCAGGGCAGAGCGACCTGGCGCAGATGAACGACTATAATAAGTCATGGCTGCAGAGCCAGTCGATGGAGAGATGACGGCAGACTCACACTAGATCAACCCTCAGGCCCTGACTGTCAGCACCAGTCAATACATTTCCAACTAGCAGAGAATCTGCACAGACTCACACACACATTTTCCACTAACCAAGAGAGCTGACAAGTTCGGATTTGTACACACCCCGTCACTGAGATACACAGAAGACAGTGACCAATTATTAAAAAGCTGTAACACAAACACACACACACACACACACACACACACACACACACACACACACACACACACACACACACACACACACACACACACACACACACACACACACACACACACACACACACACACACACACACACACACACACACACACACAGATAGAAGAAGTGCTGGAAACACAGATACAGACAAGATACTCTAGGTGAGATGCACATGGGCGTCCACGTCCAGCACTCCCACACATATCTACAAACAGATGCAGGCACACAAAAGCAGAAACACTCTACACTGCCCCTATCATACCCACCACTTCATTAATTTAATGCTAAAGCGCACTTATATTTACCTTCAGATCTTGTACATCAGTGGTCTGCAACCTTTACATCTAAAGGCAGCATTTTGCCTCAGCTCACCTGGGTTAAAGTCATTCCAGAGAAACAAAATATATTCTTTCTTCACAATGAATATAAAAAAGTGAATGTAATTGTAAATACGGTGAAAATCAAGTGAATTATTATCTAATTGGAAAGTTTTTAGAATTTATTGTTTAGAACGTATTATAATTTATTTTTTGTTTTTTTAAAAACTGCAAAAAATTCACATTTTGAAATTTTACCAAAAAAATAATTTAAAAAAATGCAAAAAGTATATATGCCAGAAAATTGTTGACATTTTATAAATTTTCATTAATTTTAATTGTTTTAATTCAAAAGTTAAATAAGATGTGATAAATTTACGAAAAATTTCAACAGATTCTTGAAACTTCAATTAAGTGCTAAAATTTAAAAAAAATATCTGAAATTTCAAAAATTGTAAATTTATTAAACATTTAAAAAATTGATAAATTGTTAAAATTTGCTATTTTAATAAATAAATGGAAATTTAAAAAAGTTTCAAAATATTTAAACATCTTAAAATAATCAAAAAAAAATGAAATCTCAGAAAATTAGCAAAAATGTTTCAAAGTATTTTAAATTTAAAAAAAAAACTGCAGAAAAAATACTTTTTTTGCAATTTCAAAACCTTTGCATAATTTTGCTTTATTTCTAATTTTTTTTTTAGAATTTCTAAAAATCAAACTTGATTTATATTGCAAAACTAAAAAAAATGAAATATAAAACAATTACAAAACTAAAAAATTGGAATTTAAAAAATTTGCAAAAAAAAAACTAATATAAAAAATATCCAAAAATATCAATCACCTTGAAATTTCAAAAATTTAAAGAAATTTAAATGTAATGTTTTTTCTAAAAATAATCAAATACTTTTGAAATGATACTTGAATTTGATTTCATTTGTTGATAATATCGCCTGACCCACCCTTTTTTTGTTTTCTTTGTTTGTGCTTGCTAATATCTTGCCACATATCAAGCATGGATGTTAAGCCAGGCGTGTTTGCTAAATGAATCCATCTACACAGAATGACAACAAAATGAAATTCTGTATTTTCTTCCTGATTTGTCTTTTTGTAGATTTGGTTATCTTACCAGGGGTGTAAAACTTGAGGTTAGCCACAGATGCATAAAAGGTTGGTCGGTTGTAGTGAAGTGGAGCAGTGGCAGGCTTTATTGCAAGATGTGATACATGTTTAGTTCAACAAAATGTCAACGCATGATTTTATTTAGAACCAAGTCTAAAAATCATCAATTTCCTCTGTAAGAAACGTAAAAATTCATTAATTCAGTGATATTTTTTTAAAGCAACAATGAGCCACTGCAAGCGCAGTCACAGGTGGCAGACCCTTGCTGTACATGACACATGGGAAGAGAGATTTTTACTTAGATATGATTTTTTCAGGTTTCAGGGTCAATATCACTGAACACTCTGCAGCAGTTTATTGTACTGAGAATACAAAAAGGTGTACACATTGTTTTTCCAGATTCTTCCTTATTGTTGGCTCTGTAATGAACTCCAACACAGACAAACAGGTAAATCAAATGACTCACCTGTGGAGAAATTCTAATTAACCTTCATGTTTATGCCATGCTATCCAGGCCATTTTAAATGTCACTGTTAATGAGATGGGTTTGTGATTTGTAGACTTATCACAACAGAACTCTAAACTTAGATACATGACAAGTGAAAAAAGAATAAAATCAAAACCCTTTTTAATGGCATGGCACCACAAAACAAACTCTGTGGCATCCAAGAACTCAATTATGTCACTTTTGAATTAAATCGTGCACTCTGTTGGTAGAGATGTCAGTAAGATTTCATTAAGATAACAAGGAGACCTCAAGCAAAATGTTTCTTTGAATTTTTCATAATCCAGAGATGTGTGGTGATATTTGTAGCTAGGTTGCATGCCCTTTGTCAACACTTCTATCTTTTGAAAAAAACTCAAATAGAAAGCATAAAATGTGCCTTTGAGTTGCCATAATGACAGCTGCAACAGATATTATTACACACGGCAAGAGCTACTTTTACTGCGGCCTTCATCACTTGATGCATATCAATATTATGCATTCACTTCTTTGTCATCTTGTATATATCAGAACTTTGAACACAAATTTATCTAATAAATCCTTAATCACTTCTTTCGCTTCTTTCATGTCTTTGTTCAGCTCTCAGTTCTTAATTGAAAAACATCAGCTCTATAGCAGCTCTTGTCTGAAGAGAGAAAAAGAAAAAATATATAAAGAAATCTGGGATTTGGCCTCTTCAAAACTTCATCCTACCATGTGAAAAGCTGGGTTTGACACTAATTATGTATGAAGTACATAATTTAAAAGTGAAAGCCACTAATGCTAACATACACACCTACATGCACAAAATGAAGTGTGCGTGACTTCAAGAAGCTGCTGACCATCATCTAATCATCATGCAACACCATGAGCTCCACCTGTCTACTTACTCATTTTCCATTTTTTATAACTAATGACTCCACCTGTGCAGTGTAAGGTTGTATAACCTAAAGGAACTGGCTTTGATTGGTAGTGTAGTTGGATGCAAGAAAATTATTTTGATATAAAAACAGAAAAGAAAAGAAAACGTTTTAATATCTTGAAAAAGTTGGTTTTAGAAAACCATGCCCTTTTCTGGAGTTAAAGAAGACTCGTAAATTATTACAAAATGAATGAATGCATTTCCCCTTAAAGGATACACACCAACAGAGCTCCAAACATGGCTAATTTGTGGATCCTTATCATTTGCTGGGCTTTTATCCTAGGAAATTAAACCTTAACACAGGCACTAAACTTGAGTGTGGGGAAATTGCCAGCATGTCACTGATTATCTTATAATTTCATGTGGGCAATGAGCATCACAGTAAGAGTGAGACTACTTCGAAATCAGTGAAAAACACCTCACAGTGTCTTTAAAGGCTCTGTAAGGACTATCCCTTTTGCATTGATTGCAGTGAAACCTTTGGTCAGAATTGCGAGTGTTTTTCTAGGATAAAGACTCCATTTCCCATGAGCCCCTACACTGACTGCCATAAGGACATGACTTTTGCCAAGGCGTGCAATTGCCCCAGAAGCAAATGAATAAAGAGCAGATCACCCTTTTAACAACCTTTCTTTGTTCAAGGAAAGCTTTTTTGCAGGATGCAAAGGGACCAGGTAATGTACTAATTTATTGCTACATAGCGCTGTTGTTTGAAATGTGACAACTCACTTCCCACTGTTAAACTTTTCTGGCTGATTAAGTTTCTTAACGTTGACTTTCAGCCAACGTGTCATAAATGGATTGTGTGCTCCAGAGAAAATCTGACCTGACCACAGGTACTAAGTAATCGCATTTAGAAATAACAAATGTTGGCGCCACTAATCTCTTTATAAATTTTGGATTATGAACAGGCAAATTAAAAACAATGAGACTATTTCATGTAGAAGGTTCCCACATGGCCTTCAGGAGTCTTTAAAACAGATAAAAACTTAGAGAGGGGCTACGTCATCATCATAAAGCTTACAAACCTGAATGCAACTGGTCCAAATATACAGAGAAACCTTTGATTAATGCATGGCACTTAAGAAAGCACTGCATACCTGATAATATGCCCAGTAACACTAATCAATACTTTCTAAACAAAGACTATGGCTGCTTTTGAGACATAATACAGCCCACTTTTCTGACTTAACCTCTGTGAGCTTTGTTTAAGAGAGTGATAGGAGCGTTCATTGTCTGTGGACTGCTGCACAATGATGCCGGTTGAACTCAAAGTCAAACTGTACATTAGCGTCAAACTCAGCTCATGGCCACCATTTTTCATTCCTATATTGTCGGCCATCCTTTCATCCCTTCCTTTGTGGACAAGGCTATGCTTCATCAATAAAGGAGATGCAAGGTTACTTTCAAAAAAAAAAAAAAAATTCAAGTAGTTCAGGCGGATCCTTTAACTCACAGAGATGTGAATAGAAGGAATTCAGTAGCATGAGAACAGACAGAAATGTAAGAGAAAGACAAAGCTGAAATATGAGGAGATTAAAAGACAGAAAAGAGAAAGAAGAACTGTAATTAACACCTATTTGGAATCTAAAACCTTGCTGTCTTGCCTCGAAGTTTCAGATCCTGATCACTTAGTGCATGTTACAAAACTTTCTTTCGTAGTCCAAGGGACATATGAGAAGGATCATTTCCGTGAGAATACACTGAAACGACTGTTCGGATTTAAGCAATCAATCTTCAAGACAGCTGAGCGTATTATGAAAGTAAAATTCCTCCTGCTGACCCAACACACCACACCCATCAGGTGCTTGCGGAAAAAATTGAGATTTTTGCAGATGTTTTTTTCCCCTGATTAAACCTCAAAAAACGCAGCTCTCTGTTTAAACCTGATACTTTAATCCAGAGTAAGATGTGTTGGGGGAAGTTAGGCAAGACGAAACCAAAGGAGGAGAATAAAGGAGGAGGAGGAGGAGGAGGAGCAAGGTGGAGTTGGGGAGAAACCAGAGGAGGAGAAAGGGGGGAGCTAAAAGACTGAGTTCATCTGAGGACGCTGTCCTTAAAACACCCCACTGTGTCTGCAAAATACTGCTCTGGGAAACAAAACGTGCGCTCACACAAGCAGACACACATGCATTCACAGACTCATTCATGACATGCAAATGCAGACAGCAACTGATGAATGGCTGAGGGAGAGACGGGGGAGACTTAGTGGAAATAAGTATCACAGCAGGGAGAAATCAATCTGCAAGCAATACCTTAGCAAGACCCATTATACTCTAAGATTATTTCAAAACCATGAGTCCATATATCATAAAGCAGGTAACCAGCTGATTTCAAAGCAGTGATCTTGGCATCTTCTCACGCCACACTCTTTATTCCTTTCTGCTAATACATCCTTCAACACACTTTCCTCTCCAGTTGGCCTAATATGAAGCTATTTCCTGGCACTGCTGCCAGAGACACACTCATTTCCCTGAGTTCCTTCCCCTGTTCACTCAACTTTCTGAAGGTTAGGCTGTTGACAAAGAAAACAGGTCAATGAGACATCCTGTAGGAGAGCATTTAACTACACCTGGAGCTGCTAGAGAAGATCTGCATGGCAAAGGAAGAAAAACAGCACAAAAAGGAAAGAGATTTGTGTTTGGTGGATTATTAAGTTGTTGTTGTAACATTGCTTCTTCACTATAAATGAGATCCTGTTTGTTTCACTTTCAAATGCTGCCACAGGTGTAAGGAACATGAATTTGTAGGATGAGCAGCAGAACTGAGTTTGCAGGTTGCACCCATGAAAAGTTTTCCAAATCCTCTCTGCCAATGCCAAACAGCTTATTTTGCCATTAACCCATTTTGCCACTGCCAAAGTGTATCACTGTCATTTTCTCCTCACAATGAAAAATCACAATGGTACTAATGCAACTTTTTCCACTAACATGCTAGTAGTAGGGATGGGCACCCAGTTAGGTACTTTTATAGGTACCAAATTCTGTCAAAAGTACCGGGTATCAATTCACATAAAATCAAAAGGTACCATGTTAAGGTAGCTAAATACATCCTTGTGGTTGGGAGGGAAAGAAAGAGTAGGTGATTTTCGGTAATGATACCAGGTACCAGGCATCATTACCGTATCATTTCAAATGTGGAAGGGACCCATCCCTAGCCAGTAGACAACTTAGACAAAGATTTTGGTTTATAAAATAGTTTCCGAGTGGTTTGTGTCACATGACATTATCTGCTTCCTGCTCCTTCAGGTGGAAAACATGGTGGATGCAAATCTTTCTGGAAAGAGCCAATTTTCATAAATTTATTGTGATTTTCCCGCAAAACATATTTATAGTTATTTAATCATTCAAGTCTTTAGAGTAACCTCCACCAAAAATTGTACCTGGGATAAATGTTTTTTTGTTTATGGGCTAATTTCTATGAGTGGACAACAAAAGCTACCGGTGGGCACATGGCTAGTTGCTAACTGAAGAAAACACTGCCTGCAACATTGCTCATAATGGACTTATTAGGTGCAATTTTCTTGACACACAAGTACTTACCATAACCAATGCCCACACCTACCAACAATTGTTGCCAGTCATAAAAGTTCTATTGTCCTTAAAACAAAGCATAAAATGGCAAAAATAACATGGTTCAGAGGGACTCCACTGGTAAAACTATATGCCTTACAACTCTGAAAAAATTGGGCATTAATGGGTCAACTCTTGTTGGTGGATTGGCTGATTGAGGGCAAATTAAACTAAGATGTTTTAGTTCAACAAACAAAACCATTCACAGACTTGGACATGGTTGTCTTCAGTAAATCTGCGCCCCCAAACCTTGAATCCTCATGGGAAATTAACATTATATGAAAACACTAAAGCAGAACTCATACTGTGAACCACTCACAACACAAAGTGGCACAGCAGGGCGTTAAGCTTTATGAGCGTAATGTGGTAGAGGTGATCCAGTGGGTGCACTTGAATCTCAGTGGGTTAGCTGCCTGACTGTAAAAGCAAGTCATGACCCCTCAAAGTATGAATCATTAATGTTCATATTTTCTAAATTAAATCAAAAATCTTCCTTAAACTTTTTTTTTCATAGAAAAGAGCAGGTGAGGACAAAGATGGAAGCCCCTGAAGAAGCAAACACCCTTCAGGCTGTACTCACTGAAAGACAAAAAAAGAAAAACACTTACTTGCAGCTTTGATAAAGCTCCTCTGGTACTGGTACGTCATGAGGGGTGCAGGAAGCATCCTGGGAACACACAAGACAACAAAGTGTTAGCTTTAAAACTGGAGCAACCTGCTCCAGTCCATCAATGTGAACAGTTCTGGATGGTCAGTCCTATACGCATGTTCTCCTGCTCGTCTCTCCTCGCTGACATGTTGGCTTGCACAGTCAGACGTCGGTTTGACTGCTGCCTGAGGAGCGTAATGGCTCTGGTTGCTTTCCAATGGGGCCTGTCCTGATGTGTTCATGCTGTAAATGTGTGTCTGTGGTGTGTGATAGCTGACTGCTTATGTGCTAACGAGTGCATGTCTGTGTAAGTACGTGTGTGCATGTAAGTGTGTCTGTGTGTAGATTCATTCAGTATCAGCAGGCTGAACACAGCTTGAACACCACTGTTCCCTCCGTTTGCTTTCATGCTTTTTTGCTTCCATTTAACGGCCTATTCCCCACCGGTTCACAATCCTGACGCCTTAAAAAATGTGAGGTGTCCTGAAAGAAGCTGTATAACTATTACCAGATAAACCAACAAAGCTACTGAAAAAACATGATGGTTAGAAACTTTGAAAAAGTTGTTTCCTAGAATTCAGACATGGATAAAGTGAGTGGTTTATGACAATAAAATACATAAAAAATGTAGGGAGTAACCAATTTACTGAGTTCAATTCAGGCAAGAGGGTTTCATTATAAAGCTGCATGGGCTAAAAACACTTGATAACAACAGAAATAAAAAGAGCAGGTCAATGTTTGTGAACAAAAGTGATAATTTAGAGGTGTGTGAAGAGCAATCAGGTGTTAACCACTGGGTCTTTGTTAGAGCAGACATTCACTGACTGAATACTGAAGCACACAAATAACCAACAAAAAAACATCTCAAGCATGCGAGGTTGTATTACAGCTTTTTTTATCACTTTGCGTGTCCAGTAATTCAAGCTTTTCACACACACCTGAGATAGTGCTTGATGGCGCTTGTGATGGTCTTGATCTCCCACTCTGGGTTGTCCAGCTCCACGTCTGCACATGTCTTAGGATCTGATAGACAAGAATAAAAAAGATTTGAAATACAAAGGAGGAATTTTTTTCTAACAAATTGAACAAATTTTTGGTGATTCTCTACTTTACCCATTGCGAGGCCCAGTAGCTTTTGTACTCTGGAACTAACACCAACTATTCTGTACAAGCCCTGCTCATTGATGCCTACAGGGAAAGAGAGAGGAGATGATCACATTTGACCAGAAAATGTTTATTTTCCAGCTTAGAGAAAATCCTAGTTTAAGTATGTCTAGAAAATACAGACAGCTTCTACAGATATAACAGAATGGTAACTACGCAGTAAAAGCCACTTGGTGCAGTTTCTTAACATTTTGTGAAGCTCTTTACTCAGCATACTTTTTAAATGTTTAAAAAAACATTAAAGTGAAAACTTTATTATGACAGTAAATTTCAATTCAAGTAACACTTTTTATGCTTATGTTAACATTCCATTTATCATAATACGAAGCTTACACTCATGTACAGCTTCATTTCTGTAAATGTATGGCTTACATAAACCTACACAAAGAAGTGTCAGTTGTACAATGAAACACAAAGTAAGCGTTTCATAATGGATGAAATGCAACAGATAAAAGTAAACATTCTAATTTTGCAAACGTGGGCTTTCCTGTGGCATTTTAGAAGGACCCATTAAGGGCAGAATCTCTGGTTGCATAAGAGGGAAAAATACTCAGAAAATGGAGGGTTTGGATTGAGCTGAAGACATCTGACACCTCATGTTCATAAAAGCTTCTAAATTGCACTGTCCCTTTGGCTGAGTCCACAGGTCCACATGCCGAAGTGTCCACGTGCAAGAGACTTAACCATATACTGCATCCTGTAGCTGTGCCAGCATCAGTGTATGAGTGTGTGTGTGAGCGCTTCAAGAGCTCAGAAGATGGAAGGCATAGTTACATAAATAGTATCTGTCACTTACACAGAGCTGAATCAATAAATATGATTATTTTTCCACTGTAAAAACACTCACAGTTACCTCTGTGTAACCATAGTTTATTTACTGACTGTCACTGGTAGCAACTGCTATCGGCGTACTTTACTAAGGTCTTGAGTCTTTACATTGACCCCTCTCCTCTTATGTGGCCAGAAAAAATACCAAAAGGTTAAACCTTCAGAATGTAAAAAAAAAAAAAAAGGGTAAAGCAAGGGCAACAGTTGAACACTGATAACACTGCTCATCACAGCTGCCAATTAGTATAACCAATTAAGATGAAATATCCACATTAACTCATTCCTAAACAAGAAAAGCACTCAGAGAGCACAGACCTCTGCCAAGCATATTGTGATTGTCATGCAACACTTAAGTCCTACTTTAATGTTATACTCTGCTACAATTTTGGTGTTTAATCACTTCTTTCTTATCCCATTTTGAACATTTTCTGAACATTTCATCAAGATCCATTCATTACTTTTTGAGTTATGTTGTTCATAGACAAACAAACAAACAAACTCTCCCAAAAACACAACCTGCTTGGCGGAGGTAACAAAGGACACCATACAGTGTTTGGCATTTTAACTTTTGAAGTAAACCAATCCATTATCTCTGCCTTAAAAACATACATAAATCTCATCTTTATCTTACTAAAGAGATCTTCCAACCTGTTGGTCAAGCAAAACTAATGCAGTAATAGAAAAAATAATGACTGTGTATCCACTGAATGTGGCTGAATCCAAAAATAATAAGAATACCTTTATCATTCCAAGAGAAGCAAAGATACACACAGCAAAAGAATAAAACATGAATCTAAATGTACATTGTACCTCGGGTATCTACTGCATAGATGAACTTTTTCATCACGTTGAACCCGATGACATCCAGCTGAGCCACTGATGGAGAAAAAGACACGAGTCAGTGCCAACCACTTCACTGGGATTTATTAAAATCTATTTTAGTAACTGAAATGATATTTCAGACAATGAAAAAGTTTTTAGTATTTTAAAGTAGCAGCAACTTGGAACAGCAGAAGCCCTCCCAAGACTGGGAGTCGAAATGATGTGACCAAATAGTAATGTGCTTAAATCAAAACTACTTACTGCCTTCAGCCTGGTTGTCTTTGTTCAGATTGTATACCTGCAAAAAAGGAAGGGAGGAAAAAAGTAAGGGATATATCAAAATGTCATATCTATGATGCCTTTTGTAATCCGTCTTTCTTTATTTCCTGTCATTACACTGGGAAAAGTTCAGGTCCACAATCAGAAATCAGCCCCTTTGGTCCCCTTTAGTTTAAAAAATGAATCTGCTTGTGACAGTGAGTTCATTTACTTTCACCTTCTATATTTCTTTGAGCTTGTTTTGACTCGGAAGGTGAAGGTGGAGTAGCAGCCGTTGATTAAAGTATTAAGATAGAAACACATGTAGGGTAGCCACACTGGAGGTGAAATGTCATTAACACTTCTGGTTTCACTCCAGATTAGCGTTGAGACCGAGGCAGCTGAAGCTTGCAGCAGCTTTATGGATGCTTGTTGCTACCACACATTTGGACGTAGAAGTCACTATAAGAGAAGTGTTGGGACATGAGCGAGGGTAAAAGCAATGTGTAAAGCAGCACAAACACACACTTACAGCCTCTGGGTTTAAAAGCTGTACAATAAGAAGCCATAAAGCAAGTGTGCAGGAAACTGGCTGTCAGTCAACTTTAAATTAGAAGCATAAACACTGAAATTATCGAAGGGATAATGGCTCCGTTCCAGTGGCTTCCTAACCTTTTGGCACATGAAGCAATGTCTGCTCATTTCTGTACACCGTTACAGCCCTGAGGTAAGTAAATGACCTAATATTTGACGAAAGTCTGTTCTTGTTTTAACTTCCAGAAAGTGTTTTCAAATTTTAGAGCTCCAAGATCACTCATTAGGGTCCTCAAACTCAAGGAAACAACATTTATTGCAACAAAAAAGTACATATAAAAGACGGAGTGTTATGCTGTCCTGTATTTTAAAGGTGGATTTAAGTTGCATTGGTGATGTTCACACTATAGGTGTGCACATTTTAAGAACACTGCATGTTCGTGTCAAACAAATCCTTGGATCTGTGCGTAAACTGCTCAAAACAGTCTAGCACAAGATCCTCATGAGATCTTCTCAACACTTGCTGAAATGATGAAGTCACAGGCGATTAAGATGAAAGGGGGTTTGTTGAGCACAGAGCCTTATCGGTGTCCACACAAAGCCATGAAACCAGAATTTTCCAAAATCTTCACTTTGGGCGGAGTTTTCAGAAAACGTTATTTTTGGTGACATAAAGCTGCAGTTTTGTGTGGATGACATGCATAAACATATAAAAATATATGCGGTTTCCCAAATACCCAGCTACATGTGAACATGGCCTCAGACAAAAACTAAAAAATGGTTCCCGAAATGGTTCACCAGTATGAAAAAAATAGTGGGTTTTTTTTGGAGTTGTAAATAATAAAAGTCTACGACAAGGATACCAAAAGGGTCAGTACAAAGCCTAAAAATAAGCAGAATACCCCTCTTTTAACATATCACTTTAGGTAATAAAACAATTTCCAGTTTCACAAATATTTCCAATCTTTTAGGAGGCATGTCTCAGAGAAAAAGGCACCTGGTCCAAGCTAGGAATCCCCGACTATTTTCCTTTCACACATAGACTGTTTGAGATTTCTTATTGATCCTTTTTCTGATTAATGTTAGTTGATGGTATTCGTAATTATAATACAAAGCTGGCAATGCTCAGGTTTCTCTCTGTTCCATTCAATCAACTGTCCATCTATGAATCCATTTTCTATCCTTAAACATCTCAGGAGTCCTTGGACCCATCGTGACCCCCAGCTCTGGAGCCATTACTCTGTATTAGTAGGTAAAATCATGCATTATGTGAACAGACAGCACATGTAGAGTCAGTGCCACAGTTATTATCTTTGGTAATGGGGCTGCTGTCTTGCTCTAGGTGGATGTGCTCTCTCTTATTTTTCTGTCTTACTCACATTCTGTCTCTGTCTGTCACTGTCACATAAGAACAAAACCGGTAACCGTGGTAACCTACTGGTTCTCTCCCATCCATGGCTTCCATCCACAGCCGGCGGTCTTCCTCTGACAAGGCCTGCATGGTGATCACACCCGACCTTCAGTTATACAAGAACACACACACAAAGAAAAATGATTTGATTATCAAACACGGATCAGCACTGTTCACTGCCAGTTATACACTTACAAAAGTAAATTGTGTTAAAAGATGAACATGATGAATATCATATTTGCATCAATGTCATTCTATAAAACACACTCCCACATCAAAAATAATTTCAATGGCCAAATAAATTCTTAAGCTCAACCTTAAATGATTATTTTAACACAAAGTCTGTCAGAAATTCAAGGCTTTAGTAAAGTTGATCCAAAAAACGTCTTTGCTGTCTCTCCTCAGATAAACAGTCTTGTCAGTGTGATCTCTGCACACATATCTCCATGTTACGTAAGTAGTCATCTGTAGGTGCCAGAAGTATGACAGCTGTATCGAGATAAACAGCTCTTTCTCCACAAACGGATCAAATAAGGACGAAGAATTCAGGCCGAGATTTCAACAAACATCAAGGACTATTTAAAAAAAACTAGATATGCAGTATGACCCTGAGGTAGCACGTACACTTCTGTGGGTCTCCAATTGGTCCTATGCATCTATGCACTGGCAGCAAACTCACCTTCAGTTGTCAACACTACTGCCTGCACATATACCAGCCCACTGTCCTTCAACCCCAAAACACAATCCAAGTCTCAATCACTCCATCTCAAACACACAGACACACACAGATACACACACAGATACACACAAAAATACATGCAACACAAATTAAAGGTGTACAACAGACATGATTTACCCCCTCTATCACTTTAGAGACACGCAGCAACAGATGCACACCATACAGCACAGGCTATAAATAAACACACAATAAGGCAAAGTGGAAACAAGAGGATGGGATGATGACAGGATGGGTTGATTTGATGGGGGCAGATTGAAGTTGAAGACGAGTCAGTGCCGGGAGGGGACAGGAGGGGGTGAAGCATTTCATGGGCAAGAGCCCTGTGAGGACAAACGTCAAACAGAAATGATGCCCCGTGTTTAAGTCTAAATCATCAGAGCACCTCCCTGTGTCTGGAAGCTGCAATTACACCTATAATCACTTTTACTTATACTTAGCTGTATTATTGACCCTTGAAACAGAATTTTGTGTCAGGTTTAATGGTTCTGTTCTATTCATTTTGGCAAAGTAAGCTTCATTTATCACCTTTTTGTCAGATTTAGTATTTTTAAATGAGATTAAGAACACACTCACTGACCTGTCCACAGCCTCCACATCAAAACAGAACCTCTTCTCTATTGAGTCTGTCTTCCTCCTCGTGCAGGACTTCAGAGTGAAGCTCTCCTCTTCTCCCTGGCAAGGAGATGGTGAGAAAAAATTATTTATTGTTTTTTCACCAAGCTTAACCTTGTTAAACTGAAAAGGGGCATACATTTTAACCATTTTTTATTATTATTATTATTATTATTATTTATTTATTTATTTACTTATTTATTTCCATAGTCCTATCTTGTAGTTATAAGGCAACTTTCAGGGATTCTTAGCTTCGATGCATTCACAGTAAAATCTACTTAAACCCCTAACATCTAAAATTGTCAACACATTGTCTAAAGTGCAGCATCAATGGTTCATTTTTACAACACTTGAATGAGAAAAACAAGAAGATGACCAATATAAAAATAGAATCAAAAGTTTAAAAAAAATGCAGAATGCAAAATCTACTCCCTGAGAAGCATTAAATGCAGGCAGATTTTCTGTTTGGTATGTTTATTTCAGAGGGTTATTCCCCGTTAAAGGGTAAATATTTGCAGCAAAGTAGTTAAAAATAACTTTCCTGGCTCTTTACTGCATTAAGCTACAGCTCCCTGATCCTGTCCCTTTGGTGTCAGCATACTGGAACTTTGAAGGAACAGGCAGACACACCCACAAACATAGGCACAAAATGCACATTTAGGAACACGAGGCTCCATTTTGTACTCATCTTGACTTAAACTACTGCGCTGGAAATTGGTTGTTGGGGTCAAAACATGATGACAGGGCTACTAACTAAAGGCTTGTTTAGTTTTGTTTGTCCTGCCCCTCGAGAGGCTTGGTATGTATTTTATTACTGACAGATGAGGCGACCTACACAAGCTCTGCCCCCTTAATGGTGAAATGGAGCAGTGATTTAAAACTCCTGTTTATATTTACTCTGCAGACACAAAGCAAAGTATTTCAAGCAAGTTCGTTTCATCTACAACAAACACTCAGACCAAAGTCTGTTACCTTGACTCCTTGATCCACTATAAGATATTACTGCTGTCTCACTTTGTTGACCTTCGAGACTGTCTTTAAATTTTAACTTCACTTAAACTGCTCTAATATCCTTCAGAAAACTGTCTGGGACTTGCCTCAGCTCTGGGTCCTTCACTGTGTAGGTGGAGAGGGTGATAACAGATAACACTTAGAGAAAATAGTCAGTCATGCTGCTTACTAACAGCATGTTTGGCACTATTGCTCTCTCATCTATTGAAGCTGCTGCTGAGGGAGAAGTGGTTACTTTTCACTCTCTGTATGACTGAGAAAGGGTGTGAAGCCGCACTAAGCTTTAGAAATGCTCCCAGCACTGAATTCTAAAGGTATGATGCAAAACTTGACATTTTCTGTGGAGGATTTAAAATAGCTGAAGTGCTTTCCACTCTTAAAAAAGTACACGTAACCTCCTGGAAAATATCTATGGACATTTATATAAATACATATGGAGTCCCAGAAGTGTATTTCCGGAACACACTTTAGTACCTGTTAAGCTCTGCAAGAAAAGGAGAGTTTTAATGAGGAATGAAAACCAACCCAGATTTAGTCAGATAACTGTCAGAAAACATTTGTTCCTCCTTAATTTACCACATTCAGGTTTAATACTACATCAAAGTCAGATTATGAAACATGTTGCATGAGGCAGCAAAAACTGTGGAACAGATTTTTCTTTCTTTCCCCAGAAGTCTGACATCTGGTAAGATAAAACAGCTTCATGTTTTGCTTCTTAAAAACAAGTGCTGTGTCTGCTAATTCTGTTTTTTTTTTTTTGTGCTGGCAGTGGATATTTTCTATTTCAGCTTTTTAAGTGCTCAGCATTTTTAGTTGGAAACAGTTAAACTCTTGTTTATCACTGATCAATATTTAGGCGATATTTTCTCATCCAATTTTTTTTTTTTTTAGGTACAAACAGGATTCATGAGCTAAACAGATAAGGGCGAGGTTGTTCTGTCTGTAAATTAAAGAATATTACACAGAAAAAAAAATATACAACATTTGCTACAAAAACCACTCACCATCTTCCCCCCTGATTTTGGGTCAAACAATACCATAGTGATCCTCTTGGGCTCACGATGGTATGTGCAGTAGTACTTCACCCAGGTAGATACAAATGAGCCTGAGGGGAAGAGAATAGACCAAAGTTAAGTGAGAAGAAAAATAAAAGTAAAATTAGAAAAAGGAAAAGAGAGGACTCAAGAGCAGACAGTGATGTTCAGTTCAGAGAAAAACAGACAAAAAGACAAAGAGCACACAAGGTTTACGTGATTCTGAGTCATTTCTGCTTTAGTTCTAAAAATGTTGCCATGGTAACCACATGTGGTCAGCTGCTGTCAGTAGCTCACACAGATTAGAAGCGACTTCAACAACCTCTGGGTTCATGAATTTGTTTTGCACTGTTCACCTGTGTGTAATGTGTGTGGGATGAAAAGACACAAATAAACACTAAACCCCCTAGTAAATTGGACATCAAACATACGTTTCTCCTGTACAAACAGATATCCCTCCATGGTGTGCTGGCTCACACTCTTGTGCTCATGTGGATTCTCCTTCATCTTCCTCATCAGACCCTCCACCTCGGACCGTGTGCTCTCAAAGCGGTTCCTCGTCTATAAACATGAGAGCAGAAGATTACACTCTGTAGGCCTTTTGTTGGATGGATTTGCAACCTCAGTGCAACGTACTACAGAAAATATTTAGTTAACTGCAAAAAAGTATTGAAAAATATACATGTCTGAGATTGAGAATTTCCTCTTTTTAAAGCAGCCATGTGTGTGTTGTCAGATTAACACTGACGAAACACAGCAGCTTTTCTATGAATTCATCAGTCACCTGTTGGGAATCTAGCTTCTTTTAACCTCTATGAAAAAAAATCTGGGCACAAGAACAGCTTAAAATCTGCTTTGATGGTGAAGGTCATCTGACGGTTAACTATAGCACTGCACAGAGAAGACGCCTATGGCTAGACATCTTTTGTCTGTAACTGAATTACAGCTAAGGCCATTAGAAGTTTGCTGTTTCACTCCAGGTTCATGGAGTTCATGATTTGGAAGACCTGCTTGGGAATGACCACAAAATACTCAGATCCTCTGGTTATGATCCTATATTTGCCATGGTTTTATTTTGATGTATTTATTTTGTGTTTGCTTTTTTTTTATTTTGGCCTGACATCCTTGTACAGGGGATGTCGAATCACAACCAAAGGTATGGGTTGGCTGATCTCACATTTGGTGGATAATTGGTAAAAGTAGAATTCTAGGTTAAGCTCTGAAACTTTTCTTAAACCTGCAACTCAAAATGAAAAACTATGTTGGTTAACATCAGCAAGTCCACCAACACAAATTTTTCCTTCTTAATCCTTGTGTTCTTAATTTCAATCACGTCTACAGTGTGACCTCGCACTCAGCATATGTGACCTTACGTTCTGTATGCTGATGGTGAGATTGGTCTTGAAGTGGTTGAAGTCCTTTGCCAGCTCGTAGCCGTGGTGATAATAGGTGAACAGACCTTGGAGAAAGGCCAGCAGCTGAAAGAAACAAACACAGACAGAAAGTGAGGCATGTGAAAGATAGATAGGAGGGAAAAGAAGAAAAGACAAGAGGGCAGGTGAGGCAGATGTGGAATGGGCAAGGATTTATGGGCAGACAAAGAGGCAAAGGACAAGTGGAAAAATAAAAGAATGCGAAGTAAAAGGGAGGGTTGGAGGTTTGGATGAAGGAGGGAAAAGTGCAGAGTGAATATAAAGTGGAAGAAACATAGGAGGTTTGCTGAGGGTGAAGACTGAGTGAAAAAAGTGCAAAGGGGGCAGATGCAGATCCGGCTTTGAGTAAAAGAAGTGAAAAGAGTTTTTTTTTAAAGATAGATTAACGGAAAAGTTTTCTCAGTTACAACCTCCAAACAGTTTCTTGTTACAATACAATACAATACAGCTTTATTAATATAGCACATTTAAAAGAACCAACGGGGGTAGCCAAAGTGCTGCACAGTATAAATATATATATAAAAATAAAATAAAATAAAATAAAATAATAACCTCTGCAAACAAAGCAAAACAAGCAATTAAACATACAAATTAAAAAGCAGACAAGCTCACGGCAAGTGCCATTAAAACAAGACCACCGATATGATAAATTATAAGAAATTGAAAATTAAAAAAACAAGAAGTGAGGAGGCCTGTCTGACCTTTAAAGGCAGCTCGTTCCAGAGCTTTGGGGCAGCGACAGCAAATGCTCTGTCACCTCTGAGTTTTAGCCGTGTCTTAGGGACCGCTAGCAGCAACTGATCAGCTGATCTTAGGGATCGAGGCGGACAGTAAGGCTGAAGCAATTCAGGGATTTAAGGAGGGACAAGGTCGTTCAGACATGTATAAACAAGTAAAAGAATTTTAAAATTAATTCTGTATTGAACACAGGGAGCCAGTATAGGGACACCAAGATGGGGGTGATGTGCTCACGCCTACGGGTCTGGGTTAGCAGACGTGCAGCGGCATTCTGCACGAGTTGGAGGCGGGCAAGGGAATCCTGGCTAATTCCTATGTACAAGGAATTGCAATAATCAAGGCGTGATGTAATAAAAGCGTGGATTAGTTTCTCCAAGTCTGGTTTAGAAAGGATAGGCTTCACCTTAGCTATTTGGCATAGCTGATAAAAGCTTTTTTGCACCACACTGCTGATCTGTTTTTCAAATTTAAAATCAGGATCAAATTTGACCCCCAGATTAGTGACACAATCCTTAAGATATGGTGATAACGAGCACACATATCTGTTGACAGATATGTAAAAAAAAAGCATTTAAACCATTCATGTAAAAAAGGATGTGGTCACACTTAATTTGGAGGAAAACAGAAAAAGCAGAGTTAAAAAGAAGAAAAGTGTCTTCTTACGGGCTCCACGAAGTCAAACATCTTTCTTTCTTGGACTTCCTGCACCTTGAAGACATACTCCAGCGAGACCTCGTAGAAATGCTGACGGACGTTATCAACCTGGTTGTCCGCCTTCGATAGGGAAGGAAAATCAAGGTAAGTATGAGATTGCAAATCAGTCAGAAAGCTCATATCAAATGTCACCCAGAAGAGGTTCTAGTTCGTGTCTAACACACTGTTCTGCCCTTTAAACAAAGACATTAATAAGATCAAAAAACATGCATACTTTCACAACCAGGTAAGAAGTTCACAATGCACTATTTAACCTGCCCAATTTTTTTTACATGGTTTCTGGCAGCAAAAAATAACTTAGAAAGGAGAGGTATCTCCTGACATACTTTGAGGATCACAAGAAATAAAACAATCAGTCTCATCCTCATCTTTCTTGTACTTTCTTGGATTTTTTTCATTTTTATTTTCTAATTTTGTTTTGTTCCTTTTTCTTTGCTCCTCTTCTACCCTTAAATTTAAAACCTTTTGGTATGAGCACGGAATAGATGGGAACAGAGAATTAAAGAGAGAGATTGGGATATTCTGAAGATCTGTTCTGATTCTTTTGTATGAAATCCAGTTCATAAATTTAATAAAAATCATTTTCAAAAAAAAAAATAAAAATCAGATCTGGGCTGATGAGAGACAAACGCAGACACATCTCACCTCATGTAGATGTGACTCTTTCTTTCTCGCTGACAGGCTGAGATGCTTCTCCAACACTGCACAATACTTCTCCGTCTCTTTGTCATACTTTTTCCTCGCTTCCTGTAACAGATGATTACAAGAAAAGTAGTTTTTATTGAGTAGGAGGCAAAATCATGCATCATTTCAGCAAACGTAATAGTCAAAGGTTTTTATTTAATTTTAATCATATTAACACAGTTACTACATAACTAAGCAGCAAGTTTAAAGAGCAGACAGTAAAGCAAACTTCATTTGAATTTATTATTTTTCAGGGACTCAGAAGTAAAACTGTTCCCCCAGGAGCACAGCTGCTCACTAAATGACAGACTATCTTACATCTTCTGAGGTAACTGACTTCAGAGACAGAAAGATATCACTATGATATACCACAAACAGATAAATCAGGGCGTGTTCTTAACATTGCTGGACTCAAACATCCTGAGACAAACTGCCAAATGTCCATGAAGATAAAAGACAAAAACCAAAAGTACACCAGCTGTATCTGTTCTGATCACTTTCTTGTGGTTGTTCAGTCGTCATTAGTCTCATTGGGAGCATAAATGTTGAAATGAAATCCAGTAAAAGAGGGAAGATACAGATAACAGTGAAGAGAAACAAAGAGGAAAACAAGAGGAGAGACATGAGCACATAAACAGAGGAGGGGCCGATCAGGGTAGGTCTCCCACTGTCAGAGGGGCCCCGGGGTGTTATTGCTGTCCATGTGTCCTCATCTGTTTGTGTTATTGTATTTCTTTATCCCAAACTTATAACCAGACCAGGCTAGAGCTTCAGAACAAAGCCCAAACACACGGGACATACTAGGACTTAAGACTTACATTATGTTCAAACATAAACTAACTCTCATGATCAACTTTTTTTTGTTTGTTTGTATTTGTAAGGTATCACAGTGGTTAATTTTTCATTAAGGGTGCATTTTTATAGCATCACTGTTGTACTCAAGTACAAGTGCAATTACTTGATGAAAATTTACTTAAGTAGAAGGAAAAGTACCAGTCTGTAAATCTTCTTAAAGTGACAAAACTACTGTGTGGATCGAGATGTAGAACAGTATAAAAATTCAGGATTACAGAAAGAAGAATTTAAGTTTTCACTGGAAAATACACATATCATCAATTAGTCATGATCCCGTGCTGCTTTTACACTGTTGGTTCTTCCTTTACTTGTACATGATAAATAATGACCTAGCAGTGAGTGCGAGAGTTTTTCTATATGGAGACATTTAAATTTCACAGTAGGAAATAACTCGGATGCCATTTGGATTGATCCATTTCACAGCCTGAAAGGTGTGAATACTAACTCACAGTATCAAAAAAAATCTGATAAAGTACCCCCCTACAGTCTGGTACAAATTTTCTTTTTCCAGCCTGTCATGGACAACATACGTGACTCTCAAGTCTGAACTCCAACAAGCCTGTGAAGTCAGCTTGCTGCAGTCACATGATGCAGGTGTTTCACTGCCAAGCCAGTTTGAAGAGAAAGACTCCGTCCTTTGGGCCAGTGGAGGAACAGACAGACGGCAGCTGCAGAATGCATCAGAGGATGAATGTTCTTCTTAACAACAAGGCCTCTGTTCCAACTCTGCCTCTCTGACTTTTTCATACTGACTGAGGAAATCATGTCTGGAGTAGCTAGTGCTACAAATAGCCTTTGGTTCACTCATTATTGATCTAATTCCATAAAACTGAGTAAAAGCACATTTAAAAAACTCAATTCGTTGGAATGGAAAAAAAAAAAATTTTTCCTTAAATTTGATTCCCAATGTGACATTTACTTAATTTATAGCTTTTACTTACTTACTTATTAACTTCCCAAAAAAAACTGTAAAATACAAAAACGCATTTGAAATAGTTTACTTATATGAACTTCCATCAACGGCCAGCAGATGGCAATCTTCCCCCAGGATGATTACTCACCAATCATTTTCTTGAACTATTTCCAGCTCTGCCACCACACTGACTCATCACACACACAATTAAGTTTGA
Source organism: Halichoeres trimaculatus (assembly GCF_033239565.1). Classification (NCBI taxonomy): domain Eukaryota; kingdom Metazoa; phylum Chordata; class Actinopteri; order Labriformes; family Labridae; genus Halichoeres; species Halichoeres trimaculatus. The sequence goes on along the minus strand of NW_027437184.1, from coordinate 13,028,155 downwards.
CTCCACACACACCACTGCAGAGTCATGTTTACAGTCACAAGGAAGTCCCAGTGAGAGGTGATGTACTATGATGCACCCTGTTCTTTCTGCCTATGACACATTGTTTGAAACTTTTATGAGGACCAGATTAAAGATCCATTGTCGTATTCCACACATCCTTAACAGAAGAAGTATTTGAATGGCTTCTGTATCAATTGAAAATAGAAATCCTTTGTTGATATTGTTAGTTTTTAAAATTTGCAGGGTCTATTTTTCTTAACATGTCTGTTCAGATTTTTCTTTTCTCCCCTCTTGATACTTGTCTTTCAACAAAAAATTGGACCAATTTTCTCCCAGCACTTTGTGCTTTACAGTGCAAGGTTGCTGTTATTATGATAGAATTATAAAGAGTACAACGTCACCTGTGCTTGCAGTGCAGATTGAAAGAATTGGACAAGATCTGACTACTTCTTCTAAGACTTAGTGTAAACTCCATACTGAATATGATTAAAGCCTTGACCTCAGTTTCTTTAAACATATCTGAACTCCCTAGAGCATTCTTCTTCTAGTGGAAATCACAAGGTAAAACTGTGCCAGGCAAAGATGTGATCACTATTTTTCGGGCTAAACTAGGATTAGTGCATCACTCTCTCTGACCTTACTGAACAGATTATGCACTCACTTCTTTAATCTGGCCATCATGTCACAAAGAAACAATGACCGGCTATAAAGGGACAGATTAGCAGAATATACACCGATTAACATGTTTGATGCTGCATGTATTCTTGGACCCCTGTGGTGGCTCATCTGGGCCCTATTGTTAATGACTACACCATGATCTGCTGCAAGATGATTACATTCATGGGAAACTGAATGCATGGACCTCATGACTACCATAAATAAGTAAGTAAGTAATTACATTTTGTTTAATATATCACCTTTTATAGATCAGAATCACAAGGTGCTTCACAGTAAAAATATAAAAATACATTCATAACAGCACTTGAAAAGAAGTAAAAAAGACACTTAAAATGTTGGCTAAGAAAAAAAATAGAAAAATCAAACATTTATTTGTAAAGGGAGATTCAAAGGCCTGTTAAAATAAATGCATCTATAAAAGCTTTCTGAAAATAACCAAAGAGACAGCTTAACGAATACTTATAGGAAGATTGTTCCACAATGTTGGAGCCACCACGTCCAAAACACGGACCCCTTTAGGCGTTAGATGGGCTTGAGGGACAACCAGCAAGCCCTGGTCAAAGGACCTGAGTGACCTACTGGTGAGGTAGGGGTTGAGCAGGTCAGCAATATATTCAGGAGCCTGACCATGGAGAGCTCTGTGTACAACAACAAGAACCTTGAAATGAATCCTTATTTTGACTGGAAGCCAATGTAGGAAGGCTAAAATTGGCGTGATGTGAGTAGTCTGGCTGGACCTGGTCAGGAGCCTTGCAGTAGCATTCTGAACTAATTGAAGATGGTGGAGAGAGGATTCACTGAGGCCGGTAAGAAACATGGCCAGGACAACTGTTTTATGTGGTGATTGAAGGACATGCACTGATCAGATCTAACACCAAGATTGTGTGTCATCAGGCTTAAATGACACATACAGTTGTATATCATCTATGTAACAGTGATAAGATACACCTTTGAATTTGCTGATAATGTGGTTCAAGAGCAGCAAATATAGAGCAAATAGAAAAGGGGCTAAAACAGAACCCTGAGGACCACCACAGGAAAGAGCAGCAAACTCTAACATATATGGACCAACTGATACCCAAAAACTCCTGCCGGAGATAAAAAAAAAAAAAAGGAGAACCAATCTAGGACAATCCCGGAGACACCAACCCACTGCCTCAGCCTCTCAATAAGGACACAGTGATCAACTGTATCAAATGCCGAGCTGAGGCCCAGCAGCACCAAAACAGAGCATTCACCAACATCTGAAGATATCAACATATTATTAGACCTGAGGTGGGAGGGGACGATGGGGCAGTTTCCTACCAGGTTTACCCTTAAAGACTGACAAAGAGTGGAGCTAATCGGGGCTTTGGGCTTTGCTCCAAGTTTAGACCATTGGTCTGCCACAGTCTCCACCCAAGGGATAGTGGAGTCCAGTTTGCTGGAGACTGTGAGGGTGGTGGCAGGGGCCGCAGTGGTAATCATAGAGTCCATGATCCGCTCTTCCTCCTTGATCTGGTACAGAATAGATATCCTCTCTTCCAGCTCTGAGATCTTCTGGGACATGGCAAGGCAGCTGTCGCACCCGGATGGTGAGGTGAGTGAAGGCACAAGTTATGATTGAGCCAGATGAGGCTGGTTGCATTAGCTGGTTAGCCGCAAACATCTTCAACGAAGCCAGCAGCGGCTAACGGCCTAGGTGGTGTGTACCTTCCTCAGTTACGCAGTGAGAGGGGCAGCCGTGTTAGATCAATATCACCCTTCTTACATTGAAAGAATAGTTTCAAGTGAGTCGATTGCCACAAACCCACACACAGTTAAAGTTGAGGTCAAATTTAACCAGATATCAAAAAGAGCAACTTAAAAAACTTTCATAAACAGTTTTAAGTCTTGGTTTAAATCCAGAGATCTAGCAGCCCGACAGAATGGTTCTAGTGAGTATCTGTAAACACTGCCTGTGATAATCAGCAGAGTGGCCTTAAATATATACAGCAAAGTAATTTTCTTTTAAGTCAGGATGTTGTAGAATGTGATTTAATAAGATGAAATAAAAAGGTCAACTTTTTATAATATTTAAACAATAATTCTGAGTTAACATCCCCCTGCCTGTTTAGCTTCTTCTTTCAGTGTTTCCATAGTCTCCTGTATGTACAATCAAGATTTACACACACTGAAACACTAAAACAACACAGGAGGGAGCCCTGCTCGCCTTATGAGACCCCCCACAGCTGAAACCAGTGATTTATGGCAGGATTATGTTTTCCTCTAATCTCCTATCCAGGTCATGAATCCGTGGTTCAGACCTTGATGGACATTCGTGGACAATCATATGGACGAGGGGGAGACTTTGAGACATGCTGTAAATATTCTTTATGTGTAACATAATACAGCTTTGTGTTGATGGGACTTTCCCCCAGTCTCTCAGTACAAACAACTGACCAAGATGATGAACTTCACAATAAATTCAGAGTGTTTTATGGTGTCATTAAAACGTAGTTTTGCAGTGCGTGCAAGTAATGTATAGAGGTATTGTTTTTTTGCCTGAGAGACTTAAATATTGTTGGAATTGATCTTATTTACTAGGTTACTCTCAAATCTTTGGTCCCTATATTGACAGTTTTTTTTTTTTCAGTGATCAATTATTTATTGGATGTTTGTCAGATGTTTTGGCATTATAAGTAAAGTACATGAAGCGATACATCCCTTTATCATTTTTTTACCTGCAGACCTCCATCCAAGTGTCAAAACTTGAACATAAAAAACATGAAGAGTACTGACATGTTCACTGCAATCAAATAGTGACCATTTTGACATTACGGAATATGATCAAACTGAAAATCTGCAGTTTGTGGTAACCAACTGTACGTTTTAGGTGTGCAACATGTCTTCTGGTGAGCCCATGTCAGCTGCAGAAGCACTAAAAGGATTTTTATTGATTTGCTGATTGGCGTTTTCCTGCACACATATCAATACTGGTGCACAACACACGTGAGGCGGAAGACATTTCAGTCGGCCAGTTCACTGGTTTTGCACTTCAGTATCCTCACCTTTGCTGCGCTGATCTGTTCTTTCCTGAAGCGCTCCAGAGGCATAATCAGCACATCGTTGGCGTTCTCAATCTGTAAAGGTAAACACATGCAAAAACTGTGGCATTACAGACATTCAAGTACACATCTGAATAAAAACTGCAAAGTTGTTTCCATTGTATTTTCTGCTGAATTATAATGTTTACGTCTATCCTTTTTTCTCATTTCATGTTTCTCCTGTCAAGACATTCTTATTTCAAGAAATTTTTCATACCCCTTTGGCCGATTTTCTTTACCCTTTATGAACAATTCTAGTATCACTTTTCTTATTTTGAAATAAAATGTTTTTCAGGACTTGTCATGGGAGTGTGACTTATATGAAGTCTATTGAAGATTCTATGAGAAGGATCTGCTTTGATTGCACTCCCTCGCCACCTTCTGGCCCTGAGTCTCCGCACACTGTCGTAAATTACTTTTAGTGAAGCGTGCATTTGTTTTGAAATTAAGAGGAGATCGGATCAAAACAAAATTTCTTTATTCAAGACAACTTTTTACTGTATACAACGCGCCAAGGTATGGTATTTGTCAATACAGTTACGCAGCGCTAGGGTTTGAAACGCGAAATCAAGCAAACATTGTAGCAGTTGGCTATATGTTAGCAGTCCGGTGCTCCAACATATCTGTAGGTTAGCATGACAACAAGCAGCCCCTGTCAGTTTGTAAGTAGTTTATTAGCCGTTTATATTTAGTTCAGCTGGCAGCCGGGTGCTCCGACGTATTTGACACAGCCCGAGCTGTACTGTATCACTCTCCCATTTAGCTTTCTTTTGCTTTTCTGTCCTTTTTCTGTCTGACAGTTAGGTTGTTGTGTCCACCATCACTACAAAATTAATCAAAGAAATCATTTTTAGCAGAGAAAAACACAGATCTCTGTGTTTTATCTTTTCTCACTACTAAACTTTGTCAGCCACCGTGGTGTTGTCATAGAGACCTAGATGTGCCATAAATCAATCGGTCCTGGACGATCCATACTGGAAGCTCAATAGTAGCAATCTAAAATAACCTGTAACCAGCAATATTGGCGCTGATAATCTAATTTTAAAATCGTGTCCGATCAGGCATATATCTAGAAAGGAGCCTTAATCAAGATCACTTTCAATCTCCTCACAGCCCCTTTAAGAATTTTTTTGCTGCTAATAAAATAAAAACACTTGGACATCAGTTTTTGCAGTGTATTCTAGCACCAGTACTAGTATAAAAGTGATTGATTAATACCAGGTTGTTTGATATATCAGTCTAACTCTAGTTGTAATATTTCCTATATAACTACAACTTTTATGTTTCATGCACAGTTTCCCCTCCCTATGATTGACCTTTTAACCATACTCACCATGCGTGTTCGCTCATCCTCCAGGTTCTGAAGCACTGCTGCAAACTCCTGAAGAGACTTGGCTGAGAACAGACATGTCAGAAGAGAGAGAAAGTTGGTATTTGCAAAAGTGCTGATGACACAGAGAAACAGGGAGAGTGTTTGAAGAAAGCTGGCACAAGGCGAAGGGGAAGAAGCTTTTGTTTCTGCACTTGGACCTCTCACAAATGTCTCTAAACTCATGACACAGCAGAGTAATTAACTGGAAATGGAACCGCAATTTAGAGGGTTTGTTTCTATGGTGCTTTCATAGCGAGCACAGCTCACTGCTTGTTTCCTCACTTGCTGGCAAGAGAGGCATGGCTACATTGTTTTGGGTCAGAGTTTCCACTTCAATTGCCTCCGTCGCTGTCCAACACTTCACACAGACACACAGGCACACGTGTTAATGTTACACAGAGCACAAACATAATTATGCATGTGCAGCTTCATCAAATTTTTACTTCTTGTGTTAATGACATTTTAACACTCTCAAACTAACTTTGCTCAATATAAAACAGATTTCAAGAAAGGATTGAGTTCCTGGAAGTGAGATTAAACTTTGAAGGAGCAGAACTTTAGGACTATGCTAGGAATGTAATGAAAAATAGAACAGTCACTCAATAAAGTGTATTAGATACAGCCAAGCCTTGATCCAGGGATAAATATATTTGCCTGAGAGAGGCTACTTTCAGATCTTTTTTTGCCTGATAAAAGTTTTTTTAATAAAAGCTATTTTTAACTGTTATTTCTTTGATCTATTAGCAGAAAAGAGGATAAAATAAGCTTTTACATGAGGCTGGCTTTCAATACCCTAAAAACAACAGTTAGGGGTGCAGCCCAGTTGAGCAGCAAGCTGTTCAGGAAAGATAGCCTGGGTTAGTTCAACACAGGAGTGGGTGGGTCGGCCCAGTGAGGAGCCGCAGCCTGCACAGACAGAGCCCAACAGCAGGAGAGGGTGTGTCAGCTGCTGCAAAAGAGCGCTGAACGATTGGGATGACTTCATGGAATTTATGATTATTTACACTCATTTATTGTACAAACAAACAGAACCATGCAGATCACTCATGATCCCAGTGTTGGGTTTGCATTAGCATGAAGATTATAACACTGGCAGAAGGGAGGGAGTTGTCAAATACAGCAGAAGTAAAAAAATAAAAAAAAAGTGGGTCAAAAGTCTTTTGCTAGAGCTGTGAAACATGCTTCTTCAAGTTAATTCCTAAGGATAAAGAAAATGTTGGCACTGTACGCATGACTATACATTCAGCGGATGGAGGATGAAACTTAATGACAAAATAGTTGGACCAGAGTGGCTTCAGTCTATTTACTGCACCCTGTTTCAGAGAAAAGTTCATTACAAGATATGTACATGTAATTACTGTATATCACAATTCTATATGATATATTTGATGTTTTGCTAAAAAAGAGCGCAAACTTGGAACTGGATAATACTTACTCCATCATTAATGTAAAATAATTTTAAAAATCTATTAGAAAAAAAATAACAACATTAAGAAGAGACATCCAACTTATTTTTATTGCTTCTTCAATAATAGCAATGAAACTTAAGCAGGTCTTTGAATCTGTGCTGACACGACTGTTCTATTTCAGGGGCTACAAATGATGAAGCAGCATCTATTTCCAGGCTTTTCTCTTCTGGCAGAATAGCAAATACTGTAGGTTGGATTTCATATCAGGGAGCTTACCTATGCATATCTCATCATCTGTCTCGGCGTCTCCAATACACTGGAATTTAAAATCGTTGAGAGAGTCGGCGAACTTCCTCTTTGCTGTTGACAGACCTGAGAGGAGAAGAGAGAACAGAAAAGAAGCTTGTAAGGTGTGCGCAGGAATAAGTTTATAAAATGCTAAGTTTAATGTGTTTATTGATAAAGATTAAATTCTAAAGACTGGTTGAAAGCAAGAATGTGAGAAACTCTTGTAGCAGGGTCTGAAGACTGTATTTCATGCTGCCACTGAATGTGAGAGAGGGTGAAACCTGCTCAAAATGCAGACAGGAAAATGCTTTGAGTCCCCAGTGGTGTTAGTGATGAAGGTTGACAGCTGATATACTGGGGTGTACTTTTGCATGGTGGTGCATGTGAGTGTGTGCTGAATTGTGCAAAAAAGTTCCATTAAACTTGGGGCGCATTAGCCAAGTGCCAAGACAGACGGATGCCTTTCAAATAATACATGAGGCGCTAAGAGCTCCTAGGAGACAGACACTCACGGCCAGTTTGGCTTTGATTCCTTTTAAACTTGAGGCAGGGTCACATTCACAGTTATATTTCCTGCTGCTGGACAGGCCAAGGCAGACATGGGAAAACAATACTTTTTAGAACAGCCATGAAGGTAAAAATTAAAGCTGAAGACAGAGTACACGCACAAACATAAGGACAAGGACGCAGAATATAAAGAGTGAGAAAAGCTGGATCCAGAATCTAATGGAAAGACAGATGGGAGTCAGGGAAAGGACAGTGAGCGCTGAGAGGAAAGACAGAGTGTAATTGGCCATGTTTATGTCAATACCACAAGTCCTCTGTGCATTTCTGTACTGTCTGTGTGCCATTTAAGAAAGATTCTCTGAAGCTTGCCAGTCAGAGACATAAAACAGAGTTCAAGCAGCTCCTGTGAGTGCTGCCAGCAGCACACACTAAGCACACTCTCACAACTATCTCACTTGGGACTGATTCAGAAGACATCGTAGGAAGAGAGTGCACAGTGAATCACGGTGGCTCTGTAGCGTCAAAATAGCTAAAGTATGACCAGATTGAGACCACACTTTGACCATGAAGGATAAACTGTGGTTTTACAGACAAGATTACGCAAGAAACTCACAAGCGTACAAACAGGATATGGATTTCAAAGTCATGCAGTTGGTTGGTTACTGCAGCTCATGCAGCACACTCCTTAAAGAAGGGGCATTTTGCTTTCCTATATTCTAAACATGGATGTAAAGTAACAAAGCGGGATGTGCAAATTTCCAAACTGCTACCTACTTTTATGCTGTAGATCAATGTTTTTCAACCATTTTTGAGCCAAGGCACATTTATAACATCCAACCAACCAAAAGTATAAAAAAATAACACTCTGTAGCTTAATAACGATATAGTCTCTTACACTCATGCACTGTGAAACCTGGGCCAGTTTTGATTAACACAAAGCTGATATCCTGACTTCTTTTACTGTGTCAGAGCTGAGCACCCTCTTAGCAATAGCTTTGCAGGCAGGTGGTATTAATGACTCTATTACAGTGTGCAACATTTTTGATTCAGCAACAAGTTCAGCAATGTGGTAGCTAGCTTTGAGGGCTTGCTCCTTTGTGGTTTTTCCCCACGAAAGTTGGCTGTTTCACCATGTTTTCACACAGGCGAACAAAATCATCCACCTGCTTGTTTTGAAGCATCGGGTGGTTCATTTGGAAATGGCGTATATGCTTACTTGGGACGATGTCACTAGTGGATAGTTTTTCGCCACAGACCAAGCACAGTAGAGTCGGTGTCATTGCATCCTGGCAAAAGTGAACCTCCCATACTAGAGCCTTCATCAGGGTCTGAATTTTGTCCCAGGCCTTGTTCGGCGTTATTTCTTCTAAAATATTTCTCCGTTATCATCAAGGATTATTATTAAACTGGATTATTTCCCACGGCACCCTTTACAGTATCTCACGGCACACTAGTTTGCAGTGGCACAGTGGTTGAAAATCACAGTTGTAGATTTCCATGACTGTGTCGGCAAACTTCTCAAAACCGTCCATTATGAAAGTAGCACTTGCACAGGAGCTTCACAAGATCTTCACAAGACAACAGCATTTCAGATAGAGACTGAAATAAGGTTTTTCTGGAACACTACCATGAGTAAAAATATTTCAGCAGCAAATCATGTTAAGCTACTTAACTATCAGAAGGACAGTATAAAGCCAAAAGAACAGCACAATACCCCCTCTTTAAAAACAGCAGGTGGTACACATCACCAAAAAGCAACAGAATTTCTATCAGTCATTTCTTACACTGTCATTAAAGATATAAAAAGGTCCAAATGCTAAAGGGCGCCCTTGAGTCCTATACAAATTAATGCATGGCACTCACATTGTCACAAGTGGAATATATACATCCTTTTACTACAAATGCTGTTGTAGAGAATAACTATAGTTAACAGCAAGAAACAGGATGGCAGTTAAAAACAAATATGAATGCCATATATACCTTTATATGTACCTTAGGCTCTTTTCAGATGTAACACCACAGCAGCTTTTGTTTTTCTTTCCTTTTTTTTTGATCATGTCTCCCTAGCCCTTTATTTTACATTGTCCATCAGTGATTCTGTCTGGTAGCACATAAACGCATGGGTGGCCTCAGTTTGCCTGATGTCATACCGTGTATCCACTGAGCTCCACAGCCATATATCTCTTGTACACTGCCCTCCTCCTGCCGGCTCTTCTGCGCTCTTATTTTTGGCCAAGCTCTCCTCTCACTCTTTCTGACACTGACAGTTCCTCTCAGCACCTCCTGAGTGAAACACGCCGGTTGATGTTCATTTCTTCACTCTGGCTTCTGCCACACTCTACATGCTCTCCTTCATAAACATCAAAACCAACCACAGACCACCGAGGAGAAAAACAGACGGGCATTTTAGCCCCAGGTACACTTAGACTGTTATAGGCACTAGTTTGAGATAAATGTGTTTTCCAGTAGTTACTGTGTGTGTAAAAAGTTGAAATGTACCGCAGCAATTTGACTTGGGAAGATAAAACCTTTGAATTTAAAGACCTTAAGTTATTTGCTTATCTTCAAAAATCAAAGATCAAAAGATGAAGGAAAACTGTTTTTGACTGACACTTGCATCAATGGCACATTGTCACTTCTAAAAGTAAACAGCTCCTGTCGACTGAGCGCTTTATTCTTCCTGTTTTCTCTTTAGAAACCACATGCCTCTGATTCTAAAATACTCCCAACTTCTGCAAAAGTGTTCTTGAAAACGCTGATTACAAATTCAGGGAAAGCACCTAACCAGAGGGAGCTGTAGAAAAATCTCTTTAAATGGGAATTAAAACGTACAAGAGTTACTGTAGTCTCTTCCTTAATCAGATTAGCACCTAAAGCTAATCCAAAGCTTGATTCTGTGATGACAGAGCTTAACACCTCAAAGTGAGATCATTACAGAGATTGCCTTTTAGAAAGACTCCTGATGAATGAGGAGGTTGAGTTTTGAAAGACATAAAAAAGTGAGCAGCTGCTTTATGGTGCACAAAACTATGGGTTTAATGTGTTAGTTTGATTAAACGGCTCAAAAAACCCTGAATCAGTCTGGTCAAATACCATCAGTGCAAAACTACTACTGTACAACGTGGTACACAGGTCACACAGATATAAAAGTCTGTTTTCTATGAGGGAGAGAGATTCACTGCCACTACATGAAGACTTCTGTTTCATTCAGCAAAGTGCACTTTCTATGCAGAGGTGTAACTCTGTCTAGCACCACTTGCTGCCACCACCAAGTAAGTCTAGTATATGAATGAGAAGAAAATGAAAACAAAGGGATCTGTTTTGCCTTTTTGGAGTGGATCACTTGCTCTCCATTTTCACAGTTAAGAGAAAAAATACTTAAAAAAAACAATAGTAATTGCAAAATTTTACATTTATAGAACATTTAATCCTGAAAAGGTTACTTTGGTACTTCTTTTAGGCAAGAGTTGGAAGACCGATCATTTTACACTATACTTAAATAGATATGGACAATGTACAGTGAGCAGGTTGCCATACAAATTAGGAACCCAACAGGGTGAACAGTACCCCCATGAAAAGTGGAGAGGACCATTCACAGTTAAGCTAAACATTAACCTACTCACTTCCTATAATGCAAATTAAAATGCCTAACAGTTAAATACATATTTAACAGGGAAAATGTCACAACTTTGTAATCCAGTAATGTTGTATGGCGATTGTCAGGACCTTAGAATATCCCCAAACTCACCATATCCCCCTCCAGTGCCTGGAATTCAGGACAAGACAATGTATTGAAATTAATGTCCATATTGAGTGGGGTACGGATTCTGAATGCTACCACAAACAAACGTTTTTGCCACAGTGTTCACTGGTGGAGGTTAGATTTTCTGGACTCCTTCCTCTGAATTGATTTGATATCATTGGTATAGTCTTTGCTGTAAGAGTCTGTCACCAATTTTATGAGATTCAGTCCAATCCAATCCAAAGTATTTAACACAGCTGAGTAATAACATGTAAAAATTTCAGATTTATTGAACCATGAGCTTAGGTCATTGTAAAAGCACTATTAGTCATGTTATATTCCTGTGAGGGCTGTAACTATGATGAATGCATTGATGTTTGTCAGTTGCTCGAGAGTGTTGCTAACAACATAGCACGAGTTTTTCACATTAAACAAGATCCAAGTTGTATTTAATGCCACAAGCACTTTTCCTGTTCATCCCTCTTCATGTAAACACTGTGATGACTGTGAAGTATGACTCTGTTTCAGAAACAATGTGTCCAAATCTGATGAAAAACAACCTCACAAGCTTTCACTTCTGTTTAGCTGACTCGCCCTTGGAGGACATCTCGCTGTACATTTTGGCAAACACAGTGATGAGGTAACACAAGAATCTTTTCTGGCTCATTTGTGTAAATACATCACGCATGTCATACAGCTCACCGTAGCTGAGTATCGATATGTACGGGAAACATGGGACACACAAACACACATATACTGCTTCACATCTGTGCAAACCCACACATCAGACCAAAGTGGGGCTTTCAACTCAATCAAACTGCGTTTCTAAATCAAAAACACATTGTTGGCCTATGTGATCCTGATTCTCGCCAACACAAATGAATAACTACAAAATAAAGAAAGAATTACATGCCACAACAAGAACAGCGTCCAGAGAGGCCTGCATGTTAGGGGATGCTAATCATATATGGTTCATCCATCAATGCACAGAATCATAATCTCAAGCACCAAATTCAAAGATGGTACAGTCCAACACTGTTCTTTTAGATACCCATACAAATATTTGTTGTTGTCACTTAAATTCTAACAGTTATGTGTATTTCAAGTCTTGTTATCCAGCTTCCCTCTGCATTCCATGTCTTCTCATAGGAATTGCTGCATAGGTCTGTTATTGACATGATAAAATCAACACTGAAGCTCTGAAGATATCAGGGATATTCTGAATATGCAAAACCAGATCTGCAGCTGGTGAGAAAAAAAGACATTGTCTCAGGCTTTGGGATGTTAGACGTGTGGATGATGCCATGGCTATGGTGTCACCGCTATCTCCTGTTTTTGGTTATGTGTTTCCATGTCTGTGTCCAGGCAGGAAGGCCAGCAGAGGACAGTGACAGCTAAAAATAGATGACCCTGTTGACACATGCTTCTCTGTCCTCTTCCCCTCTTCTCACACTTGTATGAGAGAATTCCCCCCATTCTTCTTTCTTTCACTTCCTCCTAAGCTCAAAACCCAAGACACACACAAATATACAAAGAGCCAAATATATATGGCATATGTGGCATAGATTCAACAAGGTACTGGAAACATTCCTCAGAGAGTTTGGTCCATATTGACATGATACAATCACACAGTTTCTGCAGATTTGTCGGCTGCACATCCATGATGCCAATCTCCTGTTCCACCACGTCCCAAAGGTGCTCTATTGGATTGAGATCTGGTGACTGTGGAGGCCATTTAAGTACAGTGAACTCATCGACATGTTCAAGAAACCAGTCTGAGATGATTCCAGCTTTATGACGTGGAGTGTTATCCTGCTGGAAGTAGCCATCAGAAGATGGGTACACTGTGCTCATAAAAGGATGGATATGGTCAGCAACAACATTTAGGTAGGCTGCGCAATTGGTACTAAGGGGCCAACAGTGTGCCATGAAAATATCCCCCACACCGTTACACCACCAGCAGCAGCCTGAACCATTGATACAAGGCAGGATGGATCCATGCTTTTATGTTCTTGATGCCAAATTCTGACCCTACCATCCAAATGTCACAGCAGAAATCAAGACTCAACAGACCAGGGAACATTTTTCCAATCTTCTATTGTCCAAATTTGGTGAGCCTGTGCAAATTGTAGCCTCAGTTTCATGTTCTCAGCTGACAGGAGTGGCACCCAGTGTGGTCTTCTGCTGCTGTAGCCCATCTGCCTCAACGTTGAACTGCAGCAGATCATTCTGACCATGTCTACATACCTAAATTCATTGGGTTGCTGCCATGTGATTGGCCAATTAGAAATTTGCGTTAACGAGCAGTATGTATAAAATAAATTATATATATATATATATATATATATATATATATATATATATATATATATATATATATATATATATATATATATATATATACATATAGACAACAGACGGAGAGAGAGTTTTGTTGTTAAGGTTGTCTGCTCTGTCAGAAAAATGCACAGGGAACTCCTTCCAGCCTCAAGTATGACACTCACATGCTCTGTCTGCAGTATGATGACAGATGACATTTGCAGGACAGTAGCTTGGATACTGCTGGAATGAGGCATCCATCTCACAAAAGAGCAGGGAACACACACACACACACACACACACACACACACACACACACACACACACACACACACACACACACACACACACACACAGAGCAGTGTAAGCAACACAAAAAAGGAATCTGTAATCAACCACAACCATGCAGCAGCACAGCACAACGGCTGCTATGTGTATTAACTCACAAACACACACACAGTCCAAAGAATGGGCCTGTGTGATATCAACAGGATATCCAGCAGTAGTCTGAACTCTGCAGTAGCTTTGTTCCACTTGTATGTGAATAGAAAAGCTATTCATCAAATGGGACAAATACACACACACACACACACACACACACACACACACACACACACACACACACACACACACACACACACACACTTGTGTTCTATTCATGTGTGGAGACAATGATAGATTTGAGTCTCCTCATCAAATTCGCACATGACCTAGCAGCCGAAGAGAAGAAGAAATTCTGACTTTGAATCATTTGTTGGAATTGTGTGAAATCACAACAAGCTCAACTTATACAACTGGTTTTGTTAAAGTGTTCCTTGCATATAATCTCATGATTGCATATAATCTCCTTGGATCCGGATGTTTTGTCCTGGACTGGCTATATTTATATAACAATGGACTGGCAAATTCAAGCGTTTGGGCTTGTTTTACTGACCTTGTTTAGAGGTTTACTTGGAACAATATTGTTTTGATCTTATAGAAATTTATGATTGAGTGTAAATATTGCTTTTTGGTTGCTATTGTTTCAAGATCAAGAGAGAGATGTGGCACTTTGATTTGCTTCCACATGTGGCTGCACTGGTACACTATTCAAAGAGATGCATCATCTGGTTGCCCAGTTCAAACCACCATGTGATTAATGTTGAGTTTCAGCTCTGGTGGTTAGAAACACAAAACATTTTTTATTGGATGCACACAAAATATTAATAAGCTGAATAATTCACTGTAAAAACTACATCGAGAATATATATCAAATTTTGGTCAGCCAAAAGAAAATGTGTGTGTGAGAGCCTTTCTATCATGTGGGACACACTACTGCTAATTTTTATACTGCTACCAAGCGGCAACCTCCGGTCTAAGAATATGAGACAATGCGGAAGTGCTAAAATCCGCTGTTTCTTAAGTGTTCGCTTGAGGCTGGCTCCGGAAGAACTGGAAATCACATACGCACCAAGCCAAAAAAAGCCATTTTCAAAGCAGAAATTAACCTATTTGTAGCCTGGTTCAAAAAAGTCTATTTTACTATAGGTACCCACTGTATAGGGGGTGGATTTCTTTCTAACTTGGCCGTTCAGGGGATATTAAGATCGCAAGCTCCCCCAATAAGAGGCACAGCTGAGGGTCACGTGACTGACAAGCGCCCTATGGCTGTACGCGAAGCCCTTGCCACTACCAATATGGCCGCTATAGCCAATGTGCTTCATTTTCTGTTTCAGAAACAGACAGGTGACGTCGGCGAGCCTACATCCATGTTTTATACGGTCTATGACTGCTACATATTCATATGCTGTAGAAATCCCTGAATCTATCTGTAAACTTCCCAAAACTCCCAAAAACAGTTCAGTCCAAAAATAGTACAAGCTCTACACAAGACTTGCTGAAATGATGAGGTCAGGCCTCAAACACCAAGGTCTGCAGAGGGCTGGCCAATCAGAGGGAAGAGGGATTCTGTAGTGGGGGATCTTAAAAGAGATGCGTTTCAGAGACTGAATAAGGTTTTCTAAAGCACCCATGTGCAAAAAGGAAGGGATTTTTTTGAGCTGTAAACAATGTAAAGTGACAACAGACGGTGCCTGAGGGACAGTATAAGAGCAAAATACCCCCTCTTTAAGTTACCAAAACCAAGCAACTCAGCAGCCACATGGTTGAAATATCTGATGAATAAATTACCTACCTGAGAATTTTATCTCTTAAATTTACATTCTAAAACAATTTAACTGCCATTTTCCCCATTTTCTTTCACCCTTGGCTGTTTAATGTAACTAATAAATCATACAAGAGAAACAGAGAGAATCTAAAACTTCATAATATTACACTCACATGCTCACAATTAATAATTCAAGTGTCTCATCAGACTGAGATATTCGAGAAAAAATAATGTATCATGCAACGCACAGCTTGTGTGTGTGATTAACACAGACTCAGCTGTATTTGAGAGGACAGGCCAGTCACTGATCGAGAAGGCTGGTAATCTGCCTGTTCTGGTTGCCAGTTGGTTGATCAGTTCTACTTTTTAACCATTACCAAACGACTAAAAAAAAACGTACCTAAATTGAAAACTTTGACTGAGAAGGAAGGGCAGGGAAATGTTTCAAGTTAAAACATAACCCTGAAAAATCTGCAACGTTTTGGTTCCATTAATTTCTGTTCTTGAGCTGATATTGTCCAGGCCATTTTCTTGGTCAGGCTCTACAACTTGGGAAACACAGAGCAGATGTTTTTGGTCAATTATCAAAATGAGATTTTATTCCTAACAACTTCGTACACTCCCTGAGTTTTACAATGGACAGATCCTCTAACAGAAGTGTCACTGTTTCCATCCAAAGAATTAGTTCAATTGCCATAAGAACGTCACAGCACTGCTTCCAAATCCTTTAACCTCACCGAGTAATTCAGTCTGTTTTAATGGTGCCGTGTGAGCCTGTCAGTTCAGCACATTACTGGCTGAACTTTATTTTAGCTTTTAAGGTGCTATTAAAATGAAAAAAAAAAAATTAAACTAGCTCCTATGTTTGGCAGGCTGCAACTTCCCCTCAGCCAAGAACTTGTGTTTTCACAGGGATTTCCATGTGTGTGCACTGTACATGTATGTGACAAAGAAAGAAAAGCTGATATAGAAAAAGTCAGTTTTGTCAAATTCAAACATCATCATTGTGGTATCCTGATAGCTTCAGGCTAATACAGATAGTTCTTGTGAGTCTGAGTCTAAAACAACACCAAAAATCTCCACCACGACTGAACAATCCCTGAGCATTGACCTACAGCACATGGCAAGGTTTTCCTGTTGACAATACAAGGTTAGTTTGTCCTTTAGCAGGGAAGGAAACACAAGCGTAGTGGCAACAATAAGCTCCAGAAACAGGGAAAGTGTCGGAAAAAGAAAAGGGGAGGAAGTGTGGATGGCTTCTTTCAGGCGTTGTCATGGTTAGCGCAGGTTGGGGGGGGTAAGGGTCGAAGGCCACACTTTGTCTGTCCATTCTGCTCAGTCAGCTTCATGGGAGCATGCAGGGTCAGTGCACACTGACGCACAATATAAAGCGTCTCATCGCTCTTCCTGTGTCCACAAAGCTGAGTGTATTGGTGATTAAGGTCAAAACTGGACATGAGTCTAGATCCTGTTACAGGCACTCATTTCAGCTCCATCATCTGTAATACAATCCATTAACACAGCTGGAGAATAACAGAAAACAGCTTTGGGATGTCCAGTAACATTAGGTCTGTAACATTTAATCCCCATACTCTTGCTGTAGGCTGAGAAAGTGGGTTAATGTTTAAGGGTCAAAGGTGAAAAACTAATCCCGGTGGAATCAAATTCAACCTTTTCAGTCCCTGCAAACAGCATAGATGGTGTTGACTTTCAAGATGACATGAGAAATGGTTTGTGAGATGCAGAAAATTCTGTGCCGGCTGTAAAAGTTTGTTATGGCACAACAGAGGTCTTACCCAACACTTTTTTCAACACTGTACAAGTTTGAGTTGGACACAACGGCAATGATGTCATTTTAGAAATTGAAAGAAAGGAGTGAGAAGGATGGAGAGAGGAGAGAAAAAACAAAATGCAGCTCCCTCTATGAATTTCCCGACCATTTTGACTCATTTTATCACTACTTCATGACTCAGAATGACGAAAAGTTGTGAAAATAAGTTAGAAGATGCATTCAACACTTACAAAACCAGAATGAAGGAAGAAACAAACGCTACTTCACCTCTTTTTTTGCTTGAACGCTTTAGAACATTTACGTGCAGCTTGAATTTATTTATTTATTTATTTTTGGTGGATGTTTCATTATACTTAAAGAGGGGTATATTTTTCTTTTTTTGTTTCTTTCTTTGTCTTCACCATAGTAGCTTTACATGAGTCACAATTTTTGACAATCCCCATTCTATTTTTCAGTGTTTTAGAAACTCTTATTTCAGCCTCTTTCTCAAATACTTCATTTTAGCTGCTGTCTCTTTAAGACTTCCTGCTTCACAAACCCCCTTCCTTCTCATTAGCCAGGCTTGTTTCGCGGAGAGCTATGGGCAGACCTTGGTGTTTGAGGCCTACCCCTCGAATGTGAAATGAACCAGTAAGAAGCTCCCTAGACCCGGATTATAGGAGCTCTGGATTATTTTCTGCAATTTACAGTCAGATTCAGAAACTTCTACAGCATATGAATATGTAGCGGTTTCAAAATTAGCATAAGTTTTGTATGGACATCCAGGATTGTCACTTTATATCGATAAATAGATACTGTGTAAATATGAGCAAGCATTATACTCCCTCTTTAAACATGAAATAATACAGCATGGTGACCAGGTATCTGTGCTTAAAGCTGTTCTTCACAATAACATCTATAGCAGATTTAGAAGACAGAATGTTAAAACATACTCTCACACACACAAATACACACATCCGTGCTCAGCCACAGTTTCTACATACCTCTCAATCACATGCTAATTGCCACCACTTGTATAAATATCCCTGCTGGTGGGTTAACTACAGGCTGACACACAGACCTCAGGTCCAATAGCTCAGTCATACCCCCCACCAGCGCTGTACGCCAGCCATTCACTGTCAGTTTTATTTCAAATACACGTTACACCACAAAGGGAGATTAGGTAATACTAAACTTGACGCTGCTTCTAAATATTTGTGCAGATTTTAAACAGTGAAATAAACTTTATCGTTGTTTGTTTTAAAGTGCATTAAGTAATCTTTAAGTCATTTGTTTTAATAAACCAGAACATACCGAATTGTCTGAATTTGGTTCTTTACTGCAAAACAGAATATAACACTGGAGTGCATGTGAAATGTTAGTTATGTAGGTTTGTTTTTATATGTACCATGAGAATGTTGTGCAAACCTTTGTGTGTATGTTACAGCAACTGGGCGGACCACCATAAACAGTGTTACATTGTGATGGAACCACCTTACATATGGGAGCCATGACAGTCCAAACACACACACACACACACACACACACACACACACACACACACACACACACACACACACACACACACACACACACACACACACACACACACACACACACACACACACACACACACAGGGGGACCAGAAGGAGCACTGACAGGCCCGCATTTGGAAGCACTCACAAAAGCAAACATTGGCCAACACATGACACAGCACTGGGATTGACAAAGCAGGCCCGGCATATACACACACACACACACACACTCACTGGAAACACTCCCTTTGTCCATCTCAGCAGATGGCTTTTATCACGTTTAGATGTGTCAGTGCACTGACTGAGGGTACAAGTGTGTGTGTGTGTGTGTGTGTGTGTGTGTATGTGTGTGTGTGTGTGTGTGTGTGTGTGTTGTAGAACGTTCACTGTAATTAGCTGAAAACAGTCCCAACTCTTTTATTTACTCTGCACAATGGGTCTAATCTTCTGTGTGTCTAAAAACAGGACACAGACCCACACACAGCATGCACACTCCCCACTTCTTCATTCCTGATACATGAGTGTCAAACTGCCCATCCCGAGGATGAACCCTATAGGAGGAATTTAATGAAGGAGAATCCAGGAGCAAGATGAAATCATCTTTACATAATCGTCCAACTCCCGTAGAGATTTCCAATCAATGACGCTCTGTGTAAGTTTGTGCTGACTGTAACGGCACTTTGCTCACCAGAAACCGGCTGAATGACGCTCAGTGGCCAAACAAAGCCTGGGAACAAAAAGAGCCCAACAATGACACACAGAGCCTTAACTAGAAAAAACTGAGAGTTTGGAGAGGAGGCAGGAAGAGCTGAGAAAAAAAACTAAGAAGCAGGTGGAAGAAGGTCGTTGTAATAAGATTCCAGATAATATAAGTTTAAGGCATCAAACAAGGGAAAATGGTTTGGGGACAAGCAAAAGTAAGCATGGTTGAATGTTTAAAATAACTGACAACCCTCAAACAATTATGTATACTATCCTGGTTCATCCCTAACAGCAATCTGAGGTCTTGTCATCAAATGTAAACAGCAGAGGGCGTTATCTGCCTTTGACCTTTTTGTTTGATGACAGTAAATCCTTTGCTCAATAAAGCATGCAGACACAGCAGTCCAGATTTTACAGTCAGTGTGACTTCACATATTAGTTTCTGAAGCAGAGTTTTGAAGCGTGACCAGCAGTCGTCATGTTCAAAACTCAACCTAAGTCAACTAAACTCTAGGCACAAATCAGGTGGACTTGAGGCAAGCCTTTAGCCTCTTTGCTAGAAGCTACAGCTTGTAGCCTGTCAATCGGCCATGCCGCTAATCACACAAAACATGTCACTTTAACATTTCAAAACTAATGAGTTGGAGCTTATCTAACCAAAATAGTTTGGTGTTCCAGGCTGTAAACATTTTTATTTTTGATGTAAATATCTGCTTTCTTGATTTGTTAGTATAAGGTCCTTCAAGTGGGCACTTAAGGAACTGCAGTTTTAAGCAACTCTGCATCAGCTTCATTTCTCAAGCTTGGAGGTTGCTTCTTATTTGACACCTGCTATCAACTAGTGGACAAAAAGGCAAAATAAAAACCTCAAGATAACAGATTATGGGATAATCCATTCCTTTTACTTAAAACTGTTTTACTTACCAACATGGTTCATTGCCAGAATGGGAAAAAAAGTTGCATTATGAACACAGAAAACGTTATATTCTTGATAATGATTCTATGGTGGCGTATTGTATTCACAAACAAAAATTGAAAAAAAAATCTCTTGTTTTAACGAGATAGCACCACATAAAAACAGGGGTTTTATTTATTTACTTTTAAATTTTCCTGTTATTATGATATACCATCTCATAAAAACAGAAAATATTTATTTCTGATTGTCATGTTTGTATGAGATACTACCTTGTAAAAACATTTACTTTTTACTTTTCAAATTCCTGTTTTTACGAGATAGTGTCTCATAAAAATAGGAAAATCTAAAATATATATTTTCTATTTTTACGAGATAGTATGTCATAAAAAAGGGAAATTAAAAAATAAAAAAAATCCTGTTTTTTATTAGACACTATCCCATAAAAAAAGGTTTGTTTTTATTTTCGGGTGAATGCAATACACCACTGTATAATTCAAATTTGACTCTTCAACAAAATTGAGAAAAAGTATGAAACAATATGTTCATATCTCCCCTGTGATCCCACATAGGTCATGTTCTTTCAAACAAACCCAGTGAAAAACTTGATTTAAGCTTCATATGACCACTCAGTCACCTGACTTCATTGAAACTCTGCAGTCTTTCCAGTCTCTGTGGTTTAAACTACACCACTGACTGTATAATTGACTGTAATAGTTGGAAATTATCAGTGAAACTCTGGGAATGAAATAGGGAAACACTGTATATCATTGAGACTTTTATATCCCCCTTTCTCTTTTGTACCAGGACACATAGTTGAGGTATCCTGGCAACATGCACACAGAAGCCAGAGTTACAACGAGAAGCAGGAAGTCAAGTTTCTCTGTCTCTCTGTTCTTTCTAAGCCTTTTTGAAAGTATTTCTGCTTCTGTTTTCATTTCTGTCTTTTCCTTCATATTTTTCCCTTTTTAGTCTTACTTTCTCTCACTTTCTTCCCTCTTTCCCCTCTTCTCTCTTTCTCTCCATAACCCTCTTTCAACCTCTCCATCACTCTTTTTCCCGCTCTCTTGTTGGCAATGTCACGCCTGTTGCTGACACAGCGAACACAGACAACCAGGGAAGGTTTTCCTCTCCCTCTCATTTTTAAAAAACAGAGTCTGCGGGGTGAAATCATCCTGCAGACTGCCTGCTGCTGCAGGAAAAAATCCACAGCAGGAATGTGGGGCAGAGCAAAGGACACGGGACCAGAAAATGCCCAACGCTGGCCAAACCTGACCTCGTAAATCGCAGGAAAATACCAAGTTTTCCTCCAGTTGTGTAAGTCTTAGAGAGGTGAAGGAAACACAGATACCACAAGCATCCGAGTGCACCCACGATCATTTGCTAGAGCTTTTTGATCTTGAAAAGTTCTGCAGACAGTATTTAAAAGATTGGTTTAAAGACAGTGTATTTCTAGTCTTTGAGTAGAGGGAGGAAACTGGGAGATAGTCAGGAATAATGTGTGGTAAAGGGCTGCAGCTTTATATTGGAGTTGGGCTGCCTGCGCTGTTTAACATTAAATGAAAGAAATGCAATTTGGTTTAAAATGCTAGGAGGAGGATCTGTTGTAATTGCACTCCCTCGCCACCTTGTGGCCCGGACTCTCCGCACACTGCTGTAAATTACTTTCTGTGAGGTGTGTGTTTGTTTTGGAATTAAATGGAGATTGGATCGAAACTAATTTTCTTTGTTTAAGACAACTTTTTACTGGATACAAGGTGCCAAGCTAAGGTATTTATCAGTACAGTCACGTAGCAATACAGTTTGAAATGTGACATCAAGCAAACGTTGTAGTAGCCGGCTATGTGTTAGAGACATCTTCAGTGTGGTGCTACGACGTATCTGTAGGCTGTCGTGACAACAAGTAAACACTGTCATTTTGTCAGCAGTTTAGTAGCTGTTTAAATTTAGCGCAGCTGGCAGCTAAGTCCTGCCAGTCATCTATCAAGTAGAGCTAACGTAACCTCACTGTTCATTTTATTGATAGACTCTCAAGTTTGAACAGACCACTGCAGAATAACTGCTGCATGTGGGATGGAACGAACATTGTCATAAACACATTATCCCTATATAATAGAGTGATACAGTCCAAGCTAAAGGCTAATACACCTTTGAGATCAGCCTAGTTTTTAGCAGAGAAAAACACAGATCTCTGTGCTTCATCTCTTCTCACTATTTCATCAGCTGGTGTGGTGTTTTCATAGAGACCTAAGTGTGCTGTAAATCAATCCTGTCCTGGTCGACCCGTCTTGGAAGCAAATAAGTAGCAATTTTTAATAACCTGTAACCAGCAATATTGGCACTAATAATCTCAGTTTAAAGTGTGGATTACAATCAGGCATATATCTAGAAGAAAGCCTTTTGAAGATTACCTTAAAACAGCCCCTTTAGAATAAAATGGAATCTTACAAAAAAAAAAAAATCAGATTTCACAGGGCCATATTATCTTACCTTAATCCTGTCTTAAAAATATGTAGGAAGTGTTTTCTAGGTAGAATTTAATCTTGCTTTTTATTAACAGTCAGATGAGTTACTCACTTTATATATTTTTTAAAAGAAGAGGCTTTTCTTTAGCCTGCTGTCCATCATCCAATTTGACACCCACCCCATCACCACAGTTTCAAGCTTTGATTTGCCAACCTTGTAGCAGATGGTCTTATTATATTTTTGAGCTAATCAAGAGGCATCAGTCTGTTTTATAACCAGCTAAAAACTCCTCACAGGGGCTTTGATATGTTAAACATCTGTGTCTCACTTTGGTGATGACACCAACAACATTCCTGTATGTAGAATGATAAAACCTTCTTCTGTGAGTAGAGAGGCCTCAATGGGCTAGAAAAGTCTTTTAGCAGCTTTAGCTCCAGTTTCCCTCTAAAAGAAATCTCTGAAGTATCTTCTGAAATGACAACCATGGTTTGAAACAGGGCTAACATGTCCCTTTCAAAACAGGAAAACTCAGAGAATACATTACCTGTCTTTGCACAGAGCTGACAGCAAATGTGGAGAACACAGGATGGCAGAAACACATGAGGATACATGCACACTCATAGCAAGGCAAGAGACACAGGGGAAACTGTAGCCGGAGGATGACAGAGTAGTTTTCCTTCTGTTGATGTTTGTTGAAGCTGCCTGAGCTGCCTGGGAGGCTCTGTTGTCCCACAAAAGGTCATCACTGGTACAACATAAACTAAAGGCTAATCCAACACTAACAGTGGAAAAAGACGATATAGTCTTTATATTTAATTCAGTCAAGAAGTTGTTTGTAAATCATTTAAAGCAAAACTGTGAGACACATTTTTTTTCTTTTACTTTCCCATAATATCCTTCTCAACACAGTAAAATCCACAAATAATGAACTTAACATAAATAAATACCGCACATGATTGGACAACACTTCACTTGGCCAACAGTATGAATGACTGTTGAGCACATGACCGATCAGACCAGTAGGAGTGTTGATAGGAGAGAAAGGAGGAAACCACACTAACCAGATTAGAGTCAGTCCTCAAATAGCTTCTGTCCACCTCCTACTCTTCCTCTCCTGACCCAGACCTTCTTCTTCAAACACTAAACTGTGACCTTGCGAACTCAGCTAGACTAAAAGGTTGTCCTCAACCAACCAGGCACATCAGGTAGGTAACATTGACAACAGCTTGTGAATGAAGCCAACAAAAATGTAATACGGTAAGGGCTTATTTGATTTGCATCTGCTACACTGCATGTTCTATCTTTCTGAACTGTATACTGTAGCAACTAGAAATGGGTTCCTTTCACGTCTGAAACAATACAATATTAATGCCTGGTACCTGGCAATTGGTACTCAACAGTATTCATTTTCAGTACTTTTGTGTGTGTTTATTTGGTAATGAGTATTCATTTGTTTGATAATAAAAATAAAAAGTATTCCAGCTACACATATTAACTTCTCAATATATAAACCAGTTATGCTGTGTTCATGTTCAGTATGGAGAACTGTCTGCTCCTTCACTCTCTCACAGACACAAGGATGCGTTCAGGTACCATAACATGGTACTGTTTGATTTTACGCCAGTCAGTACTTGTACTACAGACAGAATTCAGTCAGTACCTATAAAAGTACCCAATCCCAAAGTAACCAACCCCTCGCAACAACCAAGTTTGTATGCTGTTGCTGCTGGACTTACCACCAGTCTCAATAACTAAGGTTCCACGTTTCAAAGATCTGCAGGGCAGGACGGATGATAAAGATGAACTATTCTGATTCTGATTTTCTGATTTACAAAAACTGGATTTGAAATTGAAGTAAGCTTTTTTGGGGGACTGTTTGTTTTTGTTTTTTTTTAAACAGAAATGTATGCACACAGTGTGTGATGGAATTTGTGCTTGGTAGATTATTTTTATTGTTGTAACAATACTTTTTGTCAACAAATTTTAAACTGTGAGAAAACCTAATTACTTCCCTTTTAATTGGTGCGACTTCTGTAAGGAACATGAATAGCAAAACTGAGTATGTAGGGTGCAGCCATGACAAAATCTTCTCTACAAATGCCAAACAGCTTATCCCTTCCACATCTTACAATGACACATGAGATTTTCATGCAAGCATGCAAGATTCATGCAGAAGGATGTTGAAAAAGCTGGCAAAACTCAGATGTGTGCAAAGCAACTCTTCAGCACCCTCTCATTTGATTCCTGCTTGTGAATCTCATAAATTCTTGTGAGATTTGGCAGGGATTTTCCACCATTCAGTAATTCTCTTATTTACTTGTTGGTATGTATATCTAATATCAGTAAATTATTGGTATAAAGTTCTGCATGTCTACAAGTGATAAGACATACAAGATTATGCAGATTTCTCAAAATATACATTTATTAACAAAAAAGAATTCACATCACACATACAAAGAAGTTCTGCATCTCTGCATCACCATGCTTTGCATTGGATACTGACCAAATGTTTTCATCACACTGTGAAGAATTGCTAAATGCTCATTTCTGCATCTATTACTGCTTTTTCAGCACTTATGTCAGAAATGGCTGAAATGTCTTCCACGCATTGCAAAATTATCAAAGCTTTCTTGTAATGGCAGCATTACAGTAAAGCAGCTTGCCAAACAGAAAAATGCTGGGATAAAATGCCAGCACATCATCTGCCAACACGCAGCCTGAGGGCCAGCGCTGACTGACTTCCCTGTAGATATTAGCAGACAGGCCAGTCTTCTGTCTAGGACAACTCGGGACAGCAGCTCTAAGCATGGGCTCTGTTGTTAACCAGGAAATAAATCAGTAGTCTGTAACAGGATTGGCTGAAATCCTGCCTGACCTCATTGCTTTGACTCTTTGGAGACAGACAGAGAGGACAACTGGAAGAGAAGACTCAGAAAAGTGAAAGTCATAAATGAAGGGAGACTAAAGGACAGAAGGAAATCATAAAAGTTGCATTTGTTCTTTGGTAACTGCCAAGATTCTCTAATGTAGCTACTTTGGCGGAGAGTTCAGTTGAAATCTTACCCTGCTTTATTCTTTTTTTCCGATATCAAATGTTTTTCAGATAGTGATAGAGAAGTAAGGAATTTATAGGGCGGTGGAGGATACAACACAGAATCAGTGAAGCAATATGTCACATCTGTGTGGCAATCTAGAAATATAAGAAGGACAAAGATGAAACACATTTTCATCAGACATAAAATCAACCCTTCATTGACTTGTGTG
This sequence comes from Halichoeres trimaculatus, assembly GCF_033239565.1. NCBI lineage: Eukaryota > Metazoa > Chordata > Actinopteri > Labriformes > Labridae > Halichoeres > Halichoeres trimaculatus. Next base: position 13,001,977 of record NW_027437184.1, on the reverse strand, counting down.
AACTGGACGTACAGTTCCAGCGTTTTGAAAGTGCTCTTAATCCTTTCCCAGGCTCAGAGCGACCACACATTCTACTTTCTTTGTCGGTATTTCGAGAGGTTTAAAAAAAAAAGGAAATGGCAAACAAGAACAGGAAGAGGAAGTTAAGTTCTCCATCCACTTTTCCAGCCAGAAAATCTGAACCCAGTGAAACCGTGGAATGGGAACATTCTGTTACAGCACAGGAAACATGTCATGTACTCCTGTGTCTCAAAATTAGTTTGGAAAATATGCAACTACTTAACAGTTAGTGCTGAATGGACGATTGTTGTTTCAGATTCATTGCATGGGTTAGGTTTTACTGAAGCACTTGTCAGTGTTTGCAATTACTCCAAAAGTTTGACTGTAAGTTAACCTGTGTGTGTCACCTGCTCATTTCCAGGTGAGACTGCTGATTAAAACATTTCTTTGTTTTCTGAAGGTAGAGAGGGAATCGGTCCCTTCTTCTGTTTTTACATTGAGGAGATGATTCTGGAAGTGAACAAAAAATCAAAGTTTAAAATAACTAAAGTTTAAATAACATTGGCTCAAGGTCTAGCCTTTACATTTGGCTTTAAAAACCAGCGTGATCCCATTTCATTAGTCCACCTCACTGAACTTATACACACAGTCTGAATGGCCACCACATGGCAACCTTTAACTTGGCCATGGACCAGTTCTCCACTGAGCAGATACAGAGAAGTCATCTCCTTGTGTATCCAACGCCATTTGACATTCGCCAGCCTAGAAACCCCCTAACCCCTCCTTCTGGCTCCCTGCTGCCTTTTATGTGCTGAAGCAGCAGAGGATTCGCTGGAGGTATCGGAGGTATTGGGAGGAATCCAGCTTCAAACAGAATCCGGGAGCAGCGAATAAGAAATTGCACTTTGATCTCCCTCTGAATGTCTCGTCTGGATTTCCAGTCTGCCGCTGAACATCTCTTTACAACCCTCTGTCTCTGCTGTGCTTGATTCTCCCCAGACTCTTTCTTCCTCCCCCTTGAGGATAGAAAAATGCATTCAAATTAATATTCTTTTGGCATCATGAATGAGCCTCGAAGTTGTATGCACCAACCCCCTGCCCCCAAACAACCCCAACCAACCCCCACCACCACAACAACTGAAACCTCAACCTCTAGCAGAAAAATCACCTCTGAGCTATAATCTCTTTCCTCTCCTCTCTCCCCTTCTCTCATTAATCCCTCTTTCTCCTGTTGTTAAGTAAACAGGTTATCAGAGAAATCCTATTAATTCACCAACCTTAAGGTGTCGAAATTACCCCCTCCAGCATTCATTTCCCTACAAGCAGAAAAACTCACTGTGGCATCTGCAAATTTGTTCATGTGGTGAACTGTGTGACCATAGCTACAAGGTAAACTAAAAGTGCAAGTGTGTGTGTCTCAGCACACGTGTGTTTTCATGCTGCTATGCGTACTCATGCATGTGTGGGCAAGCTGTCTCTGACACCTGCTGCAGCCTCGGGGCAAGCTGCTGCAAGGTTAGCAAAGGCCAAGAGCCAAATAGTGCCTTAATAATGGAGTAATGATGCATTGATTTACTTCTGTTGGGTAAAATGGAGTAATAACAGGAATGCTAGAGCTTGATTTGGTTTAAATCAGTCTCTCAAAACAGTCTCCTTGGGAAAAGTGTTCAAAGCGTCGCATTTTGTTGTTAACATGATAAGCGACAGATATAGTCGTGTCATGATGAACAAAGAGGAGCTACTGACAGATCTTCAAACAGTCTTGTTTCTCAGCTCTGCATGGCTGACAAATCCCAGCTTGGAGCAGAGTCTGCTGTTCTCTCATTTTCAGAAGCTAACAGAAATGGTGTGATATAACTGCCCCTCACCCAAAATCAGAAAGATGTGGAGGAGGGGGTTGAGGAAGCTATTGGATGACTCTTATGAGGGGTGATATTGGCAGTGAAGTCTCACACACACCTACAGGAAAATCTAGGCCAACTGCGGAAACATCAAAAGGAGGAAAAAGGGTGTGGAGGATATAAAGAGTGTGCAGAGTTTTGGCTTTTTCCACAGCTTGTTAATACCTCACTGTGTAAAGCATAAATTAGTTATCACATGTAGATAATAAAACAAAGAGCTCCATTTTAAAAGAAACTTCTTCCTCCTGTGTCTCACCCCCCACTTTGATTTTTTACTTTCAGTCCCTGTTCCTCTCGCTCAGCCTGCAAGAATTTCTCACCATCGGGGACAGGGTGGCTCACGGTTGTGAAGTCCTGCTGTTAAAACAGTTGGAGGGGGTTGAATGTCACTGAGAGCAACAACAGCACTGTAACTGGATGAAACGCATGTTCAAGTGCACTGAATTTTATGAACTCTGGATAATTTAAAACATTATATTCATTTTTCAAGGACACCATAATAGTGCTGCAGAATCGATGTGTACTACACAGCTGAGACTGAGGGTGTTTCTTCACTAAAGCCATGGCTGTTCGTGTATTATTCAGCTGCAGGTGCTGCTAGTAAGTGATTTTTTTTTTCATGTATGTAGAATAATGTAGCCAGTAAGCCACAATTAATTGCTGCAACAATATACTTCAACCTTCAACAACATTCAGTAATAGTGCTGAAAAATCAATAAGAGCTGAGTCTTAGACCTTTTGACTCATTTTACTTCTGAGGACAAAGAGGAGAAGGGTCAGATTGAGGGCCTTAGTGTTCCCTGAACAGATGAGTTTTCAGACATCTCTTAAAAGTAGAAAAGGACTCTGCAGAATGTACAGAGTTAGGTAATTGATTCCACTATTTGGGCACAACAGAGGAGAAGAGTCTGGCTAGAGATTTAGAGCCACACTGGGCTGGGAGCACCAGGCGTCTTTCACAAGCAGAGCACTTAAAGCTGAAACACAATACAACGAGGCTACAAAGACACGTGAGGAGGACGCTAAAGCTATGTTATCATCTGTGGGGGGTTTTGCCTCTACGATGGCCGTGGTCGAGCAGAATGTCCGAACCCCATATTGGCTTTACCCCTAATTCACACAAAAAGCGTGAGTGCCACATAGCGCAGTGCTGCAGTTTTGGGGGGCGCGCTAATTGTAACAAAATCTACCAACAATGGTTACACAATTCATACTGGATCACAGGAGAACCCCATGTTGCTGCAGGAGTCACACACATGACAACATACTTTAATGATAATCAATTAGCATGTTAAGCTCACCTGGCGCGCCTTCTCCTTACTGTTGATGTCCTTATAGAAAGAATGTGTTGTGTTGTATAGAATCATTAAGTTTTTCATCTGCAAGATTACTTTTCCTCCTCCAAAACATAAGATTTCCTCTGGATCTAACCTACTTACCATGTTTATAGTTTAAGTTTGTGTAGTAGTAGTAAATGACTGGAAAAGTGGCTTTCATACTGCGTGGAATAAAAATACTGTTATTCAGAAGCAACAACAACTAATAATATGTTGTTCATTTTTCCCCCATATCGTCATAAATATTGGTATCGCAAATTTCCTTCAAATATTGTGATATAATTTTGAGGCTGTATCACCCACCCCTAGTCATCACACTAATATGAACCAAGCTTTAGGGTACCAAAGCATTGAGGAACGCTGAGCAACTATTTATTTATTTTTCAGAGGTCAAAAAATGAGCAGTGCCAGTGCCAATTACACGGTTAGTAAAGACGGGCCCTTGTTCTGATAGTCTGAAGAATAAAAAGTCTTGGAAATTAAAAGAATCTTTTTCTTTTTCCTCTGAATTATTTTCAAAGCTCAACATTGTCCATTCATTCATTCAGATTTGTTATCTACTGGCAATAAGATTGAGTGAAGAACAAAACATCCATTCATTCATAAAATAATATCAGCATCCAAGTAATGGCCAATTTTCAAAGATTTCTATCAGTTTGTGTTCTGTAACAGTGAAAAAAGAGACAAGCCAAACACATGAAAAAGCACAGTACAGATATCTCAAAGATAAATCTCAGTGATGCATTACAAAGTATGGAGTTACATGACAGATGATTGCATCACTTCCTATGGAGAGTGATAAAAAGCTTCACTCATTATGCTGTCTTTTATTAGTCTGATTTATTACTGAAAATACAGAGGCCAAGGTTCCCTGCCCCCTCCTCCTCATTCTCTCTCCCAGTTGGAGACTAAAAGCAGCCTACAGGCACCATCATCCGCTCTATTAGCATCCAACCACACACACAGGCTCATTTTCTGTTTATTGGCTTTTACAGTGTGCAGAGATAAAGAGGGAGGGCATGTCTCTGTCCTTTGAGTCTGTTACAGTCTTTTGTTGGTATAGCCATTAAGCCTTCCATCTCTCTGCCCTTCTTTTTCACCTCCTTTCTCTTTGTGTCTCTCGTTCTGTCAGGATGGATCACAGCAGCCCGAGGGATGAGTGGCCGAGCGGCTGCTGCTCGGTGGCCTGTCAGTTTGGGTCCTACCTCTGAGGCTACCGTGACACAGTGAGAGACAGAGATGAGAGAGACTCAAAAGAAATAGGATTGGAAGGTCACTATCACTTAAAGACCTGCCAACCAGAAAGTTCACACTCAGAGAACTTGGGGGAAATAAAGTGGAAGTCCAAAGTCCAAGTCTGAGGAAATTTTGATCCGCTTTTTGTCTTGGGGCAGCAAAGACGATTATCACAAATTCCTTGCTGCTTTTCTTTTGTTTGGGCTGGTTCATTCCCTACAATGTCTGATTTCTACAAAACATTCAAAGTAAAACATCCTGGTCTTTCCTTTCTTCTGCCAATGCACAAAAAACAAAAAAATAACCGTGGTATGTCAACAGGGTAGGTATCAATGGATTCAAATTTTCAACCTCTCGGGACTATCAAACACGCACACAAGGGTTTATATTCTGCCCAGCACTTTCTTAAAGCCAGAACCCTCATAGAATTTTGTCACCTTGGTCAATGCCAGGAAGTTCATGTGATCACAATGTGGCAGGTCATCTCACGTTGTATACAGGAGGCATCAACAAACAGGATTTATTGTTAGGAGGAGCTGAATTTCTTCCTGTGTTTCTCCTCATTGCTGGCCACTCTGTTTGTGTCCCTCCTTCAGAAATAACTGGAGATAATTGTTGCTGAATGAGTACAACCTAAAGAACACACCCAGGAGGCAGTAAAAAAATCTATAAATTAGCCGCCCTGTGGAATAAGCCACAGTGTTCAAAGCGTGAGAAAAAAGTAGCAGCTTATTGACCAGAAATCACTGTAGCAACATATTTTTTAATGTACAATAATTTCGGTCTCAATTCATGTCACTGATCTGGGCTGGTCTGAACTAAATCGAGTCGAGTCGAGTCGAGTCGAGTCGAGTCGAGTCGAGTCGAGTCGAGTCGAGTCGAGTCGAGTCGAGTCGAGTCGAGTCGAGTCGAGTCAAACTCACCGTAGCAGAATTGAGCTGAATGGAAAGAAGACTGAAAAGAATTGAATGTCAAGTTACGTGATATGACTTAACATGGCATAATTCATCTGAGTAAAATTGTATTTCATCAAACTGAGTTGACTAGAAAGGAATTGCACTATATTGAACTTAAGTGAGTGGAACTGAATTTAACTGAATGACATTAAACATGACATAACGTCATGTTATGTAGTGTAACTAAAAAGAGTTGATTTTTTTCAGAATTGAATAAATATAATGGAGGTGAACAGACTGGAATTGAATGGAATCAAACTAAATAATATATAATATGGAAGTGAGTAGGATTGAACTAAATGAACAAAACTTCACAAAATGTAATGTTACCTTTCAGTGTTGAATTGAACGCATACATAACATAACATAACATAACATAACATGACATAACATAACATAACATAACGTGACAGAATTAAATCTAATGATACTGAAAGGACTTAAATTGATCAAAATCAAATGGTTCTTTGAAGTGTAATATCAAAGCACTTTATAAACATGCGTTTTTCCATATTATTTTATAATTTTTCTTATCTTTTTTTTTTTTTTTAATGGTTTAGCTACATATCACTATCGGTCTTTCAGAGAGAAGCCCCACCCTTTGCACCCAGCATCATCCGCAGCCCCTGTAACCAGTCTATTTCTTATAATTTTCCACAGCGATGAACAATAATCCCTCCCCTCAAAACTCAATCTACTCCCACACACACCACCCATAACCCCCTTCTCTCTCACTTTAATCTTGGGGCTTAGACTCTCCTTCCCCCAAGTCCATCACTGCATCAATCTGACCCTGCAGGATGGGATATGGACCAAAAGGATAAAGGGTAATAATATGTTTTTAGTTGAAATGCGGGATGAAGGCAACTAAAAATATGATGCTTCTATTTTCACGTCCTTTGGTAATCTTTGTGCCAAAGCCAGAGCCAGACACCACGCAGTGCCAACACCACTTTACTCCAGACAACGACACCAGACGCATGAAAACACAAAGAATAAAGCAACACCTCCCAGATTACCCCTACTAAGCCTGGCTGGCTTTACACCAAACAGCCCACCCCCATAATACTGCCCCTACATGAGCGTGTGTGTGTGTGCGTGTACAGTATGCTCATCTAACATGTGAGGGTGTGATAAAGAGCAAGAAATAAAAGGAAGAGGGAGCGTTAACCTGGGGATTAAATATTCTTAGCAGGGGGTTATTTTAGGAGCAGGATGGAAAGCAGAACACAGACACGCACACTGTTAAATGCACACAAGCACACACACTCCCTTCCTCACTCTCTATGCCAGTGGACTGTGGTTTGTTTGGGTTGGCTCTCTGTTGTAGTAGAGACAAGTCTTCCCCTCAGCCCACCGTAGCACGTGCTCAGTTTCTTATACCCACAGACAAGGTGAGTTAAAAATGGTACGTTTTGATCTTCCCTCAAATCATTCTCTAGTGTTAAAGCAGTGAGACAATATGTGGCATTATTTATTGACATGTGTAATAGGTTGTGACTGGACAGCTGCCAGTTCAAATCCCTCGACCAACTGGGAAAATGTGGGTGGCGGAAGCAGACCAGTAGCTTGCTTCCTTTCCCCAACATACACGGTTGATGTACTCCAGCGTCTGGAGACAGAAAGATTAGGAATACAATAGAGCACACTGAATGTTTGCTTTAAAATTAATTTGTGGGGATGTAAAAGTTTTGGTTTGAAAGGAAGTTGTTGGAGTAAAACGTCAGCGCTGTCTGAGGTAGAGATGCTGAGAGATGCACTGGAATTTAGGGGAATAATGTTACTAGTGCTGTTTTATTTCACTATACACCTTCAGTAAAGAAAAGGTTCAAATCTGTGACTTACATAAACACACCACCTCTACAAATTAGTGTTGCAATCAATCTTGAGCTGTGTGTTTTCAGTCTCCAGCGTAACGACATAAACTGTGAAAGGAACAGATTTTAACGGGCTTGATTTATTGTTCTTTTTGTACTACTGCAATAACGTTTCCAGATTCTTGCATATGTACAGTCATGAGTTAGAGGCAGAAGCATTTGTCATTCAGCATTTCTCTGCTGAGAATGATGTCAGACGCAATCAAAACAGAAGATGACAGGGCTGAAAAACTCATTGTAAGTAGCCTAGGGGTCACGTTGTTTTTTCCATTTCTCATGTTTTGGAAAACACTGCCATGCTCTCCATCCGGTTCGTAAAAATGAAGCCTGTGCGGAAGGGCTAAAAGTTGCTGTTCATCGAAAATCCGCTTGAGGCTGGCTGCAGAAAGACTGGAAGTCACGTACACACCCAGCCATAAAAACAGACCTTTACAGCATTAGAAAGCATATTTGTAGCCTGGTTCAAAAAAACAGCTTGGGTCTAAAACATTTATTTTACTTTCAGCACACACTGTAGGGTGAGTGAATTTTCTCCTAACTCTTAGAAGTTATTAGGACCGTTTGATTGTCCAATCAGAGACACAGCTCAGGTCATGTGACTGACGGGCATCCTGTCGCTGTTCGAAAAGAAACGTACAGCCAGCATTATATCAAAAATGGCTATGTCCGCGGATTGGCTTCATTGGTGTCAGGGACAGACGGGTGATGTCCCGGTCACTACATCCATATTTTAAACAGTCTGTGTTACCAACCAATAAAAAAAGGGGGCGGGACTGTGGATATCAATTTTGTCAACATCAATGGCTGAGGATACTAAAAAAAATCAGTTTTCTCAAGGTCCGTAGCAAATCTTAATGCTGTGACATGACTTTTGTTAATTTGTACCTTTTTTGTTTGTTTTTCATTCTTTTTCAGTTTTTTGTTCAATAAAAGTGAATATGAAGCAAACAAAGTATCCTTAAAAGACTTACAGGTCACTTAAGAAAGTAGAGGTGCTGAGGGACAACTTTCATCACTATCCAGTAACAGAAACCGTTAGTAAGAGGCGCTCCTATTATTAAATTGTGAGCATTCCGACTAGAAGAAAAAATGCAGTCAGTGGAGATAGGCCCTAAATCCATAAAGACTATAAATGAGAGCAGAGAAAGTTGAAGAAAAGATAAACCTCCAGCTCAAATACACCCTGAGTGTTCAATAGATCAGGTTTTTATAAGCTTTCAGACATTCAGAAACTTACAATCCAACAAGTACTTGTAGTTTTCTGAGTCCTAGTATTACACTCGCTTAGAGTGTTGGCTCCGGACTGATGCCCAGTATGATTACTTCACCACATTGGAGGTTTTGCTCATGCTTTTTGGTATAAAAATAACACAACCTCTGGCAAAACGCATCATACGGCCCAGCCAGCGAGCGGTCACATCTGCTGCGATACAAACTGAAACAATGAGAGAGAGTTTGAGACTCCTGCATTTCATTTAATACACACTCCCTCACTCATCTGCCAGACAGTTTCCAATAATGGCCACGTCAGGTTTCTGCGTAAGCACTCATCCTATTTTAATAACATGAAAGAGAAACATCAGGCAGGGGGGGACAGGATGAGGAGACGGGAGGGAAGGAGGAGGGTATTTCCATGTCAGGATGGCAGACGGAAATGAGGAAGGATGGGAGGATGAAAAAAAGAAGGTGAAGGAGGGTGAGGTTAACATGTTTATAATGACAGAGGTATAAACAACGCAGAGGAAGGAGGAACAGGAAGGCAAAAGGAAGAGGAAGAGGAGGAGAAAGTGGAATCATTGTTACAGAAGGTCAGTGTCTCCTTGAGTGCCAGTCTGAGAGAAAAATAATGACAGTCTTTTCAACTTCTCTGCTTTCACATAATGCTGTAACCTATCAGAAAAAGTTCCTTTGAAGACTACAATTGAACAGTTTGGTCATTTTTTAAAACCTATTGAAGCTGTGAGGGGTTTTGCTTTGGATTTTTTTCTCACGATCATTTCAGATCTGTAAACAGATTCTTGATTGTCTATGAAATGTGAAAAGAAAAGTTGTGGGTTCACTCACATGCCTCAGGAAAATCTGTGCAAAAGGTAAAAAGTTCAAACAGAATCTAATCGATTGTACTTCTTAAACTCAACAAAGAACCACTTCATGCACTGATAGACTTTCTCTTTATCTGCATTTCCTTTCGGGCGTTATGAATCAACAAGATCTGTCGAGAGAGAATAATTAAACAGACTGTAGTTTGTGTAAGCAACATGTAGAGCCACCAGACTCAAACAATCCATCCCACGTTTTATCAAGATCACATTCAGCATGAACCCAAGCCATCAGGCTTCTCTTATTTGAATGGGAATCTTTGATACCTGTAATTATTTTTATAAATACCTCTGCAACTTTCATTTTTTAACTTCTGTCTACTTGAAGCTTTGGATCAAAATTTTTCGATTTAATCTTTTGCTTAACACCACTATACTTTCAAAAGAAGGCACCCCAAGACTGCACGAGAGGACAAATTATTATTTTTCTTCACATTAATTATGACACAATAGAATTAAGCGCTTCAGGTGCAGATTTACTGTACAACAATGATGCTACAGGAGAAAACACCGACTTAAAATGTTTCTACCAGCTCCAGTTCACTTCCAAGATAGCATCATGTTCGTTTCCCTCTATGGACAGAGCATTATTTCTTAGCTCTTGGCTAATCTTGCCAGTTTTTTTGTTGTATTTTCTTATAAAATTGATCATCCATCTGTACTTTTGTAGTAAAAAATGTCACTTGCAGCATATTTTTGCTGTAAAAATGCCAACAAAAAGCTGATTGTTACCAGAGCCCATGTATTAGTATCAGTATCAGGAATTAAAAATATGGATCAGTGCATCCCTTGTTTACTCTCATTATCATTTTGAAGTTAACCAGATTGGGTGTAATTGCATAGTTAAAGGTAGTATAACGATTTCTTATAAATGCTCCTGTGAAGATTTTGGCGCCCACTGTGAACAACACAGACTCTACCTCTGATCTGATTTTGCTGCAACTCTGCTTTCAGCTCCTCTGTATATATATATTCCTGTTTTCAATTTTACAATAAAATATATCATTAAAAAAAACTCCTGACTGATGCTTAGAATATTCAGTAAATTCAAAAAGTAAAACTTCTACCAACAAAATCTCTTAAATATGGTATTTTCTTGCAGAGATCGAACTAAAGACTGAAAAGTACAGAATCTTGACATTCTTAACATTCACTGTTAAAACAAATGTAATTTGATCTTAGCATTATGTCAAAAGGCTGTGAGAAACCAAACTTGTTTGTGAACTTTCCCACTGCTCTGCATTCACATCTTCCTGAAACTTTAATCTGAAATTCTGGAGATTTATACAAAGGCTTCTTAAACACCACAAAGAGGAATTGTTCTTTCTGTAATCAGAGGCAAAATCCCTCCTGGACAAAGCGACCTGTTCTCACACCATCTCACAACCTGTAGAGACCAGGCTGGACTTAAGCACCAGGTATCCTCTGACTCACTGTGAGGGCTTTGATATGGCAGGAAAATCGCAATTTTATCTGCAACATGTGTCAGCAAGTGTGTATAAATGAGTGAAAGTATGCATGTGTGGGTGTAGTGTATTTCTGCCTCATTTAAGCCACACCTATGAAGCTAAATTCTCTGTATGTGTTTCTGTTAACATTAAAAGAAGTCAGAAACCTTCTTGCTGAATGTAACACCTGTTGCAAGTCTGGGCAGAAAAGCGTGGAGTGGATTAAGGTTTCTTGTTGGAGGTTAGTGAGTCAGAGGCGCACCTTTTCACCACCCCAGGCTCAAAGTGTCTGGTTCATTACCACACACACACACATTAAATTTAAAACTGACAGCTTAATACTGCAGGCTGAGCGGTTAACGACAACCAGGGGGCTGAAGATTCACTTTAAAAAGGTTGAGAGGGTGAGATAGATCTTCCTGTCTGTCTCCAACATTTCTTTTCCCTGTAGGATAAAGAAAAACAGCATAACACCACTTCTTTTTTTTTCTTCTTTTTTTGTATTCATGAATAAACCAAATGCAGTATGTGGGCTGCTCCCTGACAGAACAAAATCATGAGATGAGGAGACAGATAATCAGTCATTTAAAGTGTCTGTGCTTTTAGCTATTTTTTTAAGACTCTTTCTGAACCACTAACAAAACCAGTAACAAACACTTGGCTACAGGACTTTGGGGCCTGAGACATAAGATAACACAAACTATAAACAAATATCCTTTATTGGTTTCATTGACACGGTCTTCTTTAGGCCTACAAATTGTGCAAAAAATACAGGTTTTCTGGTGGTAAAGAAAAAGGTCCGGATAAAACTCCCTGTAGAGAGTACACCAAACTGAGATGAATGCTTGGGTTGGAGTTTCCCCAAAATAACAGAAATTTCACATTATATCACATATTGAATTGACACAATGCGATGACATCATGACATTTGTGCTGAAGATGCTAAAAGCCTACTGGTTTGAACTGGCACACAAAGAGGCTTTAGACAGGGAGAACTGGAAGATCTTAAAACGTATCAGTTCAGTACCTTGCTGACAGCCAGCCCTACTGGAAAGTTCTGATTACTGTGCATTTAAAGCTGAAAATTTAAGACTCAAAGAAGCTGACAGAGAGTTTTGTGTAACCCTGATCTGAGAAAAAAAGAGTTTCAACTTGGTATTAAGGAACTAAACCCTACAAAAAATAAAACAAGAAAAGCCCTCAGAGAGCACAGACCTCTGCCAAGCATTTTGTGATTGTCATGCAACTCTTTAGTCCTACTTTAATGTTATACTCCTTTTCAGCAGACTGTCTACTACAATTTGGTGTTAGTTTCAGGTTTTTGCAATAATTAGTTACCTGACAGTATTGAAAATTATGATGACCTAGTAAATATTTCATATTCCGGATCTTAGTACCCAGAATATTGGCGGGACCTGAATTATACTTTTTAGATCTGTCAGAAATCATGGTGACCTTGTCTTGTATTCTTTGCAAAGCAATCCGACCATTTTTCATGGAGTTATATACACATATGGCAAAAAACGGCCCTATATCACAATAGAGAATCCTTTTAAAAAAATCCTGGATCCAGACGGTGATCCGGATCACCTCAAAATTCAATGACTACTTCCTTATCACATTTTAAAAATTCCCTGAAAATTTCATTGAGAACAGTTTGTTACTTTTATGTTATTCACAAACAAACAGATTAACTCTAGCAAACACATAACCTCATTGGCGGATAGGGATGGGTACCCTTTACATTTGAAACAATACGGTACCTATGCCCGGTACTTGACAATCGGTACCTGCACTCAGTGGTATCAACTCTTGATAATTCTTTGTGTTAATGTGGTCAAAAATATACATTTTATTTTTAAAATAAAATCTCAAAGTTTTTCAATTTAACATATTTATTCTTCAGTATATAACCTTGCAATGCGGCTCATGTCCAGCATGAAAAATCTCCTACTCTCCCACTCCCTCGCAGTCACAAGGATGCATTTAGGTACCTAAACATGGTACCTTTTGATTTTACGTGAATTGGTACCCGGTACTCTCGACAAAATTCGGTCAGTACCTATAAAAGTACCTAATTCGGTACCCATCCCTATTGGCGGAGGTAACAAAGTTAGATAAATAAATGAATAAATAGATAAACAGCCCTTGGTTGAACTTTACTGCTTAAACTTTTATGAATGACCATACCAAGTCTAGCAGAGTATATCTTTACATTTTAACATGCTGTAGTGTCATTTTTTGCATTAAACGTTTGCTATGCGTCAATTCAACCCTGATATGCCAAATTCTGATAAAATGTATAGCTAAAATAGCTAAAGCGTACATAAAACCATAATAGATAAAAACAACACATAATTTTCTAAACACTGAAATGCCATGGCTTTATCTCTCAAAAATGAAAATGTAATAACGTGATGATTTGTATTTAACAAAGGATGAACAACTGCTTTCTGGATCGTGATGTGTTTGTTGTAAACCCTATATTCTGAATTTCTGTAAACACACCGATGAAAAGAAATGCAGCATGAAAGTATAACTCCTCAGGTTTTTTATTCAAAAAGAATGATCTATCTGGTTTTAAACCTACCCCCAATCGAAAATTAGTATGCAAATCATAGCACTGGCACTACGCTACAGCTCAAAAAAGTTAATAATTACTAAGCTGATTTCCATCACTTGTATAAGTACCTCAAAAATATATTAAAGCCCTGGAGACTAACATGATTAAATCATGATTCAAAGTTGTTGAATTCTGAACAAATTTGTTGACTTGATGATGGATGTTATGGTAACCCTTTTACTCTTAAAAGATGCTTTGATTGGAGGATCACATCTGATCACGCCATTAAAAACCAATCACATTCTTCAGACATGAGGGACCACATCCTCTGAAAACTCTGTGAGTCAGTCAGGCGTTGAAGCGTTTCTAGAAAACCACTTTTTAACAGATTCCAGCCGTCCTTGTCCAAAGACTCTTTCACATTGCCAGTTTAAAGCAGTGGAAAAGTGCTGAGTCAGCAAAACAAATCCTGCTTCATCATGTTTTAACAACTCATCATCCCCTCTTAGGTTATCCACAGGTCACTCCAGGTTATGCCAACCTCACACACACCACAAATACACACTCAGTCTCTTGATGCAAGGATTCTTTGACATAATTTTTTACAACACAATACAGTAGATTGTTATTGATAGTTTCAATTTGAGTTACTTTAATCTGTATACTTCATGTGATGTGACAGCACCCTCACACTGAAGAACACTGTCTCCTCAACATGCGTGCAGCAGCAGCAACCTGTCAGGTCTGATATTGACAACGATTCTTGCAGAAAGACAGATGTGCCTTTGATACACAGAGGCGACACACACAAAGACACACACTGTTTGCACAAGAACAGCCCAATTAAAAACAGTATGAAGTGTTTGACAGAAACATTAATCCACCACTCTCCTTCTGCTGTTTAAACAGCTCCAATTAAACTATTTGCCCCTTCGCCACCTGCAGTAAATCCAGCTCTCAGGCAGCGCAGCTGTCTGTTTTATGAGTGAACAGCAGCGATCAGGTAGCCGTGTGCGCAGAGTTAAAGAGCATTCCTCAGAGTTCACTTTCCCTCCTCTCTTCCTGCTTCATTTCTGGCTCTTTATGATCACAAGAGTTCAGTAAATGTGATCAAATTAGTGTGTAGTCAGCAGAACTCTGCTTGTCCCTGAGTGTCAAATTTACTCCAGGTAATATTTCTTTAAATCAATCACATGAAGTGCAGTTTTCCAGAACGTTTCCATCTCAGAGGGAGAACCAGGCCAGCAGCTGCAGCAGAAAGAAGGACTTGAAGCTTGATTCAAGAACATTCTTGGATAAACTTGGCTTTCATTGGATTACAAGGAGCGACTATATCTCATCTTAATGTCTGACTGCTCCTTTTAATCTGCCACAGAACTAAGTGTACACAGGTGGATCAAGGTGTAGTCAAGTTACAGGCACATTTTATTTTCCTATAATTACTAACACAAGGAAGTTTTTCTTCTCCTAGCTTTTCTTCCTTAAATGTATGCTTTCATCCTCTTTTTGGGATGTGTGTGGCTGTAACTGTGTATGCTTGGATGCTGGAACTTACTTTAGCTGAGTGGTATTGGTACAAAACTTGACTGGCAAAGAAAGACTTCAACTGCAAAAGCAGATGGCCTACAAGTTATTAGGTGCCACAATATGCACATTCAACGCTCTATTCAGTAAAACAAAAGAGTTGGTTTGATTAAGAAACTTCCACCCAACACAAGAAACTGAAAAAAACTGTGGTCTGGGGTCGTTCCATGAAACTCTGGATGTTCAAACTAAATCAAGCAGCTGGATAAACTAAATAAAACTGTTTTTATCAACAGTTTGGTAAATTATTATATACGTCTTTCCTACATCATTGTCTGGTGTTTTATTTCTTGTCTGTTTTCCTTTTAGATAAAACCTCTTAATCTGTGCAACTGATATAAAATCATATATCTTTTCATCTACCTGTAGACTTGATGATACAGTATTTACTT
The DNA here is from genome assembly GCF_033239565.1 of Halichoeres trimaculatus. Lineage (NCBI taxonomy): Eukaryota > Metazoa > Chordata > Actinopteri > Labriformes > Labridae > Halichoeres > Halichoeres trimaculatus. Next base: position 12,986,584 of record NW_027437184.1, on the reverse strand, counting down.
AGTTTTTCGGAAACTCTTGGTCTGAAAATATGAAGCCTATGCAGACCAGAACTGCAGCTCTTTGAGTTTCCACTAGAGGCTGGCTGCAAAAACAGCGAAAATCACATTCAAACCAAGACAAAAATAGACAATTTTTACAGCAAAAACAAACCGTGTTTTTAGCCTAGTTTGGATCTAAAAAGCTGATTTCTCTACCCAAACACTTTACAGCCACATTCTATTCTGATAACCTTTTGTTTTCAAAATTTTTTAAACTTACAAGTTTTACCCATACAAGGACATGGATGACTTGGCCGTAGGGCTGGACAATTAATTGGATTTTAATCGTGATTTCAATTTTGCCATCTGACAATCATAAAAGCAATATAATTGAAGAAAAACAATTAATATGCCACACAGTGTAGATGTATGCAAGTTCCTGTGCTTCATAGCTCTTCTGTGTTCAATGCGCAGCCACAGCGAGTGTGTGTGACTTATGTGTATCAATAATATTGTATGTGCCACTTGCTGGTTCTTTAAAGTTGTGTTTAAATCAGTACTGACGTTTTTGAATAAATTAATAATTGTGTATATTAATTGTGATTTCAATATCACTTAAAATAATCGGGATTCTTATTTTTATCATAATCGCCCAGCCCTACTTGGCCGACAGGTGCATACCCTGAAGATGTCGGTGAAGAGCCTAAAGGCCAGCCTTTTAACTTCATCCAAACCTACAGCAATGTTGAGATCATCATTTCCAATTTGTCCTCCATCGACAACGGGCTTCAAAACTCGCAGACACGACGTCCATCAATTATACCATTTGTGGGTTCATTTCAGTTAAAACAAATCTTATTGGATGTTATTCCAGAAGATATTTTTTTGATATCACACAGTAGAGATAAAGAAAGTTTTAAAGTTACAGTGACATCCTTGTAACTTAGATAATACTGTCACCAGGCTGCATTAAATCTACATTAAGTACAAAAGATTGTTCAGCGAAATATCAGCATTTTTAACGATTAAAAAACAAAGTGCAGATCTCAGCAACACCATAGCTGACAACTCTGGTTTTATAACTAAAAGATTCCTAACAGTGCAAGTAGAGTGTCCTTAGTAGGGATGTCCTGATACAGATTTTTTACTCCCTATCTGATTTTTTTCATGGTGTGTTTTGCCAATACCAATCTGATACTGATACATTTCTCTAATAAATCCCATACTGTGTTGGGTGATTCCAGTGCAAATGACCAATCACATTTGTTGTATTAAAGTGGAGGAACACTCACTTTACAAATGTTGCAAGATGCTGTTTTACTATCATTGCCTTTTCAAAGAGAAGTAGTCCCACACAGCGGGCATGTTTGCAATGCCGTTTGATTTACAGCAGGCGTAAAGCGTGAAAACACATGAAATCACTTAACGAATTCTGGTGCAATCTGATCCTCCGAAAAATAGCCATATTGAGCACCGATACGTATCAGTGTATCAGATTGGGACATCCCTACTCCTTAGACTTTTACTACCCCCTCCCCCTCCTGCACATCTGTGTTAGTAGCTGTCAGCCAACAGACGAGCAGGTTACATCACTTTGGAGTTTAAACTAAATATCCAAATATCCATCGACAAAGATGTTGGTTTTTAATGCCTTTTTTCTCAGATTCATCTGGTGATTAAAGAAATATCCACTGAAGTCTGATGTCTCTTTGTGAGGTAATTTTATGAACATGGACATAAGACTGAATGTGAAGTATGAGCAGAAAAGATTTTTGTAGATGCATTTTTGAAAACGCAATGAAACTTTGTTGTACAGTTAAAGCACAAGTTTTTATTTCAGTGCGACCTGCATTGTCTCAAGCTCCTCCATAAATAGAACTGGGGCTTTGTGGCTGAGCAGATGCACAGTATTAGTCATCAGTACAGGCGTGCATAAAGGTACAACACAGATGCTGCTCACAGTTCTGCAAAAACCACCTTTCTGTATGTGTCAGAAGAACATGTTTAACACGTAGGGGATGCAGTTGTTGTGCTGAAGCGAAGGGGATTCAGAGGTGAATCTCATTTCCTCCTTTATGGTTTCGTGTACCCAGAAGTGCTTTTGAGTTCTGATAAATCAATTTTTGGAGTGTATTTGTGAGCATGCGGGGGAAACAAATCTGTCCATTTCAGTTCCTTTTTCAGTTCCTGTGACAACATGTTTTTCATTTTAACTCTGTAAATCTCAAACACACTGTGCTAAATTGTTTGCATTTCTGCATAGCTCTCTAGCTTTTGTCAAAAACAAAGACACACTGCAACTTTACTGTGCACTTCATAATACTGAGACATAAAAACAAATTAATTTCAGGCAAGTTACAAGTCTGTAAGTGCTTCTGTGTGCGTGAACATTAACACCTTTGAGAGGCTGCAGCAGGAACACAAGCAACACATAAAGGAAACTTGTTGCACTCGCATGTTGCATGCATCTCTGAGGCCAGCAGTGGAGGTAGCATACCAGCAAAATAAGTCCCACATTGGCAGGAGAGAAACACAAGTAAGTAATACCATAGTGCATTGAGGAGCTGAGACGATGCATTCTTGCTGTGGAAGTGTAACTGAATAAGTCTCAAAGCTCAAACATTTACCAGCTTCATCCAGCTGGGTGAAAGTCCACATTAAAGATAGATGGAATGCTAATCGTCTGATTGTTACGAGCTTGTGATCTGTGTCTATAAATGACTTTCCTGTAAAAAAAATGATTGGAAGTGCATCATTTAAAACATTTATTAGAACAATTGGTAACCTGATAAATGACCCTGATGGATTCTTAATGAGGTGATGAATTAAAAATGTCCTGAAACACGAGCAGCTTCACCATTGCCCAAGAACAGGAAGTCTTATTACCACTTTCTGATATGTTCAAACATCTGAGCATTTCGTGTTTAGTGATGTTTAAAGTCCAAACAACAATTGTTCAGCACCTGTATGTCTTTATTTGCTGCTTTTATGCAATTAATGAGATTTTAAAAGACTGGGCTGGTTTACGATGCAAAAAATGAAGGCTTGTTACCCTGTAAGGACTTAAAAAGTGATCTGGATATAGTCTCACTTATACATGTTAATAATCTATCTCAGTATCCATGGTCCGGACAGGCTTTCCCGGGAAAACATGAGAGAACTGGTCTGTGAGTAACACTATGCAAAAAAGTTGCAAAGTTTGATTGTTGTTACATTATAAACATTAGCACTTCGTAACTACAAATGAAAACATTACCTTGTTGCTTTGCATTCCGTTAAAAGTTGTCTTGAACAAAGAAACATAGTGTTAAGAATAAGATCTGCTGTCCATTCATTTACTTCCAAAACAAACACACACGTTGGCAAGAGCAAGTTTCTAAGACAGGTCACAGTGCTCATGGGAAACAGAGTCTTTAATAAAACACTACAGATTCTGTCAAAGGTATCACCATAGACTGTAAAAAAATTGGACATCATCTTGCTCAGCTTGAAATGAGGTCACCACAAAAACTGCTCCCCCTGGTGGCTGGCTGCAGTGTAGATCAAAAAAATCCATCTCTCCAGTCATTCCAGATGGGCTGTGGTCAAACATACCTTGTAGAAATGTTTCTGTTGCGGTGGTTTGAAGATATTATTTGGCTGCCTTTTATTCGTATCCTCTTTTTTCTGAGAAATTTCATTTTCATTAGTTATTAGAGGTTAAAAGTGAGGCTTTACATATGGAGGGGGAGCCAAGAAGAGATTAGCCTCTGGAAATAAAAAAATGATTATTATTTTTTTGTCACCTGGCTCCACTCAGATTCTCTCTGAGTCCCTCATAGCCTTTATTGTGTAGACTCTGGCTGCACAACCGCTGCCAATAGCTGCGCCTGTGACGGGGGTATTTTGGCTTCAAAACAGTACAAAGGTAAATGGTAGAGCCACCCTGTCCACTCTATATACAGTCCATGGGTATCACTGCCATCAATGCCAAATGAGGAATCCTTAAAGAGAGTATGACAGTACACCATCTTCGAGAACAAGAACATAATTTTATGATTTATAAACCCTGGGAATATTTCCTGATGAGTTCACTGTTCAAGCTTTCATCACCACAGAGTAATGTTTAATTTGTAAATTACAGAGCCACATTGCATGAAATATATGCAAAGGCGGGGACAGGGTACACTTTAGGGCCTGGCTTTCATGTGAGGTCTCTCCCAAAGAAACCTAAAAATCTTTTGTTTTGCAGTGATGTAACTTTTGGAGCCCAAAAGTGCGTCTGAAAACGTTGAAACACGCTGCAGTTTTTAATCCCTTATTGCTCCTTCAAAAGATAAAACAAAGAAAGCAGGAAAATCAGGTTTAACTGCTCTGTTTGTTGGTACTGGTGGATTTCCAATTTTTGTAAAGACAAATTTTGATTTGTTGAAAGTTAATAACAGAATGAAAGTGGGTGTGTGTGTGTGTGTGTGTGTGTGTGTGTGTGTGTGTGTGTGTGTGTGTGTGTGTGTGTGTGTGTGTGTGTGTGTGTGTGTGTCAGACAGTCTGCCCCCAACAAAAGAGAGGCAACAATAGCACCAGTGCACAGCTGAGTCGTGCCCTAATTTCCCTCTCCTCCACACTACGTCACAGCCAGAAGAAGACCCCCAACCCCCACGGTGCTTTCTTACGGAGCAGAAATACACACGCGTGCACACTCCAATGCTAGTGTGTAAAAAAAAAAAAATTAAAAAAAAAAAGGATCTCTAAAAAGCAGAAATGTGAAAGTGTATCTGGGAAAGATGTGTGAAATCCCTGTGAAACTCTTTAAATGACTGCAGACAGAATCTCTTTTTGTCTCTGTGGCTGTGTGACGTATGCACAGGAATGCCTTCAGACAGTGACACCGTATCTTGCTTTTGTCCCCCTCCTCTTCCTCACTCTACTCTCTATATTGCTCCTCTCCATCTCTTCCTCAAACAAGACCATGTCAGCTTTTTAAACACCATTGTTAAAGACAGCTACACCCCCACCTCCTCTTTCCTACACACAGTCTTTTACTCTTTCTTTTGCCCCTTGGCGCATACTCTCCCTCTGCTCTGGACCTCCTAAAAAAAGAGGTCTTGCTCCTTCCATCAGCCATAATTGAGCATTAGTGATGGTGTGGCGTGCATGTGTGTGTGTGTGTGTGTGACCCTCATCTATCAACACAGTTGACAGTTGAGCCCCTGAATGACTGCTATTAACCCTCCTTATTCCTCACAAGCAGCACAATGGGTGGCTGAGGAAAAACAAAGATAGGAGGTACGGAGAGGAGCTGATTGAGAGAGACTCTGCATGCAGCAGTGTGTTGTTGGTCTCTGGGAATTCCCACTTTTCTTCCTTTGTGGGACATTTACACACAAGTCGTCACTCTGAGCTGCTTGTTTGTGAGGTTGCTCTGGGCAGTTAAAGGTTCAGTTTGAAGTCACAGTGAGCCTTTAAGACAGAACTATTATCAAGACAGTGCTAATGGTTGAGGGGCTGTTTTGAACCAGACACTGTTCACACACATGCCTGAACAACACATGCTTTTAGGGTGAAGCCTTTGAAATGTATACCACTGTACAGGGCATCCTGTATTCTAGGTTTACTGCATTACAGCACTGTACTTTTTAGCCAACTTCATCCAAGAAAGCTTTGGTCCAGGAGTATTTTGTTTGATGACTTAACCCTTGCCTTTAAATCTAGAGCATAAATTGCACTAAATTGTAATAAATTGAGACCAGGGATACTCCCATCCAGCTTTTAAGTTTTTTTTTTAATAAACATGCAGGTCTTCAAACTGCTACATAGTTGCACACAGAAATCCCTGAATATGTCCATAAGCTTGATGATGTCTATTCTATAAATCTGAACAACACAACTATGGGGAAAAAAATCTTCATGAGACTTGCTTAAATGACGAGGAGATTAGGACCTGCTAACTGGTTCATGACATGTTTGAGTAGTGGGCCTCAAACACCGAGGCCTGCTCATTGCCCTGCCCTTAAAAAGCCTCCAGAGAGCTGGCCAACCAGAGAAAGGGGGTTTTGTGGATCTGGGAACCTTAGAAAGACAGCAGCTAAAAAGTATTTCAGATGGAGGCCAAACAGTTTAGTTTTTTCTTTAGGTGTAAGTCCCACCTAGCTGCTAAGTGGTACAGCACAAAACTTTGAAAAAAGCACTATACCCCCTCTTGAAACTCCTTTGTTTTTTTACTTTGATGCATTTATATCATGTTTTTTTTCAGACTGGTACCTTGTTCTAGTTTGACTGTTCTCTATGTGCATTATTTTCTATGTCTTGTTTACATTTCCTTTTTGATTCTTGTTTTTTTTTTCATCTACCTTACTCATTTGTGTTCTTTTATCTGTTCTGCTGGGATGTTGAATCTACATGAGTGAGCATCATGTCTCCAGCTTGTTGAAGGCTAACACACACAGATTATATCATGTATACCATGCAATTACAGATCACAAAGATCCCTTCTTCCTCATTACAGTGCAATCAACCGAGGGTTGAAGCTACCAAGTGAGGCTGCGTGCACACACCACTCAGCGACACCTTCCTTTCCCGACAGGGTGAAACTGAACCATCACATCAAGAGTGCTCATTCACACTGTATAGAAGGAACATTTACTAACCATCTGCACTCAGTTTCAGGCTTCCCAGACCTAAGAATTTAATAGCTAGGAGAAATAATCTTTATGATGCCCAGACTGTAACACACTTTCGTATGATTGCAAAACAGTGCATGATGACATGATTGTTACATGTCCTGATGGTAAGATGACTCTCAGACTCAAACATTCCTAAGTCCAGGAAGCAGCCCTGTCAGAGCGGTGGACAATGACCTCATTGTTAAAAACTAGTTCATGACAGCTGAGATCTGGGACTGAGCCTGTAATCAGCATTAGACATTTAGTTACAGCTTCTGGCATTGTTATGTTCCAGCAATGACGGATTGATCAAGTACATTTTTCACCAAAACCTGTGTCTACATGTGGAACAAGAGATGATCTGATCTGGTCCTATACACTGACTCAAATTGCTGGATCAGGTATCGGTAATAATGGGCCAATCCATGTGGTCTTTTTATTCTTTGGCAAATATATTCATTACACATAAATTATTCCCAGCTTAAGTTCTCAGTGAGACATACACATTACTAATTTAACACTGGTATCAGATCCCAGATCAGTTACCCAGAGCTCATGCTTAAGTTAGATCTGTGCATCCCGAGTGTCAAAAATGTACGTTCTGAATTGGATAAATTTAAACCAAAAACAGACTAAAAAAATCAAAATAATTGTTTTAAAATGTTTTCTTTTGAAGGATCAAGTAGCTACAACACAATTTATATCTCTGAAATGTATAATTCAGATATAAAACTGTCACATTACACGTTTTTTATATGACACCCATTCATGCACTTGTTTGGACTCAGGCTAAAGTTTACTTTAAGTTATTTTATTGAATTCAATCCATGGAGAGCTGTGCAATTATTTGAGAAATAAAACAATCTGCTTTATGATGACATGCTGTAAACTTTATTTGCAAACCAGAAGTTAATGTACAACCCGACAACACATGACACAACAGAGACGAATGACTTCGACAAACCTAAACTGAAAATATGGCAACAGCATGTGTCGGTGTCACAGTAAGTGTCTAAACATGGTGTCCCATTTCCGTCACACCACCAATAAATGCCCAGCCGGTGGTTAGGGTTGATGGCTGATTGCGTCATGTCATGTTGGAGGCGGAGCAAAGAACCAAATATTTCTACAGACCCTGTAATGACAAGCTACATCTGCCCTGAAATGACATCTAGCCAACACGCGTTAACGCTCACACACATCTGTGTCTGCTCATATGCATGTCTCGTCTGAGTTTGTGTGCATCTCAGCAGTCATCACAAAAGGAAAACTCTGCGGTTGTTAAAGTATGCACAGAAATGTAGTGTGTTTCTGTTTGAGTTTGTGTGTACCACATATATCTGTATGTGTCTACACGTTTAATTGCAACATAATTGGCTAGGAACCCGCAAACAAGACTGAGACGCTGTAAATTTAGAGAAGTGGTGTAACCATCTTCTTTTTGAAATATTACACTGCTGAGAAAAGACACAACAAAATGTGTTTCTCATACGAAAAAATGAAAATAATAATAGTGTCTGAAAACTTGGCACAAACACGTGAATTATAGTTATCAACTAAAACTGTCTCCGGCTTCTAAACAAAAAGCAGTCTCTGAAATTGCTCTGGAATATCCCAGCACCTGCTGCTGTTACAAAGTCATAAATAACTGACATATCCATTCTAAAATCAAAAGAAACTCAAAAAGAAGTTTTTAATTCAACTTAACACATGAGTGCCAGCACCAGTTGATCTGCAGGGATGTAATAGCCAGCGTGGCATCCATCTGACAGGCTCAAGTGGTGTGAAAGCATCACCATCATACCCAGTCCACCATCAAATGTGTGAGACACATCTTTTGCCTGTTTGTGCTAAAAAATTTCACATTTGATTGCTAAACATGGCTTTCTTGTGTGTTTATTGCTTTTTTTTAATGCAAAAGTATGAACTGTGCCAACATTGAATTAGCAATTTGTTGTGCAGGCTCCGGCCCACATACTTCACAGATTCTAGTGACAAATGATTACAGTCAATGTGGTCAGAATCAGCAAATGACATCTGTCATCTGTTATTATCTTAAACCAGAATGCATGCACAACACACCATGCTAAAAACAAACAATGCTAATAGAAACACAAAAAAAATAAAAATTGGTGGACGAGCCCGTCTCACAACTTTGAGCTGAGAAACAAACAACACAGACGTTAGCCATTAAACCGTTCCACGCCGGGGATGCATTCACTGGACCTTGTAATTCTTAAACACAGCATAAGTTCTGCGCAAATATATGATTTATTTATTTAAAAATATTGTGTAATAAATGTTTCTATTATATTTGGCTGTTGCAGAAAATAAGTTAAATATAATATTAGGTATCACTAAAATAAATACTGTTTTGCAGTTTTTCAGAAAAGATTTAACTGTAAATCCCCAGCCGTCCATGAGAGACGCGAGAGTAAATACGTCACTGTCAGCGGCTTGCGAATGAGTAAGTAGTGTCCGAAATGTTTTAATTTAGCTGATTCAGTGGACTATACAGTCAATTACATCTAATTCACTATATAGTGAGTAGTGAGTAGGGAATGAGTGAGTGATTTCAGACACAGCCTAATACCTGTGACAACTTTACTCGCCACCAACTCACACTGTTATCCATACAGCCCATATCTCTCTAGTCTCCACAACTTTTTCTGTAATCATTTTTCCTTTTTTTTGTGGGTTTTTTTTTGGGGGGGGGGGGGATTTAGAGGCCAAACAACCATCATTGCTTTTTCCCATTCGTCCGTCATGTTTCTTTGCACCCAAGTTGTGTTTTACTACAGAAGATTTGTAACATTGAGCGCAGAGAAGCGGATATACTCCTGAAGAATTGGTTAGTGTGTGGAGTGTTCCGCAGTGCACACGACACACAAAATCGGAAGGGAGAGATCTTATATTATCATCAAGTGTGTGGTCTCTAAATGTGTGAAGGTTTGAAGAATCCTGTAATGTGAGCCTTTCGTCTTTGTCCAGGATGATCACTGTGTCTCTCCATCTTTCATCCTTTAAAGTACTGTAGTTGTGAGGGAAGGCTAGCTTAAGTTATATTGAGAACACTCACAGAAAAGTGGCGCTGTCTACTGCCGTAAGGTGATCTCACTAACAGAAAAAAACTGTCTTACATTCTGTTGAATTACATATATTTTTTCAAACTTATATTTTCATGTGTGCTGTTTATCAGTTATCTTTTTATATATTAATGAAAACAATCCCTTTGTTCCCAGTTTTACTTCAGGTTTGGTTGCTTGAAAATATATTCCGCTTGCTCTAGTGTTCTTCACGCTTGAAGACATAAATTATTCATAGAGAAACACAAAAGCAAAGAGCTGCCACCAACTGGTTTCACACTGCACTAAAAAATATTCAAAGTCTGATATGAAAGCTCTGTAAAAAAGTCTCTAATACAGATCAAATGTCTTGAATCATTTATAGTGATGTCATACCAACACCAAGGAAATTTATAGGATGTAGACTGATGCACTTGATGGGTGTTGTCATTTATATATCAAGCACGACGACTTAATAAGATAAAATACCTTGCTTAATATTTTAACCATATTAATTAGCAACTAAAAGTGTAAATTGTGTTTTAGAATGACACAGGAGATTGTCTTTAAAATGAAATCAGACAACAGTGATGGATATCTCATTATTTGCTTAAAGCCTACTGTAACTCAACCCATATCGGTCTGTGACAATCTACATGACTCAGTGATTGAAGGTTTTTATTTTCATTTTAGGATTGTTATGTACATTTTTCTGCAGTTTACTATAGATTATATCACTACAAAGGACGTTGAGAGACATTCAAGCCTCAGCCTAAAGTCATGTTGTAGTGAGGGTTTCACTTTCTCCACTTGTTGTAACATCCATGTAGTGATTACAAGAAAAACACATGTGAAAGCTGTCAGCAGAGTCTGGGCCTCCTCCTGCAGCAATTAGTAACCCAACTGAACTTCCCAAGACACTCACACACTCACACACATCCTCCACATGCCCCAGGAAGAGCCCAGGAGGTCAAGGTGCGGCGGAAGATCCAGCCGGACAGATCAACAGCTGCGTGCAGAGCTTCAGTTTGCCTGCTAGAGAAGACCTTTTGTAACTGATTCATCTTGCGTGCCAGGCCAGAAAACACTGACAACACAGGGTAGTACAGGTATAAAAAGATTAACTGGGACGATTTGCTGACTTGCTCTTTGTTCGGCTACAATGGCAGAGAACAAGCGATTGACTCTCAGCGCAGCCTCAGTGAATCAGGGCCGTGCTGTTTGATTTCTAGACCTCACCGATGCACAAAAGCAGAATTGTCTTTATGGCTGCACATCAGCTGACAGAGCTTTGTGGTGACAGACGAGTGAGCCAGTCTGTTCTTTTAAAGGTACAGATGATAACACAGGCCTGGAAAGCTCAGGTTAGACTGAGGGCTGGTCTGCTCTGGACTGGAAAATAAACAGCGCACATGAAAACACAGCAATGCCAGAAGTGTCTATGTCCACGAAATAATAAATATGCAATCAGTTGCACTGCTTAATTGTTTGGTAACTCCTAAAACTCCATAAGAAATACTTCATCTTTATGCTGGAAGTCCCTTACAGGAGCTGTTTTTCCTCATTGTGCTAATCTGTCTCAGGAGCTGTTGTACAACGGGCCAAATTAAAGGTCCTGTGAGAAGTTTTTCTCTGTTTATAAAACAAACATATGAAAGAAACACAGCTTTTATGAGGGTGTATGTAGAAATAAGGGTCTTCTAACTGGTTTATTGCACGTGGGCCTCAAACACCAAGGTCTCTTCGTGGACAGGTCTCCAGAGTGCTGACCAATCAGAGGGGAGCAGGTTTGTGAAGTGGGGACTGAAGCCTTAAAGAGGCAGCATCTGAAATGAGGCTGAAATACGGGTAATGATATTCCTCTTTAAATTGTGAAACTTTACATCAGATTTAAAAATGCTGGAGTAGATTGTTGTGATTTATCAATAACGTTGTAGGATGTTTTTAAAAGAACTTCCCAATGTAGACTTTTTAATTGGCAGGGTTGAGTAGTGCACAAAATGGATTTTTCAAAATTTCCCAGTGATGCTAAAGACACACCACAGCCCCACATGACCTCTAAACCACCTGAACATAAGTCTTTTTTATGCTGGAATAAAACCTTTTAGTAGACTGATCACAAAGATTTCTGTATACAACTCAGGTCCATCTTCATCCTTTTCATCACAACTGAAAAATACAAGACAGCCTCTCATATGTGTTTCTCTGACTATCCATGGACCATCTGAAATCACTCCTCAAGCCTCGGGGGATGCTGAACATCATACAGTCTCACATCTATACCAGCACCCACATGAACCTGTGAAACATACAGTTCATGCTCCCTGCCTGCCTCTTAATGCTTTGTAATGTAAGCTGATGGGAACACATGTGCTGACAGCTTCAGAGGACACTATGCACTGAACACCCATTCACCCCCATGCCTTTAATGTGCCTTATCAACAACATACACACACAGAGGACGAGCTGTTTATATGGGTCCAACGAGAGTTAGATAAAACTTTACAGAGAAATCCAGATCTGTCTTTGGCACACAGCCACACCTAGGTTCATCCCACGTTTATCAAAGCACCTCCTGCCAAAGCACGTGCACCAAAACAGCTCGTGGATAACTGTCAATCACCTTACCCTTGTTAAGTAACCTGAGATTCAGGCATTTACTTACATTTCAGAGCCTGGATGAGCGCCTTGCCGTCTTTAATCAGCTCCTTGATGAACTTGTTGGTCTTGTCCAGCTCCAGCTCGTGGGATTTGAGTCTCTCCCTGAACTGTGGGCTGTCCAGGTAACAGTCACTGAACTCCAGAGCAGGTAGTCCCATCTTCTGCTTTCTCAATGCAACGATCTCGGGGGAAAGCTCCGAACGGGGAGGAAGGAGGAACGAGAAGAAGATGAGGAGAAGGAGGAGAGAAGAGGAGGAAGCCCTGAGCTACTGCTGCTGGAAATGATGGAAAATCCAATTACAACATGTAAACAACAGGGCGGAGGTGTATCCGAGAGAAATGCCTACCTACATTACCCTGCTTTCACAGCATTTACGGTAAACACTTCAGTTCAATTGCAGCAGTCCCCCGCGATATCCAATTCAATGGGATTAAAAAAGTCACAGCAGAGTAAGTCTAAAAACAAAACAAGTGTCCACTTGCTCAGGTAAAGCGTAGCTGCATTCCTCTCGACAAACTCATTGTGGACCGGACAGAGTCACTTAGGGGCGAGGAGGAGGGAGGGAGGAAGAGAGGGAGGCAGCAAAAACCAAAACTAGCCTCGTAAATGTGGTGTCTTCCCCAAGCGGTTTTAAATGTACTGCTTTTACTCTACAGCCCCACTCAGCTCAACGCGGCTGCACAGTGTAATCAACCTACCCCGGGAGATAATCCAATGATTGACGTCTCACTCGGCCAATGAGAAGGCCCGAATGGAGAGCTCAGCGTCCTGGGCGGGCTTCACGAGAGCTACCCCAGAACGAAGACACACAATAACTATGAAGATGTCTCACTCTAATCTATTTTCTTAACCGTTATTTTTGAAAGGGGCATGTACAAAATATGTATTAGGGGCAAATGCATAGCCAAAGAAGTGGTACATTTGACTTCAATGTTTACATCTACGTCACTACATTTCAGAGGGGAATTCTTGAAGTCAAATTTCAAATCAACATTATTAAAAACATCAAATAAAATAGGCTTTGTTATAAGATTAGCATCCTCTGCTAGGTTTTAGTACATCTTATTAAATTTAACATTCATCAGCTATTGATTAAAGCCAAAGAACGACGTAGTATTAAATGATATATAACACCCTGTGCATTTTTACATCTCAGTGTACCTTAGACTGTTTAAAGCACATATTTCACACATTTACATCAATTTTTGCACCTTTTTCTTTCCAAACCAGGAACCTTGAACCGTACTGCCTAACTCATCATGTGCAATTGACTATAAATTTGTATAGATTTGTATCTACTATTGTACTTTTATTAGTACTGTTATTTCAAATAGCTGTATAACGCACCAGACAGGGCTGCTTTCATTATATGTGTATAGTGACAATGAAGGAATCTGAATATGATTCTGAATCAGTAACTTCAGGTCAGTCTTTTTATTCAAGGTACAAAGTGAAGTACTGTGACAATTGAGCATCTTTTTGAGGTGTTATGAATTGCACTGTTTTTAGCAAGTTTTGCTGACCAAAATGACTGCCATTTTTAGCAGCTTGAACATGTGTATTCTTTTTTTAGCTCTCTGTGTCCAAAAATATCTTAACATGTCTAACATGTCTGCTAGATGCAACTGATCCATTTATTTTCTAATTTCAGGAAATGTCTCTAACAATGTGCTGTAACAGGTTGTTATAACAAAGATGCATCATTATCTGTCAGTGATTAGTGTTTTCAACCTTAACCTTAAACCAAACTAAGCAGTGCAAATTTTAGAGAACACTGAGTGTTTATATTATGTTTATAAGTTTTCTTATTCCTTTTATTGACAGTGTATTAGGATGTTGCTCCTCCGTCAGCCCCAGCACATAAAAGTAAAGTGCATTTATGTCTGCATCAAAGTCAAAATATCTATTGAGGGTTACATTTGTCTTAGCATAGACGATCTTTGCATGTAGCGGGCTCGGGGCCCGGCTCGTGGGAGGAGACGGTGATGTCATTTCAGGCAGAGCGGGGAAATTCAGTGGAGCAGAAGCTGCCTTGGATTAAAGCCTGCGCTACTATCTGCTGCCCTCTGCTGGCTTTTAAAACGCATTAGTGAGTGCTCTGACAACTTCTAGTCACTTTCTGGAAATAGTTTTGACTGATACTATGAAAGAATCACCTTAATAACTAATTTGTCTCTTGATTTTGAGTTCTACATGACAAACAACAGATAAACACGTTTTGGCATGAATAAAAGACAAATTTTGCTCATATTTCTTCATCTGTCTCTGGAAAGAACCATCTGCAGAGCAGTTACAGAATGATGTCTGTGTTTATCTGACATGCAGAGTGCTGGTTTCAAAGCCAGATTTAGGTCAGGTACATGCGCAAGGTCCCAAAGAAGTTAGGTAAGAGTTTCCTTCCATTCTTGCCCTCTTCAATGGAAACATCATTGAGAATCTTGATTGGTGTCTCGTTTTTGAGCATACTGCTGCTTTGAGAATAAAAAACAAATGCTACACTTTAAGAGAGTAAGAGTTATCTTACTCTTCAGTGAAAATGCTTCAATCTTATGGATGCCATCGCCAACCTGGTTTTCCAAGATTAAATTTGTGCTGTTTGCCTTACAAAAATTATGAGAAGTTTTTACAAAGCCAAAATATGGAAGAAATTTATGAGCCTTGATGCACTTATCAAGGTTGCACTGGCTTCTGTTTTAGATTAAATTATATTCTTCAGACAAAAATATTTATTTGTCAGGACACAGTTTAGCACTTCAAAGTTTAAGTCCAGTTTATTTACAAAAAATAATATAAAGTTATCATTTTTAGTCATTTATTTTAGTCCAAACCTTTCAAATTCTTAAACTCATCTAATTGATCAGACTTTGTCATAGAACCCATTTATTTTAGTCCTGTAACGCTTGAATACAGGGCAGGGCTGGTGACTGGCATATCAGATATTTTGCCCATGAGGGCTGAAACACCAAGAGGCCAGTTGTTCAAAGATGATGTCATCAGATTTTGGTCATCAGGTTGGATGAAATGTTGACAAAAAGTTGTTCAAAAGGGAATGAAGGATTAGATCACATAATTTCATCCTCGTTGTAATTTGGATCAAACCTTCAGTTTGTGTTGTTTATAACTTTTCAGATGGATTTGGATCACTTTGATCCAAAATTTAAAAAAATAAATAAATGAAATAAAATAGGATTATCATCATCCTGACGGGGGGGCAGCATTTCAAGCAGGATTTCAGGAAGAAAAATGTAGTAAAACTTTAAAATTGTACAAATTATACAGCATTGGTATCATTTAGTGAATAAACTTTTGTTTATATTGTGCACTTGACTTGTTTAACTGTTCAATGACAAAGTAGATAAAGTAGACACAGTCTAACAATAAAGCCTTTCAGTAAACATAAAATGACCTTGTCCCCGTGAAATAATCCTTTGAACAGATTTCAGTAACTAACTAGATTAATACATTCTGTTTTTCTGCTATTCGTTACTGTATATTAATTTCAAAGAAACAATCATCAGAGATGAATGTGTTAGGAAAAATGTATTACAATGTCATCCGTTACCACACATACAGTCAGTCCCTCATTCTGACAGAAGGCCAGAGGTTGGTCTAGTTCATCAACAGGCTCAGGTGGATGAGAAACATCATCACAGCAAGGGACATTGAGCCTAGTAGCATTGTTGTGCAGAGCAATACACACAAGTATTATGTGTATTATGTTTTCTCTGAACATTCTTTATTTTTAACCTATTGGACATTTAGCCTTTTTTTTCTAAGATATTTTCAAAGTATTATATAAAAATGAATATTGTATTTGTTAGTGGAAATGTGATTTATATTTGTTGTGGCTCAGACAAAGGGTTGTAAAATAAATTATAAATGGAAGTGAATGTTAATGTTATTGTGTTGTCTCAGAATTAAAAAAAAAAAACACTTAAAATAAGTCTTGTCTCTTCTATCTGTTGTCATAACAGAGCTGGTAGCCCACATCGTGATACTGTTTAGAGCACTGGTAATCAGAATTCGGTAAACTTGAAAACTGTGCATCTGGATCAGAGTGATCCAATCCAATGTTGCTTTGAAAAATCACCATTAAACTGAGACGGATTACCTGATCAGAAAATGGGATTTCCAAATCTGGATCATTTTGATCAAGATTTAATTCTTTGAACAACTGGCCCCAGCAGCTGATTAAGACAATTTATCCCTTAAATGATGGATTTTTCTTGCTTCAGTCTGTTGGGTTATCAGTTTTCATGTCTGTTTTTATTTCATTTTGGTGATTCAAAAAAGTCATGCCCCCCTAATTGTGTTCCTAAAAACTGCATCAATCAGATCCTTAATGACTGTGGCCAAATTCTCTTTGAAATAAATTGTAAATGCAGTCTTACCCATGAAATGGGCATAGTTTCTGCTTCACTCATTTTTACTCTGGCTTATGGACATAAATGAGTAAATGGTACCATCTGCTAGAAAAACGTAATAACCACAAACCTGAGGCCTGGCCTCCAAATGAATGAATATTACAAGGCAACGGACTGAGCCAGGACTGGTGTGGGAGGTTGATTATCTTGTTGGCTTTGTCAATAATCTGGGATAAATGATAGAAGAACATTACTTTTAGAAAATGAAAAACAGTGTGACTAATAGCTGCCGTAACGATTGCAGCATTGTTGTTGTGGTTAGCAAGTCAACCGGAGGAAGCCAAACCATGGCTGAAAGACAGGTTGTTTCAATTCCACTGGAAGAACTATGAGAACACAACACAGATAGTGTCTGCCATCACAGCTGGGTTCAGTTGACACCTGGTCTTTGTCATCTGTATCTAGGGTTTTTGATGGTGTGGCATGGACGAAAGTGGGTTGTGAAGTATGAGAAGAATGGTCTGGCTGTACAGAAGTTAGTGACACTTAATCATAATCACAAATTTTCCAGAGCAGATAGTCAGTGTGCAGCCACAGCTTAATCAACGAGCAGGAATCTGAGATAAAGTGCAGCTGACAGATTGCAGGTTTCTTCCAAGGTAAAAGCACAGACATTGATAAAAAATAATACACACACAAAAGCAGGGGTGAAAAGTACAATGTAAGAGGATGAAACTGTACCATAAAACCCAGAGAAAAACACAGCAGAGTAACACCAAGAAAGAACACAGCCACAACTCTTTGGAGGAGTAGATGGGTATTTAATGGTGAATTCAAATGTGTAAAGTATGCTTCAGTAAAAATGAGGGTGTTTATTAGTGGTGTTTATTGCATTTTAAAATTCTGATTCTCATCAGTTGGTGCTTTCAACTTGAGATATTTTTGAAATGACTACTGTGAAAAGTAAACATCTGGAGCTATGTCCTGTTAGAGGTGTTGTTAAAAAATGTACAACACTGTAAAATAAGGCTGTTTTTTTTTTTTTTTTAATTATTTTCATTACTTTTGGATTCTCAAAGGATCAACAAAGGAAAGCCTTGAACTCAATTCACTGAAGAAAATATTCAAAGATAGGAAAAATAAAAGCTGTCAAGATTTGTATTGGTAACAGTGCTGTAAGATCAGTGAGAAACAAGAAGGTCTACAGCGCTTCCAGACTTAAAATTCTTGAACTCATGTTCTTTAAAAAAATAAAAATAAATAAATAAATAAATAAATAAATAAATAAATAAATAAATAAATAAATAAATAAAGTAAAATAAAATAAAAATAGAGAAGAAGAAGAACAACAACAACAAGGAAGATCCCAATACAATGTATTCTTAAAATAAATAAATAAATAAATAAAAAACCTGTGATAAGACTCTTAATCATAAAGGACAAAGTAAATACACCCTCAGGCTCCAATAAATGAAGTCAAATCAGTTATTTTTTTTTCAACCTCTCAAACAGTTTGTGTCTGCAGAGAATTAAATGTGATGTTTCTGAGTTTTGGAAGTTTGTGGATCTTTTTTTTTTTTTTTTAATCTGTTTCTTTTTTAATTTCAGCTTTAAAAAAACATTTCTTCGTTTCACGTCAAAGAAAATTATGTAACAATATGTATTTCGATCAATTGATTTCAAATCTGCAAAGTCATATTTGACCCATTTATGATTCACAGAAATGCAAAGTTTGATTTTGTTCACCTTGACTCTCTGCCGCCCCCTTGTGGGAACGTTTGCTTCTTTACAGCCTATGGGGGGTCTTCTCAGCACTACATGCATGGTTTTGCCTGTCTACAAAAACGCTTTTACAATTAGACAGTTGTAATTAATTTATCATTAAATGGAAATTGTGAGTTTTCAAACTTTTCTGAATGTATACCATCATTCGGCAGACGCCATAGCTCAGTGAATATCATTACACATTACACGTCAGACTAATTTACTCCGAAAAAATACATCAACTATATTCGGCAAAATGGCTTTTTTTAAAAAAACAAAAACAAAACAAAAAACTGTAACTGTCTTTACTGTATACACTTTATATTTTATTCTTGTTGATGATTTAAATGTCTAACGTGCTGTATGATTATGAACCATTTCTTAATGAAAAATGTATTTTTATCAGAACAAAATGAGTATTGCAGAAGTAGCTGAAAGCCCCATTTGTACGACCAAGTGTTTATTTCACCCTGAACTCTGCCTGCAGGCTTTACCTCAAACAGCGTAGCACGAAACACAAGGGAGTCTGTCACCTTCAAGTCAAAATTCGGGGCAAAAAAATCTACAAAACTCCAACATCGAAACAACAGCCTTTACATAGTGCGTATGAAACCCATTGTCTTCTGACACGTATCACATAATTATGTGAAGATATACACCAGTCTTACACTGCCTACTAAAGAGGAATTGCAATTTTCACTTTTATTTATTGGGCAACTTTGAAATTATTGCCGTCAATACTACTTATATAACTTAAATCTTCCCCTTTACGTCAGGGAAAATGTTTCCGGTATATCTATTCGATTTTTTCTGAATGAGCTGTGGTTTTGTCTTTAGGTACCATGTTTCACTCATTTTATTTATTCATTTAAATCCTCTCAGGATTTTGGTAAATAAAGCAGCAAGGAAGCAAGTAGGCAATAAAGTAGAACTTGAGGACCGTTTCACTAGTCTCGTCTAAAGCTACTGGTATCTCTAAAGTCAAAACTGAAAATGCCACAACTTGATTTGAGGCCTGTTTCTACACGAGAGTCATTCTGGAGCCTCATGGTGGGGGGTTTTAAAACAGGACACGTGCACCCTCCACCTGCTGGTCGCAGCTGGAAACTGCATCCTGTATATGTAAAGGGAGCATATGGGGGAGTATAGGGCTGAGAGTGAGAGCAGTTTTTGTGGAAAAACAGCCATCGGCGCTGCCAATCGCACAAGGGACTGTGTTTGTATTTCATTTGAAGTCTCAAATCTTTAACTTTGAGCTTTGGACTGGCTGGAGCTTTGTTTGCTTTGTTTACCATGATAATTGAAATGAAGGTTTCCAAAAAGTTCCATTATTTTTGATGTTGAATCTTGAGATTTTGCCCTAAAAAATTACTTAAATATTGTTTGTTTAAAATTAACCTCATTTCTTTAGGTAAAATTAGCTGTGGGGTTTTGATGATTGGTTTCTGTATCTTTTCCACTGTTAAACCATTTTTTTGTCATTGTTTTGTGCTATATTGTATTGTATTGAACTGCCCCAAACTTTATTGTATTGTATCTTATTGTATCATCTCATATCTAATCATATACTATTGTTTTGCATTGTATTGGATCATACTATGTGCCACACCCTGAGGCACTGTGTCTCATGGTATCACATCATCCTGTTTCATCCTGTATCATATTGTGACAAATTGTACCATATGTCCTGGGACATACACTGTACCAAATCACATCAAATGTTTTTAAATCTTGTTGACTTACTTGTCCCTGTTTTCCAGCCAAGCAATGGCCAACTTTGATTTACATTTATTCCAGTGTGTGTTTATAATTTTTCATATTTATTATGGAACTTGTCCAGATCTAAGACTGTCATCTTAGAAATAACAAGCATTCCTACAAGTATTGCCAATGGAGAAATTAACTTTTCAGACCTCAACTTTTTCCTGAATCAGACTGTGAATGGGTTACTTTTGCTGTATTTTCTTCTTCTTTTTATTAGTCTTCATTTATTTGTATTGTATTGGTGTGTATGTGGTTTCCAGCGTATGTGTCACCAGCCACCAGTGGACTCTTGAAGAATGGCAGTTTTTACCGCCTCAGTTTAGACCACAGGTTGCCAAATGGTGTAATCAGGTTGTCCCTGGCATTTTGCTTTTGAGGAAAAAAACAGTGCCAAGGGGTATTATCAAGTTAGAAATAAGTGTTTTACACTGCCAGGTATTAACAGTACATAATGTGGAACTGTTCACTTGCAGTCACTCCAATGGTTGAGAGCTGCTGTAACACTGATGTACTGTTTACACTCAAAAGGGCTTGAATACAAAGCTTTGGTTCATTAAGTTGATATTTATGTTCCTCATTTTGATAACTCTACATTTTCATTTTCACTTTAGATTACAAGACCAAAGAAACTGAACATTTTGCACACATAGATTAGGCCTTGTCATTGTTTTGCAGTCTCCAGCCTATGTTGCAATGATTAGGTCATGTCTATTAAAGCTTTAAGGACTCTTACCTCCTAAATATTACTATTTTGAACTCAGTTATCATGCCATACAGTAGGTATAGGCCATGTGTTATGAGAGTCTAACAATGACTGTATGTGGCAGCTATAAAAAGAGATGTATATTTTTAGTGTTGTCATTACAGGGTGATGTGTGTCTCCTCAGTATTTTTAACACAAGCTGTACTGACTGAATAAGCTCTCAGTGGAAATTCAAACTTGCTCCTCAGTACTCACATAAAACTATTAATTAATTTTGGTTAAATGACTGGTTATATGGTAGCCAGACGTTCCATTCAAGCTCTATGTTTACATCAAATAGACTAATAATAAAGAGCTTAAAACGATCGCTCAGCACCACAACTCAATAACTAAGAACACACAGCTGTTTGTTGAAAATCTTTGCATGTTTTGTAGTTTTCTTGAGACTTGGAAGGAGCTTTTACTAGCAGTTACTAACTAGCAAGCTTCTACAAGATATTGCTGTTAAAACTGACTAACATACAGTATTTTCAAAATATTTTTTCAGTTACCAATTTGAAAACTGATTATGTTAGGTCTATACATTAATGTGGCCTTTCCAGCTTTAAGCTGTCCAGACTTTTTATTTTCCTCTGATGCCATGTTTCCACTGCTTAAAATATTTGGTACAAGGACTTTTGTTGGAGAAATGCATTCCTGTAAAAAAAAATTAGGTGGTCAAAGGAAGACTTAAGTTAATACTGATGTACTGTAATCGACTGAAGGAAACAAGACTGAAAATCCACAGAGGACAACACCACAAGTGCTGTTGTCTATGAAAAGCCATGAGAACTTGTTATTGGGGAAATCTAAACTTTTTTTCTGTATGTTTACTGAGAAGTTGAATGTTCATTTTCAAATTGTTTCATGGACTTCACTTTATAACACTGGCAATAAGTACAATATTACAGTCTTACAAAATAGCTCTTATTTGCTGTTAACTTTGCATTGCTAACTCCTGACTCACTCTCTTCTCCATCCCCTTGTGCAAATATGTTAACTTTGGGTTCCAAAAAGGTCATGCTGGTAGAAGTGACTAAACAGGGTTTCAAAATATAGCTATATGACTAAACAAGTAGCATCAAAGTTTAAGAGGACCTTTAAGTGGAATAAGTTTCAATTGATTATTTCTTTTCTTTAAACTTTTAAATTTTATACTTGACTCTACTTACAGTAAGTACTACTATACAATAAATAATAATAATACTGCTACAATTTATTTTATGTATACATAGGGGAAAGACAGTTATTAAACTTCTACAACTGGAGGGCTGAGCTTTACTCATTATGAATTGCCAACTCAAAACAAATATGAGGTTTTGTTTTGATTTTGACTGTGTTAACACAGTACAGCTGACACAGTAAGACAATTAATTCAATGTTACTCTGATTGAAATAACATTTGTTTAAAAGTTAATTCATGCAAAAATATGAGTGGAAACATAAAAATTAATGCTGATGGACCAAAACACAAAATGTACAGTTTAAAATGGGGATTGAAAAGACTTTGTTCCCTGAAATATGGCAATGAACTGGTCAACCATGTTTGTGGAATAATTGGTAGACTCTCCATATTGGCTTACAGTGTAAAGTTGTTGTCTGAAAATGCTCAAGAGGACCAGCTTAAATGTATTTTTCTACAAATCTGTATTTTTCTACCTTTATCTGACTTATTTACTTTTCATCTCTCTGACACAAAGTAGCTGTGGAGGTATAACGTCACTGCATAAGTTTCTTTGGTTATTATTCTTACATTTTAATATCAATACGTTTGGGGCATATATAAAAAAGTAACACAAATGTGATATTAAGAAAACTAAAGCTAATTTCCCCTGAATTTAGTGTTTTGTCAGAGATTTGATTTAAACCCTGCATCGTACCCAAAACCCAGCCCACAAATTCCGTGTCACCCGGAAGTACGTCACATGGCTGAAGCTAAAGATGCTTCAACTGCCGTTTCACTGTGACTTTAACATTAAGTTGTACTCTGTGGCAAACTTTGGCCACACCTAGATCCTGCCCCACTTCCACACACACTAAAAAAAATAAATACAAAAAACAAAAAAGAGCAGGCTTTTTATTTTTTTCTCTCCGGTGCGTTTGTTTGTGTGACGGCGAGTCCCGGCGGTGTAACCGGAGAGGGGCCTCAGAGAGGGAATGCAGGACTGCAATGGAGCACAATGCAATACAGGTAAAGCCGATATATTTTCTAAATAAATGTCGATTTATTTCACTTACAGGCAGCTGGGTCTCAGACCTGTTGATGTGGGGAATATTTTAATCGCGTGTCGCTGTGGATTGGATCCTCATTTCGGCGTTTTATTTCATTTAGTTTGAATGTCGTATTGATTGTTTTCTCATATCAACCAGACCCGGAGCAGCAGCAGCAGGGAGAGTTGCTCTGACTGCAATTACAACTTTATTCAACCAGGCTCAACTTTTTTTCCTGCAGAGGTGGAAAATAAACGTCTGATATTTGTATTTTTACGAAAAAACGATCAACTGTGCCACCGAGCTTTCGTCTCGTGTGATATCGCACACTCAGCCGTTAAATTCCAGTTTAATATTTCTGATATTTTCGCCGTGTTAATGATTAATTTCTTTGTGTGTCGTGTCGACAGTCTCAGCTTCTCCTCTGGCTACCAACCCCCACCCACACTAACGACACATTAGCGAAATAAAATTCAATTTTCAGCCTTGACAAAATATCAGGAAACTTTTGGGCTGCGGCGAGACGTTACATCGACATTTTTTTGATCATTTGCCGAAATTATTTTTAACACACGGACGTGATATTACAGATTGAAATATTTTTTTCGACAGGGACTAGGTGGAGCAGCAGTAGTGTTGTGTTTTAATCGGAAGCATATTGATATTATTATCAAATCCCTCCCGACATTTTGTCTCCAGTATAATTACCTCAGTTCAAGGAGGAATGTTAATATTGTGTATTTGTGTGAGTGTGTGTGTGCCTTTGAAGGGAGGAATATGGAGTTTTTGTACTTGACATAGCGAGGATTTAAAAAAAGAAAAAAACAGCAGGAAATATCCAGAGGACACACAGCTTTGAGGTTACATGTTAGCGACACAAAAGTCGTATATTTGAACACAATCCGTCCTTGTAACCTTGAAAAATCAAATATCACATTAGTTGCTGTGTGAAAAGAAAAGAGACAGCAGGAAATATCAAGAGGACGTCAGTTTTGGGGTTAAATATGAGCTTTTTTCGAGACAAAGTGGGATATTTTGACAGAATCCGTCATGTGTGGTCTGGTTTATATTAAAATTGTACTGCTTGTTGTATATTTTTATAAAACTGTTTAAATATTAATATTTTGCAGTGAGCTATTTCAATAACAGGATATACCCAAGGTCAATACTGTAGCCAAAGTGTGTATGTGTTTGGTTTTTATTTATTTATTTAATCTTGTTTAGAGAAGGAGACATTTTTAATATTTGCTTGAGTTTCTCCCCCCTTCTTCCTGTCCTGGACTTTAACTGTGTAAAGAAAAAGGATCTCACTGCATTATTCCCAGAAATATCACGAGAACTGACGTAGGCAGGGTGCAGATTAAGGGTTTCCATCTTAAATTCTTGTGAGTGTAAGTGTGTGTTCACATTTTAGACAGTGGGCTGCCTCTCTCTGCTCAGATTATATTATGTGGCTTTTATTTTCCTGCCTCGCTTCACCACTAGGCTGTCTGAGCAGCAGGAGCAGCTCTCTGGTGTTCATATAACTCTCCTATAGTGCATAATAGTATGTTTATGATAGACTATACTCAACTGATGGTAGTATTTATCTTTTAGTCTCTCTGTTATCAGGTTAAAAAGGTGTATGAAAAAAATTCTTAGGCTGAAACTGTCTGAAAAACAATGGATTTTGAATTCAACTTCCTTTATTGAGTTGTTGTAGTCTCCTGTTGCTCTCTATCTTTGTTAATTTTTTACTTATCAAACTTATTTGGCTTTTATCTCTGTTTTGACATTTATTTTTGTGTATTGATTGTGATTTCATTTGCCAAGTCACAAGTTAACATTTTTTTTCTTTTTTGTTCCAAGCTCTTTCCTTGTTTTATTCTCGTATATCTTCAGCTAGTGCATTTTGAGAATTTAAACCACATAAAAGACTTGTTTTTTTTAATCACAGCTCTAGATGAATCTTTTTTCCCCAGGTGCCTGAAAATGTCTCACTCAGTAATTTATTTTGAAGCTATCCATCTATACTTTAAACTGCACATAGCACGTTATATAACTCTAATAACCTGGTTCATTTTGATAAGTGTAGTCATATTGTGTCTGAGAATTTGTTGCATTATTGGTGATTTAAAGTGAAAAAATCTGTAACCTTGTATTTTTTATGTGATGCATTGTGTGTTGTGGCCTAAATTTGGTAGTCAAAGACAAATTTCTGTATTTGTTTCACATTAAGTAAAAAGTATAGTTATATAGAATAGAATAGAATAGAATAGAATAGAATAGAATAGAATAGAATAGAAAATACTTTATTTATCCCCGAGGGGAAATTCAGGAGTCACCGCAGCATTTAAGAAAA
The DNA here is from genome assembly GCF_033239565.1 of Halichoeres trimaculatus. Taxonomy (NCBI): domain Eukaryota; kingdom Metazoa; phylum Chordata; class Actinopteri; order Labriformes; family Labridae; genus Halichoeres; species Halichoeres trimaculatus. The sequence continues at coordinate 12,961,051 of NW_027437184.1, read as the reverse complement.
CAAAAGTAAGAAAGAGTATAGAAAGTGCAAAAAGGTCCATAAGAAATTAGATGATGACTTCCCGTCCACTACTCGTCCACCACTCTCCAGCCCAGCCAGTCTCCACCTCCACAGGGTCCAGGACTGAGCCTCCCCATATATGTTTTATCTAACTGGAAAACTAAAAAAAAAATATCTTAGGTCTTTATATTGCTGTTTTGGGATTGATTTAGGGCTGTAGAAGCCAATATCAAACTCATATTAGAACAATCCACCTGACTTTACAATGTTTCAATGTGCACCAGTATACAGACACGTAAAATTGATAATTTGGTAATGGATTTGACATAATTTCTTCAAAACTTGATCAGTAACCAACATTAGCTTGTCAAATATTAGCTTAAAACAGGTTTTAACTTACCACTACTTTAACTTACTAGATCCTTAAAGGACTAGAAATTAACAACCAAAGTTTTTATGATTGATTTCTGTTAATAAAATTGCAGAGTAAAGTATTAACTGGCATTTAGCAGCAAAAACAAGAAAAAATAGAATAAAACATTTACAAGTATGTTTAACATGTGTATGTAACACACATGTTGTTGAGTTGTTGCCAGTTTAGAATGAACTGAAGTTTTTTTAAATGCATCAAAGATGCTTTTTGTCCTTGGAAGCAACCAATGCCTAAGAACTTGTACCTGCAGTTTTTTAACCTAAAAACTTGCATAACCAAATGCATAATGGTCACTGTTGCTGTAATACACTGTACTTTTAAAATCACTTCAAGCTAAAGTTCTCAGATTGTCAGAGTGAGCTATAGAACTTTATCTTACTTATTTGGGTCTTTTTCAGGGTTTCTACTGCTCATATATGATGATCGGGATTACGTTTAATAATTGATCAATGGATAGGACATTTATTGCTAACATTTAACTCTAACTTTAAACTTTTTGAAATCCAAATTCTCTGATTTTAAGTTACTAAAATAAGAGCTGAGACGCAAACCTTTTCTTTTAGTATCTCTTTGTAGTTTTCCTTGCTTATATATCTGATAATATGTGAAACTGAAAGGAAATCTCGATAAATAGGCAGTAGTAGTAGTAGTAGTAAACCTAAATGCTAAAAAAATATAATACAGTTTATTTGTTTTTTAGCATAAGAATGATATAAATAATAATTAATACCTGGCTTTAGCTCTTAAAATAGAAGTTTACTCGTAGTTTTATTACCTTGCTCTATTATTGTTTTGAGTTTTCTGCTCCGAAGTAATAAAGTAACCACAAATACTTTGAGCTGAAGGGATTTATTGATTGATCCAGCAATGTAAATAGAATGGTACAACATCATAGTTTAACTTGTACTCGGCCATTTTTTAACATATGCAGACCTTTCTTGTTTAATTTTTCTTTTATTTTTTGTATTTATCCATTGATTTGTAAATTTTTGTTTCAATGCGAAGGGATAACTCTTGCTAACAAATCTTGTCTTGATTACTTTCAAATTTTCTGCTTTTCCTCAAATTAATCGGACAGTGTGTTTGGCCTGTTTTTCCACAAAGTCTGGGACAATAGGTATGCCCCACCCCCAAAAAATGTCCTGATTTTTCAGTTCTGGGAAAGTCAAAGTCTACAGAATGGTTAACAAGTCTTTCCTCACTTTGTAGGACAGTTAGGCTTGTAAAATATAAGTGAGATTAAAACTTTCTCTTACCTACTACTAGTCTTTCTTGTATTTGTCTTGCTCATGAATCAACAGACAACTGCAGATTAAAATATTAGTAAGATGTCAGACAAAGAATGCCAAACTGTTAAAAGCATATGTTTGAAAGTGATCCAATCTAAACAAATGTGAACTTTGACAAAAATAGTTGGACCCATTAGTGTGTTTTACTTGCTCATATATTTGAAACAGAAATATCAGCCAGTTTATGAGCTTTAGTTTATAGCTAAGTTGATAAACAGATAGCACGTCTTCAACAAACTTCATTCAGAAATTTTCATGAATGCAGAGTCAGAGAAACTTAAGAAATGCAGATTTGAAGTTGGAAACTTGATTCAGACTTTATCCAAGAAGCTACAGGAGCTGATAATCTATTTATAAAGTTACATGGGATGCTATGCTGCACTTTTCCTGTGAGGGCTAGATGAACATCTGTGTCTGCAACAGCCCCTCACTTTGGTCTGTCATACCTGAATGAAGTTAAACATTCAAAAAAGCTTCACTAGTGTTTCTGAAATAGTTCATGTATATGCACAGATACATTAACTATCATCTCCTTTGATCTAAAGTAAAACCACTAGATAAGATAAATATCAGAAAAAATCTTTTTAATAACTCATGAATCATGGGTTATCCTTTCTTTATCTTGTTACTTGTGCCATCAAGGGAACTCTTAGTTCCTGGAACTACTCTTCCTGTGGTCAAGTGTTTACTGTATTTTCACTAATTAGGCCAGTGATGTACAGAGAAGAAATAAGAGAAGTTGCACGTCACCACCACACCTGTAGAGGACAGTATGACAAAGGTCATTTAGCAAAGATAACACCACAGAAGGTGAATATGGGCTGGCATTGGTCCGTAGATCCCTAGGATTGGCCTTTTAGCATGGCTTATATGCATAGCTTGTATGTTTAGGTTTAGGAGACAAGATGTAGAAACTGGCCTTTTTGAAAAGGCTTCAACCAGTGAGGTATTAGTTGAGTGTCAGTGTTTAGCCTTTATAATTGTTTGAATAGTATAATACGGTAATTTCACACAGAAGCGCCTTCTTCCCGGCAGAGGGGTGTGTGTAATGTTATGTTTATAGTGGTTTTAGCAAGGTTTGCTGAAATATGCCAAATGAAGTTAGTTTTATGCTGTTTTCTTCCGTTTTGTCCGTGAGAGCTTCTTAGTTTGATATCGGATGCTTTTGTGATTGCTGGAGAGTTATTTTGGCTAACACGTGGTGCTTTGCTAGCTGGACAGCTTCAACATCAGTCTGTCTTGGTCAGACAAGATAACCTAAACAAACAAACAAACAAAAATATGTGACTTGAATGGATCTGTAGTCTGGGCTTCATTTTACCCATATAATGGTTGATACTTTGTCTTTAATACTTGGTTCACTCACATCCCTGGTTTAGATCATATTCAGTATTCCTCTGTGGGTTCACAAAAAAAAAATCTGTTATGTATCCCTATATAATAGAAACTATCTTGTTGCAGTATATCTTGCTCTTGGAGTAATTTTTTAAATCTAAGTTAAATGTTTTCTCTGTCATAAATATGTATCTTGCTGTTTCAATTATTCAGGATTATTTTCAAGCAATTCTTTGAGTCAGTAATTAGTCAATCTAACTTTAAAGGTCATTTCTGACCTCTGAGACTCTTAAGTAGCTATAAAAAAACCTACAGTGTCTTTATCATGTTGCTATAGTGACTTGCAGTCAGAATACGTGTCTCCTTTCTGCTCTTTAATATGTTTTAGTCTTTGTACGTCATCGTAATGCTCCTGTAATGTTTCCATAGGGACTGTGAGTTAGATTAAATCTCCTGTGGTTTTGTCAGTTCAGCCCCTATGGCAGAGTATAGGGCGTGTTTGACATTAAACAGCTTTTTCCAGTGTTTAGTGATATTCTTGGTGAAATAAATTCATTCATTACAGGTATTATGTTCCAGCCTGGAAGTGACGGTGAGCTACTCTGGCTCAGTGTTGTTTTTCATGACTTTTCCCTGGAGGCCTTTTCGAAGAGTGTGTCTGATCCTCCACAGTGACGTCTTTCAACATTATGTCACTACATTATTTTGTTCAGAGGCTTCTTTAAAATCTGATGTTATTAATATTGCTGCTGTGTACGGCTGATCTGAATATATTTCTGCTGCGGTGACATTTATTTGGTATCTTTCTAAAAATTGATCCTGGGCCTGCTGCAACTGGTCTGCAGAGCTACAGCGAGGTGGGGGTTGGAGGGGGAGGTGAGGGGAGGGAGGGGAGTTGACTGTGGTGGGTTATGGGTATTGGGTGGGGGAGGGTGTGCAGGGTGGGGTGGGGGATGTGGATGATCAACACAGGAGTGAGAATTTGAGAATATTCTGCATTTAGTCACCAGCAGAAGCAGCAGCAGACGGACAGCCAGAGCTGCAGCTTGTTTTCCAATAACAGAGAATATTTCTGCATTATAAAATGGATAAATACGGAATACAAAACATGCTTCTGTCCTAAATCTTTAAGTCACATCTATCAGCAGTAAATGAAAAGCAGCTGCATGGCTGGCCGCGCCCTCAGCTTAAACACACGAGGTCTTTTATTCATTTAATGAGGATAATAAGCCGGGCGAACGTGACCTCTGCCTGCTTTATTTTAATTCACTTTATAAGAAAATAAATGAATCAATCATGCTTTTAAAGCAGCTGAGCTCTTCTTCATTTGGTTACAAAGTGATTTCTTTTTCAGTGGATTGAGGGAGAATTCATTTGGAGACATTTTGATGAAATGATTTATATTTTTTGAAGTCAGAGATGCAGCCTTTTACGTTGAAAAGATTCTCTGCCTTTCTTTGTTGTCTGATTGGAATATATTTGAGAGGGCGTCTCATTTGGGAATTTTGTTTGAACACTTTAAAGATAAAATGATGACTCAAATAGGTAACCTTGAAATTAATTGATATAAATGTAATGATACGTTTAAGCCCTTTCGGATGTTCAGTAAAGATGAATACAAAAGTTAATTAGAAATTTTTCAAGACTGCTGAGATTAAAAAAAATGATGGGTTCGATTTTTCAAGAGAAAAGAAATTCTGTTGCCAGATAACTCAAAAATTATACCCAAACAACACAACAAAGCAGTACGAATCAAATAAAAAGAGGCTTAAAGGCAAAGGATTAACTGTTGAAATAGGACAAACAGAAACGGTTGGATATTCTTACACATCTGTTATTTTCCCACACTATCCGAAATGTATGTTAATTTAAATTATTGTATCTATTTTACATTAGGGAAAAAGCCACAAGGTTGGTTTAAACAAGCACTGGAGCAAAGGATGGTGATAAAATCTACAGGGAGGATAAGTTTTGAAGATAGGTGTTTTGTAAAGATAGGAATTTACTTGTGAAAATTGATTTTTTCAAACCTCTATTTCTGCAGGAAAAAGTTTAAGATAAAATATTTTTCAAAAATGTGCTGGACAGGACAGGTTTCTGACAAAATTTGGCAGCAGTTCTTTTAATAACACAAGAAACGTAACAGTGGTAGAATAAAATACTTAATAACTGCAGATGTTCTGAAATGAATAATTTTAAATTTAAGTTTAAAACAGAAATAAAAATTCTGACTAACTGGTGAGTCAAACAGTATGAAAATATATCAAACAGTGCCAAAAGCAAGCTCAAAGATTCTGAGGACAAATTATGTTTAACTGTTTTGTCATGTGTGGTAATGTTAGCTGAGCTGAGCATTCACATGCCTGTGCTGCTAACACTCTTGTTGAGCTGTTATATGCCATTCTACCCTGACACATAAATTAAACACAACAAATCAAAATACAAAAAAACATGCAAAATTCATACCACCTCTCATCTGTGCTTGTTTACATCAGGGTAGTAGAGCATTGTAGTATTCTGCAGTAGCTGTTAACCAGAGCTACAGCAGCTCTGAAGTCACCGTTGAGGGGTGGGGTTATAGCATAAACATGACATATTGTTGTGATTTTGGGCTCTATTGTCTTTGCTACTAAATACTGTTGGTATTGGCACCACTATACATCTGGTGTTAGCTCCAGTGATGACATTAAATCATTTGATCAACTAAATGTTCACCTAGCATAGGGTAACCCTGTGCTGCTCTAGGCTTTAACACTCATTTTCAGCAATGCATTTTTCAGATAAAGGCCAAATAGTAGCTTTTAATCTGCTTTTATCCAGCAGACTGCTTTCAGTTCTTCGAAAAAACATGGAGCTCAAGGTTTTTAATGATCAAGACAATAAAAAAAGCTTACATTAGATATCTATATCTGTAACTTCCTGATAGAGAATAAAAAGGGGAATTCAGTGCCTTGTTTGAGCTTCGATTTGTGCCACAGAGATGTCCAGTTCTTTGATATTTGGTCTGATTTCCAGCATGTATGAAGCAGCTGTGCGGATGTGTATTATGTTTCCTGTCAGGCTGCTGTATTTCGGTCTTTTCTCGCCTTGAACTCTAAACAGAGGATTACTGAGGAGCCGAGGCAGGGAGGTGGATTCAAAATCAGAAAACAGCAGCAGTTTTATGGCAGCAGAGTTTCCTTTTCGAGCTGAAAAAACTGCAGAGTCATGCACCATAGATGTGCAGGTTTCAGTTGATTTTTCAGTTCTTGAATCTAATCAGTTTCATAAAGAGAGGAGGCATGATAGACATAAAAAACTAAGGGATATTGTGTCTTTTCACTGTCTGATTTATTTTGTTGATTTCAAATATAGAGCTGAATTGAAAAGCAAGAGGCTGATGATTGTGCCACACCTGCAGAGCATTTGAGGATATATCCGCCACTTCAAATAGATCCTGATAAATGGCTTTCACTCTCTATAGTGTAATTATAGAGCTCAAGGGAGCTGAGTGTTACAATATTTAATGTTGGTGTGATTTGGCTGATCATGAGGACATCATTGTGACAAAATGTAACGGACATCTTGAATTTGTTGACATGGGGAAACAGTTACCAGATATATCTTAGATTTAAGTAAGCAGTGTATAAACTACATTGCTTTAGTGGGTTTTTTTTTAAATAATATGTCATATCTCAACTAATTTGATTTTTTTGTTCCAAAATCAGTCCCTCCCAACTTTTGAACAAACAGAATATCTACCTCTTAACTCCAACAATGACTTCCCTTTTTGCTTTTAGACTTAAACACCGTGAAGTGCTACAAAAATAGTCAGCATTTCAAAATAAAAGCAACAAAGTCTTCATGATTTGCAACTTAATCTTATTTATTATTGTAATATTTAATCAAACTTAAATTTACACAATTTCTGAAAAAGAAAATCCACATTGTTTTAATTTTAGAGAGAAGGCCAGCCTGAGCTTCTTTGGTTTTGTGGTTTTCTGTTATAAACTGACTGAAACTGTAGCTCAGGATCCAAAATGGCTGCCCACACTCCTCATAACAGGCACACAGTGTTTTGTATTATTAATGCACCTTATTCTTTAAGAAATAAACTCTTCTTCACTGTGAAACAGAGATTAAAAGTTTTGTGAAAGCCTAATGCCTCCATTTCATGAGGACGTTTGATTTCACCTTGTAGTAAAGCTTGTCCGTGTGTCTGCAGCCTGGGGCTCCTCACTCCTCCTCCTACAAAACAGTGAAATCAAATCTGCTGGTTTATTCTCCCAACAGCAGCAGCAGAGGTGGTGTTAGCTTTCAGATGTATGAATCTACTCTAGAGTGCTTGGTTTAATGTCCGCACTGTCTAATCACCAACAGAGAGCTACTGGTGTGTGAGTTTCAACAAAGCAAGTGCTCCTCTCCAGATTGGATCAAAGTGTAAACAGCCTGAAAACTCAGGGTAAGCTGATCTGAAGATGAAATTAAGACAAACTCAATATGAGAGGCATACCACCTCACAGAACTCCATTTTGGACCCATATCTCAGTTATTTTTATTTTGTTATTTAACATTCAAAAATATGTAGAGAGTTTGTTGCATCTGGGTTGGGCTGACTATTTATCCAAGATTTGATTTGCATACTTAGTTGCTAAATATTTGACATCACTGAGCAGGCTTTCAAGGGCTGCGCATTGAACTATTTTTAGCATTGATTGAACTGAATGTTACTTTTTCTTTTCATGAAATACTTGCTGTTTGTAAGCTTGCGGACTGGAGGGGTTTAATGAACGAAGAGGTAGCATAACAGTCAAGTATGCAGCAGGTTAAAGAGCTTAGATTTACTTTTAAACAGGTATTTTGGTCTGTTTAACAAGTAAAAAACAAGCAAATTAAAAAAAAAAAAAACTTTAATTTGACATCTTAAACAAAAAATGTTTGATGCTTTTCTTGGAAAATAACCAGCAAATGTGTTCATTAAGCTTTAATCAATTTAGCAACTAATTGGTGTACAGCTCTAGTTTAAAGCTGTTGCCAGAGTGTGCAGGGCATGTGACTTTCTTTTCTAAAATATATCCAACATACAACATAAAACATGAATAAAACATAGTGCAGTGGCGCAGGATCACTCAGTTCATATTTTTATCATTTTCTTTTTGGTTTGGCCTTGTGAATTGTTTATTTCTATCATCCTCAGGAATACGTTATAGATACTGAATGATTAACTGCATGTGATGATTTTATGACAGTTCAGAGAGCTTTCTGTACAGCACAGCCAGCTGAAGATAAAAGTGTAGCAGCAGAGACATATAGATTGATTTATAATTTTCCTTGTTCACTGTGCAGCTGAGGATGCACAGCGTTCAAAAGCCATGGCAACAGAGAGCGTGACCGCTCAGTTGTAGTTTAACGTTAACGGGAAAATGTCTCCTCTTCTGCTGAGTCAGCTGATATTTTATTAGGTTTCAGAATCTGAGGGAGAATTGTGAAACATTCAGAGGATTGAGATAGAACAGGTTTATACTCGTCTTTTTTCAGCACAGGGTTCTTAGTGTGTGAGCACAGGCGTCTCTGTATCAGGAGTTTTTGTCTGCAGCTTCAGTGATATCTCAACATATTTTGGGCGACTATCAGGGACAGAAAATGCCATGTGAGGTGTTAATGTTTAACATTTCCCTCTCATGTAGTTTAATTTGTTACATTATTCTGCTGGGCTCTGGTTATGCATGAGAAAAACCTGCCTCATTGCAAGGCGCTGCACTTTCAGTGTGAGTCGTTTTTAATGCCTCTGCAGTGGCTTTAACACAACCAGGTAGTCACAGTTTAATTCTGTAGCAGCTTTTGTTTGGAATGTTTTTCTTTTCAGTGCATCTGAAAAGTAGAAAAAGCTAAAAAAATAAACCTTTAAAACACCTTCAGTGCACACTAAATCAATATTTCCTTTCTTGGTGTAATCTCTTTGAGTATTTCAAGCTTTTATTCCAAGAATCTGTAAAAACCAAGCTAAAACCTTTGGGGCATGGATAAGCCATAACTATTACAGTTATTTGAACTCTTATTTCTTTTAGCTTTTAAAGGATGCCTCTTTCATGGACAGAGTGAAAATATTTTTCGTTTGCTAGGAAATGCATTTCAACACCCTTGTGTATAGTTATTTCATATCTTGGAAGTATTTTTAAATTCCCATTATGTTTCGAAACATATAAAATATCTGTGGTTTGAGTTACATCACTTTTATAAAGCTCGACATTTGAAATTTAGAAAAAATGCAGAATGTCAGACAACATCTGTTAGGCGGATTTCTCAAAGTGAAAATAGTTTCAAATGTCTCCTTGCTTGATGACTTCCACTGCAAAATCCACATTGTGTTCTTGTGCAGCTGTGTGGCTCTTTTTAATGCCTTTTGTTCTTCTGTGGTGTTTGCTATCCATTTTGACACCAGTAAAGCCCTTTATCTCATCCTCAATGGCATTTAGAGTTGTAACTTATGGACCTTTAACAGGGTGTCCACCAGGTCTTAAAAAGTATTAAAAGTTGATAAATCAATTGTGGGAAAATTAAGGCCCTAAAAATTATTAAAAAGTCTTAATCCTATAATGTTATGAGGTATTAAATGTTATTGGTATTCAAGCTTTGACTCCAAAAGTATCCATGAATATTTATTTTCCTCCTTGCGACTGTTACAAACTAATCTGACACACCAGACAGACAGTTCCATATATCCTCAACAGAAATAGTCCATCTGTTTCGAAAATGTTTTCAGGGTCTGAACCTTCAAAAATAACCACACCTGGTGATTGGACGATCATTTTGCTCGTCACGCTCATCACAGACCAGCGTAAGGATCTGGAAAAGCTTTAGCGTCTTAAGTTTTCCCCTTTAGATCACAAGAGTTTCTCAAGCCTCCGGAGAAAATTTCTTGGGACTTTTGATGACCTGGGATTTTGGATTCTTACGATTAAGAGAAAGCTTCCCCCAGCTACTCCTGATCTCAGTTGTTTTGGAACAAATTTTCTTTGTTAAAATCACCTTTTTACTGGATACTGCGCGATGAGATAAGTTACTTATCAATACAGTTACGTAGCGCTGTTGTTTGAGACGTGACAACAAGCAAAGTTATAATTTTGTGAGGGGCGGGCTATATGTATCGCTAGCAGCCCAACATATCTGTAGGCTAATGTAACAACAAACTCAGTTCATACAGTAGTTGAGTAGCCATCCGTATGTATTTTATGCAAGTTGGCCTTAAATAACCACTGTTACTTGTTGTGGGAATGGGAATGTCAATTAACCTGCCTTTAGTTTCATTTATACTTTCAAGCTTTATTCCTTCTCAGCTTATCTAATTTATGTTAAAATGAAAACTACAATCATCAAAGATTGCTTGCTAACAGCAACTTAAAGTCGCAGTAAGGTCTCAAGACTTTTTGAAAGGTTTTTTAAAAAGTCTTAAAAACGTATTGAATTTAACCTCAGGATTTCAGCATATACCCTGTATAAACCACCCTCCAAAATATTGGTATACCACCACCGATTTTTTTTACTGTCCATTTGTGATCCAACAAAGGAGAAACACTGTTTCAAGTTGCGCCAACAGCTTAATTTGCATTGCTGTTTTTCCCAGCATGAACAGACAGTTTGACAGTCATAACACACAATATATGTGGGAAATGGTCAATGAGTACTGTTTTAACCTTACGCTTATTCTTCTGCTCTTCCCCTCAGTGGTTGGGTGCTCCCTCCTGCCAGCGAGGCAGCTATGCCTTCTACAAGTCGGTGAGCAGCCGAGCTCAACCAGACGGGCCGGTGCAGGTGTGGAGGCTCGGGGAGTTTTACTTCATCCGCTGTGGACCGCAGGACCCCGTCTGCATCGCTGAGGTGAGCTCCAGTTGTTGTGTCTGTGTGAACATGCTGGACTGCTCCTTTAACTGTTGACTCAGATGTGCCCACACTAAACCCTGAAAACTAAACCAGGAACTCTGAAATGGGGTCATCTTGCTGCACTCCTGCCTGAGCTATAGAAGAGTAATAGTATGTTTTATTGAGTCCCATAGCAGAGCTAAATTTAGTGAATTTAGGTCACTAGCTGGAAAACGTGTTAATGAGATTATGTTGTATTGAGGCTGATAATTTTGAAATGACAGTGAGTGATCATAAAAGATGTGAAGTTTTTATGTTTTGAATGCTTCAGAATGGAAGGAAGTTCTTGATCTGTAACAAAAAATTTTGCTCTTTAAGTCACCTATCAGATGAATTACTTAATATATCGATTACTTTTATTTGGCTATATTCAAAACAACCTCAATATAAATTAAGTATCACTAAAGACTGTAAGTTCAAGTTATATTTCAGTCCTGACTCCACTGTTAGGCTGAGTGTCACAGCTTATATTTGGTCAATGGAGTTGTACCTATAGAGCTCTTTTCTGGTCTGTGCTGTGTTTAAAGACAGATGTCTTGTGGGCTTTCTCTGCAGACACTCACACATTACCAAAGTGCTCCCATGATAAGCAAAGTCAGCATAGCAGATTCTTTTATATGCACTGGCTCTGACTTTAAAAGCCTTAAGATTCTGTGGTATTGTGTCAGTCGTTGCCAGCTTTCTGTATTTGATTTATCTGTAGTGTCTTGTTTTTCATGCATCACTCTCAAAAAAAGATCCAGAGTATCCTCCTCAGTCACTCAGCTTTGGATACAGTAAACAATCTGAAAAAGCATTTTTGTTGGCTAGTGATCATTTGACATCAGTTTGCAATCGAATTTGTTGGTGTCAAATTTTGTCCTCTAATTTGGTTGTCACTGACAACCTATTGATACACCCCTTCAATTCAGTTTAAAGCCACTAGAACAGCTACTTGGAATAGTTTCACTTTGAAATATTTTCCCTGTTCATTTTAAATTCCCTGTTCGATTTAAAATAAGGTCATCTGTGCAAACTCATTTCTTAATGCTCATTCACTGTTTCCATGAATTGGTCAGACTTATACAGCAGAACAAAAATCAATCTATAGCACGTAAACCAAAGTCCTTATAGCAACAGGGTTATATCTTCCTGGATCCCACAGGACTGACAAACAATTTACCCACCTACCTAGGTATTTATTTATTTATTTGAATTTCTTAGTTTTCTTTTTTATAATCAGTCATTTTCTACAATTTAATCAGTTGACAGTACTAGAAAATGAAAGCTGACAATTACAGCTCATCTATGCATGCTTTTGAGGTTATAGAGTTTGGTTTTGAGTTATTTTTTTCCCTTTAAGACTTGTGCAATGGGGAGGTCATTGCATAGTTTCTCATATCATTTTAATTATTCTGAATTATTAAAATGTATAGATAATAAAGGAGACAGAGAAAGGAAGCAGCAAAAGAAGACAAGGAAAGGACAGGGTGTGCTGGTCTTGAGTAATGAAAACCAGTCTGCCAAGTCTGTCTTCAGGGTAAATGTAATCTTTTTGTCATCTCTGATAGGAACAGTAACTTGTTAACTTTGTTATTTTTTGTTGAGATTTTTTTTTCCATTTTGTTTAGTTTTGTTTCATTTTTTCCCTGTCCTCAACCTTTCTATTATATCTAATGTGCCACAAAAGGGCAAAGTTGAGTAACTCACACATCAGCAGATATAACTTCAGCACACTCAGATGCCGTTCACACAGTAATAGTTCAGACGAAACACAAAAGTATTGCTGCGTATTAGTAAGGGTGGGAGGAAAAAATTTAAAATTGATATTTTGGGATTTTTTTTGTCAATATCAAAATCAAAATTCTTCGTTTAAAAAAAAACTTTTTTTTCCCAAATTCAAAATCTTCATTACAGTATCTGCTTATAAGCTTGATTGGAAAAATGATACCACTTTTCTTCAACAGAGGGTGAAATATTTCTCTCTGACTCACATGATGCGCATTTTATGGGAAAATATGGCTCCTGATATAGCCCGTAGACATTATCATTATTTAACTTTTTCAAATGGCCTGGTGTTAAAAAAGCTATCTAAAAATCTCAAAAATCATAAATATCAACACATACAAGACAGTTATTGCACCAACTACAGGCCTGGCATGCTTACTACAGCGTTTCAGTGTATACAGATTTTTTTCCCTCTGCATTTTGTGTTTTGGGGTGAAAACTTTATCCTGTAAGCGGAGCCGTGGAGTAGGAGAAGCTCAGGTGTGGTTTCAGGTGATGCAGCTGATTCACAGTGTACTCAGTCAAACACTTTCTGGGTGAAGAAACAAAATCAAACAAAAGAATCATTCTGAAAATCAACTGTAATGTTGAGACATCTTGATGTTATTCAGCTAAGAATCACGTCTGACCCACAAACCTGCTCCGTCTGCTCCACTTCAGCTCACACAATGATTGTTCTTAGCTAACACCAGACCCTGCTTGGACTCATTCTGTGGCTTCTGTTTCTGGTTTCTCACCATTATTATTCATCCTGTGGCACTTTTTGCTGGATTAATGGTGTGTTTAAAGGCTCTTTGGTATTTTCATATTAAGGACAGAATAGAATAGAATGCCTGAATTGCACAACCATAACTGCAGAATGTTGGGATGCTGTGTAAAATGGTAATGAAAACGACATAATGTTTGACTGAGAGTTTTGTGTTTTTCTGAAAAATAAAAGCTATTTTAAAATTCACTGCCAGCAATACAATTCACAAACACAAGGACTGGAGTAAGTTGGCTATTGTGCTGTGTCCTTTTGGTATTTTTAGTTTTATGATTCACCATTTCCTGTAAAATACATTGTCTGGATGGTAACATATGTTACCACAAAACCTATATATAACATTAATGGTGCCCAGATGTGAAAACTACCCGTGCAGAAATGCAGTGTCTTCATAGACCAGGGTTTGGGCCATTGGCTGTTCACAAATGTTTTCACTTTTTTAAATCACTGCTTAAAGACAATGAACTTTTTTTAACGGAAGGTTTTTTTTGTGTGTGTTTGCGTGTGTGTATATTATTATTTTTTTTATGTGCAGGTCACTTTACTGTGGGAGGACCAAACTCGGCGCCACCTGCTGGCCAGTGCTAGACTCTATTTCCTGCCTGAGGACACACCAAAAGGCCGGACTAGAGAGCATGGAGAGGTGGGTCAAAGATCACAGAAACCACCAGCTCAGATTCCTCTGTACAAATCAAAACTTAATCTTAGCAAAGAATAGTATTTAAATCATTTTAACAGTCCTTTGTTATATAAAATCAATGCACCTTATGTCATCTATACTCAATGCGAATCAAACACAGGCTTCGTTTATTGTAAGGTTAAATCCATTTGTGAACATTTTCTCTGCAAAATGTATACCAGGTGGCTAGTCTACTGTGTCATAAACTGTCCCTTTCCTCCATTTCATGGGTTGGTTGTAGAGTATAAGAGAATCATACATGCCTCTGTGTTTCCTGTTGACTGCTAATAGATGTGAAGGTCTTCCTAATGTAATCCACTTAAACAATATCTATTAATATCAGAAGTCACAGGAACACTTTTGCTTTTTTTATCCAAACATGTTGCTTAAATAGGTTTAACTGAACTCCAGATCTCTTCCTGATGAAATGGAGCATCCTGTTGTTAATGAGCCTTTTTGTGTTGGATAACCAAAAATAAAATCATCTGCAAAACACAAGCTTAAAACATGATCAGAAATAAACTTATTGAAACATGACTGTGGTATCATTTGTGTCTGTAGCTGCAGAGTGTTTTTGATTATCACTGCTCTCATGCGGGCTGCAGCTCAGACTTCAGAAGAAAATCCTCCATTGGGGAATGAGACTAATGTATTATCCAAATGTAAATCGTATGACTCGTCTGCAACCAAATTTTCCACATTTTCAAAGTAGATATTCCTTCGTCTTAGTCTTTGAATTGAGGTTTTTATTTTCCTTCTGGAAAATTGAGCCTTCTAAGCGGAGAGATAGTTTGATTTAGATCTTCACTTTAGTGTCTTAAGTGTCACTCTAGAGAAAATTTTAAGTGTTTACAACAAACATAAACACCAGAGAAGATAATGCTGAGCGTTTATTTGAAAAAGAAATGAAAAGCAGACTTTTGAGATTTATTCACCTGTGTTATGAATGGAATTAATTCGCTGAATTCTGTGCTAAAAACTTCATGAGTGTCTCTAAAGCCCAAACAAACCCTGTTAGGCCCCTTTGTTAAAATGTGCATTTGATCAGCACTATGAAACATGTTTACATCCTGGTACAAAAACATTTTGGGTTGGTTAAGCCTATTTTCTATCCATATGCAGTGTCAAAGAGGTAATATTTTTTAAAATATCCATTTGCTTTTTAAGTTTTGCACAATCTTGTGCATTCTTAGGGCCATGGATGACTTGACAAACAGGCAAGCACATTTCAGCTGCTAGCCAGCAGATTCAGGAAAAGACCTGTCACAAGCAGCCTCTTTGCATTTTGCTTGGGAGACTAAAGGTTTGGTTGAGTCTGTGTTTTTTGTTTTATTTAGTTTATTACTTTGACAGGGACCATGCAAAGCAGAACTGCTGAGCAGGAGTTAGCATTAAAGCTAATTCATGCCTGTAGTCCCTGGACAGGAAGATCTTAAAATATACAATACAAACAATCTTCAACAGTTAAAAATACTGAAACAACTATAAATAATACAAAGTTCCCAAACAGCACGTAACATTTTAGCAGTTTATCAAATAACCTTACATTTGTTGTATCCAAACCTTAAATCAGTGATCACATGACTGGTTTGCCTTGAGCTATGATTTATGTTTTCTTAAAAACACTAAAGCCTGTTCAGCTTCTGATATTGCTCAGTAGTAAGTTTCTGCAGCTCTGACTGAAAATATAAGTTATCCAAAAGCAGTTTTCTTAAAATTTAGCATTGTTCCTGCAGAGTGACACAGATTGTTAAAGTGGTGCCTGATCAGAAATTAATTTATACATTAGACAAACAGATATCTGTAAAGAATTTTCCTTTGCTTCAAATAAATCTTAAGAAACTACTGGGTGAGCTCACTAAGACTACATCCATGTTTAATACAGTTTAATACAGATATGGGTTGAGGGGTCATATCAGTTTTATGCAGTTCTGTGGCACAATGCTTTTAACATGCTTCTCAAGGGCGTTGCATTATTGTATAAAACACAATTTTCTTTAGTGGGGCTGATACCAAAAATGTTACTTGGTTGTTTTTGATTTTGTTCTTGGCTGATTCTAAATAAATAATTGTAAAATTGACAGAGACAGGCAAGAGAACAAAATCTTTGAGAGAACTACTCAAAAAACTTCTTTTAAGAGTTAAAAAAAACAAACATTATATAATGTTTATTTGACCTCCCTTTGAGCTGCTCTGTGTTTACAGTCCTCTGTCGTCTG
Organism: Halichoeres trimaculatus; assembly: GCF_033239565.1. Lineage (NCBI taxonomy): Eukaryota > Metazoa > Chordata > Actinopteri > Labriformes > Labridae > Halichoeres > Halichoeres trimaculatus. The sequence goes on along the minus strand of NW_027437184.1, from coordinate 12,944,664 downwards.
AGGTGTGAGTGAGCTCACACCTGGCCGCTGCAGGAGTAGGAATGTGGGGGAGCTCCCACCTGGCTGAGCTCCAACAGAGATGGAGGTTTTTGGTTTTTTTTTCGGGTGGAGTGGGGGTTGTGGGTCTCTGTCGTCTTTGCCTTGAGGACTAAACAAGATCACAGCTGACAAACTGGAATGGGAGGAAGTCTAAACTGGGTGAACAGTTTGTCACGTTGTTCACATGTGTGAACTGTTTGTGTTGGAGGAAACTTAAAGAGGCAACACAAACAAGGAAGCAAAACTGTGCTGTGAGTCAAAGTTTTGAAAGGTTTTAACAGCTGATTTAAATGGGTTGCTTTTCATCTGGATCCATAAAGTGCTCATTAAATTTATGTCAAGACCCGAGAGAAAATAAAAGCAACAGTACTTGTTTTTGAAAGTGACTGTTTCTTATTAATCTTTTTTCAACCCAAATTCACTAACAATACTCCCTTTAAGATACAAAGGATAGAATTTAATCAAGGCAAAACAGTTTCCACACAGAAAAAAACAGGGGAAAAAAAGCATGAAATACATTTATCGGTAAATTAGAATTCAGCAACAAAGCATTTGCCTACACTGTTCAAATAACTCTTAATCCTGATTTGATGATTGTACAGAGTGTACACAGTGTTCTGGGTCAAGGCAACCCTGTAGCTTTTTACACTTAATTTGATATCCTGGATGTTTGGAAGAAAATACAACTAATCAGTTTGATAAAGGGGTTTGTTGTTGCTGTAAACAAACAAAATAATATGGTGGCCAAGCATGTGCCTTACCAAACATGTACTGCTTCAAGACATAACAATCAGGAGTGGATTTCATTTTGCTGCTGTCACCAGTATGCTCTTACTGTGTGACATTATTTCTTTGACTCCCTTTCTCACTCTGCAAGTGTGCAACAAAGCAGGGCTGCAGATTTTACATCAGATTGTCCCAGGCATACAAATTTAAAGAGACAGTGTCCTCTGCTGCAGAGGCCTTATTTTTTTATCACATTCAGATCTCACATACTTTGTAAAAATACTTGCATCAAAAATGCATTTGGAAACATTGCCCAAGAGCAGCTATTCAGCCATTTTGATCCAATTAGCAAACACAATAAAGTGTTAAAATTTTTCAGTTAATAAAGTAAAATCACGTGAAGCTCCTACACTAAAAAAAAGAAATCCAAGCAAGCTATCTTTTTTTTGTGGAATCTGCCAAATGGGGTGAGAAAATGTTTCTTTTAAAGTAGTGCCCGACCGATATGGGATTTTTGGGGCTAATGCCGATACCTATACTGGGGGCAAAAGAAAGCCGATATCCAATTTATCAACCGATATCCAATATATTGGCTGATATATATAATACATTTATTGATATACACAGGATATATACTGTATATAAACACAAATTATTATAATACCCATATGATTCAAGACAGAGAAAAAAAACAGTTAAATTTAAACAAGGAACTTTAATTATAAATCTGTCAACATAAGAACTGTAGTGTAAACCAATGATAAATAAGAACAAGCTGTAAACACAATAAAGAAGTCAAACTTTAAGCACAGTAAGTAGAAAAAAAGGCAAAATGTAAACACACAATGAGCAACTTACACGATGTTAAAACGCTGTTGTATAGTCTAACATTACATAATGGTGGACGGAGGGGGCGGGCACTCGGGCAGTGTGCAGCCCAACACACAGACACACAGGAATAGGAGTGACAGAATCTCTGTGAAGCAAAATTTATTATAATCCGCCACATTTTGGCCGATGTTGATTAATCGGTGAAAGGCATAATCGGCCAATCGGCAATTGGCCCGGCTCTATTTTAAATATCATAACTTGAGAAACTTACTAGCTTTTCTCACCCCATTGGCTGTTCTTTTCAATATTGACACACCAGTCAGGGCTTATTTTTGGCTTTAATATCTTGAAATTGCGTCACAGTGTTCCTGTTTCTTTTCTGTAAATCCCTCTGTTACCACCTCTGATGTCTACCCCAGTGACATCTTAGTGGTGTAACTATCACATCTTTAAATGGCGACATGACAAGGTAAATTCAGAACTAGCGCTACTTATGAAAGCAGAGTGGTGAAACAGAGATAAGAGCTGTTGAAGTTTTTTTTAAAAGGTAAAATAATGTGAAAAACGTTCAAAAATCAAGATTTTTGAATCACAGAGATGGCTTACTGAGACCATTGACCTCCCTTTGAGCATATGATAAAAGTTTTTTGTGTGTGTGTGTGTGTGTGACAGTCTTTTGATCACACTCTGCAGGGTTTTGTTCTGGATTAAATGTCGAGCAAACTTAGTCCATTTTCCTATGCTTTGAATTTCCATATGGTTTGATATTGAACTCATAAAAGAAGACCGCATTGCTTGTTTTGTAGGGAGCATCTTAATTCAGCCTGAGAAACAAAACACAGGGCAAAAAGAGCCCATTGCACCAGCAGCTGCAGCTTGTTAAGCTTATTGTCTGAGCTCAGGGTGATAACTGGAGGTGATTCATGAGTGCAGCATCATTTTTATCCTCACAGTCTTAATCTCATCTACACATTGCTTCACCGTCAAGTGATAATGATTTCACGCATTTCAAAACAGATATCATTGTCTCCACGATGCGATAATTAATATGCACTAGTAGAATAAACAACGGCTTTACTGTGATGCAGAAAAGTGCATGTCTCTTGTTGGAAGTTCACACTGCATTCTTTAAATGATGAAGTCATCAAAAGCTCAGGTTATTGTTCTGGCAGCACATCAGAAAAAACCCAGTCTAGTCTACTTTACTCACATAAGGCATCTCAAAAACACTGATGTTGCTCCCAGTGCTTCATTGTGATGAAATAAGCAAAAAACACCCCACAGTATAAAAGAGAAGCCACAAAAAGTTGGGATGCATAATGAGTGTTACTTATAGCTCTTAACAATAACTAGCAATATGTCCCCTGATAGCTGATACCTATACAATTAAAGCTATATATTTTTGTTTTGTATTTTAAAGTATGAAGTTATATTAGTTAAGTTTCAGGAAGTAAGGACAATAAGAAACTTACTTAAAGGTGTCTTTTTCTTACCTCACTGGCAGATTTTTTTTAACTGGTTTACAAGAAGCTCACATCTTTCTTTTCAGCTCTTAATATCTTGTGTCAAGACACTCATCTAGACTTGTCAAGCAACTTGTTCCTGCAATATAAAATGTTCTAATTTCTAGTAACTTTTGATGTGTCAGCTGTAGTTTAGGTCCTCAATAAGTCACCACTGCTGCTGATACAATGATAATAAATGTGTCTGTTCTCTGTTTGTTTAGGATGAGGTTCTTGCAGTGTCCCGGAAGATGGTGTTGCGTGTGGAGGACCTGGTGCGTTGGTTGTGCACAGAGCCAACAGGCTGGAGGAGCAACATGAAGACGCAGATGCTTTCATGTGGGACAAATGGGCTCCATAAACCTCTGCAGAGCAATGATGGACTCAACAACAGCAGCAACACCTCTAACAAGATCAGCGAGCCGCTTAAAGACAAAACAGACAGTAAGACACCTTTCACAAAACAGCAAGAGAAATAGGATTAAATTTATGTTTTCAAAATCTTAAATAAGGCTCAAAGGCTCATTTTTACAACATTAAAAATGCAGGAGGTAAAATCAGCAACTTTTTCTATTTAACCAACATATAACATTATTATTTTTAGGATTAGCCTACAGGTCAATGAAAAAATTCAAATTGTTTTTTTTTATTTGTAAAGTATGAATTCTAACACACCTTTGTAAATTTTCTTCTCAGATGAGCAGTTGGAGCATCATGTTGTCAAAGTGCTCAGCTACCCTCAGTACTGCCGCTTCCGCTCTCTGCAGAGACGCATCCAGGATGGAGCAAGGGGAGCGGCGCTGCAGGATCCTCACCTGATCGCTCTGGGTGCAGTCAAAGTGTCACCCAACACCCGACTGATGTACTGCAGAGACACCTTCAACCACCCTACGCTGGAGAATAACGCCAGCTTCTCCTGGCAGTTTAGTGAGTGACTTAGAAAACTGTTTTTGATAAAATAAGTCGGATGGAATGTGCAGTGAACAGGGGGTTGTGTAACAACATGACAGTTTCAATCTTTAAGCCTTATTTTTCTTTTTCCTGCAGGATGTCCATCACTTAGCCTTCGTGGGCGGCCCCGGAAGAGGAGAGGACGAGACGGCAAAGAGTCACCAACCTCCAGCCAATCAGAGTCCTGGATTGATCGCATGAAGGTTAGATCTTTCTGTACAGTTTAACTTTGTTGCAACGAGAAGTTTCAGGCTGATGAAGAAGTTAAATTTTCCCCTCAGGAGAACGTGATGGGCAGTGTGGAGGTGGGCTGTGAGGGCAGCTGGCTCCCCCACCCTGAGGAACAGCTCTTCCTCGATCAGCTCTTCTCCTTCATGGAGCGAAACGGCTACTCCATCCACAAAGTCCCCAACCTCGGATTCAAAAAGAGTGAGCGACTGAATCTAGTCTTAATCATTTTATTTTTAGGCTCCTTTTTTCGACCCAGCTAAATGAAAAGTATGGAACTAAAACTTCTCTTTCTTTCTTTCTTTCTTTCTTTATTTTTTTATTTTATTTTTCCATTTTCTTCTCTCTGTTTTATTCTTCTTCCTTTCACATTTTGGCTCTCTTTTCTGGCCTTAGTATAATCATTTATTCTTCATATTTCTACAGCTCTATGTTCTAAAGGTTTTTTTCATTCAGTCAGTCTTTACATCTCATTTTCCTTCTTTCTTTGTGTTTGTTCTTTTTCTAAAATTTCTCCTTTAAAAAAAGCTTTCTATTCTTATAACATGTTTTTTTTGTTTCTCTGTCTTTCCTCTGTCTTTCTTTTGTCTTTTTTATTTCAATATTTTTTCTTTATTTGCCTTTATTTCTGTCTGAATTCCTCCCTCTTTATTCTCTCTTTCCATCTGTCTTCCTGCTATATCCTTTCACCTCCATGTAACCTTGAGTCCCTCTATAAAAAGCTTTGTGCTTTTTTCCAGCCCCTTGCAGAACCTTCTTTTTTAATGGCTCTTCCTTCTTTCCCTCTTCTCTCAATTTAAAAGATAGATATTTGATATTTATAAAATGACAAATATACAAACCTTTGAATAAAGGTGTTGGAGTCAAAGTCTCCAGACAGCCATGTGTGAGAGAACCTGAGAGCTGAAATCAGGATGTTAGCTCTGCTTATCTCTGCTTTGGTCTCTGAGGTCATTAAACTTTCATCTGATCTGGTTTATTAAGATTAAAGCTGTAGTCTAACCTCTGAAGAGCTGGAAATATACGAACACAGCAGGGGTTTGATTAATCTTGATATTTTTTATGTTTATGTGAAGAAAAAAACAACATGTTCTGTGCAGATTAGTTTTATCAAATTGTGTTTATTAAGTTAAATCAGCATTTTATATCAGAGTTCAGCCTAATTCTCATTCTTATCAGCTCTGTTTTCATTATTTATATCACTGCTGGTTTCCAACCTTCGACTTTCTCTCTGCCCTCAGTCGACCTCTTCCTCATGTACTCAGTGGTCAAGAGGCTCGGAGGATACAAAAAGGTGAGTCTGTTAAATCTGCTGCTTTTTCCACCATGTAAGAAAGAAATCGTTTGATATAGTGTGTTGTAAGTTTGGTGTAATGACTGAAGAACTGTTGATGGATTTTAAAAACCACACTTCATAAACAGTGCTGCTTTTGGTTGAAATTATTAGACTTGTCACTTGGTTACAGTAAGTAAACAGATAACAAAAGCAGCAACACATGAATAAAAACAGACAGAAAAACAGCGTTACAGTTTCAGCTGAGAGCTGCTCTGTTCACAACAAAAGGCTTTTCTTACCCGCTGTACTGCGGTGAGCCTTGCACTGAACAATACTGTACTACACAGCATAGTGTTAAACCTCTTCATATATATCATATAAAATTTTTAATTTTTTCCAAAACAGTTAAAAACCTCAGATCCTCAGGATTTGGAAGAAAAAGAAAAAAATCATACAAATGTGTTCAAACGCACAGTTTGTAATTTCTGTGTTCATTTCTAACAATAACGAAAAGTTAAATGAGTCAGCTCATGTCTTTTTTTATACTTTGCTTAGCCTCAATAGAGTGTTTATGTTTTAGTCTTTCACAGATAGAGATGCATGTAAGCATCTGTTTCTGTGCACAAATTCAAGGCTGCTATTCTTTAGCCACAAAACTTTCCTTAAACACCTTTTTTGGTAAAATTGTGTCTGTTTTAAGTTGCCAATTAATGATTCTCTTAAAGAGAGGATATAATGCCTTCCCATATTTTAAACATGGATATTAAGTAACAATGCTGGATGTTTAAGTTTTCATCTGTTACCTTTTTATACGTTGTTGAAATTTCTGAGTCTTTCTGAAAACTGCTCAGAAAAGCATTTTGAAAATAGCACCCAAAGCATATCTTCTTTACACTTGCTAAAATGATGAAATCATTGCATAAGGATTTTCTAACTGGTTCCAAACTGAGATGCTGAAGGGTCGGGCCTCAAACACTGAGGTCTGCCCATAGCTCTGAGGAAGGGGTTTTGTGAAGCAGGGAGCCCTAAAGAGACAACAGCTAAAGCCAAGTGTTTCAGATGCTTAGAATAATGGTTTTCCAAAACACCAGTGCAAGAAGAAAAATGTTTTTGTTCTCTCTTTTTTTCACCTGATGAACAGCTATAAAAAAGCGTAATACCCCCTTTTTAAGTTATCCCAGATATTAGTTATCCCAATATTCATGCATGTTGTGTTCAGCCACTTAACACATGTACCTAAGGTCACCTCGTAAAATATCTGTTAGGTTTATAAAGGTACATGTGGAAAATAGTATTAGGGCAGTTTGAACAGAAGCTGTGTTTTATAAAACTTTAAATATTTGAAAAAAATGAAGCCAAAGTTGGATGTTTTCATGTAGCTTTCCAAGCCTTTCTGAGTCAGGGAGGTAGCTGTATTTCTTTGAGTAAAAATAGACCACAAAAGTATTTTAGGAACCACTCTTCTTGCACTAGTCTCTAAGAGAATGATTTTGAACTTGTGGGAGTGTTTTCCTGTTTGATTTCAAGGGTTCCGAAGATAACCGTCATCATGTTTATGTGTTTCTCAGGTGACAAATGACCGCCTATGGAAAGTGGTTTACAATGAGCTTGGAGGGTGTCCAGGAAGCACCAGTGCTGCTACCTGCACCAGGAGACACTACGAGAGGTAAGATGGAATAGAAACCTGAAAATACAAGGAAATCTCCACAGCTAGACACTAAAACTTAAAAGATTTTCTCTAACCATTTATATGTGTGTCTCAGGTTGATGCTTCCTTATGAAGAGCATCTCAGAGCAGGAGGAGGAGGGGTAGAATTCAAAATCCCTGAATGCCCCTTGCCGCCAAAACCTAAAGGTGTCAGAGGAAGGAAACCACTTCCAAGAGGTAGAAAACCTGGACCTAAAGCCAAGGAGAAGAAGGCCTTAGCTGCTGCCGCCGCTGCTGCTGCTCCTAAAACTGTAAGTTGAAATACAAGAGTCCCTAAGCATAATAATTTATTAATAAAATAGTAAAGCTATAATAAACAATTTCCCAAACTGCTCAAAGATGGCCAAAGTCACATGCAACTTTTGTCTTTTTATCAGATTGTTACTGCAAATGGCACCATCGTGGTCAAGAGAGGACGGGGACGACCGCCGGGGACACGCAACAAGTCCACACTGATCGCTCAGGCCAAACTGCTGGCTCAGCAGCAGGCTAAAGCTAAAGCAGCAACTGAGTGTCAGCAGCAGAGTCCTCTGCTTCCTCCAGCCAGAGCTGCAGCAGCAGCAGGAGGGGGAGGAGGCAGCAGCACACACAGGGTAACCACTCAATACGCTTCTGTTCTGTACAGCAGGAAACATCAGATGGTCTAGGTGATGCCTCATGTGGCAAATGTTCCAGATTATAAGGCCTGATTTGACAGAGCCATTTAAAGCAGTGCAGAATGTATCTACATCTCATATTCTAAAATAGCAAAGAAATGTGAGTACATTTTGTTATTTTAATTTCATTTTTTAGCCTCTTTGAGGTTAAATATAGCTCAATTCTCAGATCCAGTGGTATGTGCAGCCTGCAGATCTAGCAAGAGATTACAAAGCTTCAAACCACACAATCTTTATTAATATTCACAGATGGCAGAGCAGGTAAAGCTCCCTCTGCTGGCCCTAGAGAGGAGTATAAAGTGGTATTGCCAGTGTTTAACTGAAAGCCAAAACATGTCTGAAATTTTCAGATCATCATTTTAAATCATGTACCTGTGCATTTAAACCCTGACTGCTGAAGGTAACAGAAGATCTGCTTCAGAAAAACATATGTAAAGGGTTACATGATCCACAAACCATGCTGCAGAGCAGGTAGCATTTACTTACACAGTTTAATTTTATAGGGATTGACACAGTTTACAGAGACAAACTTAAAATGGCCATACAATGCAAATGTTATTGTGTTAGCAGCAAATCATAAATTGAAGTGAATGATTTAAGCGGTAGGTTAAAAAAATAAAAGGAAAGGTGTGTCAGGTACCGGAAGATATGTTCTGTTTTGTGGAATAGACCTGGAAAGCTGCAGAAAGAGGGGGGCAAAAAATGCACCTCTTTACAACAAACCATTAATGTCGTGACTTTTACAATTATTCTGGATTTACTAGTGAGGAAAAGGAATGTGGAAGCTTTTTAAGGTGTAATGAAGCCTGTACTGGTTTATTTTGCAGATTTTGTATATCTTCTTGCCTCAGTTATGCACTGTGGTCATTGTGATCCACTGTATACCTAATACCACAAACAAGTTTTGAGGTAGTTTCTGAAAAATAAGCAGGTTTGACTGAGAATCAACGAGCATAGGGAAGAATTGACTTAGTGACAAAAATCATTGACAGAAAGGCACATCAGCTCTGACAGTATTAAACTTATGCTGCTTAAAGTAGTTTGGAGTGATTCATACCATTGAACTGTTGTGAACTAATCCAGAGTGGGAGCTAAAATCTGGCTTTTTAAAAACTGAAATGAATCAAAGCTGACAGGAAAAATATTTCCTCTCTTTTTTTGTTTTCTCTTAGAGTCTGAACTAACAATCTTCCCCTCCTTCTTCTCTTTCCTCCACAGCAAATCCAACCAGCTGTCCTCCTTCCCAACATGCCCCTCACCCCTGACCTCTCCCCCATGTCCACCCCCTTTCTTCCCTTCCAGCCCAAATTGAAGGAGCTAAAACCAGAGCGAGGAGAGTCCGCTGCTCCTGCTCCAGGTGTGCTCATCTCCACACTGCCTCGGCATTTTGTGGGAGGGTCTCTGGGTGGATTTAACCCCATCAAAGGTGTGTGTCCCCTGGATGTCCTCAGGAACCGCATCAGCCTCCAGAGAGGCCTGGAGAGCCCAGCTCTGACCCCTCAAGATTCAACCCAGCACCTTCCCACCATCTACACCCTTCAGCCTAAAACTGGAAGCCCAGAAACCCCTCATCCAAGCGGGGAACAGCTCCAAGGTCAGCCCAGTCTGCTCCACCAGCCACACAACCACTGCTCCAGCTGCACTGTGGATGATGGAGCCCAGAGAGGGGGCAGCCTGGAGGCCAGGACCAGACCCCCTCTTCCCCCTCTTCGTGTCCTGCCTCTGAACCTGGACTGTAGCGTGCAGGTGTGTCAGCTGATGAGGACTCGTCTGGGCTCTACGCAGTTCCAAACTTTCACACGCCGTCTCTCTGAGGCCCTGTCCCAGGACCTGACCAACAAACCCCCCTGCTCCCCCATTACACCTCCCCCTGAGCAGGCACTGCCCCTGAATCTTAGCAGACGCTTCCCTGTTAAGAGACCCAGCACAGAAGGACCAGAACCAAGCCCCACAACCGTCAATGGAAACACAGACCAGCAGCCATGTAAGAGACCCAGACTTAGCTGCACGGAGCAGACCGAGGACTTCAGCCAGGGGGATAAAACCAGCTCTGGTGGAAGTTCTGCAGGAGGGGATCAGGAAGAGGCGATGAAGAACCAGGAGGAACCTGCAGACCTTAGCTCCCCCAGCAGGATCAGAGCTTTTCTGCTTGGGCTGCCGCCTTTCCAGGTGAAATTTGAGGAGGACCTGAATGGGACCAGGTTTGGGAAGTTTCTTCCTCCAGAATCAAAAGCTGAACCCCAGAGGACTGAGACTGAGAACGGAGAGGGAGTAAAGAAAGAGGTGAAGGAGGAGGAGGAGGAGACGGTGGTTAATTTGGAGTAATGTTAAACTGAAAATTCTAAGATGGAGGAGTCAGATCCTGCCTCCTGTCCTGGTCTTGGATCAGCAGAGGTGAGGACAGCCGGGCCCTGTAACACACACACTGTTTTAACATTATTCCCTTTCTTTATCAGCATTTTTGATCAGAGGACTCTTCGATAAGTCAAAGGTTTTTCAGTTTGAAACCTGTAAAGTTGTATCTGATGCCGGCTTGTTTTTGCTGTTGATCCTTCAGCGGTTGATCCAGCTCAGATTTGAGCCAGAATGAGAAGAGCAGGGGATATTTGTTCTTCATCTGTGAGAATATTGGACTTTCTCTCAGTTTCAAACCGTTGTCTCTTTCTTCTTTGTAATTAATCTTTGCAGAGGAATGTTAACACAGACTCATGACAATCACAGATTTTTTTCTCTTCCTTTCTCTCCTCACGTCTGTCCTTTAAACATGACAAAAGACAGAGACACAAACAAACACTGCCATGACCCTTCATAACACTATTAACTCCACTATTCAATGTTGCGCTGAAATATTGAATAAGATCCACATTACAGAAATGAAAATAAAACATCAATATTACATCTATGGGTGATGCTATGCATCAAGACGTCATGAATTAGCATCTTAAAGTGTACTGTAGTTTGGTAGTTGATTTTTAAATTGTACTCTACTTCTGTAGAGAAATAGTTATTTTCTGATAAAGTGTCTGGATGTTATCTGGAGCTCCTCAGTCTTCACGTTATAGCTTGTTGAGTGAAGCCTTTCTATAGTCTTGCTTGTTAGCTGAAATATATAAACTGTTCTTACACATACGTGCCTTAAACAGCCTGCGATCTGAGTCATTGCTGGCTTCAAATCCATTCAGTTAAAGAGATACCTTGATGTTGGACCTCTGTAGTTTTATTTTACCCTGTAGTTGGGCTGGGGATTCTTTAAGTACTTGTTTAGTTGTTTATTTCCAACAAACAGTTGAGCAACAAAATCCCAAAGTTCTCAAGTTTTGAATGTATTGAGGCAACAACAAAAAGACAAAAACTGAGGTTTTAATCAGCGGGAGCAGAGACTGTAAATAGAAGTGGGCATAGCTAGGGTGATGAGAATTGTTGGTGTGTGAGAGACAGTTTTGAAGCTTCAGATCTTTATTTTTTAGAGCCAGGTGGGAGCAGATTTAGAGAAGAGGGTAAAGCTGGAATAGATGCCAAGGAACTAATTGCAGCCGGTTGTTTTGGATGATGGGTCTGGCTAACTGAAAAAAGGCTTTAAATGAAATGTTTCCACCAGAAAACAAACTAATCTCTAGTGTCTCTAGGGTTTGTACAAGTAGTCTCCGAACACACATTTAATGTCCTTATGGTAGCTTAGCAATAGCCCATACTTTACATTATCTTTTATTTGATTGCTAGTGCGATCATATTTTACAGAATGAAACTCTTTGAATGAGTCGTGAAACTACAGACACTAGAGACCCAGGAAAGGTTGACTTATCCCAACTTAGTTTTCTTTCCATAACTGGTGGAGCTGCCAAACCCTGCTTTTGGCATTGTACAAACCACTGTGTACCCTTTCGTGTTTTATATCAACACCCCTGTTCAAGTTTTTCAACCACATCAGCACCAGGGGAGGTGTGTAGAGATGAAACATGAACATGTAGCTGGAACATTCACCTACCTCAGGTTATTTTATTTCATCATCTTCTTTTGACCGTCGTCTGTAAACACAGCACGCTTCAAACCAATCAGATTCCTCTCTGTAGCTCGGTTACGTTTAGTCATTGCTGGTTTTTGCCTTTTCATGCTAACTTTGTGTAAATACCCCAAGACTGTCCTTTATACATTAATTGTACTTCTAGACACCCTCCTCAAAATATCTGGATCTCAAACCGGGTTCAGAACAGGTTGTTAGTAGATGTGGATTAGCTTGTCTGGAAGTCAGGATTGGGGTTTAATAGTGGACCTATCAGCTAAGGCTAACTATTTAGGCCAACCCATTACTGGCTCAAACACAGGCAAAGAGGTGGGCCAAGACAGATTTTAGCCCCTCTTTAAACAACTACATGAATCTACCCATCTATCGGTTGCCTCTAATTGAACAAATTCATTTAAAAAACAATAAAAAATCAAAAACATAACATAGAATTTTAAAAACTATCATTTTTTATGTGGAATTTGATGGGATTTCCGTAGCTTCTGCAGTTTTTTGCACCCTGCATGCTTCACCTTGAAACCCAGAGGTTCCAGCTTGGTTTAGCCGTCTTAGTCTAGTCGACCAAATCGAGAGTCGTATTGATCCTGCTAGAGTATTCTTAACAAGGAAGCTAAAAAGGTGGGAGACCTTTCCTATTTAAACGTGATGGCTTTCCTATCTTATTGTGATTCTTATTTTCCAGAATCAAAGTTCCTGATTGTTTGTTGATGCCTGGACAAAATATGAAATCAAAACATCCGCGCTGCTTCACCAAAGAAAATGTCTGTAAAATTGCTCCACTGCTTCTCCCACTTCCTGTGCAAAGTGCCAACACAAAACAGACTCTATATTGTGAGGTAAAACTTTTAACTGTACAATGTAAACATCAAGGTATCTCTTTAACCGCAGCCTTTTCCTTCGACTTGTTTAAATTTTCTGCCGCAGACAGATGTTGGTTCAGATTTGCACACCTACTGTACAAACTTGCTTCATTTATTTTTCCATATTTATATGTGCCAACTTTTTGTTATTTTACCAGAGTAGTGGATTCAACTACGACACCGGAATTAAGTGGTGCTGTTTATTCTTAGTTATGTACCTAATGCCATAATGTTTTTGTTTCCTTTTTTTTTTTGTGTGTATAAATCTGCAAACTATTTCATCTCAGCAAGTCTTAGATATCAACCTCAGCTTTTTGGAATATTTTAAAGAATTGAATAAAACAGAAAACCTGACTTGTTCTGAAAATATTTGCAGTTTTTATAGATGTATTTGACTGTTGGCCTCACGTGAGACAGATATGAATTGTTTATGAATGAATGCATGAGTAGAGCATTGTATACTCAAAAAAAAACAACAAAAAAACATAGCCGGATCATAGCAGAAGCACCAAAGCACATGTTTTCCAGCAGTGATCACCAGAATCAAACTGTTTAAACTTTTACGGTCATGTTGAAAGCAGAGTTGTTGTCATATGATTGCTTGAAGACACGTCACTTTTCACAGTAATGTCTGTTTTGATCTGTAACAAGCAGAGGATGGTGTTATACAAAGTCATATTTTCATCAATGCAGTAAGAGTTGATGTATATCTCAAGATAAGTCTGATCATGTAACAACAGTTTAATGTATATTCTGTCTCATTTTGCTTCATCATGTCCATAAACCTCTATTTATAAGGTTTATGAGGTTATGCTTGTGAGTGTGCTCAGTTGTGTCAGCTTCAAGTGAAAAAGGCCTTTGTACGGGTTAGAGGAAAAGTTTGTATGACCACAGCTGAGGTCAAAAATCATTTTTTAAGACTGCATTTGCTTAGAGGTAAAGTCTACAATGAACAAACCGTGATTTTCACTGACTGAAAAGACCAGCGCCTCATGAGTGTACAGCTTCTGTGCATTTTTTGTCTTTTCTGTCAGACAGAAGGTTTTGAGAGTTCCCTTTGGGTGATACTGAAAGACTGCAACCACAAACTTTTCCCTTCAGAGTATCCGCAGGCTTTATGACTCACACTGGGAGCCTCCCGGTCAAACCACAGCTCCACTGGACCAGATTTATCTCAGAGTCTCTCAGTCTGTCTCTCCTGAACATTTTGCCTTAGTTAGTATTATTGATTTTATTTTGTGCATGTTGATTGTTTATGCTATGACAACATGCCACTGAGGGCTGACCGCCTGCTGTGTCATTTAGAGGGGGTAGGAGGTCTTTAAGTCTAAGTTAAACCAGTATGAGAGATGATAGTTTTTTCTTCTTCTTTGGTTATTTAAGCTTTAGTTTCTTAAGGTTTTTGTAGGTATCTTCTTTTTTTCTTTGATAAAGTTAAGATTCAGATGTTTACATTTTGTTATGCATGCTCTAACAGATCTGTTATATCCACTGTTTTGCACACTACAGCAGCATCAGTCTTTAGCGGCACTGCGTATTTATGTAAACTAAGTGCCTGATACTCACAAAGGAAAATTGGAGTGAATATTTGAAAGCAAAAAGTCAAATATGCTGATTAGCCTTCATGCTGTATACTGGAACAACAACTCAAGTTGTCGTGTCATGTTTTATCAATGTTTGAAAGTTTAACCCCACCAGGGGAGAGTAACCTGTTAAAAGAAGGCAACCATGGGACACCCATTCTGCCCTGTAGCATGCAAACTGGACCTACAGTACTCAACAGCAGTGACACCTAGTGGCCATCTAAGTGTTAAGTGATGCCATTCATCTTGTGACGACCTCCATGTCCAGAAATGATCAAATAAAATGGTGCTACATGTGATATATTAACATGCACATAAAAATTCTGCGGAGAGTGTTTTGGAGCTCCTTTGGGAAATGAATCACTCACACAAAAAATAGAAATGGGACTGTTGATAAAATCTTAGAAAAAAGCAATGTTCTAACACACTGTTGTTTAGCCTGCCAAAGAAGTCGCAGTATAGAATACTCTGTAATCGCTGATATTCACAGTCGTTTCATGTCAGAAAGTAAAATAAGTAAATTACATGCAAGAGCCAGTGATTTCTAGATGTAGCTGTTAAACTAAAACATTTTAAATTCAGGAGTAATAGCTAAATTCAAGAACTAAAATAAAGTCACTATGGATCTTAAAGCTGCTTTTAATTCAATACAATGCTAAGTATCTTTAATGTCTCAACCTGGGAGTCGAGCATTGTCATCTTCAGTCTATTGATGATGTGGGTTAGCTGCGCCTGTATGCTTAGCTCGTGTAATGGCTCAGACTCGAAGTACTTTGGTTCTGTTTGACACGTGTAAGTGACTTTTGAGTTTTTCTTGAGTAAAAAGTGACAATTAAAAGAACAGTGGTGTTATTTATCCTTCACTGAAGCAAAAGAAAGATGCAGCAGAATATCAACTCTTAACTATGGTGTGCTAAAAAAGGCAAAATAGCATCAGGTCCCCAAAAAGCTCATTTTAATGATTACTGAATGAATCAGTACTCCTAGCCAAAATAATCTACATTTAAAGATTACTGTTCTATAGATTGATTGCAAGTTTAATTTTATGTAAGCCTTGAAAATCTGCACTGAAATTAAAAAAACTGAATAATTTTGCTGTCAGAATACTGGACTCAGAAAATTACAACCAGTCAGATTTTTCTTGAGTATTTTCTGTTTTCTTCAAACATCACTTTAAAGTTTTATAGTTGAAGAATTACTTAATGTTTCAAACATTATTACAAAATTCTTGGCCAAATAAAATCAATTTGTTTCACGTCATGATAAGGAATTTTTGACTTTCTGGCATTTCTATAATTGAAACTAACCCAGGATAACATCTAAACTTCATAACTTTGTAGTGTTGGCTGCTAGGAACCAAATATAAAAAATCTCTAACATTGTAATACTTGTCAAGGAAGCACATGAGGATTTAACTGAAATGCATTTTGTGATTTATGTGGATGTTAAAAATGCTGGATGTGGCACCTTTTAACAAACAGTTGGATGTTAAGAACTGATGAATGTCTCTCACCTCATGGAGTCTCTTCTTTTTGGTTTCATCTGGCACCATTTCGCTCATTTAAACAGAAAACCAAGATCAACTTAAAAACACAAGTGTTCTTTTCTTCATAAACTGTGCTGAACGTTTGCTAATTTTGTCTGAAAAGAAGGCTTCCCGGTATAACCACCTGCCTGCGTTCACTTAAAATGGCCACCAAGGTGTTTGATTCAGTGGGAGCATTGCAATTATTTGTTCGTGTTTCTCTGTTGAGTGTGTGTGGTTTAATGATTGCAGAGATGTAACAGACTCGAGTTCCATTTTTTTGTTTCTTTTACAGAAAACAGCTGGCAGTGTCAGGTACCATTCCATTTTAACACTGTATATTTATAATAAAAGTAATCTGTTCAAAAAAAAGAGCAGTTTTTTAATTTTTCCACTTCCTCAAAGTTCTGATGCTACATTTTTATTTTAAGTTTAAGTGACTGCCAGTCATACATCATTAAACAAAGTCAAAATTTCATTTTGAGAAGACAAAGATGTGAAATAAAAAACAACACTGTTTAAAGGAACACATGGTAGTATCAACAGAGCTGTGATCCCCAAAACGGTTTATACAAATGCACCTGCAAATTTATATTTATAATATAGTTATATATTGTTTTAGAAATCTATTTTTATTGTCACTGTAAAGCTTTCAGCTCAAGAAATGTGAAAAAAAAAAAAAAAGAATCCTTAAAATTTAGGATTTTTTATTTTAAATTACTTAATTACTTTTTAGTAAACATGGGGGTAAAAAAAATGAAGAACTTTTGTGTTTTGTTTATTTTTCAATGTTTTGGGAGCGCATCCATTAAGGCAGCTGTACTATGCTCAATTTGAAATTATGGAAATCTGTATAAATTCAATATCAATTTTGGCAAAACGCAAAAAAGAAAAAAAAACCGCAAAAATTAGAAAAAAAACAAAACCTTACTTTCCAATACTGAATAGCCTAAAAAGCTTTCTGTCACCCCACATGTTGAACACTAGATGGAGGTAGAGATCCAAAACACAATGAGAAATTGCTGCGTAAACTAGTCTATCCAAGTGTCTTTTCAACACTAAAAAAAATATTGCAGGAGATTCTGTTAGTCTTTTAATCCCCCCCCCCCCCCCCCAAAAAAAAAAAAAAAAAAAAAAAGAAGTAAAAATCATGTCCCTAAGTCCCTAGACTGAAGAATTTAAGTTTCCTGTAATGTTTGGGCTTTAACTGAGGTTTTACTTAAAGTCCTTCCCTCAAAATTAATCTCTATAGTCTCCTCCACTTGACGCTGTATTTTAATGTTCCCACTATAAGAAGTACAAGTGCACTAACACACACACACACACACACACACACACACACACACACACACACACACACACACACACACACACACACACACACACACACACACACACACAGGTAACATTGTTCCTGTAGGACACGGAGGAATGTGTTAATTTCCTGTTTGGTGTGAATGTTTACACTCTCAGAGTTTCTGAAACAGTCAGAGAACAAAAGTCCTAGTAGGAAGGAATGTGTGTTTGAGTGAGTGTGTGTGTGTGTGTATATGTGTGTGTTTTAAGCCACTTTTAGGGACACACACTAGAGTTTAGGTCTGTTAAAGGGACACTACTTTTTTTGCATCTTGGCATGTTTTGAAACATCATAAATAATCTTAATCTGTGTTTAGGGAAAGACAAATGTCAGATTTGATCAAAAGGCTGGTTTTGGTTATCTATTCTTAAAGTTATCATCAGTTAAGTCTGGGTCCCCACCCCAAAAGTATTTCACCTATGTCAATATGGGCAACAATATGGAAAAGGTGAATTCATTTGTAGCAGCTGGCAACAACAGCAAAGCAATTCAAATGACAGGCCGTCTTTAAAAAATCTATCTTTCCTTTTTTTTCTCTGCACAAAGCATGCTTTTTTCCTCAAAATTATATTTACCATTTTCACTTCCTTATTTCTAATGAACACAATAAGTCTTACTGAAGCTCAGGTTCTGATTTCAAATGTTTTTCTAAGGTTGTCCAGGTGGCCTGAAAAATTTTCTGAAACAAGACCAGGAGCAACTTTTGACTCTTCCAGCTACTTTCCCCTATACAGTAAACTGCCCCATCAAACACGGCTTCAGAGGTCAAATGTGGATATTTCTGAGGTTTTTACTGTAGTCAGCAGGCTTTGCAATGAGCTGTATCTAGATTCAGAACTTTACGTTTTGTTAATGACTGGGCTTGAGACTAGAAGATCAAGACACAGGGTTAAAGGTGGAAGAACATCTAAACATAGTTCTGAGTATATTACTGCAGTTCTGACACCGAACAGCAGGGGGACCCCTGACTTAAACTCAAGATCCAGGTGATTGGAGCCAGGTGTGTAAATTGATGCAAAGTAGTTTGACTGTTTCAGTGGGTTAGATGTTATCACTACTTTGGGTTTAAATTGACCTATTATTTAAACGTCCCATATTATGCAAAAATCCCTTTATTAAGTCTTTTAGTGAAATTTGTGGGTCTTTGGCTGTCCTCCCAGCCCACAAAATGTGATATTTAACAACGAAACCTGTACTTAGTAGTGCTTGTGAATGTAAAATCCTAAAATCCTGAGCTGTTTGGATTTTCAGATTTGCCGACGCCAGCGATTTCCTTTTTTGACCAATCAGGAGCAAGTCTGACCTAATTGGTCCACCGGAGCAGATACCCGAACCCCCTCCCCGCCCACTCCTCTCCCCGCTGCTGGAGAGAGGAGTGTGGCTATTTTTCTGTGGCCGAAGTTCATTTATCAAAGAAATGTGCCAGCTACACTCAGTAAAACTGTGCATGTGTGTGGTAGTCACTTCACGGCCGACTGCTTTTCCAATTTTGGACAGTACAACAGAGGGCTAGTGAATAGACTGGTCCTGAAACCAGGCACATTACCAACCATCCGCCAACAAACCTCAGACCCTGGAAACGTGAGTATTTTAAATGCTGTGTGCTGTGGAGCAGATGTAAGAGCTTTTTCTCAGTGTCCCCCTGTCTCTGTGTTAGCTTCAGGATGCTAACTGTAGCTGTGGTTAGCCCCTTGTTTTAGCCTGTAATGTTACGGTAAACGAACTTCGCTGTTTTCTAAACATTGTGCACTTGGAGCTTGTGGCGCCGCTCTCAGTGACACTGAAGAGCAGGGCGGTATCAGCGGTGGCTCATTTACATATGAAGGTCACGCCCACTAAATCATACTGTCCTGAACAGAGGGGCTATGAGAGCCTGGAAAACAATGCTGCTGTGCTGCATCAGACATCAATGATCCATATTAAACTGCAGAAGAGGAGCATAATATGGGACCTTTAAAGTGAAAAATTTGAACTGTGCTATGGACCGCAGACCACCGAGATTACAGATATAAATTAGCAAATAGCTAACTCCAGTAGAGCTAAATTGCTTTACACACTACACTGAGTAGATATTTGGTCTTAATGTCAAGCTAAACATATTCAATATTAAAACATGATCGGGGATAAAGTAAGGTTATTTTAGCCTCAAAAGCCTCGTGTTCATCTGTACAGCCTCTGAAACTCTTATTCTGGTTAAGTCTCGTATTTCTCCTTCAATGATTTAAAACACAAACTAGTTCTGAAAGTTCTTGGGTCTCCTCTATAATCCAGAAAACAGAGCTGAACCAGAGATGCAGACAGACTTCACTGCAGGGCTTCGTCTCACTGCTTTGGTATGTGCGTTATATTTCTCCCGCACAGTCCAACAGACTTTTAATCCTTTGAGACTCATAAATATTTTTCTTCTGGAGTCATTCCTTCTTTGTCTGAGAGTCGTCTGGCTTACTGTAAACACTGCAGCATCATGGATTTCACCTCCAGACAAACTAAAAAAACAAAAAATAGAAAGTAAGGATAACTTGTAAATATGTCCAGGAAAATAACAGATTACTTTCTGTAGATTGTTTTTATACGATGTGTGTGATCAGGTTGTCTCTGGTTTACTTTTATTTGCTTTAGAGCTTTGGCCAATCAGAAACAAGTATCAAACTTTTAATAAAACAGTTTAAACAACTTGAACTGAAAAACTATAGAGACTTTCTCAAAATTGTAAAATAATTCTGTGCCTGAATAAATCTTTCCAGATACTCTCATCATTTACTGATGATTCATAACTTTATAAGGGGGAAGAAGGAGGTTGTGACTTCAACTGCAGTTTTAAGGGTAACAGAAACCTACAGAGAACAAACCAGATCATCTCAGTTACACGACTCCATTATGTCTGAGATTTACAGCTTGACTCTGCTGCAGACAGCCAAAACATTCTGGATTAATCCCCCCAAACAGAGCTCTTATTTCCCTAATCTGTTTCCTCTCTAAATCCACCACATCTTCAGTAGACCTAGGCAAGGATTCAGAGAATCAGATCTTCACATTTTGACTTAAACGTGCTTAAATCATTACCAAATGATTGAGTTTGTTTGTCTGATGAATTCAACTTTAACCCCCTGATGTTAAACTCTGAGGATACGGACTCAGAGGAGAAATTTAACCCTCTATGATCCATTACATAGAATAATTCCCAGCTAAGACAACATCAATGATCAGAAAGAGACTCACACACAAGGAAAAGAGACAGTGAAGAAAACACTCAGTCAGACAAAGACTACAGATGGGAAAAGCTTCTTTTCTTTCACCTTCTGTTTGTTCTCCATCTGTCCACCTGTCTGCCTCCTCCCCCAAAGACTCCCCATTTATAGAAGCTGATCAATAAAAACCATCAATAGCCCTCAGCCTCACAGGAGCACAATAACAAAGGAGACACACGAAACCTAACACCTGTTTAAGACTTTTGTTTTCTTTGTTCCTCTCAGGGTTTTACAATAAATAAAAAATACATTAAGGAGGAGTGAACAGTTGATTTAATATCTCTAATTAAAAATAGGGGAGTGCATTGATTTTCGAGCAATCTCTGCTTCCTTATTCTCTCTTCAGGTTTTAGACTTTTTTCTCATCACTTCTCTCTGTCTTCATCAGAGTTGGGGAGTGGGGGCAGCTAGAGCGTACTGCCTGACCTGAATGGTGTTAGCTCAAAGCAGATATCTTGCTCTGACTCTGTACTACCATTCCTTTCTCTTACATCTCTACATCTACACATTTTTGTTTTGTCTGTCCTCTCTGCTTTTCTGTCCTGAAAACAGGGGTAATGGGAGGAGGTACAGCTTACAGCCTGACCAGCAGGGGTGAGTCCCAGATCCTGAGGTGTGGGCCTAATGTGATAAGACCAGTTCAGGGAGGGGCCTACTTGATCTCCTCTGTGATGAATTGACTCTTTCTATCTTTGCTTCCAGAGAGGTATAATGCCTCTGAGTGCCACCCCATAATCTAACACTTTGATTGGCTGTTTGCTTGGTTAGAGGCGGGACTTAAGTGAAAATAAAGTATTTGACCTGTGTAGCAACTGGCTGCTGTGGATCTCTCTGCTTTTCAATGCTGTAATGCATTTCCTTGGACACACACCTTCTTTTGTTATTCCAGAGATTTAGTCAGGAGGATTTAAGTGTTTCCAACCTTTATTACTTTTGCGTTTGCAGCTGAAAGCAGGTGTTTAGAGTGGTATAAAGGCTGAGAAAGAAAGTACTAGTCAGACTTGCATTTTGTGCCATCCTGCAAAAGTGAGTATGCCTGTTGGGCTGCCTGACACACTGCTGTGAAACGTAAAGGGAAAATGGTCAGCAAAAGGCATTATTGGATGGGTTTTGGACTGAGCAATAATCCTTTTCATCATCAAGTTCCTTTTTTGGTTTGAAACTTGTTTTGTATGTTCAATCTTTTAAAAAAAATACACCAAAAAAAATTGCTTTGTTTTGAGCTTTCTCGGCCACTGTACATCAAAGCATTGCCAAACTTCCTGCCAGCTTTCATGGGGTCCTTACAAAGCCAATAGAAACCAAAAGTGTTAAAATGATTTAAAAGGATGACAACACAACCTTTGAATTTTCGTTTTTTTTTTTTTTTTTTTTTTTAGAGTGAGTATCAGTTAAAAGTATGCCCCAATGGCCTCTGATTTTTTCTGTTTGGACCTTTTTCGAAGGATTATTTTTACATTTCAGTGGAAACTCCAGCCTCATTCTGAAGGACATATCACTCCTCTTCTGGTTTATTTAGTGGATTAAAAGTCTCTCATTTTTTAAGTGTTACTTACTCCTCCCTGACTCAGAAGCAGAGTCGGTGTAATCTGCAGCGTTCAGCCCTGACAGGCCAATTCATCCGGCCAGAGCCTCCATTAAGAGAGGAGCAGTTTAGTGTCAGCTCAGTCTGCAGGCTCCAGATCCGGTTTGGTCGAGGGATTTACACTTAGAAAGTCGAGTCATCCAGTGAAGCTTCTTCTTTCCTCCTCAAGAAAGTAAAAGAATCACATTTTAATGTAACTTCCATTTGACTCAGCATGAGTTTTTACATATTGTCTGTGATAAGTTCCCTCTTTTTTTTTTTAAACAGGACTAATCAGTAAGGGGAAGAAACTTGTTAACGTAAGTATTCTGTACATAAACACAGTGTGTGCGAGAAAGGAGGACCTGCAGGCTGCAGAGAATTAATTAATACTAACCCACTTAAAGAGAGGGGGAGGGGCAGCTGTGTGTGTATGTGTGTGTGTGTGTGTGTTTGTGTGTGTGTGTGTGTGTGTGTGTGTGTGTGTGTGTGTGTGTGTGTGTGTGTGTGTGTGTGTGTGTGTGTGTGTGTGTGTGTGTGTGTGTTTTTGTGTGTGTGGGGGGGTAAGGGCAAAGAGAGTCATCGGATGAGACAGCAGGGATCAGAGTCAGAGGGGGGTGTTTAAGCATTTCTTGCCACGCAAACTGATTAATCCAAAGACAGAAAAGTCCGTCAGTCAGGTGATCTCAAAAAAAGTTTATTTTTTATTTTTTGGGATGAATTCAAGATCAAGATTATCTATTATCCATCTAGACCCATGTCTCTCAGAGGAAACCTTATCTGACTTTTCAAGTGTCCAAAACCTTTGATAATGTCCCTCAAAAAAAACAACAACAAAAAAATGTCCAAAATATCATTCATGTTTCAAGGTGATAATGTGATTTACCACCAACTCCTGCAACACATTTTGTAGTACATGCACAAACTGAACATGTGACCAATAAATGTTCTGCGAATTCATCAGTAAATCTTTCCTCAGACCTGTAAATTTCAAGTCAAGCATGTTAAAATTGGTTGTCTTTTTTAGCCTCATACCACTGAAGTAACCCAGATGGAAACCTCTGTATAACTTATTATTAACAGTGAAGCTGAGACTCAGCAGCATGTGAGTAGAGCTTCTCTGGAGGGATGAATGAAACAGAAAATGACAGTGTTTATTTTGCAGAGTGTAACACCCAGCACTGGTTAATGTGGAATAATAGAGAGGTTGACCTCAGGCGGGTTTGGTTGCAGAATTGGTAACAGTTTAAAGTTTAGGAGTGTCTTCATGCATGAATTTATGGAAGAAGCTTGGACAACATCAATAAGGACGAGGGGAAAACCCACCATGGCTAAATTATGCAAAGTGTTGTGTTTGAGGTTAAACTTGTACTACGTCTCTGTTTGTGCCAATTAAAGCGTCACCCCTCCTCTTTCACCCCGTCCTCAGTGTGGAGCTCTGGGAGCGGAGGGTGAGGTATGTGGGCTCAGTGCCAGCTGCACCGGGCCAGCCTGGGAGAAAAACACAGAGAGAGGTGGCCCGTGTGGAGTTCAGCGCTTTCTAGCTGAGACAGGCAGGCTACCATGGCAACACACCAACCACCTCTGCCAAGGGACGGAGGTGAGGGGGACTGGGGGGTAGCCTAAATGTCAACTTTTCCAGGAAAGAGGAAGAAAAGAAGCTCATTTTCAGTCCATCATTCAGGAGAGTTTTTTGAAGGCTCAAAAGAGGAGCTTTAAGAGGAATTCCTGAAACATCAGATCATTGAAAACTTTATTAAACTTTATTTAAATGAGCAAATCTCAACCAAATCACACGCAGATCATCTATATAGACCTCAGTTTTATGTTTTAGTAAAATCAGAAAACCAGGTTTACTTTTAAAAAGGATGAATTCATTTTTTTTTTTTGAGAGAGAGAGAAATATAATGAGCTAGAGGAAGTAAAATCACCAATCATTGCGGTAAAAGTGAACAACTTCAAAGTAAATACTTTGGGCAGTATTTCTTAATGTTACTTAAGGAAAATTATGCCATTATTTTTTGGGAAATTAAGTAGAAATTGGAAGATAAAAAAACAGCCAAGTGTGTTTTTTGTTGTTGATCTCAAGGACGAAGTTACCACAGCAGCACAGAGGAAGAGAAACTTGTGCTCTGTTCATCAGTTAAACTCACAGGAGAAGTTTGGCCCTCTGAGGATGAACTTGGATCAAAACTTTACTTTCACTATTCACAAAATAAATTCAACAATTTCTCGGTTCATTACACCCCAAGAGGGGATTTCTGCAATGACCTTTTTTTGTGCAGTTTTATTTCAGTTGTAGGCGACTTTTTCATGTGTTGCTGCTGAGTCTCAGTTTCACTGTGAATGTTAAGTTACACTGAGGCTTCACTGTAGCTTATTTTAACAGTATGAGGTAAAAAAGAAACTAATTTTCTTTTAACTAACCTGCAGCAGTAGGTTTAAAGAATGCACGGAATTAACGTTACAGTATAGATTTGCAAAAAGTAAAAGATCTACGCACAGCTTAGACATCCTCCTCGCCAAGAAAAGCCCTCCTCCTCCAGAGCTGCTGCTTTATCTCTCAGAGGCTGCAGGGAGACGAAGCAACAGGAGACACACTGACACATTTTTGCTCTAGCAGGCAGCCGAGAGAGACTGTCTGCAGGAGAGCATCATGTGTTCACTGGCAGAGTTTCAAGTGTATCTGCTGTTCTCTCAGAGACTATACATCTAACCAGGCTTTGATTTTAATGCATGTAGTTCTTGTCCTCTGGAACTTAAATCTAACGCATCTGATCAAACCATTAAAATCAAAACAAACTCTTCATTCAACATTTGCTCATTTACTTCGTTAGATGCCATTTGAATGAGTCAGCTCTGTCTTTTCAACAGCTCAAGATGCACAAAAAGGACAAAAAGAAATCATTGTTCAGGGAAGAAAAAAAACCCACTCCCCCAAAGAGTGATGTCAGAGTTTACATCATCAACCCTCCCCTAACCAGGAAGTGTTTGTGGCTCTGTTTCTCACAGCAGGACTGTGTGGTGACCTGAACAAAGACACAAACAGTGTGGACAAAAACTCAGACTGATACTGTTTAAACCTGCAGCATGAGAAAAGTGGCAGAAACCAACTCATGACTGTCGTCTATGATTGAATGTACAAGAGCTGACCAGTTGTCACATTGAAAACTAGTGTTGTGAAAATTTAAGGATGTTCTTTGTCCAAGTGAAAGTAGCTTTTGATCTCCCAAAGACTGGCTCTGGACCACAGACTCAAAGAAGAAGAAATAACTTCACTGAAGCCATTTCAGGACTCCATGGAACTTGCAAGTTTGCTTCTGGCCGGGTGGGGAGACTGGTAGCAAAAGGAGTCTGGCTAAAGGTAAAACCAGGAGAATGTCCTTTTTATATTGAGTAAATGTCATCATATAATACAGGTGTATGTTTGTAGCTGTGTTTGTTTCATACCTTGCTTCATCCAGCAGGTGAAACAACTGATAAGGTTAACAGGGTTCACCTGCTGGAGGCATTAAGAGTCCACTGCTGCCATCAGAGGACAGAAAGTGTTTGGGTGTGGGCTGCTGTCCTGTTGCCTCTCAAAGTAACTTTATTTATTCACTGATTGCTTAGGACGTAAGATTTGAGTTTGTGCCAGCCACTTAAACCTCCCAACTAGAATCATGGTGCAACAGTCAACCCCTTTCATCCAAATTTGACCATTTCCTACCACTTAAAACCAAGATGGTGGTAGCCAAGATGTTGATCTTTGAAGAACCAGAGAGTGACAGGGAGGTGGCTTGATTGGAATCCATACAAATTTAACCCTCTATGGTACCTTGTTGCCTCTAGGCAACATACCCATTTTTGGCCTTTTACGCTCACACAATACATTCCAGTTGTATTGTCATATGACCTGTTTGAATTTGTCATATGACCCTCTGGAGGTACAGAATCCCTTTTTTGCAGACTTTCTTGCAAGGACAAACTTGACCAATTCTCTCCTCAAAACTATTCAATGACTTTTATTTTTATTTTTTTTTACCACACCTTTCTCAGTTTAGAAAAAAAAATATTTTCATATTAATAGACAAGTATAGCTTAATCTCTAATAGTTTAATCTACTTTATTTGCTAATCAATTTAAGGAAACATGTAAAAACACAAATGTTGCCCTGAGGCAACACTGTACCATTACGGATTCACCATAAAAACATTTTGGTATTGTGTGTTTGGGTTTACAAACTGGTCAGTAAATTTTATTTTGCACCTCTAAAGTTTTCACCTGGAAATTTGATGTTAGTTTTGGTAAAGATCAGACTTAGACTGTAGGTTCTGGTTTACTAGAGTGAACTGTGTGAGCCTTCTTTACAGAGCACAGGCCTCCACACATTTTTTTTTCCCACAATGAAAAGTCTGTGCCCTGAAAGCCACAGAAGTGAAGTCTTTTGTTAAATAGTTCATGTTAAGTTGTAAAAAAATATGTTTGGACTCATTGAAACATTCATTCCAATGTGGTGTTCCTCAATGGTACAATGTTGCCTGCAGGCAATGTTAAGAGATGAAACTTTTTTTTTTTTTTTTTTTTTTAAAGAGTTATTTTTCAGTTTTATGCTTTTTATGGCATGCATTGTAAACTGTTGAGGCCATCAAGTATTATTGATGTGTTTTTGAAAAAAACAAAAAAAACAAAAAACGTGTTGAAATATAAATAACTCCCTTTTTCCCTATTACAGTGTACAATGTTGCTTCAAGACAACAAACCCCAAAAATATCTTTAATCTTTGTTTTTCAGATTATGTTATTTGATCAATTTTTAAGACCAACCCTAAAGACTGAAACAAAATTACACAGAAGATTTCTGCCCTGGAACTGAAATTCATGGATGACTGCCAAAGTTAGTGAAAAAAATGTAAATAAATGAATTTTCTTTGCTTTCATGCACTTATTAAAAAATGCTAAGAGGAGGATCTGTTTTAATTGCACTCCATTGACACCTTGTGGCCTGGAGTCTCCACACACTGTTGTGAATTACTTTTATAGAGCCATGTGTTTGTTTTGGGATTAAATGGAGATGGGATCGAAACAATTTTTTTTTGTTCAAGAAAACTTTTTACTGGATACCATTTGCCAAGGTAAGGTATTTATTAGGACAGTTACATGGTGCTACAGTTTGAAACATGACACCAAGCAAACGTTGTAGTAGCCTATATGTTAGCGACATCGGCAGCCCCCTGCTCTGACGTATCTGAAGGCTAACGTGACAACAAGCAAACACTGTCAGTTTGAAGGTAGTTTAGTAAACGTTTATATTTAGCGCCGCTGGCAGCCTGGTGCTTTAAGACAAGTTTGTGTAATGTGATGTTTGTGAATCCTGGTTAGCTTTGTCCTGCAAGTCATCTACCAATCAGAGCTAATGTAACCTCACTCTTCATTTTATTGATAGACTCTCAAGTTTGAACAGTCCACTGCAGAATAACTGCTGACTGTAGGTTGGAATGAACATTATCACAAACAGTTTAGCCCCTGTGTTAAAGAGTGATACAGCCCGAGCTAAAGGCTAATTAGCCTTCAGCTCTGGTTGTATCACTCTCCTGTCTAGCTTTCTTCTGCTCTTCTGTTCTATTTCTGTCTGACAGTTTGGCTCCAGTGTCCACCATCACTTCAAAGTTAATCATAGAAACCCCTTTTAAGCAGAGAAAAACACATATGTCTGTGTTTTATCTCTTCTCACTACTAAACTTTGTCAGCGTGATGTTGTCATAGAGACCTAGAGTGCCTTAAATCACTCAGGTCCTGGATGACCGTCCTGGAAGCTAAGAAGTAGCAATTTAAAATGACCTGTAAGCAGCAATATTGGCGCTGATAATCTCATTTTAAAGTGTGGATTACGATCAGGCATAAGTCTAGAAGGGAGCCTTTTTCAAGATCACTTTCAAACTCCTCACAGCCCCTTTAGGAAGCGACCGTTTACATTTTGTCTTGACTGCAGGTGAGGATCCCTGTTGGGCACTAGGACCTATCTAACCGTTTGGCCTGTAATGTTCCGGCGCTAGGACCTGTCAGATACCGCAATCTCTCTTTGTCTCCACCAGTCAGAGCCTCCTCCTCCTCCACCTCCTCTCTGTCCCTCTGTAGTCTCATTCCGTGTCTCTCTCCATCAGCAGCGGTCTGGATGCTTGCAGGGACAGAAACATGGCTGTGAATCTCGGCAAGAACAGACTGGCCCTGCTGACCGCCTACCAGGACGTCATTGACGAGACCTCGGACACCGACTGGTAAGTCCCCCAGTCTTTTTTTCTTCTTCTACTTTTCTCCCCTTTTCTCTCTTTCCTTTCTCCTCTCCTCTCTGGGGGGTTCCTGTCCGGGTTGGTACTCGATGAGGATGCGCAGCGCAGGTCACAGCAGCATCATTCTCCTCACACCCGGACTGTGTGAGAACTACAGGCTGGGTGTTAAAGTCCTCTTGCTGTCAGGACGCACGAGTTCATCTGCAGCTGAGATTCCTCGCGCAGCTTTAAGCGCATTACGTAGCCCTGTACGCGTGGAGCACGTTTTAGGGCAGAGAAAGTGAGAGTTTCTGTGGTCATAAAACACAAGGTAGCAGGTTTCATGACATGACTGGGCTGCACTGCAGAGTGGGGCCAATATGCGCTGCTGTGCAACACTGTGCAGTGCGCACTGGGCAAATAATTGTGCACGCGGAGGTAGCGCTTTGTTTCCTCTCAGTTTCTGTCGGGACCAGGTTCACTCTCAGCCAGCTGGAAGCAATTTCATGATTTTATGTAAGGCGATGCGTGTGTGAGTGTGTGTGGGAGGTGGACGGGCCTGGTCCAGAGATATGGATGAGACCCTGCATCCCCAAAACGAGAGCGGAGAGGAGAGGGGCGAGGCCGGCGGGTGGGAGGGGAAAGAGGGGAGGAGGGGGGGCTTCCATCGTCACCCTTTGTGGCCTTTCCT
The DNA here is from genome assembly GCF_033239565.1 of Halichoeres trimaculatus. Lineage (NCBI taxonomy): Eukaryota > Metazoa > Chordata > Actinopteri > Labriformes > Labridae > Halichoeres > Halichoeres trimaculatus. The sequence goes on along the minus strand of NW_027437184.1, from coordinate 12,915,651 downwards.
CACTTGGAAATAGTGTAAGAGGAGGCAACGCAGAGCCTACTGAAGTGTGGAAGTGAAAATACTCTGTTTTATTAGGTAACTATAAAGAATGTCACAGTTCCTCATTAAAATACTTTGAAAAAACAACATATAGATTAATATCATACAAACACTTACATTGTGTTCTCACACATTCATTTTTTTTTAACTCTAGCCAAAATCATTCTCAGAAAAAGAAGCTACAAGGCTATTTTAAAATCTTATGTGAAAGACTTCTCGCCCTCTCTGTATGATTGGCTGGGACATGATAAGATTTTGTTGTTTAAAGGTCTGATAGAAGGGGAAATATTTGACTTTGAGCTGCTCTGTAGATTTAAAGTTAATCTGTAACTTGCTCTTGATCATGGTGGATCAGTAGTTGCTCCTGCAGATGTTTGAACAGGAACTGTAAGCTACTCTGTCATTGTTTTCCAGTACAAAAATTAGACCTTCAAACCTTTTTTTTTTTATCTTGACTTGTTGTTCTTATCAACAGTTCCAAGGGGCCTGGGGGCAGGCTCAATTTAAACAAAGATGCTGTAAAATTATCTTGTTAGTAAACCAGGTATTGGTCATGTGCTTGAGTGTCATGATGTGTCATAATACTTGCTTATTTTAACACCAAGTTGTCCTGAGGAGCACAACTGGTGGTTATTGATACTTTTTGCACCTGATGAATCTAAGTCAATTATTGTTCTTTTAATCTCTACTTTTGGTCTCCACCACTCTCTGTAAAACTGGCTTTTTGGCTGCATTGAGATTCCTGAAGCAGAGTCTCTGGCCCCTTTATATGGCCTCATCCTCAGTTCCTTTTAAAGCCTATATGATTGATGCATGTGCTTTAAGTTGTGTTATTGGTTGCCAAGTGTGTCCACACTTTTTGACCCATGAGTGACTTTGTATTTCCTAATCACTGGAGCGTTATTGTGATTTTAACTCCAATTACAGCTCCCATTTGGAGTCAAGCTCTCTCTAGTCACCATCTTAACCATGAAATGTGAACCTGGACCATCTGCTGCTGGTCATTAGGCTAAATAAGGTCACTTTGCTTGAAAACAGTCCCTGGTTCTGCTTTCAGTTTGTGGTGAGTGTTGTTTGGAGGAAGATTCTGGTTTTGGTTCCACTTTTTGTCTCTAATTTGGAAAGTGTAGATCTCTGGCAATGACAGTATGTCACTGTAACTCTGATAATTTAAAACATTGGGAGATTAATACCAAATGTATTGAATCATTAGTTTCTGACCTTTAAGATTAAGGCTTTTTGGGGGTCTTTTTACTCCTCAAAATCAGATATATTTTAGGGCTGTAAATCCATATGTTCAGATTGGTACATTGTATCGGGGCCTCTTTATCAAACAGAGGCTGTTACACACCTCTAGTTTCATTCAAGTCCCAGTTTCTAAAACATTATTTTTAACTGTGCAAGAAAGATTTCCAGTTGAGTCATTTGTGTTTTTTTAAGAAAACCCCTTCTTGTATTCAACAGAACTGAGGCAAAAGTTCAAGCTGGACACAAGAAGCCAAAAAAGGGGACTTCAATGTTCCAAAACAAGTATGAAGTTCTGCTTTCAGTTCAGTCTGGATCAACCACACTCAGACTTTCACCAGTTTTTCTCTTTTGATACCTGAGAAAGATATTCTTTAAAATAAATTTGACATTTTGGTTCCTTGAAACACTTTTACAGCTCCACATCAAAAACTTGTATTTGTGATATCTCACAATGATGAATATAGCTTTTTTTTTTTTTCGACAAACCTCTGTTGGAACAAGGGTATATGTTGCACAAAAGGAGCTACTCTTGTGCTGTTGAAGGCTTTGGTGTAAAAAGTCTATAAAAATGTAAAACTGCATGACTCTGTTAGAGTAAGATGCACGATTGGAGTCATTTAAACCATTATTCTTTGGTTGGTTTATCCACAACACTGCTTAAAATCCCCAGACATCCTTGTCACCGGCGCGTTGAGCTGTTGATTTGATCAGGAAATGATGCTTTTTCCACTCACACATCTCTCTGCTTCTCAGAAAACTGTAAACGTGTAAATGACGTCTGGCACCCTGTTAGTATGAGACGCTGCAGTTCTGTACATGTGAGAGAGAGAGCTGCCAACATTCAACCCAAAGGTTAATGCCTCCTGTAAAGCCGTTCAAATGTTTGCTTATTCTGACAGATGATCCTGCGCTGCAGAGGGATGATGCTCAGGCCTCAGGCCTGCCCCCAATTTTCACACTTGATGAGATTTGAACAAAGGCAGAGACTTCATAACACTGCTGACCCCAAACAACACGGGATATCGCCCCCACTACCCCATAACCCCCCTCTGCCCCACTAACTATCTTTCAGTAAGGTAGGCTTGAATGGGGTGTGGACAGTCATGGTGCATCTGCCAGATTTTTTTAAAGGTCTATCAGTGCTCTAGTCGTCAATCCTTGACCTCAGGAGCAGTCGTTTAGATCTTAAGGCTTCCAGTAAAGTATTATAATTATTTATGTGGCTGTGTTGAATACTAGACACTAGAAACACTCAAAGATCTGCTATGCTTTATGGCGCTTTTGTTCAATTACTTATTTTATTTTAAAGTCAACTTCTGACCCTTCTCAGATAGAGTTAAATGTATGGTTTTGTTTTCTGTGAGTTGTGAGATATCATTAGTAGACAGAGGAGCTTTTTTCAGTATGAACAAACAAACTTTGCATTGGAGAAACACTAATCAGTGTATTTGACTTTGTTTAAGATCAAAGGATTAACTGAAAAGTGGTGAAGAAGGGGATTAATTTCAGCCTGGCTAGTGTGCACAATAATAGGAAATCCTTTAATCCATTTGGACTCTGTTAACTACGGAAAGCCATTTACATCAAAATATTTGATATAATTGAATGATACAAATGTTTCCTATAAGAAGTTCGTTTTAACAGTAAGGAGTCTGACTTGTTTGGATCAGAAAGTTTATTTCCAGAACAGTGGATAAAATCTTATGATACAGTATCTGACTTGTTCAAACTGTATCTCTTAAAGCTCCTGTCAGGAACTACACGTTTTTATCAATTTTGGTGCCCCCTGTGGACAAAGCAGCACTTCTTATCTCTGAGCTGTTCTTGTCACAAAACTCTCATCCTGCTTTCTTATACCAGTTGTTTGTGTCACTGACTGTGAATCTTTTCTGTGTCTAATACTAAAAGAGCGATTTAAGTCTTTTTTTGTGTGTGTGTGCTGTCAATCACCTGATGTGCCACCTACCCCCTCACAGTGGTCTCAGGCCTTTAACTTTTTAGTCTCCTTGTTGAACATCTTGTTTGCTTGTAGCGCATAAAGAGTCATTACTGTTCATTTCTGTCAGTCTAGGAAACATTTAAAAACTCCTCACAGTAGCTTTAAGTTTGGCTTGTAACTACAACTTACTGTCGGATAGAAATTTTGAATTATTGAATGAACCGGTTTCACCAGTACTTGGAACCTCTCTGTTGATTATTTTTTTCCTTTCTTACACTGTAGACCCAACAATCAATCAGAAAGTATAGGTAATATAAGGGTCGGACAAATCGACATTGAAACAATTCCTGAGTTTCCCATTTAAAGTAAATTAGACAGAGCTCAGTAGTATTTCTTTTAACTTGCAGCTGTAAAAGTCAGACATCCTTTATTTCTGCCTTGTAATTAACTTCTCAGTCTTCTTCACCCTCTTTATTATCTGGTGAGGATGTAATTCCTGTGTCTTGCTCTTTTTGTAGCAGAATTAATCATGAGCCTGTTTTTAATGCAACAAGAAGCTGTCGAGGTTCTTCGTTAATTACACGACATCCTCGCACAGAGCTCGTCCTCCGTGAGCAGCCTTATCTCAGCCAGGCCTTCTAACACTTCAGCAGCTCCTTATTCAGACACTGAGCTCTGCCTGGCTCTCTGCGTCGCCTGGAGCCATGACCACAGTGACCGATTGAGGCCTCGATACTCAATAAGCTGAGAGCATCTGAGAGCTGGCTGCAGAAATTTAAGTGATAACAAGCAGCAGAGATCCAGCTGAAGGATGAGTCGGCCATGTTGATGATAATGCCAAAGTGATCCTGACAAGAGCGCCATTAGCTTGTCCTGCAGCTGAGTTACGACTGTGGATCTGTAACATGAGGCAAGATGAAAATCTGTCCAATGAGACAGAAAAGTGGACTGGTTATTGCTGAAGCAGAACTCTTTAAAGGTTTACAGGGAAAATATGCTGACTAATACTGAAGAGGCTGCCATGAAACGTTCTCTTATATTCACAGCTTTCAGAGGATTAATTGTAATCAATTTAGAGAGCTACTGCTTTATTTCCTGAGGGTCACGTGACCGACAGGCGCCCTACGGCTGTAGGCGAAGCCCTTGCCACTACCAATATGGCCGCTATAGCCGATGTGCTTCATTTTCCGTTTCAGGAACAGACGGGTGACGTTGGCGAGACTGCATCCATATTTTATACAATCTATGGGTAAAACAATCAGAATAACATGTTTACATACAATCAAAGTTATTCCTTTTTTCATAGTACACTGATCAAAACAGCGACACACGGACAACACAGAGAATGCCACGATGCAATGCGCGTCATCTCCGCTTCGTCTTGCTGTGTTCATAGCAACAACAACAGTAGCAGCACGGCGGACTTCCTGCACTCAAAAGACCAAGATTCCTTGCAGACAGAACATGCTCAGAACACAAATTAATGTCCCTTTTGATGGGGATATCCCAATAGGCATATACATGACCAATTATTAAGGGTTAGAAAAGGAGTAACCTGGGGTGTTTTCGGGTTATTGGTGTTTACATGGCCTTGCGCAACTGTTATGGCTAGTATTCTGAATATGAAAGGGCTACTGACTGCATTTCTTTGAGTCCCAATTTTAATCAGTCTTTTCCTGAAAAGTGTGCCCCACTTTTAGGCCAAATTCACTGCAGGGGGGCTGTGTTTACCTTGTTGGTGGCTCCTTTTTGTAAAATGAAAAGTTTCCCGTGGTAGCAGGAAATATTTTTCATCAACATGTGGTTGCATCAGAACAGAATCAAGTGAGTTTCGGGAAAGGAGCAGCAGGAAGTATTGGAAAGAATCTTAAAAACACTTGCAGGTTTAGGTGATGCATGGTTACTCATGCTTACATATTCAATGTGAAAAGGTTAGTGAGTAAGACACAGGATGATTGTCTTTGCAGGCTGTTATCATCAATCTTCATTTGTACAGCTCCAAATCACAAGATGGTATAATTGATTCATCCAGCGCCTGCGGGACAAAGTAAAGAATGTCTGCCCTCAAATGTCAGACTGTAGCGAAGGTGACTTTATGAAAAGGGCAGTGAGCGTTCAGGGTTATCCAATATCAAACAACCAGCAGATGTTCAGGAATGCTGAGCGCTCTGTGGCTGCTGATTGGTCTCAGGCTACTGTCACATGACCCTCTGTCCCCCTCCAGCTGTTTGAAGAAGCCATTACCTGGAGAGTCACCTCTGCCGTGATGACAAAGGAGAGAAATGTATCAGTAAGAGGAGCCGAGGTGAGGGTGGACAAAGTCTTAGTCAAATTATAACCATTTGATCTGATGCTTTTACTCATTTTTAAACAACAAACATTACAGCTCCTGTTTCTGCTTCCCTGCTCACATTTTGTAACCCTGCTAGTCATTTATTAATGTAGTTTCTGTGTTTACCCTGGGGGGAAGCTTTCATGCACTCTAAGGTTTGATTCAAGGTTGGTTACCCTCATGAGAGCTGGTCGAGGTCAAAGGAAAAACAAAACAGTGCTGATAAAAAGAAAAACAGCCAGTGGTCATGCTCTTTGGCAGTCTGGGTTTGGGTTTTTCTTGGGAGGCAGATGTCTACTTAATGCAAAAAGAAGACCTGAACAGTGAGGAGAGAAGGCCTGACCTCTGACCTCTTGTGAAGATTGAGGACACAGTCAGCGTCTGATAATCTAAATTCACTCAGTCATTCTCCTCCTGCTACATTTCCTCTTGTGCTCATTGTTCACATTTTGCTGTGATGTTAGCAGACATGTGGTCTTCGTCTCTTTGTCTCTTTGTGCTCAGCCTCCTCTCTCACAGATTAATACAGAAACAGGGTCAGTGATACAACATGTAAACCAGGCTTTTGCCTCCATCATGTCTGATTTATGAAACACAGCTCTGCCTCCTCTCCCTGGACTCTTAATTTGCTGCTGCAACATTTATGGCTGAGTCACTTAAAGAGTATTTTAAACTTGAGGAGAACAGTTTATAGCATCTTCTTCATTTTCTTGTTTTTTTGGATGTATTTAAACAGGTTGATTTCTTTTCTCTAAAATCAACTCTTTAAAACCACTTGGAGTGTCATAAGCTTGGAATGCTCCATCTCTTTGTCTTCTCCTCCTGCTTGGTAACTCACCGTGGTTTCATAATGGGGTCATGACCTTCAGTAAATGTCACAGAGAAACGTGAGATTTGAGGGTCAGTCAGCGGCGTCAGGTTGAGGTCAGTGTGTTGATGAGGAATGAGGAGGGTGATAATGAAGTCGGTAAATAAAAAGCACCTCGGGCCTCTTTGACACACTGATATTTTACTGATTTTTCACTGGGCAGGGAGAAATTGCACAAAATAAAATTCATTATTAGCATACCAAAGTTGGAGGGTAACTGCAGGAGGCTAAACGTTATAGTAGGAGGTGATGATTTATCCATCAAACATGCTGTTATGATCTCAAGACTAAGAACAAAAAGGTCCAAAGGCCAATGTGGACCACAGAAAAAAATAGTTTTGGTGGTTTGTTGTCGTTCTAGATGTTGCTGCAGTTTTATGTACTGTGGGTGTTTTTTAAGCGACCACTTATGCTTACTTAAGACAGAGTTGGTACAAACTCTTTCCAAGGAAACTAATGATGTGGGTTTGTTTAGACAAATTTCATCCTTGAATTATTCTGTTTGAAAACTTTCCTGAATGTTTTAGCTATCACTTTGACATCTGGAGGTAACCAGTGACAGTCTCCACTGAAGTTCAACCATTACTGCGATGTCAGTGTTTAATTTTTTTTGAGTAGGTCCAAAAAACTTCTCCCCCTCAAAGATAACGACACGATTAATTAGTTTATCTTCTTCTCTTTGCAGATAACTCAAAAGGTTGGTTTCAGTGTTGGTTTCTCCTGATTTATTTGCTCTCTTCACTTACGTCTCTGATATTTCTAAAATTACCTCATTACATCACCTTTTTTGAAGGGGACTGTGAGGAGTTTCAAAGTGATCTTGAAACAGTCTCCCTTCTAAACATATGCCTGATCATAATCCACACTTTAAAAAGACATTATTGGTGCTAATGTAGGTTATTTGGAAATGCTACTTATTAGCTTCTCTGCTGAAAATGATTTCTTGGATTAATTTTGTAGTAATGGTGCACACAGGATCCAACTGTCAGACAAAAAAAGGACAGAAGAGCAGAAGAAAGCTAAACGGGAGAGTGATACAGCCAGAGCTAAAGGCTAACACAAGAGCTAAGCTGTTTGTAACAATGGCAATTCCAATCCACATGCAGCAGTTATTCTGCTGATCTTGAACAAAGAAAATTTGACATGACTAGGATTCACTAACGTTTCACTTTACTGACACGTCTCACAGCATCAGGCTGTCATTAGCGCTACATATAGTCAGCTACTGACGTACGGTACGAACTTTAATTTGCTTGTTGTCACATTTCAAACATCGGCACTACATAACTCTACTGATAGATACCTTACCTCGTTGTGTTGTATTAGGTAAAAAGTTGTCTTGAACAAAGAAAATTTGTTCCAAAACAAATGCACGCCTGGCTAAAAATTACATCTTTAGGACACTGCGTGAGTCTCCGGGCCAGAAGGTGGCGAGGCAGTCCAATTAAAACAGATCCTCCTCACATCATCTTTAAGAAAAAATACATGATCTAATAGACATCACCCTCATCAAACATTTACAAAACTACACAATTTGAACATCACATGACATGTTCAGTATTTGATTTTCACCTCATAGTGTCATTTGTGGCTGAACACCCCATGTGGACTCTATAATGATGTTGTGATGCAAGAAAAAAATAATTCTCTTTGTCCAGCCTGTGTGATATCCCATCCAGCTGATGGTATTGGCCACTTACCGGTGGTTTCCCTTCTTGGTTTGTCCAATTCAAGCTGCTCTCATACTCTCATGAGTGTAAAGTTGGTGGATACCATTTTCAATCCAGTTCAAAAATTCAGTATGGTAGCCATCAGTAATCAGAGTTTGTCCTGGTCTTGAGAAAGACTTTGATTGCAGTATTTGAGAGTGAACTTTTGCAGGACCAGAAGCTTGAACTTAAAGGTGTTTAAATAAGAATGATAAGAAAGCTCAAATCAGTCGTTTTGGGACATTTCAACACATCATGCTCTACCCAGGTGGTCATGAAGAAATGGATCGATCAGTTTTTGTGAGGCAGGTGGACAATTTCATCTACTTCCAGTGCAACATTTCAGCAGCCTTTCATTCAGCCGGGAAAATCTATAAAAGCCAGCTGATGAGTCCAGGGTTTTGTTAAATGAACAGTAATAAGTCCTCTTCGTAAGAACATGGAGTCAGTGAAGTGAGATGAAACAGTCAGAGTGTCAGGCTGAGTGTCAGCCTGTCATTTTTCTGCTGCTGTCAAAGGTTTGAGTTCAGCCGGCGAGCGCTGAGGCTAAAGAGATTTTCTCAAGTTTTCCCTCTCGCTGAATCATTTGCACTCTGCACTGACAGTTTCCGAGCCAGAGGAAGAGAAGAAGTGGGAGATAAAAAATTGGCCGGATTGGAGAAGTCAGTCAGCTCTTATTTTTAGACATGATTTCACAGATTGAGTTTATTTAAATTACAACAGGACTCATCCCTTTATGAAGCAAGAACACAGGCAGAAATCATTTAAAAGTGAACCACTCTTAACTTTAAAGACAAAACTTCTATCCAATACTTAGCCTGAAAGTCCCATGTGGTGATGGAAGTAGGGGTGCATGATATTGGATTTTTTTGCCAATATCAGATATGCCGATATTTAACTACTCATGTAGTCGATACCAATATTTTTTTCTGCGCACACAATGCAGAGAACATCAACTGTCTTCTGCAATGGAAGTAGCATATTGTTTTATGTTGCATACTCTTATCACTTTTGTTATGTAATGTTCATTTCTTGTGCAAAATAGGAACAATATATACTTGAAACTGTATATTTGTTTATGACAATTTCTTTCAAACAAAAAAAAATCAAAAAGAAAAATTCTACTGGAAAGCTGAATTATGCTGTTCCTGAGAAAATCATAACGATACAACCCACGCGAATTTGGCCAATTTCATAATCGACAGTCAGTAAACATAACTGCTCAATCTGAACTGTGCAAGCAAAAACACAAAGAATTTCAAAAAACAACTGCAGCTTCATCCAATTATTTTATCAGTTTATTATATCAAGGGAATTTTGAGTGTTGGTAGATATCCAATATTGTATTTTTCAGACAGTACTGTCTGATACCCATAACTTGCTGATATTATGTGCATCCCTAGCTGAAAGTCTGGTCCATGAAGTCTGGCTTTGAAAGAAAAAGCTTGTTTTTTGAAAACGTTTGTGTTCCTGTCACAGACAGGAGCAGATAAGAGTAACAGTATTAGAGACTTTAGTCCAACAGTGGTAGACCTTTTTCCTTCAACCAGAACCAACCTGTGTTTTAATTTCTACATTCCAGCTTCCCTCCAAACTCCACTGATAGGTCAAAGTACTGAGCTCTTGTATTGTGGATTCATGTAACTGTTGTTCTGATCCTGTTGCTACTTTTTAGAGCTGAAAATGTCTCTTTGCTGTTTTTAGTGTCAAGTTACAGAAGTAATCATAGAACAGAAGTCTGGTTTAGATGAACAGACTGTTCAAGTTCAATGTGACATCTGCCAAGAGTAGTACAGTTTGAAGCACACACACACTCACACACTGCAGTCCAGCATTCAGATGGCGAGGCTTACTTTTGCAGGAAAATCTGCTTCTTCATGCATCTGAGTCTCAGTTTGAGTTTGAGTATTTGAACACTGATTCCTGTGTTGTTATATTTTGCATTTTAATCTTGATGGACAGAGACAAGTGTCAATCATGTGTTGAAGTGGTGACAAGAGTCTGATTCATCCACTGTGAGAAAAGAGGAAACTGAACGATGACTCTTCGAGGTGAGAGAAAAGCTGTGCTTGCTGGTGTGCATTAGGTATCCCAATAACTCCAGTGTGTGGATTGCTCTTTGTCGCTCTTTCTCTCAGTGAGGCTTTCGTTAGCTGTATTGTAAGAGTCATGCTAATGCTGAACAAGCCTGCCTCAAGGCCATCGCTGAATAATGGACTGAAGGGGGCTGGAAAAGACTGTGGTGTGAGGGAGAGGATGGTCTTTTTAGATTCCTGACAAAACAGAAGTGAAGACAGAATGATATGTCCTTGTAAAGCACATTTTGTCAATAACGGCCTGATGTGTTTTAAACAGCCAACTCTGGAAAAGTACAATGGACTATTACATGAGCCTGTATCACTGTGTTTCCCCCACTGGCGGCTCTGTATTCTATAAAAAACACAATGCAGCTCAGTTTTAAGCTATTTTAGATGCAACGACAGTATTTTCCCCTACTAGTTTTAACAGTTTAACTTATGAAACACTGCTATGCTCATTGATATCACTTTTACTTATCCCACCACATCAATAACAATGCATTTGATGATGCTTGTATGAATGTAAACAAGACAGGACCCTTTTTCATTCTTTCAGAGTTACAACTTTCAGGTCTACAGTACAGCGTTTAGCACTTGTTTTTACTTTGTGAAATGCCATTAAAGTAAAATACATAGTTAGCACACAGGATTTCAGTCTCCACCCAAAACAAAATTGCTGATCGTGGACACAGGCCCTTATTTGTCTGATATTTTCATAGAAAGATTTTGAACATTGCCAAAAGAACTGAAGTTTGGCTACTGAATTACTGAGATAACATCTACCATACAGCTGGCAGATCCCAGCTGTCACACCCTAAATATGCTTAAATATATACCTTTACATTATTCTAATGATTGAGGGACATAGAAAATAGCCCTTAATTATCTTATGCTACTAAGTGTAAACCTGTTCTTGAAGTTGGACATTTTCACATGTAGCTGGAAGGAGAGCATCCTATTTTCGCAGTCTGCCTCTAGCGGCCACAAAGGGAACTTCAGTTTTGTCTTTAATCGGACTTGGCTCGACTTGAAACCACTTTGTCTGCTGTTTTATTGAACAAAAAACCATCAGACCTGGACATGCTGCCTCAGCGACTGGATTCTGATTGGAAGTCAATGTAGTTCAGTCTCTATTTACAGTGACAGGACCGCTCATATGACCTGTGGACTGAGTGTAATGGCTTTTTAAATCAGTTAACCTTTGAACAGAACAGGCTTTACTGCGGCTCTGTCTTTGTTTTTAGCTCTGCAGAATCAGATGTTTGACAAGATAACTGCTAAGGTCAACTTATTGTCACTGTTCATAGTTTACATCATATAATTTGTTGTCATTTTGAACTACATATTATCAAGGTTTCTGCACACATTTCCAGTTAAGATGCAGCTTTTTTTTTATTATTACTTGTTCTCTCTCTAAATGTTCTCATCCTTCTCTGATTTGCATTTAACTTCCTGCTTTTCCTGGGATAATCCTTCCTGCCTGTGTACTTCATCAAAAATAAAAATGTACATGCTTACACCCCTCTGCTGTTCCAGAGAGCTGACTGAAAGACAAACTGATAATTTTGGAAACTTTATGCTCTTTCCCTCTCTTTATCCCCGTCAGCCACACAAACACACTTCATTTTCCTCTTAGAAGCGAGCAGCACATAAACACACCCTCGTCATCCCTCTGAGTGTGTGTAAACAATGGGTGGAGGGACGGAGGTCAGCGTTTGTCCTTTGTGGACCCCTGAGTCATCACAGCCTGGGACTGAGAGAGGGTGAGAGGCAGAGACACGAGTAGAGAGGGAGACAAGATCACTCTGGTCTGTGTGTTTGATTGTTCTGTTTTCTGTGTGAGAGCTTACGAGAGGCTGTGGTGACAACAGAGTCACTGTGTCGTGTGTTTGTGTCTTACAACAGTTGGATCTAAACACTGGGAGGAAACCTGTATTTGTGGATATAAACACAGTTTGCTCTGTCTTGGCGGCACAGTGGGGAGTTTTTACCTTATTTCAAACAGTTTCACTGGAATAGAATAGAATAGAATAGAATAGAATAGAATAGAATAGAATACTCAATACTTTATTTATCCGGAGGGGAAAATCATCAGCACTCAAGAAAACAAAAGTAAGAAAGTGTATAGAAAGTACAAAAAGGTCCATAACGTAGATGAAGACAGCTTAATCATATTTCTCCAGTCAGCCAGCCTCCACCTCCACAGGGTCCAGGACTGAGCTTCTTCAGCAGTCTGTTCAGTCTCTGTCTGCTCACAGCAGGTGGAGTTTTTCCAATGTGGCTTGGTGTCTGGTGTTCGCTCCTTGCGCCTTGTCTGTGAATAGCATGATGCTACTTTGCCTTCTGGTATTCCCTCTGTTGCTGGGTTAGCATGGCTAACTTGCCATCTTATTGGAGCTAGATCTAACATTCCCAATAACGATGGATGGAAGGATAGGTCGATGTTGTCACTTCTTTGCTCACACCTGAGTACAAGCACGTCGCCCTCGCCTCCCTCTCCTCACCTTGTGGGGAAACATCAGGCCTTGCACCAGTTAGCATTGACATGCTACAGGCTGCTAACAGCTGATTTCACATGTAAACAATGTGGCTATGGTTACATGGAGGATCTCTAGACAAACACAGGACCAACAATAGTAAAAATATCAAAGACAAAAGACAAAACCAGTTTGGTGTCCACGAACAGCAAATGAACCAATCCAAATGCAAAGATGACGAAAAAGAGACGAAAAAATTACAAGAAACCGACAAAGAAGAGAAAGCTGCCACAACAGGCAGCCACAACAGGCAGGGCGGTGCCTGGCAAATACTGCCTCTTCATGACCTACAGGAATAAAACCTATAGTTAAATGAAAGGTTATTTTAAAGTGTTTGGTTTGGACTTTCCACAGAAAACAAGTCGGGGTTATGGGTAGTCTGATGTTGTCCAAAACCTGGTCACCACCTTTAAAAGAAAGACTCGCAATGAAAATATTATCTGATTTTTAGCAAAATTTCACAACAAGAAGACAGTTACGTCAGAGATTCAATATCTCGCCAAAATGTGCAGAACTCTAAAAGCACCAAACTGACAGCAATCCAGACTGAAACCTTAGTCTTATCATTTTTTTCAGTGTGCAAATTTATCCCTAACTCCTTTGGTTTCACTTTGATGTAAAACCTGTAAAAGTTACAGGAGTTTATATAACCCAGTCTTCTTGGAGGAGTTCAGCAGGAGGTCATAGAGTGCAAACTTGACAGTTCTCTTCACCATACCAGGCTGCATCCACCAAGTGTTGGCAGCCATCTGAACTTCTTCAGGATGGTGTCTGAGTCCCCTTTTACCTATTCATGCAGTCCATCAATAACTTATTTGGCTTCCTAAAAAATTTAATCCAAAATGTTTTGGAAATGAGTCAGGAGATACTTTCATGAATATTCATGTGGAGGTTGATGATTTTTGTGAGACATTCAGTGCAGCAGGGCTCTTACTTGTCTAATGTTAATGAAGTTTATTCTGACAGCAGATATTAAACGCACTCTTGTGTAAACACAGTTTTTAGCTCAACAGAGATGGAGCAAAAATCAGGTGTTTAATCAAGGCTGCTATCTGCTTTCAAGCCTTTAAGACAGGTAAAAAAGAAACATCCACTGAGCTCATTCTGACACAAAATCAGTTTTTGGGACAAAAAAATAAGTTCTTCAAGCGGAAATTTAAAAAGAAAAAAACAGATTTGGTTGATTATGGTTTTTGCTGTAGATAGACATTAAGACTTCTTCGTAAAAGCTGAGAAAAGAGTGACAGTTATTTAATGAAGACAGCTTTGGCCCCAAATTCCAAAATGAAGATCTTGATATGGGTCAAAGGACAGGCTCTTGGCCTTTACAGTCTTCTTGTTTTGTTATTATTTTGTCACACTGTTATACATGCATATAACACCAGTTGGCTTAGCAGTTCAGGAGCATGCTTCATAGACAGAGGCTGTAAGTCCCAGTTGCAGCAGTTGCTGGCTGAACTCCCGACCAGCTGCATGTCCTCGCTCACACTCTACTCCTGACTCTCTTCAAGAACAGACTTTTTCTTCAACAGCTATGTTAAAACAGGTCAAGTTTGGTTGAAAGTAACTTTTTGAAAAAACTTCCAGGACAATAAAACATCATAACAGTGATTAGATTTTAAGCTATCTTTCAAATGCTCCAGAATCAATGACTGAAAAGAGAAATAAATCAGTTTCTGACAGACGCAGTGAGCAACGGTGGGGGAGGGGAGGAGGCAGATTTAGAGGAGCGGATGAGGATTTGGGAGGATAGAAACTGAAACTAGTAGCTAAAGAGGTCAATGAAGGGGGGTGTAAATACTGCAGGACTGTTGACATGAGGCCAAATAGGACATTAGTGTGTGTGAGGGAGGGGGGTGAAGGATCATATTTGGATCATCTTCGCATGAAAGTTTCCATTTTTAATGCTGGATTCAGCTTATCTTATTATCCATGACATGGAGAGTCAACATGATGATTTTTTTTTTACATGTATAGATGTTTTTTGTGGATTCAATCCCTGGCGTCACCTTAGCTTATGAAAAACATTTATTGAAGAATTTGATTCTAATGACATATTGAGCACAGATTTACAACCCTATCTATCTTAATATATGATGTTTATTTCTTTTTTCCTTTGGCATTAATCTGAAAAAGTGGGGTTGTTTTACACTAGAGGTCTAGCAAGGGTGCCCCTTATCACTGAGGCCACTCACAACTACAGCATCACAGGGATGATGGATGGAGAGACATGGTGACTGTACAGAGCAAAGTGGCTCAAAAACAGATCAAGTTATTGACCAACTTAAGGCATCTTTATTAAACATTCACTTGAATTATTTAAACAGACGTTTTTAGCATTTTTATTCTTGTTATTGATTTTATTTTTATATTAACAGTACCTAGATCAACTGTCTTTTCTTGAATAGAGTGAAAGGTGTCTGCACAGCCACTGATAATATGCAAAAAAAAATATACTAGAGATGATTCCTGATATTTTCAACATAAACAGACCAACTGTTTATGTGTAAGCCAGAAAACAAAGGATCTAGCAGAGGATTGTTACTGTATGTATTAAGCTTTTTAATGTGGTTGTGTTTTACTTTGTAAAATGATCCATTTTGTACCAATCTTTAAAAAAAAAATCGTTTTAACAGCCACTCATGTTTTTGCTCTTGGAATTTACATCATCTGTTTTCATTGGATCAAAAAACCATAAAAGACAACTTTTAAGTCTACCCTCACTTAGTTTTTCAGCTGTCCTTTGGTGTGGATCTGGGGGTCCTTGTGGATTTGCCACAGAGGGTTTATCGGCCAAATGTCTCTGCCAGGCTCGCTCTGAAAATCTTCTGAAACCTTTCACCCCAGGCTGTGAAGATTAGACCGGGATTTTTTTGCTCTGACTCCAGGGCTGAGTCTTTGTGATGTTCAGTTTTTCAGTCCTCTGAGAGTCCTCTGATTTCTTTTGACTGGAAGACAAACCACAGAGCACTTTGCAGCTCTGGAAAGAAGCTGGACTACAGTTGTGAGGAATTTAATGTCTGGATATAAGAAATATTATCTGTCTGTCTCGCTCTGACCAGACACAAAGATCTGGACCAGTTTAAGAAATGTCTTAACTCCTCTGGGGGTTAGTGTACTGTGAAACCCTGCTAATTTATTAGCTGCCGATGTGAGAGAAATCCTGCAGATACTTCTGAT
Source organism: Halichoeres trimaculatus (assembly GCF_033239565.1). Classification (NCBI taxonomy): domain Eukaryota; kingdom Metazoa; phylum Chordata; class Actinopteri; order Labriformes; family Labridae; genus Halichoeres; species Halichoeres trimaculatus. Next base: position 12,899,721 of record NW_027437184.1, on the reverse strand, counting down.
ACTTCTAGAACAGAGATTTGCTGTCATTGTTTTTAGCCAGTGCACTTAATTTCACACAACTAAACGCGGGGTTACTGAGTTTACAAGCAAACAAAGTAAAATTACTTCGCCATGTGTGCTCAACATTTGCAGCGCTAGCACCACCCGCCTTCAGCCCCAAATTTCATTAATCAGACATCAACTTGTACAGCTGCAGAAACTTTGTGTGTGTTTTTCTGGGTGTGTGATGTCTGACCTGCCCTGACCCTCTGTTTGGATCCCTCCCAGCTGCCGGCTGCTAACTGGCCTCAGTGAACAGTTGAAACTCTTAAATCAGAGTGTGGAAGTGGAGGAAGCGTCCCAGCTGTGCAGCCTCACCCCTCCAGCCTGCAGACATTATTTCTTCCACATGTCCGT